>NC_044979.1:86964985-88164985 GCF_008728515.1 Papio anubis | reverse complement strand
TTTTGGTCTCACACCACACCACTCATGGTCATTTTGTTGCCATTCTTTAGGCTACACCGTCCTGCTTTCGATTTTGCAGATTCCCACCCTATTGATTAGTTCTATCCTCACTTTGTACTTCAAATTAAGCAGTGCCTTCCCAAATCTCAGCTGACTGGGGAGTTTTTGGGTGAAGACTCACCTGCTTTGAGGAAACAGAAGGAACCATGAACTCTTTGGAACAGAGCTACCTTCAGCGTGTTCCCCACTCATCACAGCTCACTCTCACTCCCTGGAGAGAAATGGACATGATGATAATTTAACTGTTTTACCTCACTGTTCTTGCCCCTTTAGGAGGAAGATAAATAGCAAGTAAAAAAGAACCTGGAGTGGGTGCCCATGTAGACCAGGACTCCACTATCAGTTTTCAAAAAATTTCAACACCTATCTGTATCCTGTATACAAATTAGCTTATATGTATAAAGTATATGTGGTACACATATAATGTGTAAAGTTTCTAATCCTTTACATTTGATTTATTTATTTCATTCTAACAACCCTAACAGGCTAGCACTATTATTCTATTCATTTTGCAGATGAGGAAAATTTGGCAAAGATGTGTTAAGTAATTTGCCCAAAGTCACCCAGATCTTAGGTTAATGAGCCAGGATTCAAACCCAGGCACCTGGCACCAGAGTCTGTGTGCATATCCACAACACCAAACTGCCCCTCTCCAGTTAGATTAAACTTAAAGGACATAAGAAATCAACTATTTTGCTCTACTCGTACTTGGAAAGATCATTAAACGCCATTTTTCTGCACCCCAAACAGATAAAAGAACTAAAGTTAGTGACAATGAAATATTGCTTTAAAAATAAGTAATTTTTAAGAAATAGAGTATTAGCTTAATCACTGGCAAAACTTCTTTTTCCTATGTCTACAAAAGGAATAAAACAGATTGACACTAATAAGCTGTTTCTTGTTCTTCATTGTAGTTTGTTTGAAATGAGAGCTCATGAATTGAATTGATAAGAAGCAAATTATCATACAAGGATATGAAACAGAATATATTTATACAAAAATTGACTGTTGGTGAAGTAAACTGCTAAAGTCAACAACAATTACAAGGAAGATTTTAAAGATGAATTACTAGAAGGTAGTATGTAGAATATATGTTTATTATACATATTTAGTGTCTGTTAGTGTTACCAGTTAAGGGTAGTTGTCCAGCTTCTTGATGTTTTGAACAAAGAATTGGACAAAACACACAAAGCAATACAGCAAAAGCAGAGATTTATTTTAAACAAAAGTGCACTCCATAGTGTAAGAGCGAGCTCAAGCAAGTGTCTCAAAAGCCTTGTTTACAGAAGTTTTGGGGCTTTAAATACCCTTTAGAGGTTTTCCACTGGTTCACTTTATGCAAATGAAGTAGTGGCCTGAGACCAGTCTGATTGGTCGTGGAACAGGAAGAGTAGGCCCATAACCAGTCTGATTGATTGCAGGAGGGGACCAATCAGTGGTAGTTTCATCTTGCAACAGCCACACAGAAAAGTGAGGGGTTGAAAAGGGAGAAGCCCCTGATATCCAGTTACCATGAAAGGGCCTTAGGTTTCCTGACTCCAGACCCTATTCTCCTGCCTCATTTGCACTGACCTGGAGTATATTATAAACACAAATGTAGACCTGATTTCCAAGGTCCTATCAGACATGGGAAAACCAAGTTGGAATTGTAAATAAAATTATGACACAAACTTACACTAATTCTAAAACTTACCTCATTTCAAAGTGTCCTACTAGTTCTGACAATTTCTCAGACTACTAGTTTCTTCTATTTAATACAGTATCCCACATATTTGTCCACTCCAACCTCTTCATCCGCCACCATGGCACAACCTTTGCTGCCACTGATCTTCCTAAGATGGCTTCTCCTCAGGGCACAGGTGTTCTCTGCCAGTGGCCATTGTGGCTTGTGGCTCTCACCATTCCGCCCTCAGAGAGGGGATGTGAGCACAGGCTCACCCTAAATTATTGATAGAAGAGCTAAGACTAGATATAATCATCTCAGGCTTCTTTTTTAAAGACTTCATTAGCCAAGGGAGATAGAAGTTAAGGCCCGGGGCCTGCCCAAGATGAGAAGTCTAATAGAAGACCTTCCGCTCATTAAATTGGGACCTGAGAGCGCTCTATCTTCAGAGTAATGGTGAATCAGAAGGAAGCCTGTCGCCACAGTCCATACCAGAGAGGAATGACTTGTGAGCACAGCAGCCAGCTGATGAAAATGATGTGAGGGGGTGTGAGAGAGAAGATACCTAAGAAATTGTGACTTTAGGCCACTCTTGCATAGTTCTGCCATCTGGGGTTATATCACCAAGATAATCTGGGGAAACTATAGCACTGTACTTGACTTAACATAGTCCCAGATTAGTAGCTTCTCCAGGCAGGAGTCAGAAACAAATTATCTCTAGAAAAAAGAAACTTTAATTTTAGGCTTCAAAGAATTTTAGTAGAAATAAATTCTATTTTCATGAAAGTACATAGTAAGTACATAGTTAAACATAAACAAGCACAAAAGGAAAAAAGTCATCATGAGCCAAACAAAATAAATAGCAGATACAGACTCCAAAATTTTCAGATATTGGAATTACCAGACACATCTTATAGAACAGCTCTTATATTAAGTATTTTAAAAATAGTTTCAGGCTGGCCGTGGTGGCTCACTCCTGTAATCCCAGCACCTTGGAAGGCCAAGGTGGGTGGATCACCTGAGGTCAGGAGTTCCAGACCAGCATAGCCAACATGGTGAAATCCCATCTCTACTAAAACTACAAAAATTACCCAGGCATGGTGGCACACGCCTGTAGTCCCAGCTACTTGGGAGGCTGAGGCAGGAGAATCACTTGAACTCAGGAAGCAGAGGTTGCAGTGAGCCTAAATGCTCCAATTTAAAGATACGGAATAAACATATTTTGTTACATAACAAAACAAAAAAAGAAAACTATATATATATAATATCCTATATATATAATAGGAGAATCTTATGGAAAGCATCTAGCCAATAAATTTGGATAAAATGAAATAGATTCTCAAACGTGTGTTCACCAGAACAACAGCATCAGTCTTGTCTAGTGTCTTGTTAGAAACACAAACTGTGGGCCTTCACCACAGGCCTACTGATGAGAAACTCTGGGGATGGAGCTTGAAAATCTGTGTTCTAACAAATCCTCCCAATGATCCTGATGCTCTGAAGTTTGAGAATTGCAGAACCATTCCAAAACAAATGGTACACAATTTTCACTTAGGTGAGTGCACAACTGGTCTCAATGTTTATTGTTAGAAGTAAATAAATGGTCACTTTTGAGGAGGAAAGAACTGTCTTTTTAAAGAGGTTTAAATAGTATAAATGAAGCTTGGATTCTGTCAAAATAAAATTAACATATCTTTTTATTGATTTCATGAGACTGACATTGCATGTGAAAAACCAAATATTCATTATCAAAAACTGCTTTGAAATACTTTAAAATATCTCACAGAAATATTGAAAAGATTTTTTTTTATTTGCAATTTGCTAGTTATGGAACCTCTCTATGTATTCCTTTGTCTGTCTTTTACAATGACATATTCAGCTCATGTAACCTTGTTGTCATTCCAAGATCATTATTTCACACTAAGATTTTTAAGTTCACCAAGAAGTTTTTTAAATTCCAAAGTGCATTTCAAAAATACCCTCATGAGTTTAACATAACACTCAGAATTAAAGCCACATTTCTGAATCACAAAAATTTCTCCTATTCTATTTGTTTCACTCAGCTTTATTTAGTTGCTATCTACACACTTATTGTATAAATGACAGATTTCCAACCAAAAGCTCAGTAAACACTCAGAGTAGTCAACTTTAATCATAAACAATCACAAAACAAACCTTAAAGCATTTATATCAATGTGAAGCTTTGTAGGAAATTGTTTCCTCAAAGTATTGTGGATGATTATTATGAATAAAATAAATGAGGTAAAGTAATGTTACAATAATGATCTGGAACTGTGAGTCAAATGAGTTAAGATTAAAGGCACAAAGAAACTCTGCCTAATAAACAAGCAGATAACTGCTGGAAAGAAAAATATGTTCCTCGTTTGAAATTAACTGCCAAACATTCTCAACCTACACAAAACTGTCATAAAGGACATCTAAATCTGTCCTTATTTGTAACATGTGTTGTGACAAGATTTGACAGTTTATCAAAAAACTATAATTGCCACCTAAACATCTAGCATTTTGTCAACTGCAAATATGTTTAGTGAAAGCATTTATTTCATTTAAAATACAACATCCATTTTTCTTCACTTTCTGAAAGGACTGACTGAGTTTCTTTTTTCTCTAGCCGACCAAGCTGCATCAGAGCTCTCTTTGAATTATTTATGTTGGAATTGTGAAGGGTAAAAGAATAATCAGTAAAGCAAGAAACTATTACCAAGGTAATATATATATACATATATATTCTGGGTATTGACTCAAAAGACCTTCAAAATACAATAATTCTCACAGATCCATAAAGATGACATTTAAATATGCTTGCCTTGGGAAGGAGAAAGATAAGGCATTGTCTCTATATCACAATTTTTGTTTCCAGAGTAATTTAAGAAACAATGTCCTTAATAGAAGGTGCTATTCAATAGGCATCATTCCTACCTGTAACTTGTGAAAAGCAGTCAATGATAAAACGGACGTCTCTCTCAACCTACAGAGACCAAAGTAAACAGACGCTAAATCCCCTTGCAAGAGACCAGGTAGGTAACAGAAATGTCAGAATAACAAAGCTACTTCCCTGATACCTCTAATGGTTCATTTCTTTCTGGGAAAAGGTTGTTTTTTTTTGTTTGTTTTTTGTTTTTTGTTTTAAACAAAAACTTTCCAGTCTCGTGTTTGGGATTTTGTTCTTTATTGTAGTTGCTTGGTAAAAAAGAAAAAAAACATGCAAATATTTTGTAGTACTTTTAAATTTTTCCTTTGTTCTGATAAATCTCAAAGAAAAGGCTTAAAAGTGTATAGTTGATACCGCCCTACTTGGAAATTCAGGAATCCCACATTTTAATCCACACTCTGCCTCTATTTAGCTGATAGATCCCAGGCAGGTTGCTTCATTTCTCTGAGCCTTAGTTCCCTCTCTGTGAATTGTAATATCAGATTAGGTGGTCTCTAAGGCCATATCTATCTTTAACATTTTATGACTGTAGACAAATTTCTGGAACTATAACATATAGCAACAGCTAGAGCTTGAAACAAAAATAGCAGCAAGACAAAAATTGCTCCTCCTTAACACCTCAAGGAAAATGCAACCATGTATGGGTTTTAAATGTTTACGTTAGCATTTAATCCTATTTAGGTAATATTAAACCTGTTTATAATCTGTTTTGTTTTCTTAAAAAAACTGAAAAATGTGTGGCACACTGAGAATAGTAAGAGAAAAATAAATTGAAACTACAAATACTTTTTAGTGCTTCTAAATTAAGCCACGGGATTTTCTTTAGAAATCACTTTATGTAGTCTGGCTAAGGGTGAGAATTATGTGGTATAGGTAGGTCTGTTGATTTTTTTATGTTTTTGATAAAAAGAACACAAATGAAGGGTTATAGACAGAAATGGGCTGGCATACACTGTCAACCAGGAAGAGACTGAACTAGGGAAACAAGCATGTTGATGTCAGGAGAGAGGTGATTGGATCAGCAGCAAATCATTTTGGTGTAATATTTAAAACATAGCTGTTTATTTGAGTTTATAGTGACACCTCATTCAATATATAAAACTACCTTTTTATAGCTAAGTAATGTTTTTCACAGACATTGTTGAATCTTACCCATCTTTGTTGCCTACCCCATTTCTTATCCCATTTCTGAGCTTATCCTATTCATGAACCCAACACATTAAGGAAGCCCAGAAGTGTGGCGAGAAAATCTACTAAATTATTTGGTTATTTTACAATATGAAAAAAATGATGATTTGGTTTAGGCTAAATGAAAACGTCCTGGTATCCAAATGTCAGGCACACAATTAGCAAGATATAAATGGTTGATCTGTATCTGATGCCTCCATTATTTTTATGAAATTATGGGCATCTATGGTCCTTTCTACCTCCTTCCTCACTATCTCCAGCCCCAATACACCATGGAAGCTGTATGCTTAAAATTTGCTAACAAACATTTAATTACCAAATATATTTTGTTCATCTTTTTTATTATAAAAGTAATAAATGTTCAAATGCCACACTGACCACAGTAAAATATAACAGTCCTCCTTCATTCTCAGCTCTCACGACCTACTCCCCTCTCCAAAGGTAATTATTATAAAGAGGACTTCCATGCTACTTGGATGCTTTCAGTATCACATAATCTTAAATACATAAACATAATACTATGCATATTTTTGTGACTGACTTTGTACCTTTAGAAAAATACCTAGGAGATATTTCCACATGATTACACTTAATCTGTTTGATGGTTGCATATGTATACACCATTAATTATTTGGTAATTTACCTATTGATGAACATTTGTTGGTTTCCAGAGATTTTCCTTTTATAAACAATTCTAGGGTAATTACTGTTTGTCATGCACCATTTTTGTACCGTAGAAGTAGTATAATACCTGATATATAGGAGGTGTTCACAAAATATTTATTGAATGAATGAATACAGCAACACTACTATGTAGCCATATATATTTGGGGTGCTTGTGAAAATTTCTCTGAAATAGATTCCTAGAAGTATACATGATGAGTCAAAGCTTATGTGCAAAATTAGCCATGCAAAACCTACATATTTATACATTCCATCCAAATAGAAGACCTTATCCATCTTAACATTTTGACTCCTTGATGTGTGAAAATAGCGTTTTCTTGATTACCTCAATTGTTTCACGTTTCTTAACCATTTATTTTTTTTACTGTGATTGCCTATTTATGCCATTTTTCAACTTTCTATTTTATTGTCTTTTTCTCACTTCATTGGGGAAATTCTTTCTAAAATAATCCTTTGCATATACTTTAGTAGGTAATTTTCCTTTTAAACTTGGGTTTTGCTTTGTAGAAGTTTTATGTTTTTATGCATTCAAATTTGTTTAAATAGCCCTAGGAAACTAATACTGGTGCTAACAGAAAAAAAATTCCTTACAGTGTAAATTCTTGATTATTTAGTTTAAAAGTGTGAAGTGGGAGATGGCAAGCAAAAGTGTGAAGTGGGAGGTGGCAAGCAGGAATTTTTTCAAAAGACCCAGGGTCAATTTGGGACCACGCGCCGCAAGGGCGAAGGGACTCTAACGGTTGAGTAACAACCGGAAGCCGTTAGAGTCTGTGCTTCACTTCCGTTCCAGTCTCAGCGGCAGCTGGATCGCTCGACAGAGTGCCTTTGGTAGTTGGCCAGGATGCCGAATATCAAAATCTTCAGCGGCAGCTCCCACCAGGACTTATCCCAGAAAATAGCCGACCGCCTGGGCCTGGAGCTAGGCAAGGTGGTGACTAAGAAATTCAGCAACCAGGAGACCTGCGTGGAAATTGATGAGAGTGTGCGTGGAGAGGATGTCTACATCGTTCAGAGTGGTTGTGGCGAAATCAATGACAGTCTAATGGAGCTTTTGATCATGATTAATGCCTGCAAGATTGCTTCAGCTAGCCGAGTTACTGCAGTCATCCCATGCTTCCCTTATGCCCGACAGGATAAGAAGGATAAGAGCCGGGCCCCAATCTCTGCCAAGCTTGTTGCAAATATGCTGTCTATAGCAGGTGCGGATCATATCATCACCATGGACCTACATGCTTCTCAAATTCAGGGGTTTTTTGATATCCCAGTAGACAACTTGTATGCAGAGCCAACTGTCCTGAAGTGGATAAGGGAGAATATCTCTGAGTGGAAGAACTGCACTATTGTCTCCCCAGATGCTGGTGGAGCTAAGAGAGTGACCTCCATTGCAGACCAGTTGAATGTGGACTTTGCTTTGATTCATAAAGAACGGAAGAAGGCCAATGAAGTGGACTGCATGGTGCTAGTGGGAGATGTGAATGATCGTGTGGCTATCCTTGTAGATGACATGGCAGACACTTGTGGTACAATCTGCCTCGCGGCTGACAAACTTCTCTCAGCTGGAGCCACCAGAGTTTATGCTATCTTAACTCATGGAATCTTTTCTGGCCCAGCCATTTCTCGCATCAACACTGCATGCTTTGAAGCAGTGGTAGTCACCAATACCATACCTCAAGAGGATAAGATGAAGCATTGCTCCAAAATACGAGTAATTGACATCTCCATGATCCTTGCAGAAGCCATAAGGAGAACTCATAATGGGGAATCTGTTTCCTACCTGTTCAGCCATGTTCCTTTATAACAGAATAACTTCCAGGTTATGCTATTTTAAAATAAAATAAGATTAATAAAAATAAACCTTGCCTTTATTTTTTCTTAGGTTTGATTAAAAGTTCAGCAGAAGAGTCAGCTTGCTCCAGTGTAACTTTCTACATCCCACATCAGGTATATAAGAGTTTACCTTAAATTAGGGAAAAACAGGTTAAGAATAATCACTATGATTTCCTGGCTGGGTTGTCTCATCTGGCTTCTTTGATGATTTTGTGAGCCCCGCAGCTTTAACTATAGCCCTTCTGCTGCAAGATTTTAGGCTTTTGACGGTGTTTTGTAGAGGTATTTGAAAGTGATTGGAAAACTTACGTGTGAATGCTTCAGAGTTTTCTTTTTTCAGAACAACTAGCAATAAAGCCACCCAATCTACCCCTTGGCCCCAACCCCCACTTTGTGTCACAAATTCTCCAAGTTCTATGCTCAGTTGCAGCAAGAGCCCTGAGCAACCACAAAATTAGTTCTGGTTGCTGAACCCCCTGAAAGGCAGGAATAGGTAACTTTCAGCTTGAGCAGCCACTGGGATCTTGAGAGGAAGCAACAAAGGACAGCAAATGCTTCTTGAGAGGAGGAAGATAGATCTGTCACCATCTATTTGGAGACTATCTATCTTGGATTCTTAGTTATACCTGTTGCTTTTGATTTAGCTTTCCTCCACCCATCTTGACCTTTTCCTTGCTAAATATCCTACTGGACCCAAATGGTCAGGGTACCATAGTCTTCTGGAAAGCAAACCCACTTTTTGCTATGTAATCGCTAATATTTATGTTAGTTATTTTTGCTGTAACTTAATCTTCCTTGGTCTGTTACCACCATGGTAGTAGATGTTAGGTGACATTGTAGTGCCTTTTGTTAAATTTAAACATTTAATTATTATCTCCCTTCCTTGTATTTTGTTGGCCCCTCAAATGACCTCAGATTTATATTTTTAAAGTGTTGTTATTGTCCTTTTTAGGGAAAACCAACAAAATATCTGCATATGTGTGTGGGGTGGAGAGGAGTGGTGCAGAGCACCACACCTAGATTTATCATGTGAAATTTCTGATCTCCAAGAAAAAGAAAATCGCTAAGAATTTCCAAAGAGTAAAAAACAAGAAAGTTTTAAAGAAACAATGTTCAGATTGCTTTAAATTTTTCATTTGAACTCTTGGGCAGTAAGCAAAATGGAATAATTTTCTTGCAGTTCTAAAGGAATATTATTTTTAACCTAAATTTCTGTGCTTAGCCAAACTATCATTGACATATGAAGACAATATTAAGGAACTCAGAAAATACTACCATTAATGTTTCCTGAAAGTACTTCTTGGAGATACTGAAAATAAAAAACATACACAGCCAAGAAGAACACAGAGAATAAAAGAGATGGTGGTAAGCAAAAAAAAGAAGTGAAACTGATAGAAAAATCATTTTTATGAAGTTACTATAAGGATTAAGGCCGTTATTAAGGTAAAACTCACATAAAAATTGGGCCACATTATGAAGTAATTTTTTTAAAAATCTGTAAAATACCAGATGATACCCACAAAATATGGGAGGCTGGGAGGAGTTAGGCTTAGTGTAAATATATTCAGGATCTTGTCTAGTTTTGGATGGAGGTTATCAACAACAATCATTCACATTATAGAAAAACCTGAGTTTAAACAACGTATTTTCTAAAATTCAAGGGCAAGGAGCAAGCCAGAGAATAAAGGAATCGGATAAATAGCTTCCAGATTCCTAGAAAGAAAAAAAAGGTGGAGTGGGAGTTTGGGGGAGAATAAGCAAAACTCCACAAATCAAGCTGAAGATAGGAAATAAGAAAGAAAACATAGCAAGGATAAAGTGCCAAATATATATTATCACAAAAGTCAATAGGTTAATTTTATAAAAGATACATTTTTAGATTGGGTAGCTAAAATACCTAATAATATGCTATTTATAGGACACACATCTAAAAAGTTTGGTATAAAGAGATAGAGAAAAATATACCAAGTAAATGGTAACAAAAAGAAATGAGCAATCATAGTTTTAGTCAAAACAAAAGTGGAACGTGCTTTGCTGATTAAACCCACCAATAAGTTATAATCATCATGAATCTTTATCCACCTAACAACTCAACATGGAAATATAAAAAGAAAAGCAAAACAGTGAGAATATAAGAAGAAATGAATAATGTACAATCATAATCAAAGAAGGAAATTTTGACAAAACTCTCATAAATTATCAAGAAAAGGTATTATAGAGTTTAAATGACTTCATTATCACAACTTAATATAGAAATTAAACATAATTTACAATTCAAGCATGCATGAAGCAAATATAATAGGTTTCACAGGTTTTAAAGATTTTTTAAAAAGAAAAAATATATAATAGTTCATAAAAAGTCTTAATAAATTTTTAAAAGAAATGTATGTAGACCATATATAGCACAGCAACTTTACTACTATCATCTTAACAATATTATTAAAAAATAAAACTCTCAGTAAAATAGGAATAGAACAAAGCTTGCTTGACCTGCTAGAGAAAATCTGGCATAGACCTAATTAAGGGCATACTTAATGATGAAACATTGAAAACATTATCATTAAATTTCTAAACCAATGGGAACAAGGCAAGGAAAAAAAGAGTGGTATCATTACCAGAAGGAAAGACTTTCATTATTTGAAGATGTCATGATTGCCAACAAAAATTCCAACAATCAAAAGAAAAACTCAGAATTCATAAGAGAGGTCAGTAAAGTGAAAGTATGTAAGATAAAATGACATCTTTCCTAAATACCAGTAAAATATAATTTTAAAACATAATCGAAAGAAATGTTTCCACAACCTGAAACAATAAAATCTACAACATGACCAGTAACAAATCCTAAAACTGTAGGATTTGTATGAAAAAAAGTTGCTAAAGGATATAGAAAATACCTGAATAAATACATTATGAACTTGGATAGGAAGAACAATATTGCAAACATGATAGTTTCCTATCAAGTCAGTGTGAACTCAATCAAAATCTTAAAGGGATTTTTTTTTTCTTTTTGTCAGAGTCTCCCTCTGTCACCCAGGCTGGAGGGTAGTGGCCCCATCTTGGCTCACTGTACCTCTGCCTCCCGGGTTCAAGCGGTTCGCCTGCCTCAGCCTCCCCAGTAGCTAGGATTATAGGTGTCTGCTACGACACCCTGCTAATTTTTGTATTTTTTTTTTTTTTTTTAGTAGAAAAGGGATTTCACCATGTTGGCCAGGCTGATCTTGAACTCCTGACCTCAAGTGATCTGCCCTTCACAGCCTCCCAAAGTGCTGAGATTGTAGGTGTGAGGCACCTGGCCAAAGGGATTTTTAAGAAAAGAGAACTTGACACAAGCTTTTCTTAAAGTTCATCTGGAAAAGTAAATAAGCAAAAATATTCAAGATCTTTTTTGCATTACAATACATTAAAACATTTCAAAGCTACAGTGATTAAAATGTGATATTGATGCAGGAATGGACACATAAATTAATATTGCAGAATGTATATTCCTGAAACAGACTCAGGTATACTTACAGGAATTTAGTACACACATGCCCTATTTAGTGGAGGGACTGTGTTACTGGAAAGAGGTACATAACTGAATCAACTCTATCAGAGAATTGCTATCGCAAAGTCCCTATAGAGATGCTTTCCTGATATCCTGCCTTGGCAACCACTTCTGCGGTCTACTCAGATTCTCCGAAGTGGGGATTAGACTCCTGCCATAGTTTTTTCCTAGCTATCTTCATACAATTGTTGGTCAATCCAGATCACAGTGATGCTTAGGATGGCCTTTTTAATGTCAGTTAGCACTTACCAATATCTAGTTTCTGCACGATCTTAACCTTCTGCTTCCTTGACTGTATCCTGGGAAGTGCCTCTTCAAAAGCCTCTCCGCGGCCTCTACTTTTAAGACCCATTGTAACACTATTTTCTTGCTTATGTGAAGCATATTCAACATTATTATTTTCACACACACAGTCATTTGGGACAAACTTCTCTACAGAATACAAAATAAACAAAAGACAGGCCACTGAATAGTAAATAACACATGCTGCAGAATATATTCACCCTATGGTAGCTAAGCAGTGGACCTCCTAGCTGAAGCTATAGTGTTCTTATGCTTATTGCCTGAAAACTGTTTTATACAGTTCGTCACATTACACACCAATCCCCATTGGCTGAGAGCTCACAACCATATTTAGAGAAAGAGAGAGAGAGGGAGGGGGGATTCTGTTAAAATGTCATTAAATCAACTCAGGAATGGTGGCATATGCCTATAGTCCCAGCTACTCCAGAGGCTAAAATGCTGAGATGAGAGAATCACTTGAACCCAGAAGTTAAGAGACCAGCCTGGGCAACATAGGAAGACCTCATCTCTTTAAAATAAATAAATAAAAAATAAAAAATAAAAAGGCATTACATCAATATTCATATATATGATAAAACTGGCATATTATAGATAAATAAAGCATTGATCAATCAATAGGGCCAGATAACTAGCTACTGATTGGGAAACCACAGCTTTATCTCATCCTTAAATGATGCACAAGAATAAATTCCAGAGGAAAGGTTATAAAAAACAGAATTGTAAAGCACGAGAAAATGTGGAATCACATATACCTTTATAGTTAAAAAGGCCTTATTTATTCATTTATTTATTGAAACAGGGTATCCCTCTGTCACCTAGGCTGGAGTGCAGTGGCTAGCGATCTCGGCTCACTGCATCCTCCAGCTCCTCTGGGATCAAGCAGTCTTCCTAAGTAGCTGGGATTACAGGCGCATGCCACCACACTTGGTTAATTTTTGTATTTTTAGTAGAGATGGGGTTTCACCATGTTGGCCAGGGAGGTTGGAACTGCTGGATTCAAGAAATCCTCCCGACTCAACCTCCCAAAGTTCTGGGATTACAGGTGTGAGCTGCCACATCTGTCCGAGAGCCCTTTTTAAGAAGGATACAAAACTCAGAACTCATAAAAGATATGATTGAAACATGACTTCTGGGATTCTACAGCCAGAAACAGACTGATAGAGATACTCAGCTACAAATGTGTGCTACCCTTTGAGAGAGGATGAATGACTCTAAGGGCAGAGTGGCGCAGAGGCCAGTTGGGGCTGCTGAGGACAGCCCAGAAGCAAACTGAGCTGCCGCCATAGGCCTAGAGGCTAATGGAGCTATTGCTGCAGGCTCAGAGGCTAGAGCTGTGGCCCCAGCAAGTGAAGCATCGTCTTAGTCCACTCAGGTTGCTGTGATAAATTACCATACACTGGGTGGCTTATAAACAGCGGAAATTTACTTCTGACAGCTCTGAAGGATGAAAAGTACAACAGCAAGGTGCTAGAAGATTCTGTGTCTGGTGAGGGCCCACTTACAGGTTCATGGACAGCTGTCTTTTCACTGTATCCTCACATGACAGAGGGGTTAGGGAACTCTTGGGGGTCTCTTTCATAAGGGCATTAATCCCATTCATGGGGTCTCCACCCTAACGACCTAATCACCCACCAAAGGTTCCACCTCCTAATACCATCATATTAGGGGTTAGGATTTCAATATATGAATTTTGGGGAGACGAAAACCTTTTGTCTATAGCAAGCATCAAGCCACAGAGAATTAGTCTTAGGTCTTGAAACTTACTTAAATTTGTCCTACTAGATTTCAGTGTTGGGACTGACAGCCTTTTTATTCTTTCCAATTTCTCTCTTTTTGAATAGGAATGTATAAGGATATATATTGTAAACCCAATTCATGCATAAGGATATGCAATGCCTGTCCCACTATTGTATTTTGGAAGTAGATAACTTGTTTTCCACGTTCATGATCCAGAGATAGAGAGGAATTGCTGCCCCAGGATAATTTATACCCATAGTCTCACCCATATCTGATTTAGATGACAAGATCTGAGGCTTTTGAGCTGATGATGTTTAGGTGAGATTTTGGACTTAGTGTTGTTATCAGGGGCTGAGACTTTTGGAGATGTTGAGATGGGGTGAACATGTTTTATTTGTGGACAGACATGAAATTTGGGGAGCAAAAGGGATAGTAGGCTGAATAGTGGCCCCCAAAAGGATATATCCAAATCACAACCCCCAGAACCTATGAATGTGACCTTATTTGGATAAAAGGTCTTTACAGATGTAAATAAGTTTAGGATTTTGAGGTGAGATCATGCTGGATTTCAGCTGGGCCTTAAATACCATTACAGGAATGAATAGGCAAAAGGAGGCTGGAGAGACAGAGACACAAAAGAGAAAGTCATTGATGATGGAGGCAGAGATTAGAGTGACATGTCTACAAGCCGAGAATTGCCAAGGACTGCTAGCAGCTACCAGAAGCTAGGAAATACACAAGAAACAGATTCTCCCTCAGTGTCTCCATAAGGAACCAACACTGCTGACACCTTGACTTCGGACTTTTGGCCTCCAGAGAATAAATTTCTGTTGTTTTAAGCCCCTAGTTTATAAGTAATTTGTTACTGCTCCCCCACCCCCCCAGGAAACTAATACAGATTCTGGTAGCAGGAAGTGGAGTCCTGTTATAACAGATATGTAGGAAGGTGGAAGTGGCCTTGGAATTGGGTAATGGTAGAGGCTGAATGAATGCTGAGGTATATGAAAGAAAAAGCCTAAATTGCTTCAAAAAGACTGTTGGTAGAAACAGAGTTGTTAAAAGAGATTCTGGTGAGGGCTCAGAAGGAAGCGATGCTTCTCTCATCTTAGAGAATATATGTGTCCTTGCAAGCAGATTGTTGGTAGGAATATCAACATTAAATATGCCTCCAGTGAGGCCTCAAAAGAAAATGAGGGGTATGTTATTTGAAATTGAAGGAAAGACGGTCGTTGTTATAAAGTGGCAGAAAACATGACTGAATTGTGTTCTACTGTTGGATGGAAGGCAGAACTTCTAAGTGATGAACTTGGATATTTCGCTGAGATTTCCAAGCTAAGTGTTGAAGATGCAGCCTGGTTCCTCCTTGCTGCTTATAGTAAAAGGGGAGATGAAAGTGATAATATGGAAGGAATAAAGTAAACAGGAACCAGAACTTGATGATTTGTCGAGTTTCTTAGCCTATCCAGATGACAAAGAACATAAAAATTAGGAAATTCATTGTTAGAAAATCATGCTCTGAATAGAAGGCCAACGGTGTGGCTAGATAACCTTTTGCTGAAGAAATTAAGTGTGTGACTCATAGATCTAGTCAACCATCTCAGCAGAAGGCAGGAATAGCATCTAAATAGACTAATCGAGTACTAAATAGCTATTGTGCTTTGGTTGATTTTTAAAAATTGGTATAAACCTTACTTAATGATAGGTAAACCTAGGAATAACTAAGTAGGCATCTTAAATACCAGCCTAAGGATTTTTTTCATTTATTTAAAAGAGCAATGAGGAGCCCTTGTAACTTTTTAAGTGGATTTTCAGTAGATGGCTGATGGAGTGAAAACTGTATTTTCTTTCTCTTTTTTTAGTTCATATTATTTTATTTTATTTTATTTTATTTTTTGAGATGGAGTTTTGCTCTGTTGCCCAGCCTGGAATGCATTGGCCCAATCTTGGCTCACTGAAACCTCTGCCTCTCCTGTTCAAGCAATTCTCGTGCCTCAGCCTCTGGAGTAGCTGGAATTACAGGTGTGTGCCACCACACCTGGCTAATTTTTTGTATTTTTAGTAGAGACGGTGTTTTACCATGTTGCCTAGGCTGGTCTCAAACTCCTGGCCTCAAGCAGTGTGCCCCCTTGGCCTCCCCAAAGTGCTGGGATTACAGGCATGAGCCAGAGCACTGGGCAAAAACAGTACTTTCTAAAGAGAATTCAGCAGCGTGGTGCAAACTGAACTGTACTGGAAAGATTCTGCAACTGGGAAACCACATGTACCTGGGTGGGTTCCATTTTGAGAAATTAGGCCTAAACAATATTTTTTTAGTGTTATAGTAAACCAAGAAGCCTTCATTTTTTCTAATCCCTAATGCACACAAGAGTTGTTTACGGGAATTTAGTCTGGATATAAATTTCTAAATGTGATGCTGACAGAATCTCTTATCTATGACATGATTAATGATGTTTTCTTCAGAGTGGCTTCAGTTAGTGTTTATTAAGATGCTTCCCAAATCCTAATTCTATTTCAAAGATACAGTCAGATGATTATACTTATGGGTACCCTGTAAGAATGAGAAAAGATAAGGCAGTGATTGAATGGTTTTAAATAACACATTTTATCCTGATTAATTATTATGCAACTAGTGACTTTCTTCTTCTGTTTTTATATGCATCATTCTCTTTCTTTCTTTTCTAGGAAAACTGTTAATTTTTTTCTTCTTGATTTCATTGCAAATGCTAAGTAATGACTGGCATAACTCACTGCTTAGGGTATGGGAAGGGAGCCTCCCTTTTGCAACATTAAAGAGTCTCTGGTTGTGGAACAGGCAATAAGTAGTGTCTGTTTCACAGACTGAAAATTGTGCTTTTCTTCTTCCTCCTTGCTTACTGATATGGTTTGGCTGTGTCCTCACCCAAATCTCACCTTGAATTGTAATAATCTCCATGTGTCAAGGGTGGGGCCAGGTGGAGATAATTGAATCATGGGAGTGGTTCCCCCATACTGTAGTGAATAAGTCTCACAAGATCTGATGGTTTTATAAATGGGAGTTCCTCTGCACAAGTTTTCTTGCCTGCTGCCATGTAAGATGGGACTTTTCTCCTCACTCACTTTCCACCATGATTGTGAGGCCTCCCCAGTCATGCAGAACTGTGAGTCAATTAAACCTCTTTCTTTTATAAATTACCCACTCTTGGGTATGTCTTTATCAGCAACATGAGAACAGACTAGTATACTTACCATTTGGCTTTTCCACTTAATAACCTACCAGTTAAGGAAGGATTAGAAAAACTAGGCCTGTGAAGGTCTCCAAGCATAGCAGAAGATGCGGGAAGAATAGCATGAGCAAAGGCTTTGAGGTGGGAACATGCATGAATCACAGCAACAGGAAGAAGACCAGTGTGGCTGGAGTAGAGTGAGCAAGAGGCACAGCAGAATGAGATTAAGTCAGCAAGTTGGGGCAGACTCGGATAAGGTAGGTAAGCTATCACATGCTCTGAACCTCTCTATCTCCAGTCAGTCACCATCAAATTGACCTTTTTTATTTTAATTTTTTTCAAGACAGTGTCTCACTCTATTGCCCAGGTTGGCATGCATTGGTGTAGGTCAGAGCTTACTGCAGCCCCAAATTCCTGGACTCCAGCAATCCTCCCACCTCAACCTCTCGAATAGCTGGGACCACAGGACTATTACCATGCCTGGCTAATTTTTAAGTTATTTTCTTTTGTAGATAGATGGGGTATCACTATGTTGCCCAGACTGGTTTTGAACTCCTGGGCTTCAGTAATCCTCCTGCCTCAGCCTCCCAAAGCGCTGGTATTTTGGGAGTGCACCACTGCACACAACCTCAAATTGATCTTTTGTTTGCTCCTTGCCTATTAGTGCTCAAGTCTCTATTAGGAAAATTACATCTTAAATTATTACTCATTAATAAGAATTTTGTCCTTCACAGGGGCTTTCTGAAAATACTGGCAACTCATACATTCCCAAACTTGCCAAGTCATCAAATTCCTGGCTTCCCACTCTTGACTTCCTGAATCTTCAGATAAGAGGCTTGGGAAACAATATTTTTAAATGATTATCTTCAATGATTCTTATGATCAGGCAAGCTTAGGAAACACTAAGCCTCAAAACCAAGACTGATCAAGATAATTTTGAGTGCAGAAGACAGTTTTGAGCACTAACATTCCAAAACACATACTACTTTACTAATACCTGTGGCAGCTCTGGCCAGTACTTGAGCTGCTACTTTCCCCTACTGTGACCATGGCCTCCATCTCTCATGGATCCTAGAATTCCTTCCTGCTGACTTGAGACATGACCCCAGATTCTTTCTCCATGCAGGTATCCAGGCAGCCACTATCAATTGATAAGAACTGGCATAGAAGGCGAAACTTAAATGCCATCCCTCTCATAAGGTTATCTGTAGACCAGGGCAACTTCTTAGCTGATTTTTATCTGGGGAAATACTAAATTATTACATTTTTTAAAGTTTGGGTTAATCTATGGGGTTAAACTTATTTTATTGACTCAGCAATATATACTGATATAAACTTCACAACTGCAGTATCCAGAAAAAATAGATTTTGACTATTTCTTTTATAAAAGTTTATATATGCAGACATATTTCTGAAAGGGACAGTGAAAAAAATGAGCTTTAGAATTAGAGTTTAAGTAAATTCTGGCTGTGCCAGCTATATTACTGTACAGCTGTATTATGGTGCATTAGTTGTATAATATTATAATATTAGTTGTATTATCAGCTATATTAGTAACCAATTAATACATGTCTTTGAACCTTTGATTCTTTATTTCCACAAAAGAGACAAAATACCTCACACAACTGCTGTAATTTAATATAAACGTTTATGTGTGAAACAGCTAGAACGGTTTTGGTCACATTATGTGGACATGAAAAAAAGCCTAGATTTTCTTCTTTTATTTACTTGAAACAGAACTCTCCCTCCATTAGCTGACTCACTTATAAGACTCTTTGTGTGTTCCTCTGTTTGGTTACAGAGTTTGGGTAACCAAATTTGGGAAATTTTAATAAACACCCTAAAATGTTATTTATGCAAAGTTTAACAATTAATATATATTCAAACAAGCAAAATCTTTGAGTAACCTTTTTAATGTATATAGGCGTGTGCCCTAGACTTGTAAGGAAACCATGGAATCAAAGTCCCTTCGAGTTAAATGGGACCCTCAACATCATCAGTACAATGTACTGAATTCTTATAACAGATGAGAGAAGCTGAAATTGGGGCCTCATTTACAAACATGTTTGTCCTGGAGTTAATAAAATATTGTCTAAAACTAAACTTTCTATTTCTTCAATAAAGAATAAGGACTATGAGTAATGTGCAGTCTTCAATTATTGAATAAATATTGATTTATATTAATGATAAGGCAGGAAATTTAAGCTATCCCAAGAAAAACAGATGTAGGAAAAACCTATGCCCAAAAATGTTTTCTAAATAAGTCAAGTTATCAGAAATCTAAATGAATAAGAAAATCCAATTCCTAAACATGACAGTTATTCAAAATTATACAGAAGTTGAATGTGTACACATCTCAAGTTTTCCCAAGTTTTGTCTTTCCTCTGCTCCTTAAGCATAAGTACTTCTTCAAAACATGCATCAGTAGGCTAAAATATCAAAAAGTTAAATCATAGGTTCTTGCTACCTGCAGTATTGCATCAGCTTCAAGGGTCAACCCCTATTTTCTGTCTCTCACCTCCCCTTCCTTGTCTATTATGAAAGAAACTTGCTAGCTTCTCAATCAATCCCAACAAAAGCAGGACCAAAACCTTTGAATTTGCAACCTGGTGCAGATTTTAAATTAATCACAGCAATGGAACAGTTACCCACAGTGGTGGGTATGCCCTCTGTTTCTCCTTTACCACTAACGTGGCTAAGCCCAAGGTCTGCCATAAGAGGACCCAGCCTTGGGTGTCTGGACATTCCTTGGGTTGTCATGCTCTGATCCTCCCTCTTATGTTAGCCATTAGACTAGCTTTTTCCTTTGATTCGGCTTCTTCTCTATATTCTATCAGCTCTGTGCCCTTGTACCCATTTAGACTGCAGCCCTACCCTGAGCTGCAGGTGACGTGAAGACCCTAGAAGCTTGCTAGTCCTAGTGTCTATGTCCTTTCCTGAGGAGAAGCTGGTTTCTCTTGCACCTCCTGCATTATCACATCTGTTCAACTCTCTTGCATTATTACCTAGATTTCCTATCATTGTGTTCTACCCATCACATCCATTCTTCTGATGCTGGCTGTTGCTGGTATCATGCCCAAGCTTGCTGTGTCTTTTGGGTGCTCTGTTTTTGGAGCCGCCATCTGATCTCACTGGGTCCACCCTCTCACTTCCCACACCCTAATCTTTGCCACTGTGAGTAGCTCTCCACCCAGTTTTGGCCTTGACAAGCTCCCTGCTGAGGTCCCCACGTGCCTGCTAACAAGGCTGACCTAAGTCAATTCTACCTATCCCCTTGCCACTAATACTTATCTACATACTTTCTCCTACAAAATGCTGATAGTAACCTTCAAAGGCATCCTTTTAATCTCATCATTCTAATGTTCAAAAGCCCAATATTAGTTTTCTATTGTCTACTGCATTTGAAAAATTCTTCTGTTTGGCTGTTAAGAATCTCCCAGTGAGGCCAGGTGTGGTGGCTTATGCCTGTAATCCCAGCACTTTGGGAGGCCAAGGCGGGTGGATCACCTGAGATCAGCCTGGCCAACATGGTGAAACCCCATCTCTACCAAAAATACAAAAAATTAGCTGGGCATGGTGGCAGGTGCCTGTAGTCCCAGCTACTCAGGAGGCTGAGGCAGGAGATTGCGTGAATCCGGGAGGCAGAGGTTGCAGTGAGCCAAGATCGTGCCATTTTATTCCAACCTGGGCAATAAGAGTGAAACTCCATCTAAAAAAAAAAAAAACTTTCCAGTGAAACTATCCTTATAAACTTTATAAAATTAATCAGGGAGGAAGGGAAGAGGAGAAACTAAATAAACTGAGCTTGCAGCACATTCAGCATTAATCATTAGGTCAGCTTGCCTTCTGACCTGCTTCCTCATAGTTGAGTGATACCTGCTGTCCTAGAATCACATAGACTCTGGATTATAGTTCCCTTAACTGCTCTGTAGATAACAACTTGAACATTATGAAAGGTTAAGTTTTCCCTTTGAGAGATCCTTTCAAGTCCTACATACCAGTGAAACTACTGACGTCAGCTGAAGGACCCCACGAGGAGCTGACTCACCAAAGAATGCAGTTTTCACATCCTGATGATTTTACCCCCCTTACCCTGGCCAATCAATAACCCCAATTTTCTAACCCCTTGCCCTCCATGATTCCCTTAAAAACTCCAGCTCCGAACTCCTTCAGGAGATGGATTTGAGGGTCTCCTCCCATCTTCTCACTCAGCCACCCTGTGATTATTAAACTCTTTCTCTGCTGCAAACCCATCTGTCTCAGTGTATTGGTTTATTACTGTACAGTGGGCATAAGAACCTGTTAGTCCTGTAAAACCATGGTCCATTCAATCAAATTTCCCAAGAATTCCAAAAAGTCAGATATGATTAGCTCACAGGCCAAGTCCTTTTCTCATGCTGTTGTTCCACATAAACTGCCCTCCTTCCTCTTCACTGCATGTTCCAGTCCTACTCATTGCTCAAAGGCAAGCTCCAGTAGGAATCCCAACATAAAGTCTTTCCCAGCCCCTCTAGCTCTTTGGTACATTGACCCAGTATACATGTGTGTGTATATTTTAAGTTTAGTACTTAATTTTTTCCTAATTGCTTCATATGTTTTCTTAGTCCTGCCATTCACAGGAGGATTGGAAGGATTCTGTAAGAAATGATCATTTGCTCTACTTTTTTATTTCTTACAGTGCTTAGGACAGTGATAGGGGGCATAAAATAGACTGATATCATAAGTACAGTTAGTTTTAAAAGTGCCCTATAGGCAAATCTTTTCTTTGCATTGAAAACACATTGGTCGAGATGTGGATTCAAGATAGCCAAATAGGAACAGCTCCGGTCTGCAGCTCCCAGCAAGATCAACACAGAAGATGGGTGATTTCTGCATTTCCAACTGAGGTACCCAATTCATCTCACTGGGACTGGTTGGACAATAGGTGCAGCCCACGGAGGGGTAGCCGAAGCAGGGCCGGGCGTTGCCTCAACCAGGAAGCACAAGGAGTCGGGGAATTTTCTCCCCTACCCAAGAGAAGCTGTGAGGGTCTGAGCCCGAGGAACTCTGGCACAGATACTGCGCTTGTCCCACCGTTTTCGCAACCCGCAAACCAGGAGATCCGCTCCGGTGCCTACCCCTCAGGGCCCTGGGTTTCAAGCACAAAACTGGGTGGCCAATTGGGCATACACTGAACTAGCTGCAGGAGTTCTTTTTTTTCCATACCCCAGTGGCACCTGGAACGCCAGCAAGACAGAACCATTCACTCCCCCTAAAAGGCATCCTGAAGCAAGGGAGCCAAGTGGTCTGGCTGGGCAGGTCCCACCCCTATGGGGCCCAGGAAACTAAGATCCACTGGCTTGAAATTCTCACTGCCAGCACAGCACCAGTCTGAGATCCACCTGGGACATTCGAGCTTGGTGGGGGTAGGGGCGTCTGCCATTGCTGAGGCTTGAGTAGGTGGTTTTACTTTGTTACAGTGTAAACAAAGCCACGGGGAAGTTTGAACTGGGTGGAGCCTACTGCAGCTCAGCACAGCTGCCAAGGCCAGACTGCCAAATTTCTCCTCTCTAGACAGGGCATCTCTGTAAAAAAGGCAGCAGCCCCAGTCAGGGGCTTATAGCAGACTTAAACATCCCTGCCTGGTGGCTCTGAAAAGAGCACCGGACCTCCCTGCACAGAGTTCAAGATCTGCTAAGGGTCAGACTGCCTCCCAAGTGGGTCCCTGAACCCGGTGTATACTGACTGGAAGACAACTCCCAGTAGGGGCCGACAGACACCTCATACAGGAGAGCTCTGGCTGGCATCCGGCGGGTGCCCCTCTGGGTCAAAGCTTCCAGAGGAAAGAATAGGCAGCAATCTTTGCTGCTCTGCATTCTCCACTAGCAATATCCAGGCAAACAGGGTTGGGAGTGGACCTCCAGCAAACTCTAGCAGACTGGCAGCACAGAGGCTTGACTGTTAGAAGGAAAAAAAACAAACAGAAAGGATTAGCACATCTACTCAAAGACCCCATCCAAAGGTCACCAACATCAAAGACCAAAGATAGAGAAATCCACACAGATGGGGAAAAACCAGACAAAAAGCCTGAAAATTCCAAAAACTAGAACGTCTCACCTCCTCCAAAGGATCACATCTCGTCACCAGCAAGGGAACAAAACTGGATGGAGAATGAGTTTGACAAACTGACAGAAGTAGGCTTCAGAAGGTGGGTAATAACAAACTCCTCCGAGCTAAAGGAACGTGTTCTAACCCAATGCAAGGAAGCTAAGAACCTTGAAAAAAGGATAGTTGAATTGCTAACTAGAATAACCAATGTAGAGAAGAACTTAAATGACTTGATGGAGCTGAAAAACACAGCGTGAGAACTTCCTGAAGAATATACAAGTATCAATAGCCAAATCAATCAAGTGGAAGAAAGGAGATCAGTGATTGAAGATCAACTTAATGAAATAAAGAGAGAAGACAAGATTAGAGAAAAAAGAATAAAAAGGAACAAACAAAGCCTCCAAGAAATATGGGACTATGTCAAAAGACCAAATCTACATTTGATTGGTGTACCTAAAAGTGATGGGTAGAATGGAACCAAGTTGGAAAACACATTCTTCAGGATATTATCCAGGAGAACTTCCCCAACCTAGCAAGACAGGCCAACATTCAAATTCAGGAAACACAGAGAACATCACAAAGATATTCCTTGAGAAGAGCAACCCCAAGACACGTAATCGTCAGATTCACCAAGGTTGAAATGAAGAAAAAAATGTTAAGGGCAACCAAAGAGAAAGGTCAGGTTATCAACAAAGGGAAGCCCATCAGACTAACAGCAGATCTCTCTGCAGAAACCCTACAAGCCAGAAGAGAGTGGTGGCCAATATTCAACGTTCTCAAAGAAAAGAAGTTTCAACCCAGAATTTCATATCCAGCCAAACTAAGCTTCATAAACAAAGGAGAAATAAAATCCTTTACAGACAGGCAAATGCTGAAGGATTTTGTTACCACCAGATCTGCCTTACAAGAGCTCCTAATGGAAGCACTAAACATGGAAAGGAAGAGCCAGTACCAACCACTGCAAAAACATACCAAATTATGAAGCATAAACACTATGAAGAAACTGCATTAACTAATGGGCAAAACAACCAGCTAGCATCATAAAGACAGGATCAAATTCACACATAGCAATATTAACCTTAAATGTAAATGGGCTAAATGCCTCAGTTAAAAGACACAGACTGGCAAATTGGATAAAGAGTCAAGACTCAGTGTGCTGTATTCAGGAAACCCATCTCTCATGCAAAGACACACATAGGCTCAAAATAAAGGGATAAAGGAATATTTACCAAGCAAATGGAAAGCAAAAAAAAAAAAAAAAAAAAGCAGGAGTTGCAATACTAATCTCTGGTAAAACAGACTTTAAACCAACAAAGATCAAAAGAGACAAAGAAGGCCATTACATAATGGTAAAGGGATCAATGCAGCAAGAAGCACTAACTATCCTAAATGTAAATGCACCCAATATAGGAGCACCCAGATTCATAAAGCAAGTTCTTAGAGACTTACAAACAGACTTAGACTCCCACACAATAACAATGGGAGACTTTAACACCCCACTGTCAATATTAGACAGAAAAATAAGACGGAAAATTAACAAGGATATTCAGGACCTGGACTCAGCTCTGGACCAAGTAGACCTAATAGACATCTACAGAACTCTCCAGCCCAAATCAACAGAATATTCATTCTTCTCAGCACCTCATCGCACTTATTCTAAAATTGACCACGTAATTGGAAATAAAACACTCCTCAGCAAATGCAAAAGAACGGAAATCATAACAGTCTCTCAGACCACAGTGCAATCAGATTAGAACACGGAATTAAGAAACTCACTCAAAATCACACAACTACATGGAAACTGAATAACCTGCTCCTCAGTGACTACTGGGTAAATAATGAAATAATGGCAGAAATACTATGTTCTTTGAAACCAATGAGAATGAAGACACAATGTACCAGAATCTCTGGGACACGTTTAAAGCAGTGTTTAGAGGGAAATTTATAGCACTAAATGCCCACAAAAGAAAGGAGGAAAGATCTAAAATTGACACCCTAACATCAAAATTAAAAGAACTAGAGAAGCAACAGCAAACAAATTCAAAAGCTAACAGAAGACATGAAATAACTAAGATCAGAGCAGAACTGTAGGAGACAGAGACATGAAAAAAACCCTCAAAAAAATCAATGAATCCAGGAGCTGGTTTTTTGAAAAAATCAGCAAAATAAATAGACCATTAACCAGACTAATAAAGAAGAAAAGAGAGAAGAATCAAATAGATGAAATAAAAAATGATATAGGGGATATCACCACTGATCCCACAGAAATACAAACTACCATCACAGAATACTATAAACACCTCTACACAAATAAACTAGAAAATCTAGAAGAAAGGGATAAATTTCTGGACACATACACCATCCCAGGTCTAAGCCAGGAAGAAGTCAAATCCCTGAATAAACTAATAACAAGTTCTGAAATTGAGGCCATAATTAATAGCCTACCAACCAAAAAAAGTCCAGGACCAGACGGATTCACAGCAGAATTCTACCAGAGGTACAAACAGGAACTGGTACCATTCCTTCTGAAACTATTCCAAGTAATAGAAAAAGAGGGAATCCTCCCTAATTCATTTTATGAGGCCAGCATCATCCTCATACCAAAACCTGGCAGAGACCCAACAAATAAAGGGAATTTCAGGCCAATATCCCTGATGAACATTGATGCGAAAATCCTCAATAAAATACTGGCAAACCGAATCCAGCAGCACATCAAAAAGCTTATCCACCATGATCAAGTTGGCTTCATACCTGGGATGCAAGGCTAGTTCAACATATGCAAATCAATAAATGTAATCCATCACATAAACAGAACCAAAGACAAAAACCACATGATTATCTCAATAGATGCAGAAAAGACCTTCAATAAAATTCAACACCCCTCAATAGATGCAGAAAAGACCTTTGATAAAATTCAACACCCCTTATGCTAAAAAAGCTCAACAAGCTAGGTATCGATGGAACGTATCTCAAAATAATAAGAGCTATTTATGACAAACCCACAGCCGATATCATACCGAATGGACAAAAACTGGAAGCATTCCCTTTGAAAACCGGCACAAGATAAGGATTCCCTCTCTTACCACTCTCATTCATCATAGTATTAGAAGTTCTAGCCAGTGCAATCAGGCAAGAGAAAGCAATAAAGTGTATTCAAATAGGAAGAGAGGAAGTCAAATTGTCTCTGTTTGCAGATGACATGATTGTATATTTAGAAAACTCCATCATCACAGTCCAAAATCTCCTTAAGCTGATAAGCAAATTCAGCAAAGTCTCAGGATACAAAATCAATGTGCAAAAATCACAAACATTCCTATGCACCAATAATAGACAAACAGAGAGCCAAATCATGAGTGAACTCCCATTCACAATTGCTACTAAGAGAATGAAATACCCAGGAATACAACTTACAAGGGATGTGAAGGATCTTTTCAAGGAGAACTACAAGCCACTGCTCAAGGAAATAAGAGAGGACACAAACAAATGGAAAAACATTCCATGCTTATGGATAGGAAGAATCAGTATCGTGAAAATGGCCATACTGCCCAAAAAAATTTATAGATTCAATGCTATCCCCATCAAGCTACCATTGATTTTTGTCACAGAATTAGTAGAAAACTACTTTAAACTTCATATGGAACCAAAAAAGAGCTCACATAGCCAAGACAATCCTAGGCAAGAAGAACAAAGCTGGAGGCGTCATGCTTTCAAACTATACTACAAGGCTACAGTAACCAAAACAGCATGGTACTGGTACCAAAACAACATGGTTCTGGTACCAAAACACATATATAGACCAATGGAACAGAATGGAGGGCTCAGAAATAACACCACACATCTACAACCATCTGATCTTTGACAAACCTGACAAAAACAAGAAATGGGGAAAAGATTCCCTATTTAATAAATGGTGTTGAGAAAACTGGCTAACCATTTGCAGAAAACTGAAACTGTACCCCTTCCTTACACCTTACACAAAAATCAACTCAAGATGGATCAAAGACTTAAATATAAGACCTAGGACCATAAAAGTCCTAGGAGAAAACCTGGGCAATACCATTGAGGACATAGGCATGGGCAAAAACTTCATGTCTAAAACACCAAAAGCAATGTCAACAAAAGCCAGAATTAGCAAATGTGATCTAATTAAGCTAAAGAACTTCTGCACAGCAAAAGAAACTATCATCAAAGTGAACAGGCAGCCTACAGAATGGGAGAAAATTTTTGCAATCTATTCATCTGACAAAGAGCTAATATCCAGAATCGACAAAGAACTTAAACAAATTTACAAGAAAAAAAAAACCATCAAAAAACGGGCAAAGGATATGAACAGACCCTTCTCAAAAGAAGATATTTATGCAGCCAATAGACACAGGAAAAATGATCATCAACACTGGTCATTAGAGAAATGAAAATCAAAACCACAATGAGCCACCATCTCATGCCAGTTAGAATGGCAATCATTAAAAAGTCAGGAAACAACAGATGCTGGAGAGGTTGTGGAAAAATAGTTGGTGGGAGTCTAAATTAGTTCAACTATTGTGGAAGATAGTGTGGAGATTCCTCAAGGATCTAGAACTAGAAATACCATTTGACTCAGCAATCCCATTACTGGGTATATACCCAAAGGATTATAAATCATTCTATCATAAAGACACATGCACACATATGTTTGTTGTGGCACTATTCACAATAGCAAAGACTTGGAACCAACCCAAATGTCCATCGATGATATGAAGGAATAAGAAAATGTGGCACATATACAACATGGAATACTATGCAGCCATTAAAAAGGATGAGTTCATGTCCTTTGCAGGGACATGGATGAAGCTGGAAACCATCATTCTCAGCAAACTATCACAAGATCAGAAAACCAAACACGGCATGTTCTCACTCATAAGTGGGAGTTGAACAATGAGAACACATGGACACAGGGAGGGGAACATCACACACTGGAGCCTGTCGTGGGGTTGGGGGTTAGGAGAGGGATAACATTAGGAGAAATACCTAATGTAGGTGATGAGTTGATGGGTGCAGCAAACCACCATGGCACACATATACCTATGTAACAAAACTGCACATTCTGCACATGTAACCCAGAGCTTAAAGTATAATAAAAAATGTAAAAATAAAAGAAAAAGTGAGATCACATAAAAAAAACAACCACTAAGCTGAGGAGTGATTCCTTTATGTATGGTACCATAGTTCAATGATGCAGTGCTTTCCTCTGTCAAAACTATCCAAGTATCAAGGAAGACATAAGGTGGTGCTCCCCATATATAGCAGAAACATGTTATCATTGTGGAAACCTGTCTGGAATGGTAACTGGGAGATGGTACTTGACTCAGCTGAGTTAAAAGCCTGGGAATAACTGTCTCCTGATTGTTTCACTCAGAGATTTTCAGGGGTATTTATTTCAAACATGAATTTCTAGGATGTTAATTTCAAACAGGGCTGAGGACTAAGGAAAGGTGAGAGATGATGAACTATGTTCTTAGGAAGAGAGAGAGGGGGGTAAGGAGAGGGAGAAAGAGAAAACATAAATGTAAAGATTCTTCTACTATGAACTAGTTAAGAGTTAAATTGGAAAGGCATCATAAGAGAGCCATGCCTGGCCGGAAGCCGTGGCTCATGCCTGTAATCCTAGCACTTTGGGACGCTGAGGCAGGTGGATCACAACGTCAAGAGATAGAGACCATCCTGGCCAACATGGTGAAAGCCCGTCTCTACTAGAAACACCACAACATGGTGGCATGCGCCTGTAGTCCCAGCTACTCGGGAGGCTGAGGCAGGAGAATCACTTGAACCTAGGAGGCAGAGGTTGTAATGAGCTGAGATGGCACCACTGCACTCCAGCCTTGTGACAAAGTGAGACTCCATCTCAAAAAAAAAAAAAAAAAAAAAAAAAGAGAGAGAGAGAGACAGCTATACCTAGCACCAATCTAAACAGTGGAGTGGTGCTGGTAAATGTTTAACAACCAACTCTCTGGAAAATAAAAGTCCTAATTTGTACTTTAGAAAATTTCTGAGGAACAAATATTTCCATTGACAAATTCAAGCTACCAGTGTACCCTCACTGAACAAGAAATTGGGAAGAACTTTGCACAACTGGGTCTAGTGAACGAGTGTGAGCCGTCTCCCCCACCACCCTACATAAAAGGCAAGGACAGCCACTAGGAGAACTTCCTGAAATTAACTTGAGGGCTTGTGACATCTCTCATGTTATTCAGCTTCCTAAGGTGGCAGGCAGTGCCTTGTTATTGAAAAAGGACCAAATGCTTTTATTAAAATAAAACCAATGAAACAGTCTTCCAGAAAGACTGAGTCGCATTCTTCAAATGTCTGTGTTAGCAAGCAATGCAGTGCCACAGGATATATAGAAACACTTCTCATCATTGTTTCTGGATCTGAAATAATCTGTTTTATATCTAGTATTATTCTTTCATATAGCATTTTTGAGTGGACTTTTAAAGTTTACTAGAGCTTGCTTGGTCCTAACTACTTTTTTAGGTGGAGATATTTAAAAATAAAAAGTAGCTTGGTCCCTTTCTTCAGTATCTATAAACGTCTTTCCTCTTGGTAGAGGCCCTAGAAGATTCTTGTGAGAACGATTTAGTTTTTTACAATAGTAATCCTTTCCATATTACCAATAGAAGAAGGACGAGGAGCTGTGGCCAGGACTGGGGACAAGTGGGAGCTGAGGAAAAGGTAGGCTATGGCAGAGAGTCTGATGAGATATATAGCTTAACTGAGAAAAACTTTCTTCCTCTTGTGCAGAGACAATAACCGAACTACGATCATTTTAGAAAAGTTAACATACGAAATCATTTTAAGAATTAGTTGACCAAAAAGTAAGTAAACTGAACCAGGTTACAAATTTAAATTGATATTAAAGTGATCTACACAAAATAAGCTTTGACAACTTTGACTTATTTAAATGAATAAAAACAAAATGTTAATTTATGGACATAATTTGGTAGCTAATTAGTCATGCAGTACAGCATTGCCCTTCCACAGTTTATTTCCATCAGCAGAATTAATCACAGCAGAGCAGATGTAGTAGGGACAATCCAAGGTTAAAACAAATGATACAAAATAATGAACAAGAGCATAAGACGATAACCTGGAGAAAGTCATGATTTATTATTCTGCCAGAGTCTTCTGTGGATTCTGCAGCCACTTTATGCAAGCCTGCCTCCCTTTTAACCAGATATCTCTGATTGTAGTGATCTTTTCTTTGCATTAATTTTATCTGCCTTTGAAGGTAATGTAACTGTGATAAGAGCCAATTAGTTTTGCACCATCGAGAAACACAATGAAATGTGACTTGAGAAAACAAAGATAAAATTAACTGTCTAAATGAGACTACAAGGCAATCTAATCTTTGCTATTTTCTTATACGACTAAAGCACCATACGTTCAGCATCATAAACTGAAGGACAACTATAAGGATATTTGAGTTGGTTCAAAGACATGCTGTAATGAACACAATTCTTCGAGAGTAACATTAACCAGTAATTTAATGCTAACTTTCCACAGGACTTGAGAACTATATCTACAGATTACATTACAGACAAATACAAACGCCAGGGTACCACTATGGGAACCAACTTCTTTTTAAAGTTTATATTGGGGAATTTGCTTATGAAATAAAAAAAGCAAGATGGTCTTCAGTTGAACATTGTCTGGCTTTATTCTGCCATTGTTTCCCTATTGTATATTTACTGTATACCCAGGAAAATTCCAGTGTCTCAATTTCAGGGGTGTGGTAATAAGGAAACACTTTTGGTGAGATTAAACTTTTTCATGTCTTTTATGTTTTTTAGTGTATGCTTCTAGTAAGACTTGGATGCAACTAATAGTTCAATAATACAAACTAGTTATGTTGGTCTAGGTCTCATTTATTTGTGATAAAGATCATACCACAATAGTCAATTTTCTATCCTTTTTAAAAAATAACAAGCAATTTTAGTCTTACAAAGGCTACTTTTGAGAGGTGGTAAAAATAGTAATGAAAGTTTTTTTTTTCCTAAGTGGAGACACAGACACCAAGAAATTGAAATAATAAGAAACATTAAATGATTTTACTTTCTAAAAAATGGCAAGGTAATAATGAAGGCAAAAAACAAGCTAGAAATATGTATAACATACATGACAAAGAATCTATAGTGTTAGTATGTAAAAAGATATAAAGAAATCTGCAAAAGATGATCACCTAAGAGAAAAATGAACCAAAGAAAACCCAAATATAAATAATTTACAGAAGAAAAAATAAAAGGGCAAAATAAACTGCGGAGGGGGTGGAATTCAATCTCCCTAGTAATGCAAAAAATAAAATAAAACATACTATTTTTTACTTATCAAATAGAAAAAAATTAATAAATACTCAATATTAGCTTGGAATGGGGAAAACATCCTTAAATAATTTGCAAAAGTGTAAATTGAACCTTTTTTGAGGGCAATTTGGAATAGTCATACTTTTTAATTCAATAATTTCAGTAGTAGAAATTTGTTCTAAGTAACCATAATTGTGCTAAAAATTTTTTCTAAAAGAATGTTCGTACTGGGTGTGGTGGCTCATGCCTGTAATTCCAGCACTTTGGGAGGCCAAGGCAGGCGGATTGCCTGAGGTCAGCAGTTCAAGACCAGCCTGGCCAACATGGTGAAATCCTGTCTGTACTAAAAATACAAAAATGAGCCAGGTGTGGTGGTGCACGCCTGTAGTCCCAGCTACTTAGGAGGCTAAGGCAGGAGAATTGCTTTGACCTAGGAAGCGTAGGTTGCAGTGAGCCGGGATTGCACTCCAGCCTGGACAACAGAGCGAGACTCCGTCTCAAAAAAAAAAAAAAAAAAAAAAAAGGAATGCTCTTGGTAGTGTAGTTAAAAATAGTGAAAACTTAACAACCACCTTAAAATACATCCATTGAGAAAATATTCATTAAATAAGTTATACGGCTCCTATTCAGTAACACTCCACTGCCATTAATGTGGCGTTTCCGAAGTTGTCTGCAATTTAGAATCACCTGGGGATCTTTTAAAAATTCTAAAGACCAGGTCACATTCCACACAAATAAATTATAATTTCTGGGGATGAGACATTGTTATTTTTTTAAGCTCCCCAAGTACAATGTGCAATATCATTTGGGAACTATTGCATTAAAACAATATAGAAAAATATTATCATGAAAGAATGTTCACAATATATTGTATTTTCTCTTTAAAAATCAAAATGCAAACCAATATTATTCAGGATATGGCTGTGTTCTATAGAAATTTTGTTCTACTTGCAACCTTTATGAAGGGACAGCCCCAAGCCTCCAGCAACATGCCCCACCTTCACCAAATCTGATTGTATCAAGAGTGAGCTTCTGATCTACAGGCTCAGTGTAGTTTGGCATCAAAATCCCTAACCAGGCAGAAATAAGCTGGGTCAATCAGAATTTTGCACTAATTAAATTGCAATTGTAAATATTGAAGGAATCAGGCAGTAAGACTGAAGCTGAAGTGATGTACAAAGAAAGGTCATGAGGCACAGAAAGGGTCATGAAAAAATAAAAGTAATGAAGAAACAGAAAGCATTAGTAAAATGTGGTGTAAATGAAGCTCCGCAACACTTGTGGAGGGTCTTCAGGGCTTCCCTGATTCAGAAGACCTACCTGGGCCCAGTCTCCTTGAAGCCAAGTAGAACGCCAAACAGAATTGTCAAGACAAGCGCTATGCATGACAGGGAAAGTCTCGGTCCAGTTTTGAGGAGTGCGGAAGTTAAAGACTCCAAATACCGAGAATGCAAGTTACGAAGGCAGAAACCAAGGAAACAGACATTGCTAAAAAGACGTGAAGAGGCCGGATGCGGTGGCTCACGCCTGTAATCCCAGCATTTTGGGAGGCTGAGGCGAGCGGATCACAAGGTCAGGAGATTGAGACCATCCTGGCTAACACGGTAAAACCCCGCCTCTACTAAAAACACACGCAAAAATTAGCCGGGCCTGGTGGTGGGTGCCTGTGGTCAGGTGAAAGGCGTGAACCCGGGAGGTGGAGCTTGCAATGAGCCGAGATGGCGCCACTGCACTCCAGCCTGGGCGACAGAGCGAGACTCGGTCAAAAAAAAAAAAAAAAAAAGCCATGAAGAATAAATGGAAATGGTGATGACACTAAAATTCAGGTTCTGTGGAATTTAGATTAATTTCCTAGCAAGAGGCAGTTGGCAATTTTTAAATTCCTGTTTGAAACTATATTTAGGCTAAGCTTTAAAAAATAAATGAAAAAGAATTTTTCTATGATTCGTTTAAGATTAAAAAAAAAAAAAAAAAGGCTTTGGCTTCCAATCTTCAGTACTCCGTTACTACTAAGTATTCAGGTGCCATGGGAAGAATCATTTCCCTCTCTGGGCCTCACGGGTTTCCATATATGCCCAGGAAACTGAGCTAGTCTCTATCAGCCATAAACTTATCATGGATTTTTTTTTTTATTTAGATAAATATATAAGTAAATCTAGGATGTTGGAATTTCCCCTGAGTGGCTTTCTTAAAAACAAATATGATTTACTATTAATCACTTAAGTCAATGTATTTAGGCAAATGTTTTACTATTTTCAATTTTTTTTTTTTTTTTTTTTTGGTAGAGACAAGGTCTTCCTGTGTTTCCCAGGCTGGTCTTGAACTCCTGGACTCAGGTTATCCTACCACTTTGGCTTCCCAAAGTGCAAAGCCGGATTACAGCCATGAGCCACCAGGTCTGGCCTATTTTTGTTTTTTTGATATAGGGTCTCACTCTATTGCCTAGGTTAGAGTACAGTGGTGCAATCATAGCTTATGATAGCATTGAATTCCTGAGCTCAAGTGATCCTCCGACCTCAGTCTCCCCAGTAGCTGGGATTACAGGTATGCACCACCACAACTGGCTAATTTTTTTACAGTATTTTTGTAGCGATGGGGGGATCTCACTGTGATTAATACACCAATGATGTCCAACCCGATGTTCGGTATCTTTGGGGATACCTGAAGGTGCTCCTTATGGAACACAAACAAGTAATGACACTTTTAAGAAAATCAATTTCCAGATCTTTATTTTTCAATGACCTTTTTTCCCTAAAACTGATGCACCTTACAGTGTACTATGGTCAAAGTATCATGTCTTTTTCCTTTTTCCACCTCCTCTTTCCCTAGTACCCTTGTCCACTTTACCAAATAAAGGCATGCCACTTACCCATCCTGAGCCTTACAACCATTACATTTCCTCAGAATGTATAAAGACAGTGGAGTGCCAAACAAAGGGCAATTCAAAATTTTGGTGCCTGCGAAGCTTCATTTAATCAAGACATGATTTGGGTCTCATTTAATCAAAACACCATTTGGGTCTCCGTTACTGTTTTCAAAATGACTTAAAGGAGGAATGAGGTAGTAATTTTGGGACAAGCCCAAACTGAGTCTACTCTGTTAATAACGAAATATTGAGTTAACTTTTAGGTAGAACAGAGTCCCAAACTGCAAGTTATGCTGTCCCAGCGTGTGCAACAGAAAAAGCTTTGAGCTCTAACAATATCTGGAAACAGTGAATCCTCCCCTTGGAACCAAGACCAGGACATGACAGGAACCTGAACACCAGAAGTTTATCAGAAGCAAGGGGTCAATTGGCCTAGAAGATCCAGGGCTAAAATCCACCTCAACGTCTGTTTCCATAAATGGTCAAATATAAAGTCCTCCAATCAGACCGTGTGAAACCAACATTCCTAAATCCTTTTCCTTGCCCTCTGAGCCCATAAATTTGCCCCAGACTCCAAACTGGGGAAACAAATTTGAGTCTGCTCTTGTGTGCTTGCTAATCAGTTTTGCTATAAAGCCTTTTTTTTTTCTCAAAAGCATGTGTCTCATAGTATTGGCTCATATGTGTATCAGGCAGCAAGCTCATTTGCTTTGTAACAAAAACTTCCATTTTACTTCCAGTAAGGGCTTCAAGTTTGAGGGAAAAGAACAACAGTGGAGGTAAGTTAGTGGGTTGTCTTTTTAACATATTCTCAGGCTCATAAGAAAACATTTTCACTAACATTTGCCAAAATATTGCTTGTACTGAAAATTCGTATTTCACTTTGGTGAGTCTCCTGTTCATCACATGTCAACTACTTCTCTGTTTATTTTGTTATTACTATTGCATTATTATTCAATTTGGACTACTTTAAAGGGAATGTGTTATAGATTCTTCTGAAAATAATGCATTTAGAAACGATCATGGAGAAACCTCATAAAAGCTGTACACTTACTAGTGACCATTTTGTTAATTTCCACTAAAACTTGTCTCATTTTAGAAATAAGGTAGATTTATTCATCAATATATGCTCTATTGAAAAAAGACTTACATCCATCATGTGAAGACATGCATTTCTGATAAAATCTTACTGTTAAATGTTTAATAATAATTTATAAAAGCATAATGTGTTTAGAATTATTTGATCAATTATTCAATATTAAATGTAATCATAACTCAATCCAAAATAAAAATTTTTTTTAAAGACTGAGTCTCGGCAGGGTGCGGTGGCTCAAGCCTGTAATCCCAGCACTTTGGGAGGCCGAGACGGGTGGATCACGAGGTCAGGAGATCGAGACCATCCTGGCTAATACGGTGAAACCCCGTCTCTACTAAAAAAATACAAAAAGCTAGCCGGGCAAGGTGGCGGGCACCTGTGGTCCCAGCTACTCAGGAGGCTGAGGCAGAAGAATGGCGTGAACCCGGGAGGCGGAGCTTGCAGTGAGCTGAGATCCGGCCACTGCACTCCAGCCTGGGCGACAGAGCGAGACGTCGTCTCAAAAAAAAAAAAAAAAAAAAAGACTGAGTCTCATCCTATTACCCAGCCTGGAGTGCAGTGGTGTGATTGTAGTTCACTGCAGCCTCAAACTCCTTGGCTCAAGGGATCCTCCTGCCCCAGCCCTCTGAGTAGCTGGGACTACAGGTGTGCACCTCCATGCCCAGCTCAAAAGAAAATTTAGTACTTAGAGCTCTATGGTTACCCACAGTATATGAATTTTCAGATGCATTTTATGTGTATAGTTTTGTTTCAAAGAGGCATAAAGATATAACAAAAAAAGTCCAAAAAATGAATACTTTTAAACATAAAAACATTACATTGGAATAAAAATCAATGGAGTAGGTGTATGGAAATATAATATAAGGAGGAAAAGGAACAATGCATACAGTACTTTCTAACAAAAAGATCTTGATGTATTTCTCAAACACATGATCATCAGCATCAAATCACTATGATACTGGTTTCCATTAGCTATATTTAAGAGCATTTTAGCAGTTTTAATTTAAGATGTTAATATTTTAATATTGTGGAAATGGTGCACTTCGAAACTATTAAGCCTATGATAAAAAATTTAAAAGTTGACTTAAAATTAGCAATGGGGTGCCTAAATTTTTCAAAACATTTTAGGGAGCAATGAAACAAAAAAAGCTGAAGATTCATTAAATGGAACACTTTATATTTGGCATTTAATAGTTTCATGGCCATTACTTACTGAAGGCATGGAAAAAATATTCAAAATATATTACTTACTAAATGACAGTTATGGTATGATACATTGCAACTTAAAAAATCTAGAAGATGTTGATATTTTAAAATTATTGTTAATATTAGCTTATTATGTCAGTTATTTAAAATACATTAATTAGATTATAATATAAATACTAAAATGTTAACAATGATTATCTCTGGTAGAATTATGAGTGATTTTTTGTTTTCATTTTAGTTTATCTTTTTTCTAATTTTCATATCCCAAGCACATATTATTTACACAGTAAGAAAAGATTATTTGAAATAAAAATAGTAACATGTATTCTTTGATCTGGACATCAATAGCTTTACTAAACAAAAACAACAGCACTGAAAGGAAAAAAACAATGCCCTGAAGAACTTGATTCATTGATTGTAATTTTCAAGGTTTAGCCATGACAAATACTGAAATAAAATCTTGCTTCTTGATCCTAAATTCAACTGTCTTTTATTCTGAACAAGGAGTGCAGAATCAGGTCCTGTAATAGCAATGGTACTACATCACTAAAAATATGCTGCATAAGCCTTTGTAAAAAGGCCAGTCAGCAGAAAACATATTTTATAAAGGCATCTCCTGTGTGGCTCTGAATTATAACTTATCTTAACTGAAAAACATAGAAATTAAGAACACAGAAACAGCAGTCAACTTACATTCTACATTAAGTTTGAATTATTATTCTTCAAGGAGTTCTGAGGCTGTTCAGTGTGTATTAAATCTTGAACAAGTTATAGGTTTTTGGAACTGAACAGTAATTGGTATGTAAAACTGGTTTAAGCATTTCCATCTGCACACATAACATTTTGATTAATTTTCATTCTAGCTATGTGGTGAGGCATAGCAATCTGTTTTGACATTGAGCTCTTAGTCACATTTAGCGGCCTGAAAGGTCATTATACTTTCACTCTCTGTGAAGACATTTCTTGATAATAATAGACTGTATAAAAATAGTACCAGGTGATACTTGGCTAGCAGTCAAATGGAGCTCTGCTTTGTCTATAATTACAGTTTCTAAAGAACTCAATTCCACAAACCCTTGACTGAATGCTTCGGTTGTGTTGGCTTCATCTTGCATATTTTGGAAATATACTGACCAGAGAATAGCCTGATAACCCTATGTCAATAAATTTCTTTTTCTTCGTCTTAACCATTGATTCCAAAATTTCTCTTTAATTTAAAAGCTAGAAAACAGAGTTACAGGAAATGTAAATAAAAACATTCTAATAAGCAAAGACTAAATTTTACTGAATCTGGCTCAGCAGGTAATGAAATAGAACTTTGAATGCCAAGTGGGTGAGTTAGGCAAGATCATCATATCTTGACTCTACACTTATTTCAAGTGTACAAGTTATGGTATTCTATGGATTATATCTGAACACTGAGGGAAGAGAATATTTGACTTACATTGTATGTAGAGATAGATGTTACTCTCCAAGAAGTGGGACTTTACTTGAAATAGAAACAGTTTAGAATAAACAGGAATGAACAATTCTAATGCCCTTTGATTTTAAATGAGGACTCATGGAGAGGGAAAACTAGTCAAATTTTAACTGGCCACCAAACCAATTTTCATGTACTAAAAACCAATTTTTCATTTTAATATATGATTTACTTGTCTAAGATATTGCTGACTATTATTTATTAATATATATAATTTTTTCTAAAAGGTTTTTCTACTTGATTTTGCTATCTACTGTATGTTTTTCCATCAGGCACTCACCCTATAATTGTTCAGAAAGTTCCCCATAAGAAAAACTTTCCTACTTTAGAGACTAATAGACATAATTTCATAATTCCTTCCAGTGAGATGTTGGAAACAAACACCAGAATTTGAATCCCACTTCTAATACTTCTAATACTGACTGGGTGCTTGATGTATGACTAGTACTTGTACATCTTAAATGTTGGTTTCATCATTATTTAAGTGGAAATAGTAATATTCACTTTATGCTGCTGCAAGAAATAAACGAAGAAATATTGGGAAAAAAACTACCACTATGTCTAACACACATAATAGTTCCTCAAGAAGTGTTCTGTGGCTGGGCCTGGTGGCTCACACCTGTAATCCCAGCACTTTGGGAGGCCGAGGCAGGAGGATCATTTGAGCTCAGGAGTCTGAGATCAGCCTAGGCAACATAGTGAGCCCTCGTTTCTACTTAAAAAAAAAAGAAGAAGAAAACAAAAAAACGTTCCATTACATTGAATTCTGATATACCACATGTTGCCTTACATTTGTTGAAAATTTGCCAAAATCTCTATAGCAATAACATTAACATATCAATAACTATGTGAAATTAGTATTATTTTGATTATCAAAGTCCATTGGATCAGGTCATAGATAAATCTACGTTTAACTGAATTCCATGCCATAATTGATTTGATCCAGTGTATTTATCCTATTGGTGCATTTGTTTAATGGTGCCTTTACTAATTCTGTTACTATCAATGCTGTTTACTTTAAACGTTTTGATTGTCTTTGTACTTCATTTATTAAATAAGAATATAAGTGCTTAGGAACTTCAGTGTTCAACAAATATGGTTTGATTTGGCTAAAAATCCAAAAGCAAACTATGGAAAAGAATTTGCTGTCATGGGCAGATTTACTTTCAGTGAATATCAAATTATTGAAGGCTTACTGCAAAGGGGAAGGTATTAAACTTTATTAAAAGTTCTCCTGCAATGTAGTATTAAGCACAAAGCAATTAATGAAACCAAGTATCACTCATTCACATGTGGAAAAAGTATTATATAATCATTTCAATGCTGTTGTGACCTTTGTTTCCCCCAGGCAATGACAACTTTGGAAGCAATCAAAGCTTAAGCAATAATTACATTAGTAATTGGGCCAGTTCCCATCCCGAATTTTTCCCAAGACTCCAAATTCTCTTTTCCTGGTGGGGCTATTTTGAAAAAATTAATTGTGCTAGTCAATTGTCCTATGTAATGCTATTCTGGAAGCTTCTATGGATATGTTAAAAGGACAATTTAATTAAAATACAGAGAAACAACTATTGGTTTTCTTTATCAACTTCCATCTGTTAAAAATTCATAATTACAACATACCTTCATTGAAAAAAAGCACAGACAGATACAGGAAACAGAAGGGAGATTTACAAACCTTTTTCCTATTGGAAAGGTTCTAGCTCAGTTCCCTCTAACTAATACACTGAGAAGATAAAAGCTCAGTGTAGTAAAATCTCTACTTATGCAGTTCAGCATCACCATGGAAACATCTCCCCCTCAGTGAAATAATGAGATGGTAATGAAAACAGCTGCCACATTATGAACCTAGGCACAAACAGAGGCCGAGTTACTCATGCCAAATAGTGAGTGACAGGGGGTAGAATAGATGGGGGAGGGCATGCACAAGGAGTAATAAGAAAGCCCATCAGTGGGTGTTATGGGAAGGGGTGGGAAAAACTACCTAAAATTCTAATATTGAAACTCTCAATTTGATTATTGCAAATTTCGGTAGTGAATTCATGGCATTCCCATTGCAGAGACGATGGGGTATATAACTTGAGTTTTGATTATCTGAGTTCAACCTAATATTTCGCATGTCTATCACTTCAGACTCAAAATATGTGGCTTGACAATTTAGGATTCTGTATTCTGCTGGGTCCTAAAGCACATGTGTAAGATAGGAACAGCATTAGGACGCCAGGAAGAAAGTTCCATTTTGGAGGATAAATGAATATGATGTCTTTCCTTAAAGCACTCCCAAGTGAGTAGAAATTACACTCTCCTTCAAAGATGATCTGGGCCCGCAGATTGGAACTGGTTGACAGACTTGGATGCATGGAGCAAAAGGAGACAAATGAAAAACAGTCTTGTGGAGAAATTAACATTAAAAGGCATGAATCCAAAAGGTCTGGACCAAGAGAGAGAAACAAGGTTCAGTATAAGGCAATCAGGCAAATAACAAGAAACCCAGAATGTCATGTGGACTCTATATATCTTGTATATTACATATAGTAAAATATATTTGTATATGTGTACATTAAACATGTATGATTTACATTATATTCATGTTTAATTTAAATATATGTATCACGTGTATTTGTATATGTGCATATATATGAATATATGTGTGATATATATGTACATGTGTGTATGTGCATATGTATAATACACAAACGATTGGTTTAAAACATCTCCCATAAGGAGAAAGACACTTTTTCTGAATGAAGACTTTAGATGAGTCCCTGGGAGACCGAGCCTTCAGGGCTGTGATACAGCTGGTCACTAAAAGTGACTAGAAAATCATAGGTCTTGCCCTAGATGTCATCGAGACATAAAATGGAAACTAGTCCCGGAGGAAATATTTCAAAGGAGAGTGGGAGACAAATATAAATGTGTTTATTTTTATATTATATGCTTGCTTGTTTGATGTAATAGTTTCACCTGATGACTTGTTGCATATACATGATGAAGGAGAAGAAGCTAATACAGAGGAGAGGTAAGCATGAAGAGGGGAATAATGAGTTTGGGTTTAGAAGAAGCAGGGCTACCACAGCTTTCAAAAACTTACTGGCAATAGAAATCTTATTTATTTTTCCCAAGGATCTCTGCATCTTTTCACTAATTTGACAAAACTTTAACAGATGCTTATTAGGGTAGGAACTGTGCTTAGCATGAAGTGTAGGTGGGTGGAACAGTAAACAAGACAGTTGTGGCCTGTGTCCTCCTAGGTCTCTTAATCTCGAGGATTGACACCAGTGGTGCAGACTACTCCCATGAAGCTTGACTATCAACATGAAAAAATGGAAGTAGCTAGAAGGACTGGACAACTTAATGATTTTTTTTTTTTAATTTTTTTAAGATGAGAAAGGTTTGACCATTTTCATTTTCTGTAAAGGAAGAGCTAGTACAGGTTGGGCATGGTGGCTCATGCCCATAATCCCAACAGCGGATCACCTGAGGTCGGGAGTTCAAGACCAGCCTGGCCAACATGGTGAAACCCCGTCTCTACTGAAAATACAAAAATTAGCCGGGTGTGGTGGTGCGCCTGTAATCCCAGCTACTCGGGAGGCTGAGGTAAGGGAATGGTTTGAACCCGGGAGTCGGAGGTTGCAGTGAGCCGAGAGAGGGCGCCACTTCACTACAGGCTGAGGCAGCAATGGAGGGAGTCACAAAAAAAAAAAAAAAAAAAAGCATTAGTAGGGAGAAGTTAAACTTAAGGGAAAGAATGAATGCAAGACCTACAAGAAGAAAGGAGGATCTGGACTTGACAATTCTCACATATATATTGGGGGAAAGACGCTGATAGATGTGGGGGAAGGGGACGGTGTAAACAGTTGCTCCAGTCAGTCTCTCCTCCTGCATTGCTGTGGAAAGTTAAGGACACTTGCTGGAAAGAACTGGAGGGCAGGAGTCCTGGAGAGCTTCAGGAAAGAGCAGGGAAAATGTAGAAATGCCTGTTGAGAAGAATGCAAAGCTGCCAAGTGGTTAAAATGCATTTTTTCTGGACTATGACCTGCAGCAAATGACTTAATGTCTCTAACCCTAAATTCCTTCTCCTGTAGTTTGAGGTTAATAGTAGTATCTGTCGCTGGTATGAATATGCGGTTCTTGCCAAGGGAGGAGTATGCTGGCTAACGACTATAATTTTTTTTATTTCTTCCCCAAGTCATCTAAAAAAAATTTTTTTCCTCCCCTGCATGATGCAGGGGCCCTAGGACCAGGGCTGCAACATAACTGCTGAAGCAGGGATGATTTCTGTAACTAAGAAACTGTAACTATGTTTTAAAACTTTATGTCAGAATTCCTATAGGCCTGATGGGAGTGGAATGTGACTTCGCCCCATCTGGCAAATTGGGGCTAAAAGTGAATACAGCTATATTGCCTGGTAGTAAAAGTGGCTCACGAGTTCAGAACCCATGTAACCCTACCCTCTGCGGGCGGGAATGGACTGAGAGAGAGGCACTTGTTAGACTAGTATTGCCACCAGCAATGTGGACCAGCATAGTGGCCAAACCTAATATCCCTTCCTAAGGTGGAAAAGTTTGGGTAAAAAATAAATGACAAATGGGAAAAAGGAGTACTAATAATGGCTGAGGATAAATAAATGAAAAAATGGGTTATAAATGGAGGGAAATCCAATATTACCTTAATAACTTGAAAGAGTCTCAGAGCAAGAGATAACATTGTCTCTTAGTTCAGTTATTCCAGATGCCTAAAAAGGTGAAGCTATATATTTGCCAGGGCCACTTCTGCTTTCGGAACCTGACAAGATTGAAAGAAAGCCAACAAACATAAATGGCCTCACCCTGGGGACATTCTTACAATATGATGGACTGGACTAATTATTCATTACTGTGAATATTCTGTTGATGTAATGGATCTGTGTTCGAAAACCAGGGGGGTGGCCTGTGGTGTTATGATCTGTTTATATATGTAGATATATAAAAGATTATCTGTCTGTCTATCTATCTATCTATCTATCTATCTATCTATCTATCTATCTATCTATCTATGCTTTCATCCATGGTTTCTGGCTCATAACTCTCATAGCCCCTATTCCAGTCTTTTGCTGTAATGTTGGGTATGTTAAGTCTCAGGGCAGCCTCAGGAAACAGAATCTTTTTCTCCTGCCCTCCTTTCACCTGCCCCAAGGTGGGACTCTAATCTTCCCCACTTTTCTGATTATGGGGCATAAAACTGTCATTCCAGAGAGAGTCTTGCCCTGTACCTGGGGGGAAGGAATGCTAATATCATGAAGCATCCATAACAACGCAAGAAAACCAGCGTCAGCGAGCTTCCGGATAGCTGAACACATGGAGGTTCCCGGAGGGTGGCGAGCCCAGGTAGAGAATGGAAGCTCTCGATCTCTTTCCCCGTATCTCATCCTATGCACCTCTTCATCTGTAACCTTTGTAATATCCCCCATAATAAACTGGTAAATGTGAAAAAAAGGAGAAGAATAGTATCTGTCATAGAGTTGTTGTTAGGATTAAATGAGATAGTGCTTATAAAACACCTATCACAAGGAGTGTTCAATAAATATGAACTATCATTTATATTAATACAAATAAGAGGACTGGCAGGTTACTAGAGCTTTTGGGAGAATGTATATCAACATGTGCCATTTTTTAAAAGAATTTCAGGCCAAGCATGGTGGCTTACACCTGTAATCCTATCACTTTGGGTGGCCGAGGCAGGCAGATTACCTGAGGTCAGGAATTCAAGACCAGCCTGGCCAACATGGCGAAAAGCCTTATCTCTAATAAAAATACAAAAATTAGGCCAGGCATGGTGGCTCATGCCTGTAATCCCAGCACTTTGGGAGGCCCAGGCAGGTGGATCACGAGGTCAGGAGATTGAGACCATCCTGACCAACACGGTGAAACCCCGTCTCTACTAAAAATACAAAAAATTAGCCGGACATGGTGGCGGGCGCCTGTAGTCCCAGCTACTCTGGAGGCTGAGGCAGAAGAATGGCGGGAACCTGGGAGGTGGAGCTTGCAGTGAGCCGACATTGTGCCACTGCACTCCAGCCTGGGCGACAATCAAAACTCTGTCTCAAAAAAAAAAAAAAAAAGAAAAGAAAAGAAAAAAAAGAAAGTGGTTTGTGAGAATGGGAAGTAGTGACTCATCAGAGTTCCATGAGGGCTCTGTCCGTAAGGAGGCAATGTGCCTTTGAAAGCAGGTTAGACAAGTTCAGAGTTCAAAATGTTATCAGTGATCGGGCATGGTGGGTCACGCCTATAGTCTCAACTACTCTGGAGGCTGAGGCAGGAAGATGGCTTGAACCCGTGAGGCAGAGGTTGCAGTGAGCCCAGATTGTGCCACTGCATTCCAGCCTGGGTGACAGAACAAGGTTGTATCTCAAAAAAAAGAAAAATGGTACCAGTAAAACTCATATCATGAATTCAATTTCACAGATACTCTTGACCAAACTAGCTAACTAACTCCTGTACACTGCCTGTCTCCTATTTAGCTGGCTTCCACAGTGATTCAGGGTCTTCCTCCTTGGTCACCTAGCATTGGATCCTAGTGTGTGCCCACTGCACAATTCTCATGCCATAAGAGGTTCAGCAAGTGTTTTTTCCTGGAAAATTATTCTAGTCACTGTTTTGCCCCCAAGGGGCTGGTCAAACTCTCCATTTCAGATCTTGCTCTGTAGCCCAGGCTCGTTCTGGATTTACATCTTCCCCACTTACGGCCTTCCCGCTCTTCCCTGCCTTGGCCTGGCTGCTGTAGTGCCCCAGCTACCTCAAGAGATCACCATCAGTGGCTGCTGTGGCATCGCCTCCCTCTGGCTATGTTCTGTTAAGGTAAACAGGAAGAATGCCAAAATTTTCACCATTATGTGTATCATTCAGAGAACCTCTGCTGATGATGGAAGACGCTGGCCATTGGATAATGTATTACTTTGGCAGCTGTGTTTAGTAGGTTTAAAATAGACAGTTATTGCTCAAATGTGCAGAAATGATGGTGGAAATCTCATGTTCCTGCCTTTTCAATATCTTTAACTCTTCTTTAAAATTTCACGTCTTTCAGGCAGGTAGCGTTTTTTAAAGTACCACTTTCCTTCTCTTCTTCCCCATCTTTGGTCTTCTCTTCTCTCCCCTAAAGTGAAGTAAGTTTCCGGGGGATTTATGATCACCATGGTGTATTTATGTGTTGAGGCTGAGAATAGGGAATATCTGGTCCAAGGGCTGTGCTCCATTTAGATGTGTCTTATCCCACCTGGTATCTTAACTTGGCATTTGCTGTGCCTTAGCTGCCCCTGCTTGGCCTTGGGGTATCATGAGCTGGCATCTGCTGCTGCTATCTGTGGTGCCTAATGCGATGCATTTAGAGATTTTCTCTCCTAGTGTCAGGCTGTTTCTAGTCCCCCAGGCCTGTCAGTTCTTCTATATACCGCTTGAGAACTCAAGGACACTCAGCTGTGTTCCTTTCTGTGCTGGAATGTATGGGCCTGTACAAGTGTGCTTTCAGGCCTTGTATCCCAGACACTCCCATCAGCTGTCATCACGAAAGTTCTGTCAGCGCCAGGGTTTCTGCCAAGCCTCTCTAAGGGGCCTGTGTTCTTCTTAGATGTTTTTCTTTAATTCCTCCTCAACCTATTTGGATTTTCTAGCTAAGGCAGAATGAAAATCTCAGCCATGTCCCTTTCGTCTTCTTCTTCAACAGCTAGTTGACATTTTATCTCTTTTCATTGTGGTGAAAAAGATGCCCCGACATTTAACAATAAATTCTTCCTATTTTATGGTTTGTGGGATAAACCAGGTATTTTTTCATACCATGAATCACGACTCATTAATAGTTTATAAAATAATTTTTTGTTAAAATTAAATAAAATCAAGCAGAATAGAAAATATGACTCTGTCATGTAATAAAGGTATGTATTGTTTTGTAATACTTTGTGTATGTGTGTGTGTGTGTGTGTGTCTGTGTGTTTTACACTGAATGAAGGTGTAAAATATTTATTTTTGGGAGTTACTGTCAAAAAAGGTTTGAAAGTTTCTGGTATAAACTTTGTTTGGTTCTCTAAGGTCTGGATTTTGGAGACCTAAAATAATTTTCTCCTTCAAATTGTTTGATGCTTGTAAATCAGTATGCTTTGACATATTATTGGTTTTTACTATAAAATTTCAGAAGCCAGTATTAGTTATTTATTCCACCTCTCTTTACTTTTCTCTGAGACAATAAATAGCACTGACTGATTGGGTAAAGATGTTTGATGTCTGTCACAAAAAGAAAAGAAGGAAAAATGAAACCTGGGACTGAAATCTTCATTTTTTAAAAAAATTAAATGCTCTCAGAATACATACCAATGATTAACTCTTGAAATGGGTAAAGACAAAAGAATCTCCACAGTTCCACATACATTAAGCTATAGTCATCTTATACAACAACTATATCTAACATTTATTGAGCACCTAGCATGTACCAGGGAGGAGAACACAGAAAGGAGAAGAAATTTCTACTCACATTCTAACTGGGTAGACAGACATAAATAATTAATCATCCAGTAAGTGCTAGTAATGTAATTCAGCACAAAGTCCTAAGGATCCATAGAGGAAAAACATAGAATCACAGAACTTTAGAATGACTATTCCATTAAAACATAACCATGGGAACTGCAACATGGCCAACAGCAATATGGGAAAATTACCTGAATGCACAGTACATGTTCAGGAGGACTAGACAGAAGGCTTGAGACAAAAGCATAATAAGGTGAGGCTGAAAAGAAAGATTGAGGATAGGCTGAAACATGGAAGGTTCTTAACTCAGTCCTGGCAGCAGTATACATTGCTAATTTTATTGCTATGTGTCATGCTTAGGAATTTGTGCTTAAGTTTGTAAGCAAATGGGAGCCAGCAGAAGTTTTAAGCAAGCGTGTGCTATTTCAAAGTATTCTGGAAAGTTAAGTGCAGAGAGATAAGTGCAGGGTGTGTGTCATAACATGGAGAAATTTGGTAAAATAATATTTTTTTGAAAAACATGATAACCAATTGGAGACAGGGAACACAGAAGTGAAAGGCATCCCCGACGCTCCTAGCTTGGGTTAGTGTGTAGATGGTGAGAGTAGTACCTGAGATGCAGCTCATAAGAGAAATAACACAGTTTGGCACAAAGCAGTACTAGGGGAAAATTTATGAAGTTTATTGACAGTGGAAGAAAATTTACTCTAGGCCAGGCGCAGTGATACTTCAATGTAATCCCAATACTGGGATTACAAAGCTCATGCCTGTAATCCCAGCACTTTGGGAGACTGAGGCTGGCAGATTATTTGAGGTCAGGAGTTCAAGACCAGCCTGGCCACCATGGTGAAACCCCGTCTCTACTAAAAATACAAAAATTAGCCGGGCAAGGTGGCGGGCACCTGTAATGCCCGCTACTCAGGAGGGTGAGGTGGGAGGATCGCTTGGTCCTGAGAGGCAGAGGCAGTAAGCCAAGATTGCATCACTGCATTCCAGCCTGGAAGACAGAGTGAGACCTTGTCTTAAAATAAAATAAAATTTACTTGTTTCTTTTTTATAAGAGGGGTTGGAGAGAGGGAGGTCCACCTTGGCCTCCCAAAGTGCTGGGGTTACAGGTGTGAGCCACTGTGCCCAGCACCTATTTCTTGTTACTATTTAAAATGTGTCTATGAGAAAACTTAAAATTACATATGTGACTCACATTACACTTGTATTGTTTTAGAGCTTCTTACGTGATTCCAGCCTAAAGTCCAGATTGATTCTAAGGACGACAGTTGAGCTGAGCCTGGGTAGTCCAGGTGTGGGAGGTAAAAGGCTGCAGAAATTGAGAACCAGAACCTGACACTCTGTGGCCAGAGATATCCTTCCCTTTTACAACCCTTATTATGTTATAAAGTTAAAGAACATCAGGGGTAAAGGGAACCTGAAAAGTCATCCAGTTTAATTCCTTCATTTTATAGTAGAAACTATTTATTTCATTTCATTTTGTTGTCCTGAATGAAATTCTTCCAGTTGACTATCCTGATTAGGTAAGAAGCATTCTCCTTTAATAATGTAAACAACTTGAAACTGAAGAAACTATTTCTCACTGATACAGAATTTGAACTAATTCAATCAGATTGCATTCCTCATAATACCCAAGGGAAGGCTGTGGGGCTGAAAATCGAGTTAGACTCAGGGAGGAGAGATGGGACTATTGGGAACAGAGAATACCTTGGAGAGCAGGATGGGCCCGAAAGAGTCCTACAAAGGACACTTAGGGCAGTAAGAAGATACTGAAGCTGTTTATCTGGGTGGTCTAGGAAGCGACAGTGAAAAAACAAAAAAGGATACTACTAAAAGGGCATCCAGAATTTTTTTTATTTCAAAATTTTGTCTGTTTCCAAGGAAACAAGAGAAAACTAGACTTCCTTTTTTGCAGCTCCCATAAGCCTGACTAATATTGCAGTATTAAAGTTTAGTAATACTGAAAGTTAAATGGGCTTTTAAAAATCAGGAATTTGCTCGTATGCAACACTGACTGCTCAATGGAAAATTCCTTACAAAACTTCGCTTATAAACTGCACCTGGATTTGCTAAATGGTATTAAATCTGGACAAAACTAAGCACATAATATACTCGTGGGTTAGAGTTTTATAGCTTGGAGTTACTGTCTTTTTGACCGCTAACAGCCTTGATTGGATCCTTTGGACAAGAAGGAAAGCATTGACTATCCCTTCATATCTCAGAGTCTGTTCTGATGGGCAGTTTAAAGTCAAGAACAGTAAAATGGGTGTAGGAATCTGAACTTGACTGGCAACTTTGACAACCAAGGAATTCTTTTTTAGAATTTTGTTTTGTTTACCTTGAGAAAGAGATTTCTATTTCTCCTATCACTTCCTCATATGAGATTGTTAGTTTTATCTGAGTAATATGTAGCAAATGAAAAATTCTTCTTTAAGATGAGTCATCATTCTGCTTTTGGATACCAAAAAGAAGAAGAAGAAGAAGAACCTCAGGAAACTGATAAAAAGAAACACTAGACAAGTAAAGAGGGCTATGTGAAGAAAAATTTTAGATTAGCCAAAACAATTTTGAATCGATATCCTGCCTTAAATGTATTATTGGCTCACAAAACAAAACAAAACCCTCAAATAAACTTTGTGAGAAGACTCAAATTTGTCTGAAAATTTGACAATAGAGAAATTCCTGAGATTACAAGGGCAATGTGTTTAGTCAATAGGTTTAGGATAGTTTCTTGTGAAAGCTTAGATCTTCGTTGACACAAACATACATCATCTTATTGTGTTCCACTTTGTTGCACTTTGAAGATGCTGCATTTTTTACAAATTGAAGGTTGTGTCAACCCCAAGTTGAACAAGATTATTGGTGCCATTTTTCCAAAAGCATGTACTCATTTCATGTCTGTGTCACGTTTTGATAATTCTTAAAATATTTCAACATTTTCATTACTATTATATCTATTATGGTGGTCTGTGATCAGTAATCATTTGTGTTATTATTGTAGTTATTTTGGGGCAACACATACTGTGCCTGTATAACACGGTCAATTTAATCAATAATGTTGTATGTGTACTGACTGCTCCACTGATTGGTTTTTCCTCTGGCTCTCTCCCTCTCCTTGTATCTTCCTATTCCCTGGGACACAACATCATTGCAATTAGGCCAAGTGAAAGGAAGAGTCACACATCTCTCACTTTTCAATCAAAAACTATAAATGATTAAACTTAGTAAGGAGAACATGTTGAAAACTGAGATAGGCCAAAAGCTAGTCTTCTTGCACCAAATAGCTAGCCAAGTTATGAATGCAAAGGAAAAGTTCTAGAAGAAAGTTAAAAGTGCTACTTCAGTGAACACATGAAACCATAAGAGAACAAAACAGCCTTTGGCTGATAAGGAGAAAGTATGAGTGGTCTGGATAGAAGATCAAACCAGATACAACATTCCCTTAAACCAAAGCCTAATCCAGAGCAAGGTCCTAACGCTTCAATGCCATGAAGGCTGAGAGAGGGGAAGAAACTGCAGAATAAAAGTTTGAAACTAGCAGAAGTTGGTTTAGGAGGTTGAAAGAGAGAAGCTATCTCCAGAACGTATAAGTGCAAGATAAGTCAGGCATGGTGGCTCATGTCTGTAATCCCAGCACTTTGGGAGGCTAAGGCGGGTGGATCACCTGAGGTCAGGAGTTTTAGACCAACCTGGCCAACATGGTGAAATCCTGTCTCTACTGAAAATACAAAAATGAGCCGGGTGTGGTGGCACATACCTGTTATCCCAGCTATTTGGGAGGCTGAGGCAGGAGGATCGCTTGAACCCAGGAAGCAGAGGTGGCACTGAGCCAAGATAGTGCCACTGCACTCCAGCCTGGACAACAGAGTGAGCCTCCATCTCAAAAAAAAAAAAAAAAAAGCAAGATGAAGCCACAAGTGATGATATAGAAGCTGCAGCAAGTTATCCAGAAGATCTAGCTGAGATCACTGATGAAGTTGACTACACTAAACAACAGATTTTCAATGTAGATGAAACAGCCTTAAGAATATGGCATCTAGGATATTCATAGCTAGAGAAGAGAAGTCTATATCTGCCAGCTTCAAAGGGCAGACTGACTCTTGTTAGGGGCCAATGCAGCTGGTGACTTTAAGTTGAAGCCAATGCTCATTTACCATTTTCAAAATCCTAGGGCCCTTAAGATGCTAAATCTATTCTATTTGTGCACTGAAATTGGAACAGCAAATCTTGGATAACAACACATCTGTTTGAATCATGGTTTACTGAAAATGTTAAGTCCTCTGTTGAGATCTATTGCTCAGAAAAAAGGATTCCTTTTACTGCTCATGGACAATGGACCGGGTCACCAAAGAGCTCTGATGGAGATGTACGGGAAAATTAATGTTGTTTTTCTTGGCTGTGAATGCAACATTCATTCTGTAGCTCATGAATCAAGAAGTAATTTTTACTTTCAAGTCTTATTCTTTAAGTAATATATTTCATAAGTTTATAGCTGCCGTAGATAGTGATTCCTCTGATGGATCTGAGCAAAATAAATTGAAAACCTTTTGGAAAGGATTGACTATTCTAGACGCCATTCTAGATACTTGTCTAGTGTTTCTTAAAATATTTGTGATTCATGGGAGGAAATCAAAATATCAACATTAATAGAAGTTTGGAAGAAGCTGATTTCAACCCATATTGATGACTATGAGGGGTTCAAGACTTTAGTGGAGAAAATAACTGCAGATGTGGTGGAAACAGCAAGACAACTAGAATTACAGGTGAAGCCTAAAGATGTGGCACTCTCACGATCAAAGTTGAATGGATGAGGAGTTGCTTCTTATGTCTGAGCAAAGTAAGTGGATTCTTAAGATAAACTTACTCCTGGTGAAGATGCTGTGAACATTGTTGTAATTACAACCAAGAATTTAGAATATAACCTAAACTTAGTTGATAAAGCAGTAGCAGGGTTGAAGAGGATTGTCTCCATTTTTTTTGAGATGGAGTCTCTCTCTGTCGCCCAGGCTGGAGTGCAGTGGCACGATCTCTGCTCACTACAAGCTCCGCCTCCCGGGTTCATGCCATTCTCCTGCCTCAGCCTCCTGAGTAGTAGCTGGGACTACAGGTCCCCGCCACCACGCCCAGCTAGTTTTTTGTAGTTTCAGTAGAGATGGAGTTTCACTGTGTTAGCCAGGATGGTCTCCATCTCCTGACCTCATGATCCACCTGCCTCGGCCTCCCAAAGTGCTGAGATTACAGATGTGAGCCACCGTGCCTACCCTCAATAAGGTATTTTAAAATTAGCATATGTACATTTTTTGAGACATAAGGCCATTCCACACAATAGACTACAGTATAGTGTAAACATAACTTCTTTTTTCTTCTTTTTTCTTGAGACAGAGTCTTGTTCTGTCATTTTAGGCTGGCTCAAACAAGACTCACTGCAGCCTCAACCTCCTGGGCTCAAGCGAACCTCCTGCCTCAGCCTCTGGAGTAGCTAGGAACACAGGTGAGTGCCACCATGCCCAGATAATTTTTAAACAATTTTTGTAGAGATGGGGTCTTGCCATGTTGCCCAGGCTGGTCTTAAACTCCTGGCCTCAAGCATTCCTTCCACTCCGACCCCCCAAAATGCTGGGATTACAGGTAGAAGCCACCACACCTGGCCTAACCATAACTTCTATATACACTGGGAAATTAAAAAATTGGTGGACTTGTGTCACTGTTAACATTTGCTTCATTGTGCTGGTCTGGAATCGAACCTACAATATTGCTGAGGTATGCCTGTTTCCTGACTTTACTCTTCACAGCTTTATAAACCAAGATTCCACCACCCAAAACTTTGCGTATCAGGCTGCTCTCTACTTTCTGAGTCCTAGAAATGTCTCTTCATGTAGTGTAGTTTATTTTAAGCCTGAGGCTTTATTTCTTCAGTTTTCTCAACTCTATAGAAATGGTTCCATTTGACTAGACTGACTAATCAATTGCCTCTTTTCAAAAAGAAACACTTGACTGCCCCTATATTATACCTCTGTAAGCTTAACAGATTTTTCTTCCCAAATGTGTACTGATTTCTTTCTTTTTCTTTTTCTTTTTTTTTTTCTGAGACAGAGTTTTGCTTCTGTTTCCCAGGCTGGAGTGCAATGGTGCGATCTTGGCTCACTGCATCCTCCACCTCCCAGGTTCAAGCGATTCTCCTGCCTCAGCCTCCTGAGTAGCTGGGATTACAGGTGCCAGCCACCACCCCTGGCTAATTTTGTATTTTTAGTAAAGACAGGGTTTCTCCATGTTGGTCAGACTGGTCTTGAATTCCCGACCTCAGGTGATCTGCCTGTCTCGGCCTCCCAAAGTGCTGGGGTTACAGGCATAAGCCACTGCGCCCCACTGATTTCTTTCTTGATTAAAAAAAAAAAGTCTGAGGCCAGATGCAGTGGTTTATGCCTCCAATTCCAGCACTTCAGGAAGCTGAGGAAAGAGGATCACTTGAGGCCAGGAGTTTGAGACCAGTCTGGGAATCTGGGAAATATCATGAAATCTTATCTCTACAAAAGAAAAAAAAAAAAGTGTCTTTTTTTTTTTTTTAATTAGCCAGATGTGGTGTCACATACATGTAGTTCCAGCTACTCAGGAGGCTGAGGCAGGAGGATTGCTTGAACCCAGGAGTTTGAGGCTGCAGTGAGCTATGACCACACCACTACACTCTAGCCTGGGCAACAAAGCAAGACCCCATCTCAAAAAAAATTAATTTTAAAGAGTATGAGATTTTCAGAGTTCCTTAGAGCTAAAGTTAAGGCATAGAGAAGCAACAGTAAGAGGAGCTGAAGAAACTTATAAATTAACTTACCAAACCTATGAACACCTCAGGAAAATATGGCAAGTATGGAATTTGTTAGGGTTTTTTTTGTTTGTTTGTTTTGTTTTGTTTTTAGACAGAGTCTTGCTCTGTCATCCAGACTGGAGTGCAGTGGGGAGATCTCGGCTCACTGCAACCCCTGCCTCCCGGGTTCAAGTAATTCTCCTGCCTCAGTCCCCCTAGTAGCTGGGATTACAGGCACGCACCACCTGCCTGGCTAACTTTTGTATTTTTAGTAGAGACGGAATTTCACCATGTTGGCCAGGCTAGTCTCAAACTCCTGACCTGGTGATCCGCTCACCTCGGCCTCCCAAAGTGCTGAGATTACAGGCATGAGCCACCGTGCCCAGCCCCCAGTAGGGCTTTTACAGTTTCTGTTTTATATGAGGTTACTACTTTTTATTTTTATAAAGCATAGAAATCTAACATTAGAATTGGGCATCATTCCAAATGAGCAGAGTGTTATAATAATCTGTCACATTTTCTAAGTAACTTTTTAGTAAAACAATGTCACTTTTACTTATAATTATTAATGGAATGTCTGGTGTTTAATTGAGTACATGTCCACTGAGTAAATACTACATTTCTCCGCTGCCCATGTAGTTAGGTATGGAAACTAAACAGTTTCTATCAAAAGTGAGAGGGTACAGTGGGTTCAACTGTGGCTTCTTGAAAGATACGTCCAAGTGGAAATGAAAAAAAGAGTCTTTGCATGTGTGATGAAGTGAAGGATCCTGAGATAATCATCCTCAATATAGGAAGGGCAGCCCTTAATACAATGACAAGAGAAAGGTAGAGGAACATTTGAAACACGGAGACATGCAGCAGAGACAGCAACGTGAAGACAGGGCAGAGACTGGAGTTATGCAGCCCCAAGTGAAGGAATACCTGGAGCCGTTAGAAGGTAGAAGAGGCAAGGAAGGATTCTCCAGTAGAGCCTGGGGTGGAAACACGGCCCTATTCGTGCCTTGATTGATTGCTCACACCTTGTTTCACATTTGTGGCCTCCAAAACTATAAAAGAATAAGTTTTTGTTGTATTAAGCCACCAAGTTTGTGCCACTTTCTTATAGCACCCCTAGGAATCTAATATGCCATTCTTGCCCTTCTTCTTCTTCTTTCTTTTTCTTTTTCTTTTTCTTTTTTTTTCTTTTTGAGACAGAGTCTTGCTCTGTTGCCCAGGCTGGAGTGCAGTGGAGCAATCTCGGCTCACTGCAACCTCCGCCTCCCAGGTTCACACCATTGTCCTTCCTCAGCTTCCCAAGTAGCTGGGACTACAGGTGCTGGCCACCATGCCTGGCTAATTTTTTTTTTTTTTTTTTTTTTTTTGGATTTTTTAGTAGAGACGGGGTTTCATTGTGTTAGCCAGGATGGTCTCGATTTTCTGACCTCGTAATCTGCCCGCCTCAGTCTCCCAAAGTGTTGGGATTACAGGTGTGAGCCACCGCGCCCTGTTGCTCTTCTTCTTTCCTGCTCATTCTGAAGGCTGGAACTCCCAAAACAGCATGAAACCATGAAGGAGCCTTGGAAATGAAAACTAGACAGGGCTAGACATGGCAGAGTAACCCTGTCACCATGGTTTCCCACCTCTACATTTCTTAAAATGGAAAAGAAATATCTTCTTTAATCTACTGCTATTTTGAATAATGCTAATCTATACCTCTTGTGTGATATTTATTTTGTGTGGTTAGCTTGTCATCTTCCTGAGAGCCAACCTGACACGGGATTCATCTTTGTGTTCATTTTAAGTATTGATGTTAGTCATATTATCCTCACTCAATAGGCAATTGTTGAATGGGTGGGTGGATTCAACTTTAAATCTTCCTGTCAGTGTATAGAAGATTAAGCTTCTGAGCTTCATCAAAACCTGATCAAATCTGAGTTTTAATGATAAAGGCTGCTCTATGGTGTTAGGCACATAAAAGGACGTCAAACAAAATTAGGAGATTTTAGCCGTTATAGAGAGAATGTAAGAGATAGAGATGCAATTTATTTTATTTTTAAATTCCCGTAGTATTTAGTTCCCACTCCTCTCTTCTTCCTGTTCTTGCCTAAATGGAAGGCCTTTGCTTCCCAACAGTGTATCTGTGAGTTGTCAGGGAAATGCTTTAAACCTTCATGCAGACACGAAACATGATAGGAAGCCCTAGAGGCCTAAGCTCTAGTGACCAACAGAAAGAGAACCAGAAAGTGAAATTGAAGTCTTCCTCCCATACCACAATCTAAGATGGAGCTAGGGAACTCAAATTGTAAATTACAGTGTGTGGGGGTACCCAAGGGGATATGACCTAACTCCTCCAAAGCCAACATTTTTCATTATTGGGGATGGTAGTGGAGGAGTGTATTTTAGAAAGCTTCTTCAAATCCAAGTAGCTTGCAGTGACAAGATGACACAATCTGTCACTGACCCAGAGAGAAAGGAACAAGAAAAACAGTAATCCTCATTTCTTCTTTTAAATTACAGTGGGCAATCCCAATGCTTCCGATAATCAGCAAGGGTCAGATTTGTGAACTTTAAATCTGGACCATTGGCCAGGCGCAGTGGCTCACGCCTGTAATTCCAGCACTTTGGGAGGCTGAAGCGCGTGGATCATGAGGTCAGGAGTTCAAGACCAGCATGGCCAAGATGGTTAAACTCCGTCTGTACTAAAAATACAAAAAATTAGCCGGGCATGGTGGCGGGCACCTGTAATCCCAGCCACTTGGGAGGCTGAGGCAGGAGAATTGCTTCAATCTGAAAGGCGGAGGTTGCAGAGAGCTGAGATTGTGCCACTGCACTCCAGCCTGGGCAACAGAGCAAGACTCCGTCCCCAAAAAAACAAAAAATAGAAAGTATAAAGATAAATCTGAACCATACAGATATTTGGAGTGGAGCAATTGCAGTAAGCTTGCCAATAATGGCATTTAAATTTGATGTTAACACAAGTATAATACACATGATTTCCAAAATATTTGGAGTAATAACTTTCATCTCACTTCCCTATATTTTTTTATTTTTATTTTTATTTTTGAGACAGAATCTTACTCTGTTGCCCAGTCTGGAGTGCAGTGGCACGATCTCAGCTCACTGCAACTTTCCTCCACCTCCATCCCAGGTTCAAGCGATTCTCATGTCTCACCCTCCTTAGTAACTGGAATTATAGGCATGCACCACTATGCCCAGCTAATTTTTGTATTTTTAGTAAAGACAGGGTTTTGCCATGTTGGCCAGGCTGGTCTTCAACTCCTGACCTCAGGTGATACGCTCACCTAGGCTTCCCAAAGTGTTAGGATTACAAGCACGAGACACCACGCCCGGCCTTACTTCCCTACATTTAAATATCATTTTGGTTCTCAATGTCCTGTAGGCATATGAGCATAATAAAATAAAATCAAAGCCAGGTGCAGTGGCTCACACCTGCAATCCCAGCACCTTGGGAGGCTGAGTCAGGAGGATTGCCCAAGCTCAGGAGATGGAGACCAGCCTGGGCAAAATAATGAGACCCTGTCTCTACAAAAAAAAAAAAAAAAATCGAAGTGTTGTGGCACATGTCTGTTCCAGCTACTCAAGAAGCTGAGGTGAGAGGATTGCTTGAGCCCAGGAGGCTGAGACTGCAGTAAGCCATGATTGTGACAATGCAGTTCAGCCTGGGCAACAGAGCAAGACCCTGCCTCAAAAATAAAATCAAATAAAAAATAAAGAGAAAATAAAATCAATGCCAGATGTATTCAAGCTCAATATTCAATGTCACTCGAATTGACAAGGTCAGTAAAAGTGCAGAGGACTAGTATCCCCATGCCTTACTCTTATCCATGTATTCGTTCATTCAATATTAATATATATGACACTGTTCCTGATTCTAGGATTATAAAGTTAAATCAAATATAGATCAAATGTATTGATTTATATTATAAAGTTAATCAAATATAGATCAAAAAGTTTATACTTCTTGTAGGTAAATGGAACAGAGATCAATAGTTGTACCATATCATCCTCTCTTTATGCCCTATTAATATAATCCCTATATTGTTAAACTCAGCATATGGCCACATGGAATAAAGGCTGCATTTTTCAGCTGCCTTGGTTGCTAGATATGGACATGTGATTCAATCCTGGCTAATGAAATATACGTGGAAGTGGTATATACAACTTTCAGAATGTGTCCTTAAAGTGCAGAGGTGATGCTCTTCTTCCTCTCTTCCTCTTTCATCCTGGTTAGATTGTGGATACAATGACCCCAGCCTGAGCAACCATTTTAGACCCTGAGGTTGAAGCCATGTGCCAAGGAGGGCAGGGCAACAAGACAGAAGAACCTAAGTTGGTGACACCATGGAGCAGTGAAACAGCTTTCGGCTGCCTCCTTCTGGACTTCAGTATGTGAAAGAGTAAAGAATATAAGTGTTTAAGCTATTATTATTTTGCAGAATTTGATAATTTTCAGTTACGTGTAGCTGAGCTTAATCCTAGTTAACACCAAGATTTAAATTATTGTAGAACATGAGAATAGCCATACAGAGTGACAAATGCTCTAGAAAAGGAGGAGATTCATTCTGATTGGTGGAATCAAGACTGTGTAGAGACAGTTGCCTTTGAACCATGTAGGATTTGGGCATTTGGAAATGAGGTGGAAACACTGCATCCCTATGTGGGATGTGCAAGGATATTGATGACAAATGACCTGGAAGGGCAGCCTGGAGCCAGGTGGTGTAGGGACTTGAATAGCACCATAAGAAGTTTAACCTTTGCTCGACAGGCAATGGGGGAATATATTCAGACCTTGATAATGATAATACCTGGTGATGCTAGAATAGTTCTCTCCAACTTTTTTACATGAGACTATGCATAGAAGTAATATTATTTTTATAGCCCATTGGATTAAATAGATGAGGCTTTTAACTGTTGAGGGCAACTGGCCCCATGCACAACTGCTATGGCCCCACCTGGGAGCCCCAAGGCCTTCAAGGATGAACACGTTAATATAGCTATTACTTATTCCTATGTGGCATGCCAGTTAGGGAACTCTGCCATAGGGGATCAATTCTGTTGTAAGATAGAAGATTTTTTTTTTTTTTTGAGACGGAGTTTCACTCTTGTTGCCCAGGCTGGAGTGCAATGGCACGATCTCGGCTGACCGCAACCTCCGCCTCCCGGATTCAAGCAGTTCTCCTGCCTCAGCCTCCCAAGTAGCTGGGATTACAGACAGGTGCCACCATGCCTGGCTACTTTTGTATTTTTAGTAGAGATGGGGTTTCTCCATGTTGGTCAGGCTGGTCTTGAACTCCCAACCTCAGGTGATCCACCCGCCTCGGCCTCCCAAAGTGCTGGAATTATAGGCATGAGCCACCATGCCAGGCCAAGGATGTTTTTATTTAGACATATTTATGTGAATAATTTAGAAATGGAACTTGAGTGAAATGAGAGATTACATTCTATTAATAGGGTTGGTACCTTTGATTTCTACATAAATCCTGAAGAATATCATTCAATAAATTGAGAGTGCAGATGGTGATGACATTAAAATGTATACCTCTCTCTCCATCCACACATATTATAAATATATATGCATTTATATTATATATGCACATATATATATACATTCACATAACGCACACATATATATCAAGGAGAAATGCAGAAACGATTCCAAGTTTTGCCAAATATAATTTTGTATTCATTTTTATAAACAATTAGACACATTTTGGAAATTGTTAATTTTCACACTCCAGTGACTAATATCCTCACCCCCTACGCCCATGCCATATGGCTTTTTCCTATGTTCCTTTTACACAAGGCGAGTATGGAGACAGGGATAGGCCCAGGGGAGCCAAAGGCTTGCAACTCCCTAAATAAAATCTTCTCATGAGTTTGCCACATTGGCCAGTCTCTCTGAGATTATAGTTAACATTTCTTGTTAATAAAAATAAGAATAGTAAAATAAGAATAACTAATATGCAGAATGCCAGGTGCCAGTCATTGTATACAAACATAATCTTATTTCATGCTTACAACACACTGTTATTACCCCCATTTTAAAGAAAATCTAATTTGAGGACAAAATTTAAATCCTTTATACATTTTTCTCCTGCTAGAACTGAAACAATGAAAGAACTGTGAAGTGTAGCAAGTTTTTTATGTGATAAGTGCCCAGGAGTTGTTCTGTGTATCCTATCATTGGGGCTCTTGCAAATGTAAATCAGGACAAAATGCCTCATGCAGGACTATTGGGGTATGTGGTGGGGGAGTTTTTGTTTGTTTGTTTGTTTTTGAGATGCCCGCCACCACACCTGGCTACTTTTTGTATTTTTAGTAGAGACAGGTTTCGCCATGTTGGCCAGGCTGGTCTCGAACTCCTGACCTCAAGTGATCCACCCTCCTCGGTCTCCCAGAGTGCTGGGATTACAGGCATGAGCCACCACGCCTAGCCTGATATATGCTTCTTTTTTTTTTTTTTTTTTCTTTGAGACGGAGTTCTGCTTTTGTTGCCCATGCTGGAGTGCAATGGCATGATCTCGGCTCACCGAAACCTCTCCTGCTTCAGGCTCCTGCGTAGCTGGGATTACAGGCATGTGCCACCACGCCCAGCTAATTTTGTATTTTCGGTAGAGATGAGGTTTCTCCATGTTGGTCAGGCCAGTCTCGAACTCCTGACCTCAGGTGATCCGCACATCTCGGCCTCCCAAAGTGCTGGGATTACAGGCGTAAGCCACCACACCCCGCCGATATATTGTTTTTAATTGGGCAGCTTGAGTATTTTGGTCCTTGACAACCCAATTAAACTCCAACTTTGGCTATTTTCATCAATAAGATGCAAAGAAACACAGCTATGAGTCATTTTCCTTTTCTATAGGCCAGTTTTTCCTTCAATTAAATCAATATGCTTAAACAATCTCAGAAAACCCGGAGTCTCAAATATCCTTGATAGTTCCGAAAATCAGGGTATTCATGGAAAAATTATTCTTACTAAGATCTATTGTGTATGATAGAAACACAATCTTGATGTAAAACTATTGCTATGATTTTAAAATATTATATTTCTCAAAAAAATTCGGTTAAAACATCCATTTTTATCTATTTTCTTTTGCTTTATTCTGTCGGCTTAATGAAACCAAGAATGACAAGATACATGGAAAACCTGCATCTCAAGCCATGATTTTATTCCTAAAATCAAATCTATTTTTAACACATACCGAGAGCCAGGGACTAATTTTTACACAAAATTATGCATTCATGGAAAAACTGTGAATGAATCTACTGCTTGTTAAAAGAACTAAAGTAAGTGATGGTGTAAACTGCCACCTAGAGTTGAGATTTAAATTCAGTTCAGTATCTAATATAAAAATGACCTTATCAGTCCAAGATTTTTAAATGTCTCACATATTAAACATGTACACCAAAGACCTTCACTATAGAGTCCATTTAATCCTTTATTTGTAGAGCCCATGTCTCTATAAATTTGGAAGTTCTGCAACAAAGAAAAAAAAGGGTTTTATTGAATGAGAAAAGTACAAAACTACTGGAAGTAAAAGATGTTATATATGTTATTATCTGTTGGCTATATTTTTTAAAATAGTCTTTGAAAAAGTATATTTAATATATTAACATATGCAAATTATTCACAGACAAAAGGCCAAATTATTTAGAATGTCTTATGTTCTAAATTCCTTGAACAAAAATATATTCAGCCTGGGCATGGTGGCTTATGCCAGTAATCCCAGCACTTTGGGAGGCCGAGGCGGGTAGATCACTTGAGGTCAGGAGTTTAAGACCAGCTTGGCCAACATGGTGAAACCCTGTCTCTAGTAAAAATTCAAAAATTAGCTGGGCGTGGTGGTGTGCCACTGTAGTCCCAGCCTATGTGGAAGGCTGAGGCAGGAGAATTGCTTGAACCTAGGAGGCAGAAGTTCCAGTGAACCGAGATCATGACACTGCACTCCGGGCTGGGCAACAGAGCAAGACGCCGTCTCAAAAAAAAAAAAAAGTTTATATTATATTATATTGTATTCGGCCCAACTCTTTCAATCATAATCTATTTGTCTTCCTGTTTCACTTACATCTACACTGTGGGTCAGAGGCTTCTACCACTCAGTAGGATCACTGTCAAAACAGTTGACTGTGTGAACTATTCAAATTTAAAAACAGTTAATTGCCAGGTGTGGTGGCTCATGCCTGTAATCCCAGCACTTTGGGAGGCCGAGATGCGTGGTTCACCTGAGGTTGGGAGTTTGAGACCAGCCTGACCAAGATGGAGAAACCACGTTTCTACTAAAAATACAAAATTAGCCGGGCATGGTGGCGCATGCCTGTCATCCCAGCTACTCAGGAGGCTGAGGCAGGAGAATTGCTTGAACCCAGGAGGCAGAGGTTGCAGTGAGCCGAGATTGCACCATTGCACTCTAGCCTGGGCAACAAGCAAAACTCCATCTCAAAAAAAAAAAAAAAAATTAAAAAAATTAATAAAATAAAACAGTTAATTTTCGTGAGATCTAGAAAGCTAGTATTTCACCTCCTTAACTAGATTACTCTAAAACCATTCTCTTGTCAGAACCCCTAAAATTAATGGAGTAGCTATAAAAGAACCCAGACAGTTGCAAAAATTGAGAACAGCCATTCTTACCGCAAATTCGCACCTAGTCACAAGTAGAAAAAGGATTTCTGCATCTAACTACTCATGCATAGACATGGATCAAGTCTGTGTGTGTATGTCATGGTAGAGTTGAGCTTTTCTGGGTCAAGCAGATGGTGTCTATGACATGAAGATTTAGAAGAGAGCCAACGCTAATATGTCCTCTGAAAAATTCTATTTTGTCTGCCACCTGACTACTCTAATTTATTTTATTCATTTAGTTAGTTTTGAGACAGCGTTTCGCTCTTGTCACCCAGGCTGGAGTGCAGTGGCTCAATCTCGGCTCACTGCAACCTTCGTCTCCTGAGTTCAAGCGATTCTCCTGCCTCAGCCTCCTAAGTAGCTAGAATTACAGATGCCTGCCACCATGCCTGGCTAATTTTTGTATTTTTGGTAGAGGCAGGGTTTCACCATGCTAGCCAGGCTGATCTCGAACTCCTGATTTCAAGTGATCCTCCAGCCTCAGCCTCCCAAAGTGCTGAGATTACAGTTGTGAGCCACCACACCTGGCCAACTACTCTAATTCTTAACTCAGGCTACTTACCCGGTTTATGTTTAAGCCTGTCAGAGCATGGAAAATAGGTTGTTAACTCTTTTCTGCCAAATATAATTTCCTACTTCTTTCTCCTCTAATACTTCCTCATTCTTATCCTCCACACCCACTTTCCCAGGGCCAGTTTATTATCCTCATTTCCTCCCATTAAATTCTCTTTCAACATTCCTTTCCATTATATTTTTGTGACTCCCATGGCCCAGTCCCCTGAGGGCAAACCTGTGTTTAATCCTGTCTATTTCTATAGCTTCGTTCCATCTCCTCTAAACTCTTCCCATATCTTTGCATCTCTTACAGCTTCCTCTGTGAAGCTCTTGCCTTCCACTGCTTCTGTAAACAGCCAAAATGGAGGCAAAGCAAGCTTCCTCCCTAGTCCCTAGAAATTTCTACATTGTTAAACCGCATTCTTTTCCTTCTCATTATTTCAGTCAGCTTGCCAACACATACCTCTGCATCTCTTCTGTTTCTTCTGTCACTTTCATGAAGCCATTCTTGTCTATTTTAGAGGATTTCTATCCTCATTGCCTTCTTGATTTTCATCTCCATGCCCAATGCTAACAGTGTCTTACCATTTATGTTGAAATATCTTACAACGTGACCTGAACACTCCCTGTGTGAAAAGGATTCTTCTACATGCTTTGCAGTTTTTATTACTTTTTCCTTTAAAAAATTCCATGAGATTAGTATTATTATTGTGCTCATTTTGCAGATAAGGAAAGCTATGCAGGAGTTCAAGTAACTTGTCGGAAAGAACAGTCAGTAAGTGACAAAGCTGGAATTTGAAACTCAAAAAGTTTAGACTCCAGCGTCTGTAGATTTCGTCACTAGGCTATACTGCTTTAGCTTTTCTTCCTAACTACTTCTACCGTACGCTAGCCATGAATCTCAAAAGACATGAGAAAATCTAGATTTAGGTTGATTAAAGAAGGGTTTAGAAAGTCAACTTACCTTAGACTTTTGCAATGCAAAAACACAGCGGATCCAGGCAGCACTCCTATGTAATAATAATAATAAAAATTGGTAGAAAGAATTTGGAATCAGGCTGCTTCTGGAATTTGATTCCAGGCTTTACCACCTGTGTAACTTTGTGTGGTTATTGATCTCTTAATTTCCCCTTGTGTGAAATAGAAATGATATCTGCCTTTAGCCAATATTATGATTCTCATCCAAAGCTGTGTCTCTTTTTTTCTTTTTCCTTCTTTCGTACTCCCAATTATGCCTCTTCCAACCTAATACTGTCTTTTGGTTGGCTGCTATTTGAACTGATAAAGATCCTAAGGCCCAGGCCCAATCCTTTCCTCCTCTAATCTCTCCTTATGGTTCATTCTGGTAAATTTTGACTCTTGATAAAGACTGCTAAATGTCAGGCTAGTTTTCCTGATAGAACTCACTGGAATAAACGATTTAACCCTTAGAGAACAAAAGATATTTTCTATATGAAATAGACGATAAGTGCAAAAACTGCATGCTAATGTAGGGTGACTAGATAAATCTTCATAGCCCTCATAAAACCATAGCAATGAAACATGTTTGGTCTATATAAGGGGAATACGTTCCGCCATCTATCAATCAGCATATCAACTAGCATATGAAGTGCGTGTGTATATGTATATATATATATTTATACATATGATATGGGTCATAGAGTTTGGGAGGTATTAGATGATAATCATGCAAACTGAATGCTTAGCACAGTGCTGGGCACATAGTAAGTGGTTAATAAATATTAGCTATTGTTTGCATTACTATTCTATAAGTGAATCTACATTTAATTATTACATGTTTAGTATTCCATGCAAATAAAAATAGATATGTCCACTAGAGAAGCAGACACAGTTCTGCTTTCATAATTGCATATTTTCAGATTGATCTAATCGATTATACTGCTCACACACTGCTAGTTATAATTCACATGAATTTTGATTGACATTAGCTTTTCTTTAATGCTGTAGTCTGAATGGGGGCCTCAGAAAAAAAGTCTATGAAGGGAAACATTAAGCAATACTAATATTGTTTGATCAGTATGTAAATCATAGATGATTTCCATACATCAATACGTTTGAGAACACTAAGAATATGCTACAGGAAGGTGCATATTATTGGTGTTTAGAAAACAGAAAATATGGGGGATTACTTTCATGTGTATTATTGCTCAATTTCATATCCCAGCATGGGCAAAGAAGAAAGGGGGGACTGGTCTGGTCAGTAAAATGAAACTATGGCAGGGTTTCTAGTTTTGTCTCAATTCTAGAGATAAATCAGAGACAATAGTAAGACAGTGGCATTAATAATTATAATTCCTAATAAGGAAGTGGCATTAAATGTGGGCAGAAGTTTCAGAAATAGTGGTGCACAAAAAAGACATATCCACAATTGTTTCTGAGAAAAATCAGAAATTTCCCACAATCTTGAGGGAAGCTAAATTGGGAAACAGATGGGTCGACTGAGCACTGTCAATAAAAGTGGTCAGGGAAAAGCTGAATTCAGATGAATTTTCTATATAGTTTGCCTTCTAAGATAATTGTTTTTATTAATCTGGTCATATAAGCAGAAATTTTACCACGAGTATAGAAATACCTTAAAAGTACTGTTCTTCCCATGAGCCCTAAAGGAAAATTGTGGATGTTTTAAAAAAATACAGAGAAACAGAGTTTCTCAGAGCCACACGAGTACTCAGGAATACCACTAGACCCATGAGCCATCAGGGTTAATGAGTGGCCCTGGGCACATTGCTAAACTCTCTGCGCCTGCATTTCCTTATCTGTGAGACAGAGATAGTAATAAACCTGTCTAGGTTTTTTACTATCTAGGGATAAGGTTGCCTAGATAATTTCCAAAGATTATACATGGAAAAACACATAGAACAGTTCTAGAACATACTATTTGCTAATTAGATGTTAGTTATCATCATCATCTGCATTTAAATTTAAAAGGGTAAAATGGGTCATCTGAGTACTCGTTCCCTGGAAGCCCCTTCCAGTGATGGTAACTTTTTTCTCTTTCTTGAGACAGGGTCTCACTTTGTCACCCGGGCTGGAGTTCAGTGACAGGATCTCGGCTCACTGCAGCCTCGACCTCCTGGGCTCAAGCGATCCTCCCACCTCAGTCCCCCAAGTAGCCTGGACTAAACGCACGTGCCACCATACTCAGCTAATTTTTTTTTATTTTTTGATGAAATGGGGTTTTGCTTGTTTAGGTTTGTTGTGGGAAGTCAGGGACCCCAAATGGAGGGACCAGCTGAAGCCGTGGCAGAAGAACATAAATTGTGAAGATTTCATGGACATTTATCACTTCCCCAATCAATACCCTTGTGATTTCCTATGTCTGTCTTTACTTTAATCTCTTAATCCCGTCATCTTTGTAAACTGAGGAGGATGAATGTCGCCTCAGGATCCTGTGATGGTTGCGTTAACTGCGCAAATTGTTTGTAGAGCATGTGTGTTTGAACGATACGAAATCTGGGCACCTTGAAAAAAGAACAGGATAACAGTGATGTTCAGGGAACAAGGGAGGTAACCTTAAACTGACTGCCAGTGAGCCAGATGGAACAGAGCCATATTTCTCTTCTTTCAAAGGCAAATAGGAGAAATATCACTGAATTCTTTTTCTCAGCAGGGAACATCCCTGAGAAAGAGAATGTGCCCCTGAGGGTAGGCCTATGAATGGCCCCTGTGGGGATGGCCGCCTCTTACAGTCGAAGCTGAAGGGACGAAATAAGCCCTGGTCTCCTGTAGCGCTCCCAGGCTTATTGGGATGAGGAAATTCCCACCTAATAAATTTTGGTCAGACAGGTTGTCTGCTCTTAAACCCTGTCTCTTGATATGATGTTATCAATGACAATGTGTGCCCGAAACTTCATTAGCAATTTTGATTTCGCCCCATCCTGTGGTCCTGTGATCTTGCCCTGCCTCCTTTTGCTTTGTGATATTTTATTACCTTGTGAAGCATGTGATCTCTGTGACCCACACCCTATTCGTGCACTCCCTCCCCTTTTGAAAATCACTAATAAAAACTTGCTGGTTTTACAGCTCAGGGAGCATCACGGAACCTGCTGACGTGTGATGTCTCTTCTGGACACCCAGCTTTAAAATTTCTCTCTCTTGTACTCTTTCCCTTTATTTCTCAAACCAGCTGAGATGCTTAGGGAAATAGAAAAGAACCCATGATAAATATCGGGGGTGGGGGTTTCCCTGATACAGGTTGCTCTCGAATTCCTGAGCTTAAGCAATCTGCCCACCTTGACCTCCCAAAGTGCTAGCATAGCAGGCATGAGCCCATTTCTGGCCCAGTGATGGTAACTTTAAAAATTTTCCTATTCTTGTCATGGAATAATCATACTTTTACCATTTTTTTTTTTAGCCTGAGATAATTAAAGACATGTAAGTAGAAAGTTCTCTAATACTAGTGGAATGGAATCAATAATTATTTTTTTCTTTAGATTTATTCCAATCTAAAGATTTAAATCTACCTTGTCATCTGTTAGCACAGCTCCCAAGGAAATTGTACTAGTACTTTGTTTGAGAAGGGCTTGATATTTTCAAAGCAACTTTGAATAGTAATTAAACAACACCTCCATGAAGCAGGTCAGTACTTTCATCTTTCAGAATAGGTAAACAGGACACAGAGAAGTAAAATAATAATTTGCCTTAGGTTATGAAGTAGCCCATCATTTGAAATTACTTCTTGTCAATTAACTAGTCTGTGGTTCAATCTGACAGGCCAAGCTACAACAAAAAAAAGATCAAAATACTACTTTGTACGTTGTTATATATTAGTGAGTCATCAGTGTATCTTGTCCTTCACAAATCAGAACTTTGCATCTCATGTTCTGGCTGCTTCTATTGACCTTCCTTTCCCAGCCCCCTTATTTTTCTAGCTAATTTTAACTCATGCTTTATAATATGACTCATATGGAACCTCTAAGGAGCCTTGCCTGCCTTGCTGTCTCATTTAGAGTCTTCTACTCATTGCTCACATAGCATTCTGGGTCCCACCGCTTATCTCCATCATGGGACTAACTAGACTCTATTATGATAAGGGACTTTCTGAGGAAAAGGAACATTTCTTTTTTGTCTTTATATTCTCTAGCATAATATCTAGCACATGATATTTGCTCAGCAAATATTTTTGAATGAAAAATGCATATATGAGATATATATTAGTCAGGATAGGAGAGGATGTGCTATAATAACAAACACATACTAAGTTTATTTCTCACTTAATAGAAATGTCTAACATAGGTCAGAAGAAGGCTCTGCCTGCTTAACTCAAAGATGCAATCTGACCAGACTCTACCACCTTATGATGCTGCATTTTCTAATAGGTCTAGCAGGTGGACTCCTAGATTGACAAGGAAGGAGAAAAAAATGCTGGAGGAGTGCACACTGAAAATGAAATTCACTGTGATCAATAATTTCCGTTCAGAAACCATTGGCCAGAGAGCTACTCACTTGAGACCTGAAACAGACAATGTCTGTCCTTGGCTTAAATCCCTGATTGGCATGTATTCAATGGCCAGCACCTGTGACTTTTCTTCAATGGCTTCCATTTGGGTTACTGGAGACCCTCTGCACCAAGAGCCAGAAATGCCTGGTGCATACTTTCAAGTGGCTGCTGAATTTTTTTTTTTTTTTTTGAGACTAGGTCTCACTCTGTCACCCAGGCTGAGTGCAGTGGTGTGTTCACAGCTCACTGCAGCTCCGACCTCCCAGGCTCAAGCGATTTCAGCCTCCCATTTCAGCCTCCCAAGGAGTTGGGACTACAGGTGAGCACCATTATGCTTAGCTAATTTTTTATAGAGATGGGCTCTCACTATGTTGTCCAAGCTGGTCTCGAACTTTTAGGCTCAAGAGATTTGACTGCCTCAGCCTCCCAAAGTGCTGGGATTATAGGCATGAGCCATAGCACCTGGCTGTGGCTATTGATTAGAGGCTGTTTTGTACAGGAATATTAGCTCAGCTCCCTTGCTTCAGGTTGGGACAACCCTGAGAAATTGCTTGCCCTCCAAAATTCTCCTGTGGGATCTTCCTAAAGCTTACCCTGTGTGGGACTTCTGCCTTTCTTGGCTTTATTTCATTCTCTGTCTTGCTTCTATCACATCCTTACAGTCTTCCTTGAGAATATTTCCTTAATATATCATTTGCATATACATTCTTGTCTTACAGATTGGATCTGGGAAACTTGACCTAAGACAATGTCACCTAACTAAAAGGTGGGCAGGGAAGTTTAATGCATCACGTTTCCAGAAAGAAAGAACTGATGTAGGTGAGCGCTCTGATGTCTGCCACAGCATAATGAAAGGCAATTTGGTTATTAAAGAAAGCTAGTTAATTCTAGCCATGGGGACTGGATACAGGAAAGGAAAGGCAGGATTGCATGGGAAAAGCATCATTGAGAAGAGTGACTTCACTGCAAGTAAAACACTGAGGAAACCAAGCTAGTAGTCCAAAATGCAAAGTTGAAAGAAGTCCTGCTCTTGGTCCTAACAGGAGTCGTTATTTCAGAAGAACCAATTGTGCAGTAATTATTAGAGATGACAGGTAATGCAAGGGGTCCATGTCATATCAGAGTATAAATATGTACAAGGAAGCAAAAGTACCAGAAGAAGTCAATTTGATGGCATTCTTGTTCTGGGTTATTATTTTAAAGCAGGTCCTTAGTTAACAACTAATAGTATGGAGAATTCTAGAATAGGATGTGGCCTTTGGTGGGAAAATGGTAGTAAATTCTATGCAGGGCCTCTGGGTATTGGAGAAACAGACTAGAGACTCTAATTTTGGTGGAGTACTAGTAGGGAAGAAAAGGCATAATCCTAGTTCAATGAGGTGGGCAGCACTGAGAGGGGTAGAGGTAAGCTGCATTTGATGGACACAGTTTTGCCCAAATCTCACAGATGGTGTGGGTACTGGTCCTGTAGCTGCAAGGTTCATCCCAGATGCCCCTGGCTGATTTTTCTTGCTCTGGTGAGGAAACGCTCAGCTTCCATTGGATAAAAATCCCTTTGGCAATAAGAGCTGCAAAGTAAAATATTTTCTCTTAATGCTTCTAGATTTTGAGTCATAGTTAGAAAGGATTTCTCTACGTTCATGTTTTATTTTTTTATTTTTAACCACACAGATAGAACTTTTCAATGTAATCTGCTGGTTCTACACTTTATAGTTTATTTTATTTACCACTGACCAATGATCACATGTGAGTGACTTTGCCATGACCTATAACCAGTGCTTGATGATTGTAAAACACCCACCAGCTGGTGGAGCAAATTCCTCCCTGCCCAAGATGATGCTTTCAGGAGCTTTCTGGGCACAAAATGCTTCTCAGTGGACAATTTTTAAAACACACATATAGAGCCATGTGGATCCCCTATTTGCATTGTCACTAAGGGAAAAAAAATAAGATATAACCTCAAAATCAGTGAAGAGATGGGGGTTCTCAGGAAGGATTTTGACCTGTTATTTCTGAGGAATAGCAGAAATTTATGAAAATTCTGATTTTTCCTACAACCATATGATGGTATCATGCCTACCTCTTGCTTCCTGAACATGGAGGCCACAGTCACCAACTGAGAAGCCACAGTTTCTGACTCTGTCAGCCTCTTAACGATGTGCTGGGATAGGGGGAGCTGGAGATGTCCTCAGCAGAACTTCTGTGTCCCCTCTCAGTGGTAACTCCTGTCCCTGCTCAAGTGTTCCACCCTCACCCACAGTTGTCTTTTCCCTTCAAAAAGCGGGATGCGTGCAGCCATGGCTGAGTTGAGGCTGTCCACACCAGGTGCAACAGGGATCATGTTGCCCCCAGGGCTCTCGGCCAACTACAGAGAATCCAGGTTCATGCCGTAGGTCTCGCTGCTAACCACTGCAGCTGCTGGTGCCTCTGTCCAGTCGAAGCCATAACTCTGAACCTCAATAACAGGTAGCAAACCTTTACTGGCTCCAGTTTCTAGACCTTCCTTTTCTTCGTACTTGTGAAACTTCAGGAATCGCCAATTACACACCCAGCCATAGTCACTGTCTTTATTAGACATCTGAGCCTCAGCATAAAGGCTTCGGTTGTCAGCCAAACAGACCTGGGTGTCAGGGGGCAGGTAATTTGCCACTGTTTTTGTTTTCAGACTACTGATAATGGGCACCTGGAAAAGTACACCCATAACCACCCGTAGCACTTTGGGCTCCTAGGCATCCACACATTTCAAAATGACTAACACTTTGCTGCAGCCTGCCCCAGCTGGAGATCTCAGAATTGTCCCCAGATTCCCAGGGTCACAGAGATTGTCACAAATCAATAACAAAGGCAGTGAGTGCTAAAGCTGAGTCTTTGGATATGTCATGTTAACATGGTCAGGTGTGGCAAAAATCCCCATTATTCTTGTGGCATTACTAGGTTGGACCAATCCCTCATGTCCTCCAATTTCATCTTAATGAGGCTGACACCCTTCGGCTTATCGATGAGCAGCTTCTTTATGTATTATAGATGGCTAGAGAAGAAAACTTTTGGCACAGCTCCAGCCTTGAGAGCGTCTGTAAGGAGCCTGCGACCTTTCAGCAGTATCTTCCCTTGCTTTTCCCAAAATGGCCTGGACTTAACTGTTGTCATTACACTGCAGGTTCTGCGGCATGAGGAATTTGCAGAAGGCTGCAAGGCTGCCTGTAATGGGTATGATACCTTGTTTCTTAAAATCTTCTTTAGGCTCTGAATACATCTATGAATATAAGCTGTTAATTTACATGATCAGGGTGAGAGAGACCACCCAGGGAAATATGTGGCCTTCTATCTTGTAGCTTATCCGCATCAGGTTTCTCCATCCACAGAGTGGGTATGATGACAATGTATCTTCCTCACTGAGTTTTGAGCAACTTTTCGTTGAGATCACCTATATACAGTGTCTGATATGGGATCATGTACGTAGCAGCACTGACATTCATGTCTTAAATGAACTCATTCATGTTCTCTTCTAGTAATTATATGATTTAATATTTTACATTTGGATACCTGATGTGTTTGGAGAATTCTCTTTTGAATAGATGAAGTATGGACCTAATTTTGTCTTTTTCCAAAATTCTTTTTCTTTTTTTTTGGTCTGAGACAGAGTGTTGCTCTGATGCCCAGGCTAGATAGAGTACAGGGGCATGATCACCATTCACTATAGTCTCAACTTCCAAAGGCCCAAGTAATCCTCTCATTTCAGCCTCCCCAGTAGCTGGGACCACAGGCACATGCCACCAGGTCCAGCTAATTTTTTAAATGTTTTGTATAGATAAGCCCTCACTATTTTGCCCAGGCTGGTCTTGAACTCATGGCCTCAAGTGATCCTCCTGTCTCAGCCTCCCAAAGTCCTGGGGCATGAGCCACTGCACCTGGCTCCAAAATTCTAATATGTGAATACGATTTTTGTTAAAGACTATCATTTCCCCTCCGTGATACAAACTTCCACATCTATCATTTACTAACTTTCTTATGTGCTTGGATCTATTTCTGGACCTGGTATTCTTTTTTATTGGTCTCTCTATTCCTGCATCCACACTCTACTTTTTTAATTATAGAGGCTTTAAAGTATGTTTTATGTCATGTAAGTCTACTTTTCACTCATTAGTTTTGTTTTTTTTTTTTTTTTTTTTTTGAGACTGAGTCTTGCTCTGTCACCCAGGCTGGAGTGCAATGACACGATTTCAGCTCACTACAATCTCCACCTCCCAGGTTCAAGTGATTCTCCAGCCTCAGCCTACTGAGTAGCTCGGATTACAGGAGTGTGCCACCAAGCCCAGCTAATTTTTGTATTTTTTTAGTAGAGATGGGGTTTTGCCATGTCGGCTAGGCTGGTCTTGAACTCCCGACCTCAGGTGATCTGCCCACTTCAGTCTCCCAGAGTGTTAGGATTACAGGTGTGAGCCACTGTGCCCGGCCAGCTTTTATTTCTTCTTCTTCTTCTTTTTTTGGTGATGGAGTCTCATTCTGTCACTGAGGCTGGAGCGCAGTGGCATGATCTTGGCTCACTGCAACCTCTACCTCCTGGGTTCAAGCAATTCTCTTGCCTCAGCCTCCCAAGTATCTGGGACTACAGGCGCATGCCACAACAGCAGGCTAATTTTTTGTGTTTTAGTAGAGATGGGGTTTCACCGTGTTGCCCAGGCTGGTCTCAAACTCCTGAGCTCAGGCAATCTGCCCACGTTGGCCTCCCAAAGTGCTAGGATTATAGTCGTGAGCCACTGCACCTGGCCTGGCCTAGCTTTTCTTTATTTGGAGTTTCCCTATGTATTCTTGCATGTTTACTTTTCCACATGAATCTTAGCATTAATCTATCTTCATCAAATAACAACAACAACTTCAGAGTATCTTTATTGGGATCACATTTAATTTATATATTAAATTAAAGGGAATTTATATCTTTATAATATCGAGTTTTCTTTCCCAAAGAGAAAGGATGTATTTCCATTACTTCAGGCCTACTTTCTGAATTTGAGTATTTTAAGGTTTTTCTTACATAGGTTTTGCACAGTTTTTGTTGATTTATTTCTAAATATTTCTTTCTGCCCTTATTTTAAACATTTGCTTCTTTAATTATATATTTTTAATATCTGCTACCTTATTAAATGTTTTTTCTTACTTGTGTTAGTCTTAGCATTGATTATCTTCTGTGTTTTCGGTATACCAGTGTATCATATGTCATTACATACAGTTTTACTCTGTTTTCTAATTTTTTTATTTTTAGTTTTAGTTTTTAAGAAATAGGATCTTCCTGTGTTTTTCAGCCTGGCCTCAAACTCCTGGGCTCAAGCCCTCCTCCCACCTCAGCCTCCCAAGTAGCTAGGACTTCAGTTGCCAGGTATGCACTACTGCACTGGGTTCTTTCTTTTCAAATTCTTACAATGCTGCTTATTTTCCCTTGTATGCTTTCACCAGCTAATAGCTTTGGTCTAAGTTTAGTAGTAGTGGAGCTGATAGGTATCCTTACCTTGTTCCTGACTTTGGCGGGCATGTTTCCATCATGTCTCTATATATCCATCATGTCATAGCATGTATATCAATTTGTACAGCTTTTAAAACATATCTAGCCCTATGTGCAGAGTGGGGCCCGAGAATTTGTTTTCTAAAAAGCTTCAGAACTGATTCTAATGTAAACTCTCAAGAATGTATTCTATAACAATATAAGGTATAAATAAGTAAAATAATCAACTGTGCAAACATTTATTTAGTTACATTTTGTATAGGATCTGGAGATACAAAGATAGGCTCTTTACTTTGAGAAGCTCGATGTAGTAAAGACATACAAAATAATGACTGCATACAATATAATTATTACAGAATAGAAAGTGTTGCATCACTAGCATATTTGCGAAAACTTATTCTTTAGAGAGTTCACAAAAAAATTTACTTTTAAGTTTTATAAAACTGTGTCCTATAAAACTATTTATTAGTCTCTGGTTTTTAAAATAATTCAAAATTGGCATTCATCAACAGTTACTGCCTAAAAATTATGATTCTAAATTTTCTGCTGTGTCCTCTCTTTGAGACATGTGTTACTTTCAAACTGTAACTGCATCAGTTACGGCAAGCAGTCACATTCATTTTGGGGTTTTCATAATTATTTTATAATCAAAGTTCAATCAGTTGTCTATTAAACAAAGTTATGCAAATAAAAATTCTGAAAGTAAAAGAATTATCTTACTTTTGTTAAAGGAGTTATACTAATACTTTAAATGTTTTGTACCTACCACAAACCTACTCTGAGACCCATCTTTTTCCTCAGTGCCTATTGACTTCTGTTCTTTTTAATTTCTCAGCAGGTTTCACATTTGGAAGAGGGTAGAAAAAGTGGTCCTCATGTTTGGGATGGGGGTAGACATTTTGAAAAAAGAGGTGATAGGATTTTTAACATAAAATGGGCTATAGAATTTTAAAAATCAAACATAGTAGGGTAAACTTTTGGCCTCCTTTGTACTTCAGCTTACACTGGTGCAGCATTTGGGTCTCATTCTCTTGCCTTGCAGGCTCTTTTTCTGCCTGTTGGGTCTGATGTACCTTTAGTTTAGGAGTTACCTGTGAATCAGAAAAGGTAGAGGTGTCATTATAAGGTATGAGGAGAGAAAGCACAAAAGTGGATGCTTAGGATTAATTTTAGATGCTGTATTTCCGGAGAGACTAGTAGAGAAGATTTCAGATTTTTTTTTTTTTTTTGGTCATGTGCTGACCCTGATTTATTAAAATAGAATAGAAGAAGGGACACAGGGCAGATGCTCTTTTCAGAAACAATGGTTATTTATTTGGCTAGGTTAGTATTTTGCAGGAACATAAGCTTGTAATTGAGAAATAGGTAGAAGTAACTCGGTAGAGGACAATCTATCAAGCCTCTGGCAGAAATCCTGTCAGCTATGAAAGATGTCACATTATTGTCCATGTTCTTGAAGTGGCAATATTAGTGGCCAGGTTTATTGGTGTTTTACATTTACTTTCAGTTTTTTATATGTGAGGGGAAAGCTTGTGCAGATATCTAAGTAGCATGTATGAAGTAGAAAATGGTTTTCGGTCATTACTTTTCTAAAATATAACATTAACTTCCTAAGCATTTGGAATGCTGTTCATAATTTCTTTTTTTGGCAGTTTTTCTACACTTCATGGAGTAAGTGTATTAAGCATATCAATGAACTGTGTATATCATCTGTTTGCAATTTCCTTTCTGGCAGTATAAGGGTGAAAACCTTCTAACTCGGTATTAGTATTATCCATGGGTGAGAGTGTGGTGTTTTATATACTCCTTAGTATCTATAAAGTCTTTGGTGTGAGGAATGAGGAATTGCCACATGGGTCTGTTGGTTATTTATTTTGTGTTTTAAAACTCTATCTGCATGTCACATAAAATAACAACTTAAATAGTGCCAAACTGTGTCACAGCATGGTTTAGTTCGGGACCAGTTACTACTTTTGACATCAGGGTAAGGTATCTTATGGAGGTAATAAAGAATTTCAGTAAGTAGATAATAAAGAATAATAAGTCACATATTTCTTGTCTCAAACCAGATTTCTTTGCATCTAACTTTTTCTTCTCGGAGCTGAACACAACACCTAAAACCATGTTAATTTGCAGTTCTATTGTAATGAATTCTCATGAAAATCTGAGTTCTGTCATCAGGAACATCCAGGGGTCAATTCATTAATCTTGTACCCAAACCTTTCTTTTAGACACACCCACACACATACACACACTCATGTAAAGGATGGTAAAATATTGTTTCAGTTCAGTGAACAAGGACTTAATAGCTTTCTGTGTCAAGCTTATATATCAACCTATCTGTGCATATGTTTGAATTAATATTATTGCCAATAGCATAAGAGGTATTAATGAAGATGTAGATTCCAAGAATATGAGCTAGCCTTAAAGGTCAGACTAGCCCAACTACCCATTAAATAGGTATAAACTACTGCAGACTTAGAACTAAGGATAGAATTTCTTTCTGTGTATTAATCATTCTCAACTAACAACTTAATGGTTTGTATGATTTAGAGAAGCAACACTAAATTTCAACTAAGTGCACAAATTTAAATGTAGTAAAATTCTTCTTAAAATGGTCCAGTTGGCCAGGCGTGGTGGCTTACGCCTGTAATCCCAGCACTTTGAGAGGCCGAGGTGGGTGGATCACCTGAGGTAGGGAGTTCGAGACCAGCCTGAACAACATGGTGAAACCCTGTCTCTACTAAAAATACAAAATTAGCTGGGCATTGTAGTGTATGCCTGTGGTCCCAGCTACTCGGAAGGCTGAGGCAGGAGAATTGCTTGAATCCAGCAGGTGGAGGCTGTGGTGAGCCGAGATCATGCCATTGTGCTCCAGCCTGGGCAACAAGAGTAAAACTCCGTCTAAAAAAAAAAAAAAAAAAAAAAAAAAAAAAAAGGCCAGCTAATTCCATAGCTTTAGCTCTTAAATTCTCATTACTAGACTTATCCATTAATCTGATATTTTAGTCTGTTTGTATTCTTCTGTAAGCCTTAAACATTGTGTATTTACTTCAACTTTGACAGGATATTTATAATGTTGTCTATTGGCTCCGGTGAGAAAGTGTTTTTATTTTTTATAAAGTTAAATATGCTGCATTTTAATTTTCAATTAAGATTTATTTTCAAAGAACTCACTATATTACTTTATTGTGTGCATTACATTTTAAAGAAGATTTAAATAATTTCTTTTTAGTGCCATAGATAAAATCAATCAAAACTCTCACAGAGGCTGACAAAATATTGCTTCAGTTAGGCGAGCAGAACCTGCACAGCCTTCCGTGTCATGCTTATTCAAGCAATAAATTACTTTCTTAGACAAAAATCATCCTCTGAAATTGCTTTAGCTGTTTCTGAAGTAAAGGTATTGAATGCATAGTATTGGGAACACTTTATTTTGCTTTTACCAAATGCAATTATTTTCCACTTGATAGCTAATATCACAAGAGAAAAAGATAGGTTTCTTATATTTTACTGTTTTCTCATTCACAATAAGTCTAGTTTTAATTTGCCCCCAACAAAGGTTCTTCCCACCCTATAACTTAATTTCATTGTCCTCTTAACCCAGAAGTCTTTGTAAAAGTAATCTTAAAACATCTGAGAAATAGTTACCAAATTTGAGTTTAATGCCTGATGTCATTTCCTTGAAAGTTATTTCTAAAGATAGATAAAAGTCATTTTTTGAAGTTTTGATAAAATACAGATACTGACTCCATATTCACTGTTCATCCTTCTTGAAATTTCATAAATCAAGTGAATAACAAGTGCCTTCCATTTTAGTCTCTCCTGAGAAATATGCTAACAATACCACACATATACAAATAGGTTACTATGTGAAGAAAGTAACTAGGAAGAAATCAAATGAAAATTAAGTGCCTTTGGGACTTAAAACTCCTAGGAAGCTTTGAAATCTAGGTCAAAAACATCAAAGAAAGACTCAAATTCATGCTCAGGTGAATGTAACCACCACTTGATTTGTGTAATACTGAACAAATTCTGACATACAAAGCTATGTATTTAGCTTATTTTGACTCACGTTAACTTTAGTCAGCTTTTGTGGGCATATATTCTTTTTTCAAATCTGAGGAAAGCCAGGAACCCTATTCCCAGAGGGTAAAAATGCACCTAAACAGAAACACACAAATCTTGCATAGAATTTCAGAACGTTTGCAAACGCAATGAAGCCTGCCCACTAAATACACAGGGATTTTTATGAGTCAGGACACTATTGTTGCAAATAAGAGAAAGTCAACTCAAATTATCTTAAGGCAAATATCAATATATTGCCCATATAGCTGGGAAAATAGTAGAATAACTCAATGGCTGCAAGAAGTAATGCCCACAAGAACTGGGTCTGGAGAGTCAGCATTACCAGGATGTACTCTATCTGCTGTTCACTACTGTGGGAATTACCTCTCTTGGCACAGTAATCTCATTTTCTCCTGCTGCAGAGATACCTTCTTCACGTGGTGGAGAACTTAATCTGCCAGAAGATGCAGCTTAACCACCCTAGGAAGAAGTTCCCCTGAGAATCTATGTATCAAACCCAGAGACAAATTCTCTGTTTGATTACGACACTTGATAATCCACTAATCACTGTTGCTCAAATTAATCAAGTCTGAGTTCCATAGTCTCTTCTGTGGCAGAAAGGCAAGAGAGGCGAAGTTTGTAACTAGAAGAAAGAGAATGGAATACCTTAAATACTATAACCAATATCCACAGCTTCCCGTATCAAGTATCTAAGACAACAGAGATGATGGTGAGAAATTACCTTTCTCAACTTTTTTCTGACAACTATTTCAAGTTTCAGCCAAACAAATGTGAGAATGTCAAAGAAGGAAATGAGCTGGCAATTAATAGATAAACTAAGGCAGTGTGAAAGGGATAAAAGAGTGTCAGTGTTGTGCTGATAAATTTGCTCTCTAGGAAAGAAAATACACACACGTATATATTTTTGAAATATACCTTACTAACATGAAGAATAAATGGCACACAATTATTAAAAATGATATAATATTCATGTTATGATTTTCATATAGCCAATTAAACCTCTTCTAATGCTTTTTCTGACTTTTGCTGAATTATCCTCCCTAAATTATGGTTGCAATTAATAAAAAGTGTTCCATAAACATGAGTGTTGGCTGATATTTTCTTTTTTGTTAGCACGTAAATGTCAGAACTTCATTCATTTGTCAATGAACAACTTCATGTGAGCAAATTCTTCGCTAAATTGGATAATTAAGTTTTTGAATACAGGTATACCTTGGAGATATTGTGGGTTCAGTTCCAGACCACAGCAATAGAGCAAGTATCTCAATAAAGCAAGTCACAAAAATTTTTTGGCTTTCTAGTGCATATAGAAGTTATGTTTATATAAAACTGTAATCTATTAAGTATGCAATAGCATTATATCTAAAAAATACACATAATTTAATTTAAAAGTATTTTGCTGCTAAAAATTGCTAACAATCATCTGAGCCTTCAGCCAGTGGTAATCTTTTTGCTGGTGGAGGGTCTTGCCTCAAGGTTGATGGCTGCTGACTGATCAGGCTAGCAGTTGCTGAAGGTTGGGGTAGCTGTAGCAATTTCTGAAAATAAGATAACAATGAAGTTTGCTGCACTGATTGACTCTTCTTTTCATGAAAGATTTCTGTGCAGCATGCAATGTTGTTTGATACTATTTGGCCCACAATAGAACATCTTTCAAAATTGGAATCCTCTCCAACTCGGCTGCTGCTTTATCAACTAATAATATATTATTATATTAATAATAATATTATGTAATATTCTAAATCCTTTGTTGTGATTTCAACAATGTTCACAGCATCTTCACTAGGAGTACATTCCATCTCAAGAAGGCATTTCTTTGGTCATCCATAAGAAGCCATTCCTCATCCACTCAAGTTTGATGATGAGATTGCAGCAATTCAGTCACATCTCCAGACTATATTTCTAATTCTAGTTCTCTTGCTATGTCTTCCACATTTAAAATAACTTCTTCCGCTGGAGTCTTGAACCTCTGTAAGTCATTTATGAGTGTTGGAATCCAGTTCTTCCAAACTCCTACATAAATATTGATAGTTTGGCCTCCTCCCATGAATCACAAATATTTTTAATGACACCTAGCAGGGTGAAACCTTTCCAAAAATTTTCAATTTACTTTGCTCAGATCCATGAGAGAAATCACTAATCCATGGCAGCTACAGCCTTATGAAATGCATTTCTTAAACACTAAGACTTGAAAGTTGAAACAACTCCTTGATTCATGGGCTGCAGAACAGATGTTGGGTTAGCAGGCATGAAAACAACATTTCTCTCCCATACATCTCCATCAGAGCTCTTGGGTGATCAGGTCCATTGTTAATAAGCAGTAATATTTTCAAAGGAATCCCTCTTTCTGAGCAGTAGGTCTCCACTGTGGGCTTAAAATATTCAGTAAACTATGTTGTAAACAGATGTGCTGTTACCCAGGATTTGTTGTTCCATTTCTAGAGCACAGGCAGAGTAGATTTAGTATAATTCTTAAGGTCCTTGGGATTTTCAGAATGACAAATGAGCATGGGTTTCAACTTAAACTCACCAGTTGCATTAGCCTCTAATGAGAGAGTCAGCCTGTCCTTCGAAGCTCTGAAGCCAGGCATTGTCTTCTCTTCTCTAGCTGTAAATATCCTGGATGACATCTTCTGCCAATAGAAAGCTGTTTCATCTACATTGCAAATATATTGTTTAAGATAGCCACTTTCATCAATGATCTTGGCTAGATCTTCTGGATAACTTGCTGCAGCTTCTACATCAGCCCTTGTTGCTTCACCTTGTACTTTCATGTTATAGAGATAGCTTCTTTCTTTAAACCTCCTGAACCAACCTCTGCTAGCTTCAAGCCTTTCTTCTGCAGTTTCTTTACTTCTCTCAACCTTGATAGAATTGAAGAGAGTTAGGGCCTTACTATGCATTAGGCTTTGGCTTAAGAGAATGTTGTAGCTGGGTTGATCTATCCAGACCACTCAAACTTTCTCCATATTAGTAATATGGCAGTTCCACTTTCATATCTTTTATGTGTTCAGTGCAGTAGCACTTTCAATTTCCTTCAAGACCTTTTCTTTGTATCCACAACTGGGCTAACTGTTGGTGCTAGAGGCCTAGCTTTCAGCCTATCTTGGCTTTTGACCTGCATTCCTCACTAAGCTTAATCATTTCTAGCTTTTGATTGAAAGAGACATCTGACTCTTCATTTCACTTGAATATTTAGAGGCCATTATAGTGTTATTAGTTGGTCTAATTTCAATATTCTTGTGTCTCAGGGGATAAAGTGGTCTGAAGAAAGGAAGAGACAGTGAGAAAGACCAGTCAGTGGAACAGTCAGAACACAACATTATTGATTAAATTTGCAGTCTTATATGGATATGGTACATATTGCCCCTCCAAAATTACAATATTTACATCAAAAATCACTGATCACAGACCATCATAACAGATATAATAATAATGAAAAAGTTTGAAATGTGAGAATTACCAAAATGTGAAAATGAAACATGAAGTGAGCACATGTTGGAAAAATGGTGCTGACAAACTTGCTTGATGCAGGGTTGCCACAAACATTCAATTTGTAAAAACCACAATATCTGCAAATTGCAATAAAACAAACTACATATAACAAAAAGGCTGTGCCTATACTTGAAAGATAGTTCTTTGTTTGTGCTATACATCATGTACAGCTAGTCATGACACCTTTATGTGTGTGTTTTCTTTTTTTGAGACAGGGTTTCACTTTGTAGCCCAGGCTGGGGTGCAGTGGCATGATCATGGCTCACTGCAACCTTGAACTCCTGGACTCAGGTGATCCGCCTGCCTCAGCCTCCCAAGTAGGTGCCACCTCCACACATGTGTCACCATGCCTGGCTATTTTCTATTTTATTTTTGTAGAAACAGGATCTCACTATGTTGCCCAGGCTGGTCTCAAACTCCTGGCCTCAAGCAATCCTCCTGCCTTAGCCTCCGAAAGTGCTGTGATTACAGGCGTGAGCCACCACGTCTGGCCTACTATTCATTATTAACATTTTCTCTTGGTCTTAACTCTAAAAAACCAGCAAAGCAATAATTCAAGCCTTAATTTGTCATTTGGCTATTTCTGTTGTGTACATTCTCCCACTATAGCTGGTTTTAAGCTACCGACAGGACATTACTGAACACAAAGATGTGCACTAGTAGCAATTTCTGAAAATAAGATAACAATGAAGTTTGCTGCACTGATTGACTCTTCTTTTCATGAAAGATTTCTGTGCAGCATGCAATGTTGTTTGATACTATTTGGCCCACAATAGAACATCTTTCAAAATCGGAATCCTCTCCAACTACTCTCTTAGTTTCCAGTTTTACCACATCCTTGGATTATATTAGCTATTGGAACTCTCTGGAGAGTTTCTCAGGATGTTCCCTGTTTCTGGTCCGTAACTCTCTTATTCATCCTTATTGCTATTCATCGCTTCCTTGGTTTTCTTTTCTGTGTAACCTGGTTGGAGTAGGGTATTTTTTTTTTTTCTTTTTTAGACAGAGTTTTGCTCTCGTTGTCCAGGCTGGAATGCAATGGCGTGACCTCGGCTCACTGTAACCTCCGCCTCTCGGATTCAAGCAATTCTCCTGCCTCAGCCTCATAAGTAGCTGGGATTACAAGTGTGTGCCACCACGCCCTGCTAATTTTGTATTTTTTTTTAGTAGAGACAGGGTTTCACCATGTTGGTCAGGCTGGTCTTGAACTCCTGACCTGAAGTGATCTACCCACCTCGGCCTCCCAAAGTGCTGGGATTACAGGTGTGAGCCACCACGCCCGGCCAGAGCAGGGTTTTGAGGTCACCCTTTTGACCCAGAAATCTTAATCTCTGTGTGTGTGTGTATGTATGTGTGTGTAGTCTAATCTATAACACCTACGACATGATTTATTAAGGCCATAGTCCTTAGAGGATTGTATATCAATTGGAGATCTACTTAATATCACTTAATTAAAACAGTCCCCTGATCCTGAGGGGTGGGGGGAAAAAGAGGGCAAACATTCCTTAGGTTAGAAACTTTCTATTCTCAGAAAGTAGAGTTAGAGGGTATTTTATTCAGGGCATATATTGCCAGCTGCTGTAACCACCACCCATAATAATAAAAGAATTTGTCACTCATGCAAAGTCCAAAGGTATTTTTTTCCTGATCTAGTAGATGGGTTCTCCTGTGTAGTTCCTTCCAATTTGAGTTTCTTTTATCTCAATCTGTAGCATCCAAGGTCACCTTGGAAGATGGATAGAGGGGAGGATTGCTACACTCCTTTGATTTAAGCTAGTTAGACCACCCTAACCAGATAGGTAGAGCATGTAATCTCTTTCAATATCAATGAGGAAAATGAAATGATGAGGTGAACACATAGCATCGTCATGCTACAGATAGATTTAGAGAGCTATTATGAAATATTGCCTCCTCCCCATAAACCAATGACTCACAGATTAACAACTTTACCCTAAAGACAAACATGAAATTTAGAAACTCAATTATATTTTCACAGTGTAGAGTTTCAGCATTACCACATTTTTTGGCATAACCATAAAGTTCAATGAATTACTCAGAACAGACATGACTGTAAACAAGGTAAAAGCTCTTGTTTATGAAATCAACAATCTTTTATATAGTACTACAACACAATTAAAATCATAATAATATAGAACTTAATTTTAGGGCAATAAATTACATTAAAAAGTAATTCTGTAATTCCTATGTAAGGTTGGGATAGCCAGAAGAACTACTGTTTTTCCATGCAGTTTTAAGCACAGTATATACCAAAGTAATATTTTGTAATATTTTATCTGTGATATTTCTCCCATCAGTTTCCTGTGGTAAATAGAGCAAAGAGTAATATATAAAGATTAAGAAAAAAATGGCTTGTATTTTAATTATATGATCAAAAGATTTAAAGAAAAAGCCAGATCTCATCTATTTTTCTTCCCTTTTTTTTGAGGCTAAATTACATTAGGCAAAAATGTAAAGGGTTTAAATATCTTCTGTGCACCTTCTAACCACTAGATGTTGAGCGATAATTGATGTTCCTGATATGAATTCCATAACCTTATGATCTCTAAATTTGAATAGTTAGCCCATTTAAGATTTAATGAATAAAATAATATGTAAACAAATTAGCATATTCTATGATTCTATAGATGGATTATCTGGTAAATAGCCAATAGGGTACCTCTACCCAGAAGGCAGACATCTCACTTAAAGAAACACAGCTAAAAACATGGATTCCTTCATTCATCCTTCTGCCACTCCTACCAATAAAAACAAACACATCTCATTCAAAGCAGAACATTTAGCTCTCTGTTAGCAACAGCAAGAACACTTCCCCAGCAACAGGAAAACTCGAAAAGGACATCTATTTTTAAAAATAAAATGTGAAGCCCTCAGCATTTTGCTGATTTAGTGAACAAGACAGAATACAAATCTTACCCATCCAGATTAGGTGAACATTCCATAGATTTCAAGAATAAATAGCCGGATTTTATATGCCTTTTATTTGATAATTTGATTTGTTTTTATACACCAGAACTTTTCTTGACATTTTTGCTGATTTTTCTGTTCATTTGCACATATGGCCATTATAAGGTAGGAGGTGTCTCATTTTAAATAGAAAGGTGGTAATTCAAGGAGTTCATTACCATACGCAAAATAGTTCACAGCAGTCTGTGCCACTGCTTGGTAGCAAGGTTTTTGTAAAAAGGTGATGATGCATATATTTGTTGAAGGAAAGTGATAAGAAAATGAACTGCAACTTACTTTCACTAAGTATAACAGTTTTAACACAAAAAGAAACCTTACGAAGCATTTGATCTTGAGCCACAAGGCATTGTCCAATGATTACAATAACAACCCACCATATTAATGTAGACAGTATATTCGTGTTACTCTAATTATATGTTTCAATGTCATTACTTTACAGAAAAGGAAACTGAAGCTCAACAAATGGTGATCTTTCATTTCCAAGGTTTAATTTCATTTAATAGCAAAGGCAAGGCCACAGTGCAAATCTTTCCAGACTTTTATTCTTTTTATTCCACAGCCAATATTGTGGGGCATGTGTGTAACATCTCTTCCATCTAATTGTATGTACATTTATTATAAATAGTTTTCAATTTAAAATTTTCATTCAAAACAAAAAGATCACCATATATGCAAGGGTGAAGGCATGCCAAATTAACTGTGCAAATTAACATATTATCATTTAAAAACAACAGTAATTCTTAGAATAATTTTATTATTTTACCTTAGTTGTTAAAATAGTAAAACAGGAAGCAATATAATGAAAGCCTTTGATTTCACCCTTCTTCTGTAAAAATGAAACTAGCTGAGGTAAGCCTTAAATATAGGCATGTATTAAGCTTCATCTATGAGTACTGATTCCTTTTCTCATTTCCTCCTTTGGCTAAAGGCAAAAACAGGAGTTCAAGGACCCACCACAACATTTACGATTCACATAAAAAATGAAGGACAAAGATGGTTGAAAATTTTTAGTTCTTAAAGTTAGCTCAATTAATATACTTGATACAGTATACACACAATTTTGTATCATACAACTTCACATAACATATATACGTACATATAGATAAGCTTACACATATATATAGTTATGTATAAATGTATCATTTTTTCTTTAAATATTGGCTCTTCTACTAGCTGTGTAAACTTCAGCAAAAAATTTTAACTCTCTGAGCCTCAGTTTACTCATTTGTAAAATGGAAATAATAACAGTTCCTATCTTATAGGATTGCTGTGAAGCACCTAGAACAGCTACTAGTATATGGTAAGACTTTAACAAGTATTAGGTAACTAGGTATTACAGAGAAATCAATTATATATTATTTATCAATATAAATATCTCTGATTCAAGTGAAGTTTATTCAATACAATGATCAGTTGTTTGGGTCTACAGATAAACATATAAAAGCAATTTCGTTATGTACTTCTCTTTTCCTTTATGTTTTAGGGCTATGAAACTATTCTGTATGATACTACAATGGTGGAGACATGACATAATGCATTTGTCAGAACTTGTAGAACTTTGCAGCACAAAGAGTGAAAATGTATGCAAATTACAAATCAAATCATTTAGGAGGTAGGCAAATCTCAGGAAAGAATGCTGACTTTGACAAGAGAATTTAAATGTATCACAAACGTATGAAACAATCTCAATGAAAGGGTTGGGAGAAAAGGTGCTGAACTAAGTGACTTTAGGAATGATTGGTCTATAAGGAATTGGTCTATACTGAAGGAACTGCACATAGGCAATGTACTCTAGCTGATAAATTTGTTTCCCATGGGGGTATGGGTTAACAATTCTGAAATTGCTATATATGTATTTTGAAACTTAACAATTAAGTAAATGGATGGTAGATGTTAGGTGTCAGGTTTCTCACTGTCGAAGTAGAAATTACATACAGATAAGCAAGGGGAAGAGACTAGAATGATCCATCTGATAATGGATTAGAGTTGGATACCAGTATGAATTCATGTTTAGCTTAATATAAATACAAATGATTACATGCTGAAATATTTGTACACAGGTATATATACAAGGGTTAGTATACAAGTAGTTAATTCCTTGCTCTGTCAGCTACCAGGTCTTAAAAGAAATGACACCCAAGCAGCAAATAGCACTTCTTGAGCCTAGATTTTGGTTTCTGACACCATTCTCCAACAAAAGACACCAAGATTTCTGAAACATATGGCGGATTCTAGACCTGGGGCATGATGACCCCAGGGCATGTTATAGTACTAGAAAGTAAGCATGTGCTTAAAAACAAAACTAACCAAACGAAAAACCATACCACATTGATGGGAGTATATTAAAAGGAAATACTAAATTACTAAACCTCTAGTGGCGTCTAAGGGTAGTAAGATCTACTGTAATGATCTTTTTCAAATGTTAAATATAATACATGCAAAATGTCTACCACCAGTGCCTGGCCCATAATAGATACTGAAAAACAGTATCCATAATTAAGAATTAAATGTTTGAAAAGGGCTCTAAATTTTTGTTTTCAAAATGATTGACTGAGGTGTCACTGATGTAGTAATACCTCTTAATTATTTTGTAGACTTTTACAAATTTATAATGCGGTTCTTTCTATTTAGATCTTTGCATTGCAGAGCTAATATTGAAGACATTTGTGTACATTATTATTTTGTTATGGCTGTATTTGTTAGTAAAGCCTCATATTATTTCTGCTTCTGTCTTTCTGTCTTGAGTTGGCTCAAAATTGCCTCAAAAAGTATCATGCAAGAAAAAAGCACATGCTGGGCTAGACTTCAGAGTACTCTTAAATGCTCTGAGATTTCTGCTTACTACTGCCCTATTAAAGCTGTAAAAAGAATGAGGATATCCAACTCTTACCTGTTCTTAGGATGTCTTCTCTGTTGTCAATGCATTATTTCAATACCAATTTGCAGGCTTTGACACCAGTCCTTGTTAATGAGTATATAGTATTTAATGTTCAGTAGAGATGGTAGATGACACTGATAATATTGCATTATGAAGAAACTGGAGTTAATAGAATGCTTTAAGGCATCAAAAGATTAAATGAGATAACTGCTTGCTAGATGCAATTTGCCTAGGAGGTCAAAGGCATACTTTTCCTGTTTCTCAAAAAGCAATTAGAGCCAATTGGTGACAACCTGAATATGTAGAAGAAATTGTTTTTGTTTCAAAATTAAAAAACAGGCAACTTGGATATTCCGAATCTTTGCTTGTAGGTTTAGAAATCACTGGCAGTGGCTTGTTTAAAAACATCTTACACTCGATTTTTGCCTCTTACCTCTTTTTGTCATGCTTTCCTGTGTTAATCAGACAGATTGGACACGGCTGTTGAGGAATCAAACCTTTTGCAGTAATAGTCACAGATGCATCCTCATCACGTGCTTCTTAAAATAGCTTGCTTTGTTTTAATTTCTGATAGCCAAAGAACCACGCATTTCAGATCACCCTGTCCCACGTTTCCTCTGTAACAACTGATAGGAATAGGATGGTTTTAAGACATTGAATCTGTATCAAATTAGGTGCTTTTTTTTTTTTTTAAAAGCCAGTTGTGTCTATAAGCATTCTCTTTTCCAACTATATAACTCCTTAATTTCCATAACTCTTATATAGTATACCTTAATCGCTTTGTTGCTTCCCTTACCAGCAAATTAACTTTGACTCATGCCCAAGATGTATTTAAGAAAGTGAAGGAGGTCAGGTGTGGTGGCTCATGCCTGCAATCCCAGCACTTTCAGAGGTCAAAGCCTGAGGATCCTTGAGGCCAGGAGTCCAGAGACTAGTCTGGCAACATAGACCACATCTCTACAAAAATTAAAAAAAATAGAAGAGAAAAAAGGTGAAGGAAAAGGCATAGCTCACAATTTTGTCATAAAGTTTTCTGTAGCATTCTAGTGGAAGTAACAATTGTCACACACTTTTTTGTTTTTGTTTTTTTTTGAGACGGAGTCTCGCTCTCGCCCAGGCTGGAGTGCAGTGGCGCGATCTCGGCTCACTGCAAGCTCCGCCTCCCAGGTTTATGCCATTCTCCTGCCTCAGCCTCCCGAGTAGCTGGGACTACAGGCGCCCGCCACCACGCCCGGCTAATTTTTTGTATTTGTAGTAGAGAGGGGGTTTCACCGTCTTAGCCAGGATGGTCTCGATCTCCTGACCTCGTGATCTGCCCGCCTCGGCCTCCCAAAGTGCTGGGATTACAGGCGTGAGCCACTGCGCCCAGCCTGTCACACACTTTTAACATTCTAGTGGCAGAAGTGATGTTCCTATTAATTGGAAGAGAACACACAATGGCCAATTTTTAAATAATTTAATCTTTCTTTTTTTTTTTTTTTTTTTTTTTTTTGAGACGGAGTCTCGCTCTGTCGCCCAGGCTGGAGTGCAGTGGCCGGATCTCAGCTCACTGCAAGCTCCGCCTCCCGGGTTCACGCCATTCTCCTGCCTCAGCCTCCCGAGTAGCTGGGACTACAGGCGCCGCCACCTCGCCCGGCTAGTTTTTTGCATTTTTTAGCAGAGACGGGGTTTCACCGTATTAGCCAGGATGGTCTCGATCTTCTGACCTCGTGATCCGCCCGTCTCGGCCTCCCAAAGTGCTGGGATTACAGGCTTGAGCCACCGCGCCCAGCAATAATTTAATCTTTCAACACCAGGGATTTTGTTTTTTAAACAGTTTTAATTAGGTCTTTTCCTTTTGGTGTCTTTTAGGCAATCATTCATCCATTCATTTATTCACTTAAGAAATATTTATTGAGCATTTACTCTGTGCCATCTACTATTCGAGTATTTTAGGTACTAAGGAAACATTCAACAAAATGAAAAAAAAAAATCCCCGATCTTGTGGAGCTAACTTTCTAGTGGAGGGAAGGCAATAGAAAATTAAAACAGAAAATGACGGTGTTAGAAGGTAAGCACTATGAAAAAAACAGAAGCAAGAAAGGGAGGATTCTGGGGAAGGGGCAATATTTTATTTTATTTTATTTTATTTTATTTTTTTTTTTTTTGAGACGGAGTCTCGCTCTGTCGCCCAGGGTGGAGTGCAGTGGCCGGATCTCAGCTCACTGCAAGCTCCACCTCCCAGGTTTACGCCATTCTCCTGCCTCAGCCTCCCGAGTAGCTGGGACTACAGGCGCCCGCTACCTCGCCCGGCTAGTTTTTTGTATTTTTAGTAGAGACGGGGTTTCACCATGTTAGCCAGGATGGTCTCGATCTCCTGACCTTATGATCCGCCCGTCTCGGCCTCCCAAAGTGCTGGAATTACAGGCTTGAGCCACCGCGCCCGGCCATGGGGCAATATTTTAAATGAGATGATTAGGGTAGGCTTCTTTGAAAAAAGATGACTTTTAAGCAAAGATTGGACAGAAGTGGAAGATCTAGCCATGCAGGTATTTGGTGGAAAGATCTTTCCAGATAGAAACTATACACAGTGCAAGGGCCTCAGGGCAAGGAGATGCTTTGGTGTTATAGAAGCAGGGAGCAGGTCTGTGTAGCTGGAACAAAGTGCATAGCAGAAATGAGGTCAGAGGGGTGGAGGTGAGGTAGGACTTGTGAGGCCAGCTAGCATTGAATTTTTAGGTTGCAGAAAAGACTCTGGCTGAGAAAATTAGGAAGCCATTGGAAGAGCTAATACTTTTGGTTTCCTCTTAAGTCTGTAGACAAACTTCTGAATGTTAAAGGCATCTTTATGTCACATCACAGATTGGTTCAAACCTCAAGTGTCAACGCTTAATTTACTACCTTTAAAATAAGTGAAATGACTTGCTTCTAGTAAAAAGATGTAGTGAATAAAACTGAACACTCAAGCCAGACAACTACATTGCAGTTTTAATTCACTAGCTGGTATCTTAAATATTCATGAGCCTCCTTCTCTGTTTTCTTATTTACAGGTTGGAACACTATCTTTTTCCAGGTTCCTTGTTGTCTCTAGTATCTCTTGGTTTCCTTTGATATCCCAGTCCAGGTAGGATTTCCACGCTAATTTTCTATTCGTGGCATAATCTGTCAATATCAGTAACACATTTTATTGTATTGCAGAGGTCAGAATTTTGCTGGTTTAGCAATGTGGAAATGATGTACAAAATGCAGATTAAAACAAAAAGAAAAACTACTTTGCTTCAATTAGTTGAATTGAGCAAAATCAGTTTTTCTTGAATTTTTTGCATGACTGCTTAAACGAACTGTTTTGTTTCCTTGACACAATAGAGATAATACAAGGTTTGTAATGCCCTTATTGTTTTGAGAATATAAGAGTAATGTATTAAGTAAATTTCATTTAGCACAATAGTACTGTTAAATGGAGGGAAAAGATTCTGGTAAAAGGGAAGAAACTCCTGGCTTTAGTTTTCTAAAAAGCTTTTGTACCTCTTGTAAGAATGACATGGAGGTGTTTTTAATGTCAAATCTGAAAATGTACTTTTCAATTTATTTGGAAACTGGTTTCTAATATAAAACAGGGTAGCACACTTTCCCAGCATGTTCAGGTAAACTACTTTCATCACAATTCAGGTAGAAGTGACTGCCTTTAATTCCGTACATCGCAAACCATCTAGTGGTAGATCTAGAATGGCGTCAGTCTCAGGGACTTCTATGCACATTGACTTCTAGAGTTCAATTCCATTTAAGTTGGGACTATTTACAACGACATTTGCTGAAATTTGCTCACCTTGATATACAAACATATTGTATTAAGAAACCAGTAAACCTGTGGAGATAGCAGGTAAAACGTAAAGCCTGTTTTACATTTTTTTAGAGGCGTCTTACTTGTAGCATAACTAAACCTTCATTGTTAGGCAGGTGCTGGCCAATCACATCAGCGACAGTCCTAACTCTGCTAGGATCGGGGTAAAGCCGATAAGCCGTATCATATCTACAACCTGTCTCGGACCCCTGTAAAGAACTCACTGAGGATTGGTAGGGACAAAGGAAAGTTCCTGTCAAAGTTTAAGAGAAAAGGGTCGCGTAGGGAGCTGTTTCAAGAAACACGTAAATCCCAGAAGAAAGCCGAACCCCAACTCTTCGGTCGCCGCGGGGCCAGGGAGACGCGAGAGGGAAGTTTTTCTACAGGAAATCTGTCGCCTTGTCCCCGAGACTAGCAGCAGGGCCATCAGTCGGAAGTGTCGGCCTCTCGCATTCTCTCCCCTCCCCAGGGCCAGCCAACGCTAGTGGGCGGCGGAGGATGCGCCGCCCCAAGGGCGCGCACGTCTGCTCCCAGGAGGTTAGGGCGCTGGGGCCCCTCTGCACTCCCAGTGGTCCCAAGTTGGCCCAGGCACCCTGTCCCGGACTCCTCCAAGCCACCGCCAAGCCGACTATCAACTCCAAGTCGACTGCCGAGCGCCCGCCTCCGCTTTTCCGCGCGCCAGCGCTATGGAGACGGTCACGAGACGCCGGCAGCCCCTGCGCCTGCCAATGGGAGCGCACGTTGCGGCGAGACGCGGACGTCGCTCTTCCAAGATGGCGGCGCGTCCGTCGCAAGCGACCGGGCCAGGGGGAAGCCAGCGAAGCCGAGTAAAGCCGCCGCCCGGGAGAGGACTGAAGGAGCAGTTGCCGCCGTTGGCAGCGGCCCGAGCAGTTTTCGCTGCTGCTACGGCTGTTGCCATGAGGCGAGGCTAGGGAGGACCTCACTTCCCCGGGGTGTAATAATGCTAACTGAGGTAAGCGGCGACGGTGGCCGGTGTTTACCTGTGAAATGGGGAAGGGGCCGGCGCCAGCCCGTCAGAGAACATCATCTCTCCGGAAGGTGGGCCTGACCCTTCGCCGCGGGCTCCAGGGCCCAGGAGCGGCGGGGATCCTACAAGTGCCCCCAGAGTAGGAGCTGTGCTGACTCAACAGTCCCACCACCTCCGGCTGCCCGTGCCTCGCCTTTCGCAGTTGCCACTTGCCACTCGCCCCGGCACTGGTCTCCCTCCTGCTGTCACTCCCTTCTAACTCATCGCTCCTTTTTTCTGTCCCCTTATACGCTACTCTGTGGGAGCGTTGGCCTTTCCACATTACTGCTGGTTCTTGTTATCCTGTGGTTTGCCCGAGGTCTCCTTTCTCCGGTGTCTGAGCTCCAGGGCCCTCCGCCTCCGAGCTCGGTCAGCAACTTGGGGTTGTTGCTCGGCCCGACCCGGTTTGTTTCCCACCGCCTACTTTGACTGCTTCATGAAGTGGACTTTTTATCTCAAGCTGCACTTGTATGGCTCAGTTGTGTCATCCCCTCCCCCACACCCATCACCTTTCGCTTAAATGGTGGTCATCACAAAGTTCAGTTTAGCATCTGCTTCCTTGATTTGCGTGTGGCCCCCTTTTACTCTCTATGGAATAGTTTTTTTACTTGGACCTGAAATGGAAGTAGGGCAACTATGACGAACCAATCAATTTCCCTTTTCTGTGCCTAATGGGCATTGCAAAAAGCCGACTTTTTGAAGAAGTAGAGTTTGCCTTTACTACCAACATTTTAAGGGGAAGAAATAAATTGGTGCAACTAGGTACTTGATCCTGGTTAGCCCAGTTATGTGTTGTAGCATCTGCAGGTGTAGGTGTCACTGAACATAAAATACTGAACCTTGTGATTTGATGAAACACCTTTTTCGAAGCCGTTCACTTTAAGTACTGTGAGGATCCTGAGGTGAGGAACTGACTGGATTGGGCATTTTTATGGGCTGAACTGAGAATAGGAAACAATTTTAGTGGGCAGTGGGAAGTATTCCTACATGGTCCAAAAAGGAAATACAAACATTTGTAGGTGAGTGGCTTTTATTTTGTGAAAAGTGATGATAAAGCACGTACTTGCCTGAAATTTCAAGTCCTTGGAACTTGACTAACTTTGAGGAACTTTATACTTTGCTGTTTGTACTTAATCTAAACACAGAGCCTGGCATATGATAAATACTTATTGGTTGATTGTAACTCCTACAGAACGTATTTTTAGTTGTTTGAAGTTCGCTTTATATTTTTAAATTCTACAGATTTATCGTTCTTGGAGTTAATTTTATTCTTGGAGATTATGGTTATATCGTAAGTTTGTGTTGTGATTAGCAGTAATAGATTAGAAAAAAACCTGTAAGTAGCAGAAGTTTCATTTTTACCTTAAGTGTGATATTTTGATGGGAACAGTTAACCTTATAATAAGTGTTTAGTGTTGTCTCTAATGTGTAATATTATGTGATATAATCTTTTGATTAAACTTGGCTTATGTTAACATGTTTTAGAATTTTAATATTTTCAAATGAACTACTTCTGTGTCTGCCAGTAAAATGATTTGGAAAGATGGAACTTTCTCAGCTTCTGTATTTTAATGCAATTTTGTGTTTTAGGGAAATATTTTAAACGGTAAATCAATGATAGTATTAAGTAAACTGTACTTTAGTGCTTTTTGTGGGAAAACTGCGTAGCTTTTAAGTGACAGAACCAGGATTCCAACCTTAGCAGTTGCTACCTAGCCCATTCTATTAACTTTTCTAGATTGCCTCGCCAAAGTAAGGCCCAGATTAAATTGTACTAAAGTCTTCTCTATAGTTTTCAGTAGTCGTTTATAGATTAGGAAACTGAAGCACAGAGACTCTTGTGCAAGGTCAATTATTAAATTTTAGTGACAGTTGAAACTGGAATCTCATCTCCTCTCAGTAGAGAGCTCTGACCATTTTGCTCGGTTGCCTCTCAAGTAGTTTTCAGCTCTCTTGACAGATTTGAAAACATGCTGTTGTACTTCCTTGTCTGAATATTGTGAGTAAACTGAAAATGGTTACTTGAAAAAAACTTTCTGCTTTACTTTAGCTTTTTTTCCTTTTCATTTTTTAAACAAGGCTTCTAAGCCTCGTAAACTAGTATTATTTTGAGATATTTTAGATATAAAATTTCACTCAAAATTGGTTACTAAAAAATTAGTGTGAGACTTCCTTTTTATTGCTTCTGGTAGACATTGCTGATTTAGATCAGCAGATTTTAGGAGATGTGATTTAATTCATGTTAGGTCTCAAAATGTGTAGTGATGAGCTGTGCTATGAAAGATTCTCCTGTCTTTATATTAGTCATGCTCAGCAAGCATTTACTGTGCTCAGAAAGTGGTGAATTGTACTATGTGATTGGATTCTTTACATCTCAACACTGAGGTAGGTGATAGCCCCATTAACCAATGATAAAACAGGTTGAGAAGGTTAAAGGAGCTTGCTTAAAGTTGTATAAAGAGTGGATGAGACAGAAATCACATTTAAGTCCTCTTATTCCACATTGTGTGCTTTTTGTGACTCAGTGTGGAATGCATCATTAATTTTCTTTGTAGCTGATAAAATCAGCATACTATTCTTAGTTTTTTTTTTTTAACCAAGGTGAGGATACTAAGTACAGATACATAATGAGAATAGTAATGATAAATGTTCATATGAAACTTTTCAGTTTTGCGTTTTGTCGAAATATATCTTTGTTTTTTATCTTGCTCTGTTGCCCAGGCTGGAGTGCCATGGCGCGATCTTGGCTCACTGCAACCTGCACCTCCCAGATTCAAGCTATTCTCGTGCCTCAGCCTCCCAAGCAAGTGGGTTACAGGCGTGAGCCACCGTGCCAGGCCAAAAATATATCTCTAATTGAAACCTTTCAGAAATGAGAAGCCACACAAGTGATCAACTAAGGACTATTTTAAGTTAAGCTAAAATGGAAAATCACTCAGTTGAGCAAACTAATATGTGCATTGAACTTTGAACCTATGAAATATGATAGATTAATGTAAATTGAAAGTATAGCCCCCATATAGTTCTCAATGTTAACTTTTTGGCTTCAATTTGTATTATTTTGTCCTAAATACAATGGAATTATTTAGAAAACTTGCTAGTCATATTTATTTATTTATTTATTTCTTTTTGCATTTTACATACAGGGCTGAGCTGTATGTAATGTCTAGCTAGATTTTATTATTATTATTATTATTATTATTATTTTTTTTTTTTTTTGAGACGGAGTCTCGCTCTGTCGCCCAGGCTGGAGTGCAGTGGCGCGATCTCGGCTCACTGCAAGCTCCGCCTCCCGGGTTCACGCCATTCTCCTGCCTCAGCCTCCCGAGTAGCTGGGACTACAGGCGCCCACAACCGCGCCCGGCTAATTTTTTGTATTTTTAGTAGAGACGGGGTTTCACCGTGGTCTCGATCTCCTGACCTTGTGATCCGCCCGCCTCCGCCTCCCAAAGTGCTGGGATTACAGGCGTGAGCCACCGCGCCCGGCCTTATTATTTTTTTTTAATGTTAGATTTTTTTCTCCTTCTGTTGTCCTTGCTCCTGTTAGGGCTTCCTACTCCTAATGTGACTCCTACTATACTTGGCAAAAAATTTGTTATAGTGTATATGAAATTTATTTAATACTCACTCCACTCTCCCTCTATCCCTTCTTTTCTTATCTTTTTTTTCCTAACAGTAAACTTCATATATCAAAATTAGGGCATGGGATGTTTGTTTACCTGATAATTTGTTTTAATTAATTTGAGTTTTCACAACATTAGAAGATAATGAAATATTTATCAGTGAATTTTCATTAAACACACTTTGAAACTTTTCTTGATAATTCAGGAGCAATTAGGATTATAATTCTGAGCATTTATTATTACAGAAAACTAAAGGTAAGAAATGTGGGAAAATGTGCTGAATACTTTCCAGTGTTGTGGCATACTTTGGAGGTTGTTTTTGCATAAAAACCAGTTATCAACCTGTTGTCACTTGTCCTGTGTTTTAAAAAATAATAAAAAGTGTAGTTATTTAAAGTTGTTAGTTGTTTGTAAATGTGGATCATTAAGTGACTATTAAGTAATAATAGTTTCTATTTGTGTTGTTACTTCCATCCAGATTTGTTGAATTTTCAATATTAACACTGATTCTCAGAGTTAACAGATCTGATACAAATGGGAAAAGGCATAAACTGCAACACTTTGATAGGTTCTAGGTTAGTAGTTGTTAAAGAAGTAAAAGGTTTTGTAGTTGAAATAAATTTGGAGGATATTTGCCTAAAGAAAGTTAATAGGTTTCTTCTCTGGAGGACTTCCCATAGCTTTTGATAGGTGATTTATTTTCAAAGAAGATGATAGAATTTACAGCATATTGCAAAGTCATTTAACCATGGAGATGAATATACTTTCCTGTATTTCACTTAGGGAAAGCCTGAGTGATGAGTTATGTATCAAGAAAGGCTCCCTGAACATCCAGGGGTCCTTTTGAACACACACATGCACATACATCCACTCTCACACACAGCTGTCTTGCCCGTAAGTGCTTAGTAAAATATTGTGACTTGGTTTTGTTGATTAATATATTTGTAATAGAAATGCTCTTGGGGTAGATTAATCCTTAAGCTATATAAGCTATTTCTTTAATTATTAATGATATTGCAAGAGCTACTAACCAAATCCAGAAGACCATAGGTCCACTGGCATTCAGAGGGTGTTAAGAGGTAGGAAAGGGAATTTATAATGGGAGTGGCAAAACATCAGTGTCTAAAATGAATTTGGCTTGCCCCTCTACACACAGCCTTACTTGGCATCTTTTGACAAACCAAGAAGAATATTGATAAACATTCTTAAAGAATTTTTTCTTTTTTAATATTATTTTAATTGACAGTCATATTTTTATACATTTATGGGGTACAGGGTGATATTTTGAAATGTGTGCACAGTGTGGAATTATTAAGTACAGCTGAATAACATATCACCTTGATTATTTTCTGTGGTGAGACAATTGAAATTTAGTTATTTAAAATATATAATACATGATTATTGACAGTTGTTTAATCTAAAAATGTCTTCCTTCTATCTATCTGAAACTTGGTACTCTTTGAACAGTATATCCCCATTGCTCCCTGTTCTCCAGGCTCTGGTATCTGTCATTCTGCTGTCTGCTTCTGTGAGTTTGACTTTTTAAGATTCCATGTACAAGTGAGATCATGTGGTGTTTGTCTTCCCATGCTTGGCTTTTTTCACTTAGCATGATGTCCTCCATGTTCATTCATGTTGTAGCAAGTGACAGAATTTCCTTCTCTTTTAAGCTCAATTAGTATTCAATTGTATCTACCACCTTCTCTTCATCTGTTTATCCATTGATGGATGCTTAGGTTGATTCTGTATCTTGGATTTTGTGACTGATGCTGCAGTGGGCCTGGGAGTGCAGATATCCTTTCAATATACTGAGTTCCATTTTTTGAAAATATACCCAGGAGTGAGATTGTATGGTAGTTCAATTTTTAGGTTTTTGAGGAACCTACATACCATTGTTCATAATGCTTGTACTAATGTACATTTCTACCTACAGTGTACAAGATTCCCCTTTTCTTCACATCCATGGCATCACTTACCTCTCATCTTTTTGATTATAGCCATTCTAACAGGTGTGAGGTGATATCTCATTGTGGTTTTAATTTGCATTTTCCTAGTGGTTAGTGATGCTGAGCAGTTTTTCATGTATTTGTTGGCCAGATGTATGTCTTCTTTTGAGACATGTCTGTTGAAGCCCTTTGCCCATTTAAAAAATGGGTTATTTTCTTGAAATTGAATTCAGTTCCTTTTATATTTAGTCTGTTAACCCCTTATCACATGTATGGTTTACAGTTTCTCCCCAGTTCTGAAGTGGAAAAGTGTATTCCAGCTCCGGTAGATATACATCTTTCCGTTTTTGTTATCTCTGGGCCCCCAGAAGATTGGGTGGTGCCTGCCCACGTGGAAGGCAGACCTCCAGGTAGTCCACTCAGACTTACATGCTAATCTCAGTCTCCTCTGGAAAATCCTCACAGTCGCACCCAAAGGAACACTTTACCAGGTTTGTAGGTATTCCTTAATATAGTCAAGTTGACATCTAAAATATTCCACCGCGATGACTTTACAGCTTTCCCTGAGTGAGGTTCTCAGATTATGGCTTTTTAAACTGTGCTTTGAAGTTTTGTGGTTTAATAGACCAAGAAGTGCCTCCTCAATTGATTGTAATCTGGAATTGACTTTCTATTTCAGAGTTAAGTTTAATTTTGATGTTACAGTGCCTTAAATATGTGTAAGGAGAGGAAACATTGAAGCAAGCAGATAGCTCTTAAACTGTTTAACATTTTAAAGGTATTTGGAATTAAATGAATAAATAGGCTGGAGTTATAGTGGTAAATACTATGTCTCTCAACAAATTATACATACGGCAACACACAAACCTATATGTTAAGCACTGTAAGGGATGAGTCTCAACTTTACCACTTATTTTTGATGGGATGTTAAGGAAGTAGTTTGAACTTTCTAAGCTTTAGTTTTCTTCTGTGTAAAATTGGGGTAATAGCACCTTTCTCGCTGTTCTCGCATTGTTATGAAGATCATATAAGATGATGGAGGGTATAACTTTGCAAATTGTCAGTTATTATACAAATGTTAGTAGTTAATACATCGGGTTTTTTTTTTCCCCCCTGTATATTCCTTGTACTAATGAATTTAAATCCTAGGCTTCATGTAGTTTTATTTATTACTCACTATTTTCTTGGTGGATAGGTGGGTGGGTCCTGACGGGAAATTAGCAGGGGAGTCCCCTGGCTAGTGGTATAGTTACAGCGGAGACAGGGAATAGACTAAAAGAAGTGAAAGAAAAAAGTGGACTGAGAGCATATCTTACAAATTAAATTAGTAAGGTTGATAAACTGATTTCAATGAATGCCTTAAAGCAAGTTCTTTTTTTTTTTTTTTTTTTAAGACAGAGTCTTGCTCTGTCACCCAGACTGGAGTGCAGTGGCACAAGCTCAGCTTACTGCAACCTCTGCCTCACAGGTTCAAGCGATTTTCTTGCCTCAGCCTCCTGACCAGCTGGGACTATAGGCACGTGCCAGTGTGCCTGGCTAATTTTTTGTATTTTTAGCAGAGACGGGATTTCGCCAGGTTAGCCAGGATGGTCTCTATCTCCTGACCTTGTGTTCCACCCTCCTTGGCCTTCCACAGTGCTGGGATTACAGACGTGAGCCACTGTGCCCTGCCTCCTTAAAGCAGAGTTCAAAATAAAGCAGAGTTCTAAATGTTTTGAAAAAGATGATTTATTTGAGGGTTACCAGTCATTTGTCTGTACATATTCCCAAACATTTGTGGGAAGAGAAATCTTTTATTTTTAATCACACTTGGTAAATCCTTAAAAGGAAAAGCTGTTATTAAGGGTCATGTTTATAAGCCTTTGGTTATAACTTGTGCTGGAGATTGATTTTTATTGATTAATTTCTTCACCAAACAAGAATATGCCTACTTTATACTAGGCACATGCTAATAAGTTCTGGTGTTGAAATGATGAGTCAGTTGGGAAACCTGTCCTCAGAAATCACTATCAGCGCTAAATTTAGCGTTGTACCACTTTGGCCATCAAAGTGGGAGCCTTGAGGTCTTGTGTCAGAATAAAATGATACCACTAAAGGGTGAAAAGTTAAGAGGGGAAAAGATTGGAGAATATAATTAAAAGATAACTATGACTTGGGTTAGCTTTACAACTCCTGGTAAATCTACTAGTTTGGATGAGACAGCAGCTCTGAAATGGATTTCTTGCAACTGAATAGTCAACCTGGTGAAAGTAATACTTGATCCTGCAGTTCCCACCTCCATGTGTTATGTGTATATTTATTTGCTCGTTACATGTTTTAATAGAGTAAACTCCTGAGGATGGGCCTCATAGTTGTAACTCCCAGAGCCCAGAATAGAGCTTGATACTTAGTAGACCTCACTAAATATCTGTTGAATGAATGAATGTTGAGTATTTCCTCAAGAAAAATTAAGATTAAAGTGAAAAATTACTGAGATGAAATTGTCAATGATAAATTTAAACTATCACATTAATTACCCTTAAAGGATTGGTTACCATCTACGTTAATTAGACATTTTTTTTTTTTTTTTTTGAGACGGAGTCTTACTCTGTCGCCCAGGCTGGAGTGCAGTGGCCGGATCTCAGCTCACTGCAAGCTCCGCCTCCCAGGTTTACGCCATTCTCCTGCCTCAGCCTCCCGAGTAGCTGGGACTACAGGCGCCCACCACCTCGCCCGGCTAGTTTTTTGTATTTTTTAGTAGAGACGGGGTTTCACTGTGTTAGCCAGGATGGTCTCGATCTCCTGACCTCGTGATCCGCCCGTCTCGGCCTCCCAAAGTGCTGGGATTACAGGCTTGAGCCACCGCGCCCGGCCCGACATTTTTTTTTTTTTTTTTTGAGACAGAGTCTCGCTCTGTCGCCCAGGCTGGAGTGCTGTGGCCGGATCTCAGCTCACTGCAAGCTCCGCCTCCGGGGTTTACGCCATTCTCCTGCCTCAACCTCCCGAGTAGCTGGGACTACAGGCGCCCGCCACCTCGCCCGGCTAGTTTTTTGTATTTTTTAGTAGAGATGGGATTTCACTGTGTTAGCCAGGATGGTCTCGATCTCCTGACCTTGTGATCCACCCGTCTCGGCCTCCCAAAGTGCTGAGATTACAAGCTTGAGCCACCGCGCCCGGCCCAGACATTTTTTATAGTAAGCACATTGGTTGAATATTGTGTTTAAGAGCAATGGGACAAAAAAAAAAAGTTGAATGTGAGGCTTTTAGTTAGGAATGTAATTCTGTCTTAATTTTTCCTAGAGGGAAAGATCTGATTAGGTTGTTATTTTGATATAACCAGTTATAAATGCAAGAAGGAATTGGATTTTATTTTGTATCTCTTACTACTTGATATTATAATTTCATTAATATTACTTAAAATTTAATTCCTACGCTAGATGCATTTAAAGAAAGCTTTGTTTATAATAGTACAATAATGCTGATTTCCATGGCACTTTGTTAGAGTGTTTCAGTTTGTATGACCTTTAATGCTATCTTGAAAGTTTTGTAAGTATCAGTAAAAATTTGGCTATGGTTTCAAAGTTGGAAATTTTGGGGGTCCATTTTTAAGGAGGGCAGCTGCTACCACAGACTCTTGACTAAAATGCTTCTCTGTTCAATGTTGGAGACAGAGTACTGTTATGTCTTTTGCCCATTTATAATTCCATTGTATATTCAGAAATAGTATATACCAGAAAAGTTCATTAAGATGATTCTGCTCTGTTCCACTGTTAAAGTAGAATAATGATCTATAAATATACTTATGAGAGGATCATGTATATCAACAGGAATACTTCACCATTGTTGACTTATTGCACTGTTTTCTCTGATTTCGTAAGGGTCATTTTATTCTGATGCATCTGTGAAGACCCTAAGGTGAATCCAGCTTTGCTCTTGACCTTAGCCGTGCATTGTTGGAGAATCCATGGTTCTTATTCCATTTAAACCTGAATTGGTTTTGTACCTGAAACTTGGGGCTATTTTTAGCCTGGCTGGCTTAGCATAGGAAAGAGTTGTGATTCTTTGTTTTGTGAGTTCTTTTATTTTTGGGCTAGAGTTGTGGATAATGGCCTTTGGATTCATTGTCATGTGAAGTTTGGAAATTATAAAACTGAAGTTGTACAATTTTAGTGGAAGAGTTAAATGTGAAATAAAATTTCACCTTATTTCTGTTATTATGAAAATATTAGGAAATAATGGTCTGACTTTAAGATACAGAGTTGTGTTATCCAGTGTTTCTCCAAGCTGTAATATTGTATTTTGCAATTTATTCTCTTCCCGAGTTTGAGATAGCTTCTTTTCTCAGAATTTTTCTCAGCTTAGAAACACAATTGGCCTTTAATCAGATGCAACTATCAATATAATCAGCTATTTTACATCTGGTGTTAGTTACTAACATCTGATCTTTTTCTTGTACAGTACCTAACTGCTCAACACTTAAAAGTATTGCAATAGTCTTAATCCTGGTGGGAGTCAGGAGAGTAAAATGAATGGGCTACAATGGTAGTCTCCAACCTTTTTGGCACCAGGGACCAGTTTTGTGGAAGACAATTTTTCCACGGACGGCTGTTGTGGGGAATGGTTTCAGGATGAAACTGTTCCACCTCAGATCATCAGGCATGAGATTCTCATAAGGTGTGCAACCTACATCCTTGCATGTGCAATTCACAATCGGGGTTGTGCTCCTGTGAGAATCTAATGTCCCAGCTTATCTGACAGGAGGCTGAGCTAAGGCGGAAAAGCCCACTCCCCGTCACTCACCACCTTCTGTGCGGCCTGATTCCTAATGGGCCATGGACCTGTAGTGCTCTGTGGCCCAGGGGTTGAAGGGCAGAACACCACAAAGATACAGGAAAAGAAACCGAAATAATATACTTTACAAATAGTGAGTATTGGTTACATAAAGGTTTTAGAAAAACCCAAATAGACTTGAGAGTGTTTTATGGTTTATTAAAAATGTATTTTATGAATCTAAAACTCCTGAAATTAATGTCAGTAGCTCAGAATATTCAGTCATATAATAGGCACTAACACAAAATTTATGTGACGATGAAAGTTAGATTATACTAGGATTCAGTGTTAATCATCTTTTTAGATATGTGTCTATATCTCCTCTAATCCCAAACCAAGTATTCTTAATTTCTGAATAAAAATGTATCCTTTTGATTAAGAGTGATGGCTGTTGTCAGATTATTTGGATTTGAATCTAAGTTTTCTTGATTCCGAGCATTTTGACCTTGGAAAGTTTACTAACGTTTCTGAGCCTCAGCTTTCTTCTCGTATATGTGACTTATAAATTAATGGTACTGACCTCATAGGTTTGTTGCAACTATTAAGTGAAGTAACACAGGTACTGTGCAATGTTTTCTACAGTAACAATAAATCTGAGGCATTATTCTTATTTCCTCTGATATAAATAGCAAGTGGTTTATTTTCAAAACTTAGAATTTAATGTTTGAAGCTGTTTTAGTGTTCTTTGATTGTGGTAGTCTTAAAATGTCAGAGTAATCCTCTGTGACCCAGATGATCTAATTCTTTCCTTACTTTCTATCTCAGTTTTTACTAACTTTTCAATTTACATATTGCATTTCCAAAGTGAATACTAAGAGCGAGATTTAGACTGAATTTCAGAAGGAAATCAAAAGGGATGACACCTGTGTAATACGAATTGATCATAACCAGAATTTTTGGCTAACCAATATGTTTCTTCTGGAAACTAAAACTTTTACTATAGATGAAATGAAAAGGAAAGATTGTAGTACACTTGCATATTATGCTTTTGAAATGCTATTATTGTAGTTTTCTGACATGAGAAGTACTATGGTTCTTGTCAGTTTGATGAAGTTTTATGTAAAGTGGCTCACAATTTATATAATCTCTTCTATTGAATTGTCTTAGAGCAGAAAGGTGAGGAATGTTAAAAATCTTTTTTTAAAAAATATGTGGTTGACTTGAGTGGTGTTAATAGTACTGTGCAGTAGGTAAAGAGACTTAGGGCTAAGGTATTACAGATAAAATTTGTACTGATGTAAATTTAAATTGTAGATATTAAGCATATACATAATTTCAGTCCCTTTATGCAGCAGCTGCTGATCTTGTTCATATAATGATAGATTAAACTATTAAACTTAAGGAGTGGGGTGTTCCGCCTGTTACAGTAACATTTTACTTGGTTGGAGATTATGCCATTAAGGTCCTTTGGGGGTGAATCTATATCTGTCTCTGTTCCTTTATATAGTTATACTCCATGCTTTCCATCTTTTCTTTCTTGTCACTGATCTTTTGTGTATTTGTTGATTTCTTTTTTCTCCTTTCTGTCTTCGTTATTCTTCTCTGTGTCTACAGGCCTGCCAGCATGCTCTCTCAGGGTTTATTCCCTGGCCTTTAATCTTTCTACTCCTTCTCAAATAGATTAAAAAAGCCCAAATAGAAAATGTAACTTCTATTTGTATGTTATACTTTATTTATGGGTTTAAAAAATACTTTTTATTGTTAATTTAAAAGGGGAACAAATAGAATGGTTTATATACTTTTTTCATGAACAGTAGAGCCCAGTACAGTTTCCTTGTATACCTCTTATCTGAATTTATCTTGATTGAAAAGACATCATCTCTGAGTTAAATGAACACTATAAATCTTACTTTTTATTGTCAGTTAAAAGAATCTTTTAGTATTTTCAGGGTCAGAGTCATTGTTCTGATCTTGAGTTGTTACTAACTCTAGAACATACCCTAAAAGTTATCTTAACACCTGCAAAATCTACATCGGATTCCTAAAAAGCATCAAGGACTTTAAGATGTTAGTGACAGGTTAGTTCTGTCAAAATTTCAGAAAAATTGAATTTTTTGAATCTAAATAAATCAGTTTTGTTTGATTATTTAGATATTATGTGCAGAATTTTGCCCATCCTCCCTTTTAAAAAACCTTGAGAGTCAGTGTAAAGTAATGATTCAAGAACACACTTGGGTTTTAAGCCAAAGCTCAGTTCATGCTCCAGTTTTGTCACTTAGCTGTTATTTCTTAAATCTGTAGAATAGTTAATATAACTTATGTCATAGAGTTGTGAGAACTAGATATAGTTCAAGTGGCTAGCAAATCCTAGCCAGCAGTAAGCTCTTAATATATTATTTTTTTTTTTAGAAATGGGGTCTTGCTGTGTTGCCCAGGCTGGCATCAAACTCCTGGGCTCAGGTAACCCTCCTGCTTCAGTCCAAGTAGCTGAGTAGCTGGGACTACGTCCATGTGCTACTGTGCCTGGCCAAGTAAGCACTTAATAAATGATAGCTCCTATTGTTGTTTTAGAGGGTGCTCCTTTTCGTAAGAAAGAAATGAAGTGTTAATACCATGCACTGAGGATCTAGCTTTCTCTGCTGTGATAGGCTTGTGTTGCTTTGATTTCCCCTTGGAGTCTATATTATGGAGAAAAGCAGAAATCAAGACTTGTAAATACTAGGACTTTTATTCTTGTATTGTTATTGTCCTGTATGAACGATAGAAGGATTGGGGGACATTTGTGAATATGGCCTGTTTTATCTTGCCTTTGTACCAGGGAACTGCTGTGATAAAAGTTTTGTGTACTTTATTTAGTGGAGGAACACTTTGTGAGTGGAAATCTTCTGATAGATAAACTAAATTTGTTCTAATTCAGTTAAAGGAATTGAAGGTGAATTTCCATGTAACTGAGCTTATTTTTAGTATGAGGTAATGACAGAAATGGTCTTGATGCTTGAGGATTTTAAGTACTATAATGTGGCCCAAACAGAGTGCTTAGGAGGTAGACAGAAGGTTGGGTTAGAAATGCAAAGTGTAGTGTTGTATTATGTCAAAATAATACATTTTATTTTAGTTTAGTGTCATAAGGACAGGCCGTCTAAAGAGAACAGAGTATTTATGGAATAGGAAAATTATTGAGAAACCTGGACAGTCAAGAATATTTTAATTTCTGGCTGGGTGCTGTGGTTCATGCCTGTAATCCCAGTACTTCAGGAGGCTGAGGTGAGAGGATAGCTTGGAGCCCATGAGTTCTAGACCAGCCTGGGCAGTGTAGGGAGACCTTGTATCTGCAAAAAATTAAAAAATTAGCCAGGCATGGTGGTGTGTGCCTGTAGTCCCAGCTGCTCAGGAGGCTGAGGTGGGAGGATTGCTGGAGTCCAGGAATTGGATGCTGCAGTGAGCTATGATCACATCACTGCACTCTAGCCTGGGCAACAGAGTGAGACACTGTTTCTAATATACATATACACACAATATATGTGTGTGTGTATATATATGTATATAGATATGTCAAAATAAATGCCAAGAGCATAGTTTATATTTTTTAATCTTATGTTTAGCTTATTAAAACAGAAATGTTTGGCTTATTAAAACAAACAAATTTGACTTATAACTTTTTATCTTTGTTTATTACATAGGTGAAAAGTTACATTCTTGCTTTAAAATTTTGGATTTCTTTGATTGCTGGTAGGGTAGATAATCTTTTCATATGCTTATTAGCCTTTTATATTTCCTGTTTTGAATTGCTGTTCATATCTTGTTTTTCTTTGGAGTTGTAGTCTATTCCTTTTTCTTTTTTTGAGACGGGGTCTCACTTTGTCGTCCATGCTAGAGTACAGTAGCACGAACATGGCTCACTGCAGCCTTGACCTCCTAGGCTCAAGCGATCCTCCTGCCACAGCCCCCCAAGTAGCTGGGACTACAGGCACGTGCCACCATGCCCAGCTGATTTTTATATTTTTGTAGAAATGGGGTTTCCTCATGTTGCTCAGGCTGATCTCGAACTCCTGAGCTCAAAGCAATCCATCCACCTCAGCCTCCCAAAGTGATGGATTTACAGGTGTGAGCCACCGTGCCGGCTGTGGAGTAGTAGTCTATTTCTTAATGATTTATAAACATCTGTTTACTCATGGATTATAATACTTTGTTGCATATGGTGCATGTATTTTTACAAGTATATGTATACTTTATGATTTTGTTTTGTTACTAAGACAAAATTTTATGTTTTCAAATATGTTAATCTTTTTCTATAGATTTTGCCTTTCTAAAAATGAGCTGTCCCAGACCTAGGTAACACAACAATTTACCTTTTTTTAAGCCAGAATTTCCAAGCAGTTTTCTACATATTGTTAGTGTTTTTGTGATGTGTTTTGTAGGGGAAAAGTATTCCTAATTTAAATTAATTTTTTATATAGCACACTTTCAAACACACAGAAACCCTGAAAAAAAAAATACTGTCACTAGCACCCATTATACAATTACCTAGATTTGTTAAAACTGTCATATTTGCTTTCTCTCTACTTTCTTCGTGTTTATCTTCTATTACCTTGCCTCTATGGACACGCCCTAACTTTCTCTGTTACTTTTGTTGTTATTATAGCTCAACTATTTTAAGGTAAATTGCTGATATTATGCCACTTTTTAAAATGCTCTCCTGAATCTCCCAGGCATAAGAATTTAAAAAATACATATAACCACAACATTATTGTTACACCTAGTAAAATTACCAACAATTCCCGATTATAATCTAATACTTGGTATGTTCAAATTTTCCCAGTTAGAACCAGATTCTAGTTGAGTAATGTGATTGATTTGTCTCTTTAATATAGAATACCTTTATTCCTCCTCCACTTTCTTCTCTTTTTCTCCTTTTCCTCTTTTTCCTCTTCTCCTCTTTTTTCTCCTCCTCCTGTTTTTCCCCTTCTTCGTCCTCTTCATTGTTGTGAGAGATTATCCTGTGCATTGTAGGATGCTTGGCAACATCCCTGGCCTGGTCTGTGATAGTGCCTTCCTTAACAAGGTGTGATAATACATTCTTTCTCCATACATTGTCAAATGTCTCATGGGGGGCAAAATTGCCCTTGGCTGAGAACCACTGCACTAGAGGTGGTATCTTGTATTTTAAAATACTTATTTGTAGAATTGTTTTTATTTTGTTTTATCTTGAATCTGTTTTGTTCCCTTGATCTGTATGTCTGTCCTTTAGCCTATTCTGCTTATTTATTTTACTTCTCTGGGTTGTTTAGTTGTAATCTGAAAAGCAGCTTTATTAAGATACAATTCACATACCATACAATTTACCTAATTAAAGCATTCAAATCAATGGCTTCTGCTATATTCACAGAGTTGGGCATCTGTCATCAAAGTAAGTTGAAGTACCTCATTACTCCAAACTGAAAACTCCTCCCTCTTAAGCCATTACTCCCCACTTCTTTCTCCTTCACACAGCAGGCTATCACTAATCTATCTTTATGGTTTTGCATATTTTTTTTGAGATAGACTCTCACTTTTTTGCTCAGGCTGCAGTGCAGTGGCATGATATTGGCTCACTGAAACCTCTGCCTCCTGGGTTCAAGTGATTTTCCTGCCTTAGCCTCCTGAGTCGCAGGAATTCCAGGCGCACACCACCATGTCCAGCTAATTTTTGTATCTTTAGTAGAGAGGGTTTCAACCATGTTGGCCAGGCTGGTCTCGAACTGCTGGACCCAAGTGATCCGCCCGCCTTGGCCTCCCAAAGTGCTAGGATTACAGGGGTGAGCTACTGCACCCGGCTGGTTTTGCCTATTTTGAACATGTTATATGAGTGGCATTGTACAATATGTGGGCCTTTGTGACTGGCTTATTTCACTTAGCATGTTTTTAAGATTCATCCACATTGTATCATGTAATAGGACTTCAAATTTATTTTTATTGCTAAGTAACATTCCATTGTATGGATATACTACATTTTGCTTATCCTTTCATCAGTTGCTGGACATGTGGGTTATTTCTGCTTTTTGGTCACTACAAATAATGCTGCTGTGAACATTTGTGGAAATATGTTTTCATTTCTTTTGAGTCTATACCTAGGAATGGAATTGCTGGGTTATACAGTAATTCTTTAACCTTTTGAGAAACTGCAAACTGTTTTTCAAAGTGTCTGCACTATTTTACATTTCTGCCAGAAATGTAGGAAGGTTTTGTTTTCTCCATATCCTCCAGAACACTTGATTACAGTCATCCTGGTGAGTGCAAATAGCATCTCATAGTGGTTTCTGTTTGCATCTCTCTATTGCCTCTAGAGAGCACCTTTTCATGCGTTTATGTTCATATTTCATTTGTATATCTTCTTTGGAGAATCTATTCAAGTCTTGTGCCCATTTTTAAATTGGGTTATTCATGTTTCTTACTCAGTTTTAAGAATTCTTTGTATATTCCGAGTAGAAGTCTATTAATCAGGTACATGATTTGCAAATATTTTCTCCCATTTGTGGGACAGCTTTTGATTTTCTTGATGGTATCATTTAAGCACAGAATTTTCTAATTTTCATATAGTCCAATTTACTTTGTTGCTTTTGGTGTCAAAAGGTAATTATTTAAATTCTATAATGCATTAAAAAGTTAGCTTCATTAGTGGTGTCAAATATCATATATACAAGATAAATAGATAAAAGAAGAGCTGAAGTTAAACCATTATAGTTTTCCCCAAATTGAGTTTTGAATAAATGTATTTTTCGTGAATTCTATCATATCTAGATGGTGTATATATTTATAGAATATTTTATTGAGGATTTGAGGGCAGTAGGGGCTTGAGTTTACATTGTAGCAGTGCTGAATAATTAACAACCACTGTACTTTGTAGTGGAAACTAAGACCCCAGTAACTTTAAATTCTGCAGTGTCCTCTTCCACTGCCCTGTTGTGAGTATTCTTCCTGTTTAGTCACAACTCCTAGAAGAAGGGGACTCTCAAAAGTAGAAACTAGTATTTGCAACTCTGTTCTCCCTGCATATGGGATCTGTTTTCTTCTCCTTGCTTTATAATCTCGTGGATTATTGGGGTGCTTTCTCTTATTTTTTCTCCCAGCACATTCTCTCTGGGTTTTAGCTTTGGAGATCCCTACTGGGCTGACCCGTTCTTTTAGTAGCACTCAGGTCTAGGAATTATAGCTCAAATCATGGTATTCTTGAGGATCATCTGTTTTTGGTCAGCTGCATCTTTACAGAGTCACTTGGCAGCAGTCTGTTTGCCCTCATTGCTACCACCTTCATAATGTTACACCTTTTCTCATTGAGGGGTTTTAAAAGTTTTATTTGTCATTTAAATAATTAAACTTTGACAGTATATAAATACATATTCATTTTCTTTTTAAAACTTTCTATATGCAAGTCTGTTTTAAAGATCCTGTGTATGCTAAGTTATTTTTCCTGATTATTACCACAATTTGGACCAACTTTCTTGTTTTGCTTTCTCAAACAGGATATTTCATGTTTTTTTCATGTGGTGGAGTACAAGTTTTGGGACAGCCTTATGACTTTTGCATGGTAGAAATAACTGTTAGGAGTAATGTCTTCACTTAAATATTTTAAATGAGTGTTAACTGAATGTAAATGAGTTAACCATATGGTGTGTTCTTTGTAGGAAAGTGGTATGTGCTATCTAAAAATAAAATATTATTTGCAATGCCGTTTTTGTTTATAATATTACATGCTACTTGAAAAGTAAACCAGTGTGAAAGTGTATTAAGTAAAAAAGTTAAAATATTGTTTACTGTTTTCATTTTAAAAACAGTCTGCATATCTACTTTCATACCTTTCCCTGAGTAAGCACACATGAGATAATTTTTCATTACATTTTAAGAAATTGCTCTTAAAGGTAGTGTTTTGCATTATCTTTTTCTGCCTTGATAATTTTCTCTTTATCTTTTTTTTTCCCCCAGTAGTTTTTGTTTATTGCTACACTTCGTATTCTAATCTTCTCCCTTTCTTTCTGCTCTGAAGATAGTAGTTACCCAGTAAATTGACTGGATACTGAAACCAAGGTCAAGCTGAACCTAAATGTTCTGATGCCAATTAATGATCAGAAAGGAAAATAAACTGGTGAAGATGTTCACTGGAGAAAAAAAGTCTTGATTTAGAAAACATTAGTTTAGATGATTAATCAGAACTTCTACTCTATTTTTGTTTTACTTAGTCAACACATACTTACTGGGAGCCTAGTCTGTGGCAGATGTTGTTATATTTGGCATCAGACAAACAACACTGAACAAAGCATACACAGTTTTTGCCCTCATGAGACTTACAATATGTGGTATATACATGAGGGCAGTGGGAGCTTGGGTTTACATGTAGCAGTGCTGAATAATTAACAACCGCTGTGCTTTGTAGTAGAAACTAAGACCCCACTAACTTTAAATTCTGCAGTGTCCTCTTCCACTGCCCTGTTGTGAGTATTCTCCCTGATTAGCCAAACTAGAAGAGGACTCCTTCAAAAGTAGAAATGAGTATTTGTAACCCTGCACTCCCTGCCTGTGTGACCTATTTACTCCATTAGTAGACAGGCAGTTCCAACATAATGTTGTAAGTGAGGATATTTGCTAGAGAAGGGTTGAAATGGTGAACCATGGAGTCCAATATAGATAGGAAAGTGACTACAGAAGTGAGTTATGTAAATGAGGGTGTGTGGTCTTGTAGTGTCTAAAGTGAAGTTGTAGTGAATGTTGGTGGAGGTGAAATGCTTATGATATTAAAAGTAGCATGTTTGATGGATTATCCACATGTATGTTAAAATAACTGAAGGTTATTCAGCATTCCTGATAGAGAGGAATGTTTGTAAATTATTAGTAGTACATACATCAGTGGTTCTCACAAGTAACTGCATATTGCAGTCATCTGGGGAAGTTCACAAACTGACAATGCCCTTATCTCAGCTTTCCTGAACTTTGAAAATTCTGATGAATGGCTCACAGCCTAGCTATTTTGATTTAATTTGTATGTGGCGTAAGCTGGGTAGTGGGATTTTAAAATCCCCCTACTCCCCCAGGTAATGCTAATGAGCAGGAATTATACAGGAACAACGGGGGTTTTTACAGGAAAGGGGCTGGGAGTTATGGTTGGGATCATGACCCTGCATCCTGAAGTTGGGTACATGATTAATGAAAGAATAAGCAGCCTTTGTTTGAGAGAGCTGCAGGAGAAGCAGCTTTTACTTGAAGCAAAAATAGTGAAGTTGTCGGTGATATAGAAGTGTTTGTTTTGACTTTGGAACAGAGTGATCCTAGAGGGAAACTTTAGGAGGGATGGAATCAGTGGGGAATTGTATAAGGGAGGAAAAAGCAAGAACAGTACAGTGGTCAAGAGTGTAGGAGAGAATTGATAACTGAATGTATTTATCTCTCTGTGATGAACAAGGATAATAGGGCTTAGTGGGTTCATTATTAGTCTAGAGAATGCATCCGGCAGTCCTGTAGTGGACAGTAATTGGGAATTGGGTAAACAGTTCTTAGGAGTCAGTCCAGATCTTGATAAATTGAATTTTATAGAAAGTCCTATCCTTGTATCCTCTTTGGTAAGGGGTTTGTATTGATTGTGCAAGATCTAAGGAGAGCCCCAGAGTTTGGGTCTGTTGTCCCACAGGCTCCTGGATAGTGGTTGGAGGCTGTTCTAACACTGGCAGGGGGAGGCTGTGAAGTCTTAAGGGTTGATGAAGTCTTAAGATTTGCTCTTCTCACTCCACTGTGCTGCTTGGCTGAGTACACTCTGCTGTACCAAATGATGGCAAAGCCTTTACTATTTGTTTATACTTCATATTTTTCAAGAACACTTTAAATTGTCCAGTTCTAGATTCATGAGCAACTATTTATAGGTTTCACTTTTTCAACATACAAGAAATGGTATAGACTTAGAGTAAAAAAGGGCCTTATATATTATGTAGGCAAACTCCTCTTATTTATGCATTAGAATTTTTATGCATAGAGAATCAAAATGAAATTCACAAATCTCTTACATAAAGTATAAACTGTATATGGGACTGGAAATTTATAACTGCTGCACTGATTCAAAGTTTTTGTAAGAATAAATGGGTTGACTGCAACTCATTTTATTAATTTGACACGTAACTTGATTTCTGTATTTTTCACTGTTAAACTTTGAAATATAAGAACATCAGACATCACCACCCACAGATCGCTTCAAATTTATTTTTCTTTTACAATTAAAGAAAGCTTTTAAAAGTATAGTGTATGTGTAGGTTTTAAGAGCTACTCTAGTTATGCAAGAGAACTATGAAATTGCTTTTGAATGAAGAGTTCATTCAAACATTCTCAAAAATACTCAAATATATTTTTGGTCAGAATAAGGTAAGTAGTAAAATGGTAAATTTGGTAACAGCTTGTTGTAGAAATAAGAAAATTGTATGCTAAGTGAAAACAAGACTTTCACATAATTATAGGATATCATGTGAACTAGTAATTAAAACCCATGTGCTTTTACTAAGCGAAATATACATCATGATTAAAGCTTTTATACTTTTAAACATTAGTCTATTTTGCGTATAGTTGTCTTATTTCACCTGTGTTTGAATTGTGAAATGCAAGGTAACTTTTTGAGGCTATGACACCAGATAGATGAAGCCTGTTTTGAGTCATGGGGATTTAGGCCACATCAAAAGGACACTTTTTTTTTTCTTTTTAAAATTTTATTCTTTACTCATTCATTAATTTAAGTAATTTATTTAGAGATGGGGGTCTTACACTTTTGCCTAGGCAGGCTTTGAACTCCTGGCCTCAAGTGATCCTACTGCCTTGGCCTCCCAAAGTGCTGGGATTACAGGTGTGAGCCACCCTGTCCAGCCCAAAAGGATACTTTTAGTAACTGAGTGACATACATTTTTGTAATGTATATTTTGTATTCATGGTTTTAGATGTGTTTTAGATGTTTCAGATGTACAAGATGAAAACTGAAGAGCAATTAGGTTAAATGATGCTTGTTTCACTTTCCTCCTTCTGAATTACTTTCATTGACTTATCTGATGTTTAGGTGGATATGAATAGTATCAATTGTTCTAAAACTCAGGGGTATTTGTTATACAACTCTGCACATTAGATCAATTGTCATCTGGGGGTACATTTCTAAGTTTTGTTTTATAGATACAGTTTCAGACTATTTGTAGGAATGCTATTAAGATTTTTCTTTGGCTATGGTAGGTGACATCATTTGACTGAGAATTTCTAACCACAGTTATTTCTACTGAACTGTATGGTATGAAATTCTGGTAACTCAGGTCAACATTAGTTACGTTGGAATGTATTCGAAGCTGCTTTCTGAGGAGAATTTTGGCTTTTCTTACTTGACTTTGCTGTAGTCTGTCACCTTATAAAAGGGTGGTGAGAACACTAGTTAGGTTATTTAGTATTTATGGCTCTTCTGATTTTTATATGTGTATGGACCAACTATTTTTGTTTTTCAAATTATTTTAAGTTCAGGGGATAAATATGCAGGTTTGTTACATGGGTATATTGCGCATTGCTGAGGTTTGGACTTCCATTGACTCCATCAATCAAATAGTGAACATAGTACTAAATAAGTAGTTTTTCAACCCTTGGCCCCCTCCATTCTTCCTCTCTTTGCAGTGTCCAGTGTCTTTTGGTCCCATCTTCGTGTCTGTGTACCCAGTGTTTAGCTCCTACTTTTAAGTGAGAATGTGGTATTTAGTTTTCTGTTTTTGTGTTAATTTTGCTTAGGATAATGGCTTCCACCTATATCCATGTTGCTGCAAAGGACATGATTTTATTCTCTTTTGTGGCTGCGTAGTATATGTACCACATTTTCTTTATCCAGTCCACCATTGATGGGTACCTAGGTTAATTCCATGTCCTTGCTATTGTGAATAGTACTGTGATAAACATATGAGTGCAGATTACCTTTTGGTAGATTCATTTTCTTTTGGGTAAATACCCAGTAATGGGATTGTGGGGTCTAATGGTAATTCCAATTTTAGTTCTTTAAGAAATCTCTAAACTGCTTTCTACAGGGACTGAACTAATTTACATTCCTTCCAACAGTGTATTAACATTTCCTTTTCTTTATAACCTCACGAACATCTGTAATTTTTTGACTTTTTAATAATAGTCATTTTGACTGATGTGAGATGATACCTCATTTTGGTTTTTATTTGCTTTTCTCTAATGATTAGTCATGAGCATTTAAAAAAGTATGTTGGCCGCTTGTATGTCTTTTGAGAAGTGGCTGTTCATATCCTTTGCCCATTTAAAAATTTTTTTTTCTTGTCGATTCATCTGAAGTTCCTTACAGATTCTGGATATTATTCCTTTGTCAGATTTATAGTTTGCAAATGTTTTCTCCCATTCAGTAGGTTGTCTGTTTACTCTGTTGATAGTTTCTTTTGCTGTGCAGAAGGTCTTTAGTTTAATTATGTCTCAGTTGTCAATTTTTGGTATTGTTGCATTTGCTTTTGAGGACTTATAAATTCTTTGCCTAAGCCAGTGTTCAGAAGCGTATTTCGTAGGTTTTCTTCTAGGGTTTTTACAGTTTTAGGTCTTTAATTCATTTTGAGTTAGTTTTTATACATGGTGAGAGGTAGTCCAGTTTCATTCTTTTGTATGTGGTTAGCCAGTTTTCCCAGCACTGTTTATTGAATGGTCCTTTCCCCATTGTTTATTTTTGTCGACCTTGTTGAAGATCAGTTGGTTGTAGGTGTATGGCTTTATTACTGGGTTCTCTATTCTGTTCTATTGGTCTGTGTGTCTGTTTTTATACCAGTACCATGGTGTTTTGATTATTGTAGCCTTGTATAGTTTTAAGTCAGGTAATGTGATGCCTGTTTTCTTTTGCTTAGGATTGCTTTGGCTATTCAGGCTCTTTTTTAGTTCATATGAATTTTAGAATAGTTTTCTTCTAACTCTGTGAAAAATGATGTTAATACTTTGATGGGAATTGCACTGAATCTGTAGATTGCTTTGGGCAGTATGGACATTTTAACAGTATTGATTATTCTATTCCATGACCATGGATTTTTTTTTCCTGTTTTTGTCTTCTCTAACTTATTTCTGCTGTGTTTTATAGTTCTCTTTGTAGAGATCTTTCACTTCATTGATTAGTTGTATTCCTAGGTATTTTATTCTTTTTATTGCTATTGCAAATGGGATTGGGTTCTTGATTTGGTTTTTGGCCTGACTGTTCCCTTATTGGTCTATAGAAATAATAATTGATTTTTGTACATTGATTTTTGTATCCTGAAACTTTGCTGAAGTTGTTTATCAGGTCTAGGAGTCTTTTGGCAGAATCTTTAGAGTTTTCTAGGTATAAAATCATATTGTCAGTGAAGGGAAATAATTTGACTTCTTTTTCTGTTTGAATGCTTTTTATTTGTTTTCCTTGCCTGATTGCTCTAAGACTTCTAGTACTATGTTAAATAGGAGTGGCAAGAGTGGACATCCTTGTTTTGCTCCAGTTCTTAGTTCTTAGGGGGAATGCTTCCAGCTTTTGCCCATTTAGTATGATGTTGACTGTGGGTGTATCATAGATGGCTCTTATTATTTTAAGGTATGATCCTTCAATGCCTAGTTTGTGAGGGTTTTTATCTTGAAGGAATGTTGGATTTTACTGAATGCTTTTTCTGAATCTATTGAGGTAATCATATATGGTTTTTGTTTTTAATGCTGTTTATATGGTGAATCACATTTATTGATTTGCATATGTTGAACCATCCTTGCATGCCAAGAATAAAGCCCACTTGTTGGAGGTGAATTTTCTTTTTCATATATTGTTGGCTTCAGTTTGCTAGTATTTTGTTGAGGATTTTTACATCTGTGTTCATAAGGGATATTGGCCTATAATTTTCCTTTTTTATTGTGGCTTTGCCAGAAATTGGTATCAGGATGATTCTGGTTTTGTAGAATGAGTTAGGGAGGAATCCCCCCTCCTAGATTTTTTGAGAATAGTTTCAGTAGGATTGGTACTATTCTTTGTATATCTGGTAGAATTTGGCTGTGAATCCATCTGGTCCAGGGTGTTTTTTTGGTTGATACATTCTTCTTTTATTGCTGATTCAATTTTGGAACTTTGTTATTGATCTGTTCAGGGTTTCCATTTTTTCCTAGTTGAATTTTGGGAGTTTGTGAATTTCCGGGAATATATCCATTTCCTCTAGATTTTCTTGTTTGTTTGCATACAGATGTTTATAGTAGTCTGAGGATCTTTAGTATTTCTCTTGGGTTGCTTGTAATGTCACCTTTGTCATGTCTGATTGTGGTTATTTGTGAATCTTTCTTTTTTTTGCTTAGCTAGCTAATGGTCCGTCAGTCTTATTTATCCTTTCAAATAACCAACTTTTCATTTTGTCGATCCTTTGTATGCTTTTTGGCTTTCAATTTCATTTGAGTTTTGCTGTGATTTTGGTTATTTGCTTTCTTCTACTAGCTTATGAGCTTATTCTTCTGCTAGCTTTTGGGGTTTGTTTTTGTTTTTCTAGTTCCCTTAGGTGCGAGATGAGGTTGTTAATTGGACGTCTCTCTAGCTCCTTGGTGTAGACGTTTAGTGCTGTAAACTTTCCTCTTAACACTGTGTTTGTCGCAACCCAGAGGTTTTGCTCTGTTTTCACTTTTTAACAAATGATTTTGTTCTCTGTCATAATTTCCTTGTTTACCCAAAAGTCATTCAGGAGCAGGATGTTTAGTTTCCATGTATTTTTTGTGGTTTTGAGAATCATCTTGGTATTAATTTCTATTTTTATTCCACAGTAGTCTGAGAAGATACTTGGTATGATTTCAGTTGTTTTGAATTTGTTGAGACTTGCTTTGTGACAGAGCAATGTGTACAGTCTTAGAGTATGTTCTGTGTGCAGATAAGAAGAATGTATACTCTGCAGTCATTGGGTTAAGTGACCTGTAGATGTCTCTTAGGTCCAATTGGTCAAGTGTCAAATTAACTTAAGGATTTTTTGGTTAGTTTTCTGCCTTGTTGATCTATCTTATGTTGTCAGTTGGATGTTGAAGTCCCTATTGTGTGACTAAGTCTTGTTTTAGGTGTAGTAGTTGTAAGGTTAGCTGAAAGAAAGGATGAGAGAGAGAGAAAAAAAAAGAGAGAGAGAGAGAGAGAGAGAAAGGCGGAGAGAGACACCTCCAAGGTCAGGTGAGTAAGTTCCTTACCCTGTCGGGCTGCTCCACCACAGTCAGAGGAGGCAGCCCTGAGCTTACAAAATGAGGGGTTTGTATGGGGGAGAGAGATCCTGGGGTGGTTTGTCGGTTAACTTTACCACATATCATCTCCTGATGGGCTTACAATATAAGAATTTACAAGAGGGTGTAACTTAGGTTTATCCATGTTTCTCGTGACCTCCCCAGTGCTGCCTAGGGGGCTGTAATCAGGGTTTTGCTCACAAGTCTGTTGACCTTGCTGTGGGGCCTTTAAGATAAGGGTTCAGGAATGCAGTTGCAGAGTATTCAGGGTAAGGGTTAACTGCATAGAGGGGTGGGGGTCCTGGAGCAGCTTGTCCTAATAGTAGTAATTCTACAAATGTGGGTGCTCCAGTGTTGGGTGTGTGTATATTTAGGACAGTTACATCTTCCTGTTTGTGAACCTTTAGTCATTATATAATGCTCTTCTTTGTCCTTTTTTAGTGTTTTGGTTTAAAGTTTGTTTTATTTGATACAATCAAATAGCAATCCCTGCTCTTTTTTGTTTTCCATTTGTGTGATAGACTTTCTTTAACCATTTACTTTGAGCCTGTGGGTGTCATTACATGTGTCTTTTAAGTGGAGTGTTTATTCCATTTACATTCAAGGGTAATACTGATATGTGAGGTTTTGTTCCTGCCTAGTGTTGTTAGCTAGTTGGCTTTGTAATCTTGATTGTTAGTTGTGGCAGCAAGTATTGTTATTTTGCTTTCATGTTTAGAACCCCCTTAAGCTTCTCCTGTAGGGCCAGTCTCATGGTGGCAAATTTCTTTAGTGACTGTCTGGGAAAGACTTTATTTCTTGTTCACTTAGAAGCTTAATTTGGTGGAATATGACATTTTCTTTAAGAATGCTTAAAATAGGCCCCCAGTCTCTTCTGGCTTGTAAAATTTGTGCTGAGAAGTTTGCTATTAGTCTGATGGGTTTGCCTTTATAGGTAATATGTCTCTTTTCTCTAGCTGCCTTTAAGATTTTTTCATTTTTGGATAGTCTGATTACTGTGTGTCTTGCAGATTATCATCTTGTATAGTGTCTTGCAGGATTTCTCTGGATTTTTTTGTATTTGTATGTTGACCTCTGTAGACAGATTGGGGAAATTTTCCTGAATTATTTTCTCAAATGTGTTTTCCAAGTTGCTTACTTTCATCTTTTTCAAGAATGCCAGTAAGCCATAGGTTTGGTTGCATTACATAATCCTATATTTCTCGAAGGCTTTTTTTTCCCCCCGTTTTCTTAAATTCTTTTGTCTTTTGTCTGGGTGGATTTGAAGGATCGGTCTTTGAACTTTGAAACTCTTTCTTCTGCTTGGTCTAGTCTATTCCTAAGGCTTCCAACTGCATTTTGAAATTTTTCAATTCCAGAAGTTCTGTTTGGTTCTTTCTTATTACACCTATGTCATCTTTTGAATTGGATTGTTTTTCTGGCTTCTTTGTGTTGGATTTCATCTTTCTCTTGGATCTCATTGAGTTTCTTTGCTCCCTCTATATTCTGAATTTTATACTGTCATTTCAGATATTTCATTCTGGTTAGGATCCATTGCTAGGGAGCTAGTGTGATCCTTTGGATGTGACAAAACACTCTGGCTTTTGTATTGTCAGAGTTCTCGTGCTGGTTCCTTCTCATCTGAGGGAGCCGATGCTGCTGCTTTTTTTTTTTTTTTTTTTTTTTGTTGTTAATTTGGTTTCATTTGGCTGGGACTTTTTTATTTTTAAATTCTGTTTTCCCTTGAGGGTATGACTGATGTATGTTGCATGGATCAGTTGGCTTTGTTTCTGGGTGCTTTCAGAGGGCCAAGGCTCTGTATGGGTTCCTTGGTTGCAGATAAATTCATATGGTGGTTTTGTCAGGTATTGTTTATTGTAGCAACATATTTTTGTTTGGTGGTATGATTCAGGCTGCAGTCCAGTAGGTGGTACTTAAGATTAAGAGTTGGCAGGTAGGCTCTTAAGTCTGCGCATGCTCACTGTTAGCAGAGGTGGAGGCGGTAGAGAAGCATGAAAAGTGCCCCACCTTTGGTGAGGGTGAAGTTTCTGGAGAAGTCTAAGAAATGGCCTCTTTCAGCCCCCGTTCCCTGGACCCCAATGGGAAGAGCCACTGCTGTCTCTGCAACAGTGTACTGGGGAGTAGGTAGGGGTTAAGAGATTCCCCCTCTCCAAGTTCATTCTCGGATTTTGGTGGTCCCTCCTTTTGTGGCTGGCACCACAGTTGTGTTTCCTTTGACCCAAGGTGGGTTTTGGTGGGGTGCTTTCCCTTCTTCCTCAGGGGCAGTCCATGCCAAGGGTTAGATTTCCATGGGAGTGGAGTCTGCCTCCCTCCCGCTCCTCAGAACTAGTGGGACACTCTCCCTGAACTGTCCACGAAAGTGGACTGGGGTGCCCAGCAATGACACAAGTAGACCAGTTTTAGGTCGCAGAGCTGTTCCTGGCTGCGAGTCTTGCATCCTAGGAGACACCTCAGCTTCACAAGTCTCTTCCTGCTCCAGTCCTGTGATGGGGAAGTCTAATACCAGTGCTTGCTGCTTGGGTGCTTTCCACACTCGCCACTCAATTCTGGCTGTGAGAGTCCTTTCCCCGCTCCAGGGCAAGTGCTCCAGTCTCTGGCCTGAGACTAAAATGCCTGCAATGGCCGCTGCTGCTAGGTAGCCAAACAGTGACTTACTTTGTATGAGCCCAGATTAAAAATGGCATCCTCTGGCCGGGTGTGGTAGCTGAAGCCTGTAATCCCAGCACTTTGGGAGTTCAAAGCAGGTAGATGACTTGAGGTTAGAAGTTCAAGACCAGCCTGGCCAACATGGTGTAAACCCTGTCTCTATTAGAAATACTGAAATTAGCTGAGTGTGGTGGTGGGCACCTGTAATCCCTGCTACTCAGGAGGCTGAGGCAGGAGAATCACTTGAACCTGGGAGGCAGGAGGTTGCAGTGAGTTGAGATCATGCCACAGCACTCCAACCTGGGCAACAGAGAGACTCCTTTCCCAAAAAAGGCATTTTCCTCTTATTCCCATGCCTGGGAAAATGCCTGCAGCTTTTCCTGGTGTCTTTTCCTGTTTCAATCTCTCAGCCTTTTCCCAATTTAGTGTCAGTGTTTGGGGGAAACAGGGTGCTCTTCTGTGGCCTGGGTTGCATAGATCCCTAGTGGAAAACGTAAGTCACAGAGGGATACTGCCTGTCCCTTTCATGTACTGGAGCTTCACTTACTTTTGTCAGCCAAATGCTGTCCCTTGAGCTGCCTTCCCACCTTCTCCTTCCTGGGTTCTGGGGTGTTCTTTGCATTCTGGTGAATCCTGTTTTCTTTCTTGAATTAAAGCTCTCAGAGTTGATCTTTATGTACTGTTTTGCTAATTCCAAGTGGCTGAGGCACATTGAAAACCTCTAATCCACAATCTTGGGAAAAAATCTGCCTGAATTGACTCTAATTGCAAATATAGAATGCCAACATTTAGTGACCTCGACTATATGATACTCTTGAGTATCTCTCAAAGCCTGAAAGAACTGATACTGGGGAAAATGCCCAAGACTTATTTAGTCTAGCCTTTTTTTGTAGATTCTCTCTCTCTCTTTTAAAAAATCTACTTATTTACTTTTGATTCTCTGATTTCTATCCTTAGGTATAGTTTGACCGCTAAAAGATAATAATCTAAACAATATATTGTACTCCCTGCAGCATTGCCTTCATTACATTATCTTTTAATACTTACATCCATTTTTAAGCAAAGTCATTATGGGAAGCAATTATGTTAAACTTTTTTTTTTTTTTTTTTTAGACAGAGTCTCGCTCTGTTGCCCTGACTGGAATGCAGTGGCGTGATCTTGGCTCACTGCAACCTACGCTTCCTGGTTCAAGCAATTCTCCTGCCTTAGCCTCCAGAGCAGCTGGGACTATGGACATACACCACCATGCCTGACTAATTTTTGTATTTTTGGTAGAGACAGGGTTTCACCATGTTGGCCAGGCTGGTCTTGAACTCCTGACCTCAAGTGATCTGCCTGCCTTAGTCTCCCAAAGTGCTGGGATTATAGGCATGAGCCACTGTGCCCGGCAATTATGTTTAGCTTTCTAATGACTTTCCTGAAAAACTGTTGCTGAGAACGTTAACTAGTACTTCACACTTTGTCTTTCAGATACATTCCTATATGATACAATTCTTTATAAATTCAGTGCTACAGATACAGTTAATGAGAGGGACTTTGGATATCATCTGTTTTTAACTGTTTTGCAGATGAAGAAACCATGGCTGAGGTCAGTGATAAGTAGCTAGCCTAGAACCTGGTCTAGAAATCGTGTCTTCTAACAACAGGCCCAGTTTTGTTTTGTTTTGTTTTGTTTTGTTTTCTTTTCTTTTTTAACTTTTTGGAAGTTGAGTTAGCATTGACATAATGTAAAATTAGCCATTTAAAAATGAGTGATTCATTGGTATTGAGTACATTCACCATGGTATGCAACCACCACCTCTAATTAGTGTCAGAATATTTTTATCACCCTAAAAAGAAGACTGTATGCATTAAGCCATTTTCCTCTTCCCCCCCAGCCTGTGGCAATCACCAGTCTGAATTCTGTCACTATGGATTTACGTGTTCTGGATATTTTACATAAATGAAATCATACAAACTGTGGCCTTTGTTTCTGGCTTCTTTCATTTAACATAAATTTTTTAAGCTCATTCACATTATAGCATGTACTAGCATGTTACTCCTTTTCATGGCTGAATTATAGGTAGATACTACACTTTGTTCATTCACTGATAAACATTTGGGGCATTTCTTCCTTTTGGCTATTGTAATTAGTGCTGCTATGAACATGTATGTACATGTTTCTGTTTGAGTACCTGTTTTTAATCATTTGGGGTATGTACGTAGGTATGGTATTGCTGGGTCATATCATAATTCTGTGTTTAATTTTTTGAGAAATTGCCTATTGTTTTACACAGTGGCAGCACCATTGTACATACCTCCAGTGTGTTTTTATGTCCCCTGTCCTCCATCATGCTGAGATCGTGCTGAGTTGAAAAAGAAAGCCAAAAATTAGTCATTTTGTTTGAGGTATGAACTCTCGGTACATCTTTTGAAACAGATTTTTCAGCCAGTTTTGTCTGTCATTTTTCCAGTGGTTTGTTGAATTGTATTTTGTTTTGTTCCTTTCATTCAAACTGAGGTGAATTTCTTTTCCCTTATTATGTTTATGTGCCTAGAACCTACGGGATTTTGGAGGTCTAATTAAATATCAGTCTATTTATTGCACAAAATAAAAGGAAAATAATCAAAAAGAAATAGCAACACTGAAATAGTCTTGAGTACTTTGAAGGAGTTATGTTAGGTTTTAATTGACGTAAGTACAGGTCAAATCTCTTTGTCTTCTACCTTTGCTCTAGGAGTCAGTTTGTAGGGCTCGGTTTTGAGTCTCCTTAAATTTGAGGCCATTGTATTGCTATGACATATTTACTAAAACAATTTCTTATATTTGATCAGTGGATTTGTAGAAAACTTAAATGGTTTAAGATAGGTTAAATACTATTCAAATCTGTCTTCTTTTTCAACTTCTATTTTAAGTTCAGGGGTACATGTGCAGGATGTGCAGGTTTGTTACATAGGTAAGCGTGTGCCATGGTGGTTTGCTGCACAGATCATCACATCACCTGGGTATTAAGCCCAGCAACCATTAGCTATTCTTCCTGATTCTCTCCCTTCTCCCATCCACACCTGCCAGACAGGTGCCAGTATGTATTTTTTTTATCTCTGTGTGTCCATATGTTCTCATCATTCCGCTTCTAGTTACAAGGGAGAACATGCAGCGTTCAGTTTTTTTGTTCCTGCATTAGTTTGCTGAGAATAATGGCTTCCAGCTCCATCTATGGTCCTACAAAGGATGTGACCTTGTTACTCTCTTGTTCCTTTTCATGGCTGCATAGTATTCCACAGTGTATATGTACCACATTTTCTTTATCCAGTCTATTATTGATGGGCTTTTGGGTTGAATCCATATTTTTGCTACTGTGAATAGTGTTGCAGTGAACATACATGTGCATGTATCTTTATAATAGAATGATTTCTATTCCTTTGGATATATACCCAGTAATGGGATTGCTGGGTCAAGTGGTATTTCAGCCTCTAGTCTTTGAGGAATTGCCACACTGTCTTCCACATGGTTGAACTAATTTACAGTCCCACCAACAGTGTAAAGCGTTCCTTTTTCTCCACAACCTCGCTAGCATCTGTTGTTTCTTGACATTTTAATAATCGGCATTCTGACTGGCGTGAGATGGTATCTCACTTTTTTTTTTTTGATTAGCATTTCTCTAATGGTTAGTGATGTTGAGCTTTTCTTCATCTGTTTCTTTCGCGAAGTGTCTCTTTATGTCTTTTGTTTGTTTAAGGGCTTTCTTTTAACACACAGAACATTGTTCCTTGCTTCAGTGCCTACTCATGTTATGGTCTCTTTATCAGTTATTCTGTTCTTCACCTGGCTATATCCTTATAATTCTTGGAGACTAATCTTAGGTGTCACTTTTTCCAAGATGCTTCCTCTGACTGAACCTCCCTCCACCCTTTCTAGCTGAGTCAGATGATGTATTCCTTCCTAATGTCTTACAATAACTGAAGCATGTCATTTTACTTACTGTATTTTTTGTAATTATATGTGTGTTGTCTCCTACAAAACTGTGAGCTTTTTGAGTTCAGGAAAACTATGCTTTAATTACCTTTGAAATTGCAGAACCTTGCTATCCTAGGCACATGATAGACTTCAGTGAATGTTTAGTGAATGAATGAAAGAAGCTTCTAGTTTAGAAGAGGTAAATATGCACGAATAACTACTGTAGAATTGTAAATTTTGCAGTGGAAGCAGAGAATACAAGGAAAAACATATTTGGTAAGAGTGTGAAATGTTTATGAGGGAAGGTTTGCTTCATGGAAGATAACAAAATCAGCTGGTTCTTGAGGGGAACTTGCTAGAATTTTTTGCTAGAGAGTAAAAGTAATCCATCCTAGAGAACAGAAGCAAGAGAGCAAGTCATGCTCATGGAGAAGCCAGGTATTTTAGAATCTTTTTCAAAGGTCCTTTTGGCAGCAAGGAGGATGGAGTACAGGGAGAAGCAGGAATGATATAGTCATGCAGCTAAAATGAAGGTTTTGTGTCAAGCTTAGACTGTGAGGGAGGGAGAGTTTCAAAAGATACTTAAGATATAAAATGGGCAGTCAGGCCCTGATAGCTTAATTGGCTGAAAAATTCCAAGAGGGTAATCCAAGGCAACTCTAGAATTTCTCTTCTCAGTAATTGGGTAGGTATTGATGCCTCCTTTTAAAAAAGTAAAGGAATACAGGAAACATTTGGGATCTTCAGAGAATTTAATTTTGGGCATGATAAGTTTATGATCTTTATGACAAATTGAGGTAGAAGTGTTCAGTATGTAGTTGAATATAAGTTTCTGAAACTCAGGAGATATTTCTGAGCTGGAGGCACAGTTTTGGAAGTCAAGTACATATGGGTAGTTATAAGTAGTGGACTAGAAAACTCAAGGATTGCATATCTAGTAAGACTATAAGAAGGTAAAAACAGAACCCTAGGAATTGCAAGCTTTCTTCTACTTAAAGGTAATCAAGGGCATACTTGCAAAGTAGTAGTAATTTTTCTTGGTCCCTTTTATTTCCTGTATGCTTTCCCAACTTTAATCAAAAAAGCAATAAAATTATGTTGCTATATCATGTCTTGGACTTAGCATCAGATAAACTTTATAGCAAGTGTGGGGCTGTGGCAGTACTAAAACATTCATGGCTCATTTTCAGGGGATATGTTGCTGCCAACTCAGGTTTATCTAGTTATTGCCTTGCAGGTGTACAATTTCACTGATTCTTGATTCCATGTATTTCCATTTTTCAAGAAAAGCCAGAAATCCTGATTTTTACAGACTTTTAAATGCTTACTCAGAATTTTAAAAAATGCTGTGTTGGTCGGATAAAACATTGTCAGTTTCTGATACCTTTCTTAATCCTTATATTCTTTGTAACAAAGAGCAACTAGTATCACCTTCTGAGGTATTGAAATGTACTTGTTTCTGTTGCATACTAGGATGAGAGAAAAAACTTGACTGGAAGCTACAGAAAATTATAGTGGAAAAGGAGACAGACTGAATCCCTGGGCTTAGAAGATTTAGAGATTGAGTGAGTAATAGAGGATATAAGTCAGATGGGTTGAGACCCATCTGTAGTGACTGCACTGGCAGTGAATCAATCATTGCCACTTTTGGTTCCTTATTTGCTGAGGTCTTGTTGTTTCTGGGACTTGAAACTGGAATGGTTGTTAGGGAGGATTTTTTCTATTATTTTGTCCGGCATATTTTAGTACAAAATTATAAACACAATACAAAAAATACTTAGTGTTTTGCCCCAAGAACATAACCAATATGAATGGAAATGTTCCTGTCAGCCTGTGGCTTTCAAAATCTGAACAGCTAATATACCAGATGAACTCACAGGATGATTGTTAGGGCTGGCTCTCTTATATTTATTTATTTATTTTTGTTGAATCAGTTTAAAGAATTTTTACAAGAAGTCTCCTATTTATTCTATAGAAAAATCAAGGAGATTGTTGGAACTGACCTTTGGCTCTTCTATTGGTTGACCCTGTGGAAGGAAAGAGTCATAATTCCTTGAGTGTGTGTGTTCACTTTTAGGAACAGATTTCCCTGGAAATAAATTCTACTTGTATAACAATTAGATCTCACAGTTAAAAAATTATAATTAAAAAATGTGTCACAAGATATTATAATTTGATCATTGATTCTTGATCTAACCACCTTTTAGCCATATCAGATTATGAGAGGAAGTTATGGAGTAGGCCTCCTGAGTAAAGGAGGTGTGATTTTTTTTTTTTTCTTTGAGGTGGGAGTGTAGTTGGAACTAAATAAAGTACATGTGAATTTACCATATCAACTAAAATTTTGATCAAATGATTTTTTAAAATTGTGTGGTTCTTATTTTATATATGTTTATAGTTTCCCTTAAGGTTTTCTGTACCAGAGTTGTTGATCTATTATTTCCTTATACTAATGTTAGGGATCATAAAAGCTATGAGATAAATCTAAGCAGTTAATTTTAATATCATGTGGAAATAGTTTTTTCTGTGTTTTATTAAATGTCGAATGAATTGTGACTTTTACATTTTTTTCTCTTTCATTTGTTCTTTTGGGCACTGATAAGTCTAACCATGTATCAGCTTATTATAATTCATGGCTAGTGCCATCTGGCTGTCATTCTCCCTCTTTTGTAAAATCATCTTGTACTTGTGATTATATGTGGTTTTAAAATTACTTTTTGGAAACTCTTGAATAGTGCATTTATCCTGCACAAATTAGTATATGTAGAATAAGAATCATATTCTTTATTATCATTTATAAATGAAATATTTATATATATTTAGACATGCCAGGGCAAGGTAAAGTGGTACATGCTGGTAGTCCCAGCTACTCAGGAGGCTGAGGTGGGAGGATCCTATGAGTCTAGGAGTTGGAGACTGCATTAAGCTGTGATGGCACCACTGCATTCCAGTCTGAAAGAGAGTGAGAGACTCCATCTTTTTAAACAAACAAAATCTGTAAAAGTGTAAATAGCCTTGAGCATTGGGCTTAGGTTCACTAAACAAATGTTATTTTATGTTCTCCTTTTGAATCAAGAGTTTTAAAGAGTACTTTCCCTGTTGGTACACTGTTGAGCAGCCTCAACATTTGTGAATATTTGTTCACTTCAAGTTTTTGTTTTTGGAAATTACCAAAACTTTAGCATATAAAGTTAGTAACTGGTTTTGGGTAGTACCATTTTGGTGGAAAGAATTGGGTAATCATAAATAAAAGAGATTGATTTTTATTGTTCACCTGCAAAACTGCCTTTTGAAGACAATTTAAAAGGAGTTCCAAAAATATTTAAGCTCTAAAGGCATTATGTTTTCTGTATTCCCCAAACACTTTGTGAATCTCTTTATTGTGGCATTTACTACACTTATGTTATCATTACATGTATATTTTACCTTTTTAGCTTCTGAGCATATTAGTGGCAGAAACTGCCTCATTCATCTTTGTATCATTAAAGCCTAACACATACCCACCTAGTAACAATAGAATCAATGTGAAGCCTCCAAAGTAATTGGTTTGGAGGACAGTAGTTTTTATGTTAAATGTACGCATACCCACACATAAAATAGAATATTAAGGCTCATTACTTAGTTTTATATTTAAAGCAATTTTTTTCTTAATCGTATAGCCATGCATATGTTGCTCCACCATAAACTAATCATAGGAGTATACAGCGTTGTATCTGAAGCCATCAGGTGAGACTGAGGAGGAACACTTTAAGGTCCTTTGCCTTTTCACTGTCCTTTCCCCCTTCCCTTGGTCTCCCCTTTTCTCTCCTTTTTCTGTTCCTTCCCTCATTTCACTTGTCTAGTTAGTAATTTTCATACTTAATGAGCAGCTTCTGTGTACTTGGCCTTGATTACATTATTATTTGATGTTAAATGGGACAAGGTTCCACATCAGGAGCGTGTTCTATTGAAATTACCTGGAGAAGAATGTTCAACTTACTGTAGATAGAATAAGGTGGGAGGGAATTTTTCCAGTTTTTGCCCATTCAGTATGATATTGGCTGTGGGTTTGTCATAAATAGCTCTTATTATTTTGAGTCGTTCCATCAATGCGAATTTATTGGCGTTTTAGCATGAAGGGCTGTTGAATTTTTGTCGAAACCTTTTCTGCATATTGAGATAATCCTTGTGGTTCTTGTCTTTGGTTCTGTTTATATGCTGGATTATGTTTATTGATTTGCGAATGTTAGACCAGCCTTGCATCCAGGGATGGCCCACTTGATCATGGTGGATAGCTTTTGATGTGTTGTTGAATCCGGGTTTTGCCAGTATTTTTTTGAGAGTTTTTGCATAGATGTTCATCAGGGATATTGGTCTAAAAATTCTCTTTTTTGTTGTGTCTCTTCAGGCTTTGGTATCAGGATGATGTTGGCCTCATAAAATGATTAGGAGGATTCCCTCTTTTTCTATTGATTGGGGCCGTTCAGAAGGAATGGTACCAACTCCTCCTTGTACCTCCTGGTAGAATTCGGCTGTGAATCCATCTGGTCCTGGACTTTTTTTTTGGTTGGTAGGTTATTAATTATTGCCTCAATTTCCAGAGCCTACCATTGGTCTATTCAGAGTTCAACTTCTTCCTGGTTTGATCTTGGAAGAGTGTAAGTGTCAGAATTATCCATTTCTTCTAGATTTTCTAGTTTATTTAGTAGAGGTGTTTATAGTATTCTCTGATGGTAGTTTGTATTTCTGTGAATTGGGTGGTGATATCCGCTTTATCATTTTAATTCGTCGATTTGATTCTTCTCTCTTTTCTTCTTTATTAGTCTTGCTAGTGGTCTGTCAATTTTGTTGATCTTTTCAAAACCAACTCCTGGATCATTGATTTTTGGAGGGTTTTGTGTCTCTATCTCCTTCAGTTCTGCTCTGATCTTAGTTATTTCTTGCCTTCTGCTAGCTTTTCGAGATGTGTTTGCTCTTGCTTCTCTAGTTCTTTTAATTGTGATGTTGAGTGTCAATTTTAGATCTTTCCTGCTTTCTCTTGTGGGCATTTAGTGCATAAATTTCCCTCTACACACTGCTTTAAATGTGTCCAAGAGATTCTGGTATGTTGTATCTTGTTCTCATGGTTTCAAAGAACATCTTTATTTCTGCCTTCATTTCGTTATGTACCCAGTAGTCATTTCAGGAGCGGGTTGTTCGGCTTTCCCATGTGAGTTGGCCCGGTTTTGAAGTTGAGTTTTCTTAGTCTGGAGTTCTAGTTTGATTGCACTGTGGTCTGAGAGACAGTTTGTTATGTTCCTGTTCTTGTACATTTGCTGAGGGTGCTTTACTTCCAATTATGTGGTCAATTTTGGGTGAAATGCGATGTGGTGCTGAGAAAAGAGCAGTATATTCTATTGATTTGGGTGGAGGTTTACAGATGTCTATTAGGTCTGCTTGCTGCAGAGATTGAGTTCAATTCTGAATATGCTTGTTAACTTATGCCGTTGATGTAATGTTGACACAGTAAATGGTGCTGGGAAAATTGGCTAGCCATAAGTAGAAAGCTGAAATGGATCTTTTTCTTACTCCTTATCACGAAATTGAATTCAAGATGGATTAGAGACTTAAATGTTAGACCCTAATACCATAAAATCCTAGGAAAACCTAGGTAGTCTGATTCAGGACATAGGCGACAAAGAGACTTCATGTCTAAAACACCAAAGCAGCGGCCAGCCGAAAGCCAAAATTGACAAATGGGATCTAATTAAAACTAAAGGCTTCTGCACAGCAAAAGACTACCATCAGAGTGAACGAACCTACAGGAATGGGAGAAAATTTTTTGCAATCTACTCATCTGACAAAGGGCTAATATCCAGAGACACCTGAAAGAACTCAAAACAAATTTACAAAGAAAAACAAACAACCATCAAAAAAGTGGGCAAAAGGATATGAACAGACATTTCTCAAAGAAGACATTCATACAGCCAACAGACATATGAAAAAATGCTCATCATCACTGGCCATCAGAGGAAATGCAAATCAAAGGAAAACCACAATGAGATACCATCTCACACCAGATTCAGAATGAATCATTAAAGTCAAGGAAACAACAGGGTGCTGGAGAGGATGTGGAGAACACTTTTACACTGTTGGTTGGGATTGTAAACTAGTTCAACCATTATGGAAAACAGTATGGGAATTCCTCAAGGATCTAGAACTAGATGTACCATATATTGTGTCCCATTACTGGGTATATACCCAAAAGGATTATAAATTCATGCTATATAAAATTGCACATGCACAAGTGTGTTTTATTTTGCAGCACTATTTCATAACCAGCAGGCTTGGAATCAGCAAATGTCCATCAGTGACAGACTGGATTAAGAAAATGTAGCACATATATACACCATGGAATACTATGCAGCCATAAAAGAGTTGGTTTGTAGTGTGCTTTGTAGGGACATGGATGCAGCTGGAATCCATCATTCTTAGCAAACTATCACAGAACAGAAAACCAAACACCACATGTTCTCTCACTCATAGGTGGGAACTGAACAATGAATCACTTGGACTCAGGAAGGGAACATCACACGGGGCCTATCGCCCAGAGGGAGGGAGGGATTGCATTGGGAGTTATACCTGATGTAAAATGTGAGTTGATGGGTGCAGCAGACCCAGCATGGCACAAAACATACATATGTATAAACCTGCGTTAGCCCTGCACATATACCCTACAACTTAAAATATAATAATAGGATTAATTAAAAAAAGGAGAATAAGATTGGGAGGAAAACAGTCTGTACTTGTTATAGGGTCACTCTTCTTATGGCTACTTATTTTTTATTGTGGAACTATATATATAATTATTATGACTCAAGTTGGCACTGAAGTAGTATCAACTGTAAGATTCTTAGCCCAGTCTGCTTGGCAGCCTAAGCTGTATAATGTATTTAAATATAAGTTGAGTGGTTGACCCATTCTGGTGAGATTCATCTCACAGTCTAAGTTCCTTTCTATGGTAGTTCTGACAGCCTGTTCTAAGATAGCTGGAATAAAAGAGCTGATCTAAAACAGCATTTTCCATAACCCCCACTCTCTGCATGAACCAGGATAATCTACACACAAGATTGGCTGAATTAAAGCACTGATAACCTAGGCGAAATTAAGCACTGAATTGGTTGTGTGATTGTGAAGAGTTACTGAACCAGTCTGCTACTAGACTTGAGAGAGATGATATCACAACTCAGCCACTTCATGGTGCTGATGGGTATTCTGGATCAAAGGGGTTAGTGATTTTACCAAAGGTTATACAGAAAGTTAGTGGCAATCTGGAATCCGTGATTTCTGACTCTTAAGTACTGTATTATGCTGCCTTTCCTATCATAAATATCTTTTGAGGATCAAATTGAGATAAATGTCAAATTGTGCCTTGATAGATGAAAATATCACAAGATAAATTATTTCTACGTCCTTTCTATGGTCAGGAAGGATGCATATGTAATTTTGCATTACCATTTCTTTAATTTTCAGAATGCATTGGAAGTTGAAGTCATTTTTATGTCTTTTATTGTGTCCTTGAGTTCAGACCAATACAGGTAGATTATCTAAGCATGCTTGAAACTCAAATTTTCTGTTATTTATTTAGAAGATACATGGTTAAATTGATTTTCAGATGAGGAATTTATTATATTCATATTGCAGGTAGTTTTCTGACTACTTTCTTGGAGGCATATTAAGCTGATTAATATTTAAATAAAAGCATTTATTTATTATATTAGCATTTTTTTCTTACTGTGACTTTTAAAATTAATTAATTAATATTTTATTATACTTTAAGTTCTAGGGTACATGTGCACCCGCGGCGGGTTTGTTGCATATGTATACATGTGCCCATGTTGGTGTGCTGCCTTGATAACTTGTCATTTACATTAGGTATATCTCCTAAATGCTTTATTTCTCCCAGCTCCCCCACTTACTTAGCCATATCTATTTGGCCTTCATCATGCAATGTATTTAAATATGCCAGGTGAACTTCACTGGTGTATGATGTTCCCCTTCCTGTGTGTCCCGATGTTCCTGTTGTTGAACCTTCACCTATGGTGAGAACGTACGGTGTTCAGTTTCTGGTCTTCGCGATTGTTTTGCTGAGAATGATGGTTTCTTTGCATCCATGTCCCTACAAAGGACATGAACTCATCCTTTATATGGCTGCATAGTATTCCATGGTGTATATCTGCCACATTTTTCTTTTTTTAATATTTATTTATTTATTTAATTTTATTTTTAATTTAGTTTTTATTATTATTAGCACTTTAAGAGTTCTAGGGTACATTATTGCATAATGTGCAGGTTTGTTACATATGTATACTGTGCCATGTGTTGGTGTGCTGCACCCATCAACTTCGTCAGCACCCATCAACTTCGTCATTTACATCAGGTATAACTCCCAATGCTATCCCTCCCCTCCCCTCCCCATGATAGGCCCTGGTGTGTGATGTCTACCTTCCCAAGTCCAAGTGATCTCATTGTTCAGTTCCCACCTATGAGGTGAGAACATCGCGATTGTTTGGTTTTGTGTTCTATAGTTTGCAGAATGATGGTTTCCAGCTGCATCCATGTCCCTACAAAGGACACAAACTCATCCTTTTTATGGCTGCATAGTATTCCATGGTGTATATGGTACTTACATTTTTCTTAATCAATCAATCACTGATGGACATTTGGGTTATTTGATTCAAGTCTTTGCTATTGTAGTAGTGCATAATAAACATGCATTGTGCATGTGTCTTTATAGCAGCAGGATTTATAATCTTGGGTATATGCCAGTAATGGGATAAGCAAGGTCATATGGGTACATCTAGTTCTAGATCCTTGAGAATGCATGCATACTGTTTTTCCATAATGGTTGAACTAGTTTACAATCCACCAACAGTGTAAAAGCGTTCCTATTCTCCACATCCTCTCCAGCACTACTGTTGTTCCTGACTTTTTAATGGTAGCCATTCTAACTGGTGTGAGATGGTATCTCATTAATGGTTTTGATTTTGCATTTCTCTGATGGCCAGTGATGATGAGCATTTTTTTATGTGCCTGTTGGCTGCATAAATGTCTTATTTTGAGAAGTGGCTGTTCATATCCTTTGCCCACTTTTTGGTGGGATTGTTTTCTTCTTTTAAATTTGTTTGAGTTCTTTGTAGGTTCTGGATGTTAGCCCTTTGTCAGATGAGTAGATTGCAAAATTTTTCTCCCATTCTGTAGGTTGCCTGTTCACTCTGATGGTAGTTTCTTTTGCTGTGTAGAAGCTCTTTAGTTTAATTAGATCCCGTTTGTCAATTTTGGTTTTTGTTGCCATTGCTTTTGGTATTTTAGACGTGAAGTCCTTGCCCATGCCTATGTCCTGAATGGTGTTGCCTAGGTTTTCTTCTAGGGTTTTTATGGTTTTAGGTCTAACATTTAAGTCTCTAATCCATCTTGAATTAATTTTTGTCTAAGATGTAAGGAAGAGATCCAGTTTCAGCTTTCTACATATGGCTAGCCAGCTTGCCCAGTGCCATTTATTAAATAGGGAATCCTTTCCCCATTTCTTGTTTTTGTCAGGTTTGTCTAAGATCAGATGGTTGTAGATGTGTGGTATTATTTCTGAGGACTCTGTTCTGTTCCATTGGTCTATATCTCTGTTTTGGTACCAGTACCATGCTGTTTTGGTTACTGTAGCCTTGTAGTATAGTTTGAAGTCAGGTAGCATGATGCCTCCAGCTTTGTTCTTTTGGCTTAGGATTGTCTTGGCAATGCTGCTCTTTTTTATTTCCATATGAACTTTAAAGAAGTTTTTTTCCAATTCTATGAAGAAAGTCATTGGTAGCTTGATGGGAATGGCATTGAATATATAAATTACCGTGGGCAGTATGGCCATTTTCACGATATTGATTTTTCCTATCCATGAGCGTAGAATGTTTTTCCATTTGTGTCCTCTTTTATTTCATTGAGCAGTGATTTGTAGTTCGCCTTGAAGAGGTCCTTCACATCCATTGTAAGTTGGATTCCTAGGTATTTTATTCCATTTGAAGCAATTGTGAATGGGAGTTCACTCATGATTTGGCTCTCTGTTTGTACTGTTATTGGTGTCTAGAAACACTTGTGATTTTTGCACATTGATTTTGTATCCTGAGACTTTGCTGAAGTTGCTTATCAGCTTAAGGAGATTTTGGGCTGAGACGATGGTGTTTTCTAAATATACAATCATGTCATTTGCAAACAGGGAAAATTTGACTTCCTGTTTTCCTAATTGAATACCCTTTATTTCTTTCTCCTGCCTGATTGCCGTGGCCAGAACTTCCAACCCTATGTTGAATAGGAGTGGTGAGAGAGGACATCCCTGTCTTGTGCCAGTTTTCAAAGGGAATGCTTCCAGTTTTTGCCCATTCAGTATGATATTGGCTGTGGGTTTGTCATAGATAGCTCTTATTATTTAGAGATACGTTCCATCAGTACCGAGTCTTACTAGGACTTTTAAGACAATTGTCAGCTGACAAATTTTATGGGTTAAAGAGTCAAGATTGGCTTAGTGTCAGATCTTACCCTTATAGCTGTGTGACCTTGGGCAATGTTTAAAAACTTTTTTATTGTTTAACTTTGCATAATAATAGTGATTAAGCCAAAATTGACCATTGGACTGTGAACTCATTTGCTCCCCACCGTAACCACATGACATAGGTGAAGAAATGAAGGCATGTGGTGGTTACACAACTAATAGTAAAGGTGGTATCTAAGGTGCAACACAAAGTCCCCTCCCTCTTCCCTCTCCTTTTCTCAAGCAGAAGTCTCCCCGCATAGTTACCACAACTGGACATGTACTGGGTCACACCTAAAGCCAGCATGTCTCTAAATCTCACCCAAGGCCCATGGAAAGTACTGCCTGGGTACCTACTGCTGCTGATTATTCAGGGCCCAAGGGCTCTTTAGTCAGCAGATAATCAATCTTGCGGGAACTAGGTCCTTCCCTTCAAAGCAGTAGATTCCCTTTTGTCCAATGGTGTGTCTAGAAATGCTGTCTGGGAGGTAGGGCCTGGAACAGGAGCCTCAGGACTCTGCCTGGTGACCTGTCCTACTGTGGCGAAGCTGGTATCCAAGTTACAAGACAGCGTCCTCTTCACTCTTCCCTCTCCTCTCCTCAAGCAGAGAGAAGGAGTCTTTCCCGGAATTGCAAGCTGCACTACTTGGGGTGGGAGGAAGGGTGGTGCAAGTGCTCCCTTCGTCGCCCCAGCTGGTGTCTCACTGGGTGGTGTGGTGGCTCCGAACCCAGCACAGCCCAGGACTTGCACTCTTGTGGCCTAGCCTGCCTTTCATGTTTACTTAGGACTCCAAAGCACTTTACAGTGGCAAGGCTTACTGGCCTCAGGTTCCAACCACTGGGATGGTTACCACAGGCCTCTAGTGTGACTCAGTGCTTTGTTGACTTCAAGTATGATCCAGTGCCATCACAGTGGAGATGGCAACAGGGGTGCTTGTGTCACCCCTCCCCCAGCTCCACACACCTTAGCAGAGAGAGAAAGAGACTCTCTTTGGGAGAATGTAAGGGAAGAGAACAAGAGTTTCTGCCTGGTAATTTAAATAATTCTTCCACATGTTATTTAGGACCATGAAGGCAATACCACTACAAGTCTTTCAGAGCCACAACATTAGTAGGCTTAAGGTGCCCATAATGTATATATGGCTACAGTGACTAGAAACAGATCACAACACCCAAGTTCCTTCGAATACCTGGAAAGCCTTCCCAAGAAGGACTGGGACAGACAAACCTAGACTGTAAAGACTACAATAAATGCCTAACTCTTCAATGTCCAGACATCAGTGAACATCCACAAGCATCAAGACCATCCAGGAAAACGCTGACCTCACCAAATGAACTAAATAAGACACCACGGATATTTGTCCTTTTGGGTGGAAAAATCAAAATAGTTGTTTTGAGGAAATACAAGAAAATTCAAGATAATACAGAGAAGGAATTCAGAATCTTATCAGATAAATTTAACAAAGAGATTAAAAAGAATCAAGCAAAAATCTTGGAGTTGAAAAGTGCAGTTGACCTACTAACAAATGTATCAGAATCTCTTAACAGAATTGATCAAACAGAAGAAGGAATGAGTGAACTTGAAGACAGGCTAATTGAAAATACACAGAGGAGAAAAAAGAATAAAAAGGAACGAGGCAGAACTACGAGATCTAGAAAATAGCCTCAAAAGGACAAACCTAAGAGTTATTGTCCTTAAAGAGGAGGTAGAGAGAGAGTTAGGGGTAGAAAATTTATTCAGATAGACAATAACAAAGAGCCTCTCAAAACTAGTAAAAGATATCAATATTAAAATACAAGAAGGTTATAGAACACCAAGCTGATTTAAACCAAGACTACCTCAAGATACTTAATAATTAAACTCTCAAAGGTCAAGGATGAAGAAGAAAGGATCCTAAAAGCAGCAAGAGCAAAAGAAAAAAAACATGTAATGATGCTCCAGTACATTTGCCAGCAGACTTCTCAGTGGAAGTTGCACAGGACAGGAGAGAGTGGCATGCCGTATTTTAGTGTGGATTAGGAACTTCAGCAAAGTATTAGAGAAACTGAGTGGCTCTGAACTTTATTCTAAATAACTATGTCCTACTTACCAGCTCTTAGAAGGAAGTCAGAGAACACTTCTGTAGGTGAAATAGTATTCCCTCCTGATTCAGAGAGGAGAGAACATGGAGGCAGAGCAGAAACTTCATTAGCAGGCATTCTGTCCTTTGTTTAAAAGATAAAGTGACCAAGATGTGGAAAAAGGATAATAAAACACAAAAGAATAAGAGTTGTATAACTCTGAGAGACATAAAAGAAGATATGATTAAGTTGAAAATTACCATTTTGGGATAGGAAGACTCAGTATTATATGTCTCCCTAAATAAATCTTGTCCAGGATTTCTGTTCATTTGTCATCTAATCATTTAGAGTTGCTTAGACTAGCCCTATACAGTTGCTTTATTTTTCTCCATAGCACTTATCCCCATGTGATATAACTACATATTTGCTTAATTTTCTTTTTCCCCACTTTTGGAATGTAAACTTATGAAGCTATGTGAACTTATGAGGGTATACTTTGTTTCTCTCCTTACTAGAATGTAGATTTATGAGGATATGTTTTATCCCTTGTGGTATCCCCACTACCTTAAGCTGTGCTTGTCACAAAGGAAGCAATGACTGGTGAGTGAATGAATGAATAAATAAAACCCTCCTTTCTCTCATAATCCACAGTGCTTACTGTCTGTTCTATAGTTTTTTGGTTGTTAATTTTGTTCAGTTTAGCATCTTATAATGCTTTCTATTATTTTCTTTTGGTTCAGTATCTAATTGTTTCATTCCTATAGGACATTCTTCTCCATGCTCCTTGATGGCATGAGTGGGACAAATGCTTCCTTTGTGTACTACCTCACAGTGCAAGGCCAATGGATGTAGGAACTTGCTGAATTGAACACATGTATTTGTTCATAATGACTTAAATTGCCAAAATCCAGTTTGCCTTTAATAAAAGGCGTATTTTTTTATTGGCTGAAACTGTATAATTCTGTATGAAATAGGTTTTTTTTTAAATGTATGAATACTTTTTGGTGATGTTTTGTTGAGCTTATAGTAAATTTTGGTAACTGGAAGTTGGAACTTTTGTAATTATAATTGTATGAGTTTCTACACATAATTTGAGTAAAATAATATCACAATTTTCAATGAGATAAGAATTTCTTACCTTGAAATTTAAATTTCTAATAAAATGTCTCCTTATGCTGTAGTTATATTGGAACCTAGTTTCAAGATGAAATATTAATTCTAAGTAAGTATAACTTTGTAGCCTACTTATCCTTTTATATATACGTTTGCAAATATAAATGTACAGATGTTTTTATACATACTTTGTTGTATTTCTCATGCCAGAATTTCATTTAACAGTTTGTGTAACTATTTCTGTTCCTTACCTTTGCATTACCACTAGGATATTTTTAAAAAGTAATTGCAGATGCTCTATAAATCTCTCTATACATATAAATTTTGTATATTGTTTTGTGGAGATAAATTTTCAAGTGTACACTTTACATTTTCAAAAGTTACTGAAATAATACCATAAATGTTTACAAGAAGAAATTTAGAACTGTATTAAAGTTTTGTTGGTTCTTTTCTAATTCATGTGGAGAATTATTTACTTATTTACTTATATTTTTTCTTTATTTCAGACCAGTCTATCCATATGGGGATGGGGAAGCCTTGGCATTGTCCTTTTTCTGATAACCTTTGGACCCTTTGTAATATTTTATTTGACATTTTATATCCTCTGCTTTGTGGGTGGGTAAGTATACTCAATTACAATTTTATAATTCTTGTGTCATGTCTTGTTAAAATGGAAACAAATGACTATGAGAAATGGGAGTATGATTTATTTGTGAATGCCATTTTTAATAAATTGCTTTTACTAAAGTTAAAAAAATAAGGATACCCATAAAAATAAAAACAGTGATTGTCATTATTTGTATCATAAATATGGGTAGTCCTTCAATAATAGATGTCCATTTCCAAAGGTATGAACTTTTTTTTGGTGATAATGTGTAAAGTTTAAAAAATTTTTCAGATTCCTTTTGGTGTTGTTTCTCCTTTAAATTTGAAATTTTCTTTTGCATTATGTTAATAATAATAAGTAAGTTAAAATGAGACTACACATGAAGTTTTACATTATAGAAATTGTGATTAGACTTCAGACAATAATGTTAATTTTTTCCTTTAATGAATGTTGTCATTTCGGTCTAGAAAATTCAGATACCTGATTTCACAGTTTTCTCTTCGTAGTTATTTGGTGTACGTTTATATTTTCCCTTAAGTTGATAAACCTTTACAAGAGAGGTTTCAGTCATAATTTATTGTAGCTTTGTATGCAGAGGTTTGGTATCAGACATGAATTACAAGGAAATATTAGAAAATATATAGACAAGGGATGTTTGTTATTTAGACACTGTTACCAAAGTAGCTTAGTTGAAATGAGTATTTTGTTGTTACTGTGTTTGTATGTATGTTTATATGACATATTTATGTAATCAGTTGTGGAATGAACACTGATTTCATCCTGAAAAATCTTTTGAGACCCCAAATATTTGGAGGAGTTGTTTGAGCCTATAGGTTTAGAAGATTTAGCTGAATTGAATAGCTTATATAAACAGTAGCTTGAGAAACTATATCGGACACTGAAGGGTTAGCTTCGAAATATATCTGTCACTTTTTTGGGGATACAGATTTGATAGTCATGTTATGGTCTTTCTATAGGGAGCATATGCTTGAACAAGTGAGAATTTCTTTAATTGAGCAGCTATGTTAGAGACTCTCCATAAAACTATATTTTGTTAGATTTAGTATTTTTATATCTATGGCCTAGATATAATACTGTGTACTGAAACATTTAAACTTATTTTAGCCATAATAGTCTGATAATGGAGTTCAGAGTATCTTTATTGATGATAAAGCTGATTGAAGATAATACAGATCTGCAGCCAAATGGGTTTCCTAATTACACTCCTCAGTCACAGTTAAGGCCACAGCATGGCTGAATAGCGACAAGGTTGCACCACTCCTTCTCAGAGTCAAGGCTGCATTTATTAATTGGAAAGGAAATTGTCTTGACTTTTTTTTTTTTTTGGAAAGGTAGAAATGTCTTCTAATTGCGCTAATTGTATTAGCCCTTGTTAGAGTGAAGGAAAAGGATTTCAGAGTATTTCCCAATACTTTGGCAAGGGAGGATATTGCAGCTTTATAGGCTAAGGTAGGAGCCCTTAGAAGGTAGATAAGTGAATAATTATTTCTTTTTTTACTCAACTGCTCCAAATAAGATTTAGGAAAAAGAGAAATCAGTTTATTAATTTTTTAAGTTTTTAAATCTTTAAATATACCCAGATCCTGCACAAAGTTTATTCATTTTTAAAGTCATGAGAACCTTTGTTGTTCCTTTTTTAAATGTTGTAATTTATCAAGGAATAATTTCAAAAAATCTTTCAGATGCTTACAAAGTTCTGTAAAAATTTGAAGATAAGGTGGGATACTAGAGGATAATGGATACTAAAAAACTCTTTAGAGAAAATTAAGAGTCACATGGTAGGCCTGTGGAATCCTCTCTTGTTTTGTTTTGCTAATAAAACTTAAGTTTTTAAGTGCTGCAGTTTATTCTTCTGAAGTGTTGATAATGTCTCTATTTTGCTTATAGTCAAAGTTAACCCCTTATTTTTTAATATAAAGAATACTTTTGGAAAGAAAAATACATGGGGATTTTTCATTTTTGTTGTTGTAGGATACTTTCATCCCATTGCATTATGGTTATTTTGTGGCATTCTGTTATATTAGTTGGGTTATATAATTATTTCTTGCACCTAACTACAGTTTAAATTATTATTTAAACTTTACGGCTGAAGCTACTATTTAGGTTCTTTTAAAATCACACTGCTCTTTATCTTGTCTTCCTGTCGTCACACACTTGTGGGCAAAAGTTAATGTCTTATCAGTCTGTTTCTTGATGATGTTTTTAATAACACAGTGTTAATATAAACATTTTATTGTGTCTGTAAATATGCTTAATAACCAGGTAAAACTGAAATACAGGGCCAACTTGAATCTTAATAATAATACCAGATATAACACAGATAGATGAAATTTAGCAGTAATTCTGAGACCAGCCTTTTACAGACAACAAAAACAGAATTAATGACATAAACTGATTTGACTTTTTCCTTGTTCTCAACAAACATGGAAAGGTAGCCACAAAAATTGGAGGACTTTGAGAATCTTCCTTTCAGTAGTTGAGACTGATAATATTTAATGTCTTACTGTTCCCTTCCTGTCATTACAGTCTTTGAATCATTGTAACATTACTGTAAGATCATTATAAGATTAAATGTTTTTTGATGGATTTCTAACACTTTGCTTTATTGGTAAATTTTAAATCTATGAAATATTGATAATATTTAATTAATACTTAGAGTGAAGCAGTTCAAAATCACCATTTATCTTCCTTGATCCTGTAATTATTTTTCAAAATAATTAACTTATTTTGGGATACATTTATATTTTAATTCCAGCCTTATTTTAAACAAATCATAGATTAGATTTTTTTTCCCCCAATGGCCTTTATTTTTATTCTGTATTCATACTGGCAAGTTGTAGTAATGTAATACCTCACCTTAATTGGTTAACAGAACTATAGAATTTGGTCATTTAGCTACATATTTAGATCTCATTTGCCTTTATCCATGGTTATTAGCTAGCATACTTGTTTAATAAGGGCTGATTTTCCTTTTTCTGTTTTTGAGACGGAGTCTTACTCTGTCGCTGGAGTGCAGTGGCGTGATCTTGGCTCACTGCAATCTCTGCCTCCTGGGTTCAAGCAATTCTCCTCTCTCAGCCTCCTGAGTAGCCCGGATTACAGGTGCGTGTCATCACGCCCAGCTAATTTTTGTATTTTTAGTAGAGACGGGGTTTCACCATGTTGGTCAGGATGGTCTCGATCTCCTGACCTCAGATGATTCACCTGCCTTGACCTCCCAAGGTGCTGGGATTACAGGCATGAGCCACTGCGCTCAGCCTGATTTTTCTTAAGTTTGAAAAATGTCATTTAAGTTTTTTTTGTTTTCGAGACGGAGTCTTGCTCTGTCACCCAGGCTCGAGTGTAGTGGCGTGATCTCAGCTCACTGCATCCTCCACCTCCCGGGTTCAAGCGATTCTCCTGCCTCAGCCTCCCGAGTAGTGTGCCACCACCCTGGCTAATTTTTGTATTTTCAGTAGAGACAGAGTTTCACCATGTTGGTCAAACTGGTCTCGAACTCCTGACCTTGTGATCCGCCTGCCTTGGCCTCCCAAAGTGCTGGGATTACAGGCGCGAGCCACCACACCCGGCCTTGTCACAAGATTCTTTAGGAAATATATTGGATTAAAACTTTAAAAAGTATTATTGTGTAATTCACAAAATGTTTATAATTGTTTTAAACTTCAGAACCTAATACAATCTGTCAATTTCTTGCTTTGCCAAAGTCACAAATTGACTTTTTAGTAAATGATAAGCCATCTGTGAACTCTGAAAAACATACTTGGTAGTACAGTCATTAAATTATAAGAAAGTTTTGTTTTTATATTTGTGATTAAATTTTTTTTCTAGGGGTTTAGTGGTTACTCTCCTGTTTGGAAAAACAAACTCAGAGAAGTACCTAGAACAGTGTGAACACTCATTTCTTCCTCCAACATCAACTGGGGTTCCTAAGGTAAATAGTTTGAGGGAATATAAAACCTCAAAGTCCAGTTCTTTGCAATGATAATAATCATCTGTATATAGCGTGACAAATTTTCCTATAATTTACTAATGCTCACTGAAATTTATGTGAGATTGTCTAATTATACTTAGGAAATATATTTTAAAAGGCCATCTTAAAAACTTTCTTAGTGTTAGATTTATAAAGTGGGAATACAAACCTGAGAAAATGATAGAAATTGGTTAGTTTATTTTGGATATTTTTCCTGCTGTCTTATCATAGTATTTCAAAGCATCATGCGTATGATTTGTAACAATGTCAATGAGTGTTCTGGTTTGAATGAAATAAATTGCAGAGGAACCAGAGGGAAAAAATGGATACTTTTCATTACTTTGAAAAATATAGCTTGTAATTAGATTATGCAGTATCTGAATTTTAATAATTCAGACCTAATTTTTATCATCTTGAATGGTGCTATTTTATTTTTTTTTAGTATCATACTCTATAAATAAAATTGGAATTGCGTAGGCTTCAGATTTGTAGTGTCTTCAATTCTTGTGGAATTGGGTTGGTTTCATTTTGTATGAAGAGAGGCAAATGGCCTGGAGTTGATGCTAATAACAACTTTCTTTACAGTTATTAACTTGTCTGTTACATGCTAAGGTGCAAGAGATGTAGAGGTAAATAATGTCCAATATTATTTTACATTAATAAAAGAATTTCACTCTATTCCATTGACTTTTATATTGATAAACAAATTTTTTAATACTTAAACTTTTTTATGATCTGAAACCTTTCTCTCCTTTAGGACTCATATTCATATGTATTTTTTTTTTACTTATAAGTCTTACGAAATTAACCTTTCCTTTTTTGAACCATTTCTTAGCTATTTATAGTGTACTTCATTTGAGTGGTAGATAGAGAGGTTAGGAAATATTTTAAGAATTAAGATCCTTTACAGTAATAAATTATATTCAAGACTGGTTAAGTCTTTATAATCCATTTTTAATAGATAGTATAAAAACAGTGGTTTTTATTTTCTATTTCTAAAATATGATTTATAAGTATGTTTTATGAAAAAATTTCAGTGGTTTCATATTATAACTTGAAGCATATATTTTTAATATAGATATCTATGTCTATATCTGTATCTATATTGTATATATTTATGGTTTGTTTTTTTTAAGAGTCTCCCACTGCCTTTAACCCAATTTTCAGGCCACTGATCTTTCTGAACACAAAAAACTAGAGAAATACATTTTCGTAAGTTGCCAAAAACTATCCCTAAATAAAATCTGTTTAAAAATTATTTTGCAGCTGCTATGCTGTTTTGGGCTGGGAAAGGGGAGGGGCAAGAGGGAGAGTGTCCAATAAAGACAGTTTGACTCACATGAAACACTGATTTTATAGTTGTAAAGTTTCATTGAAATATGGCAGCAGCATACCTGTACATTTGCAGTTTTCCCACATTCTAAATGTTTGCTGATTTAATTAAATTTTTGACGATAATCATTTTTTTGGGAGTGTCTAGTTTTGTTAACTTGAGAAACAGTGTTTGGCTTGTAGTAGCACCTCAAATAAGGTTATTTATTCACTTGAGGATAATGAAGGGATGTTACATTGAGTATTCAACTGGAATTAAACTAGAGAGATTTTAGATCAGAAAACTACTCAGTAAGATGTTTTGATTTCCTTTAAGTGCTTAGAAGAAATGAAACGGGAAGCCAGGACTATTAAGATTGATAGAAGATTGACGGGTGCCAATATAATTGATGAACCTCTCCAGCAAGTGAGTTTCAGCGTGTGGTATTTGAATTCTATATATTGTGTTCTAGGTATATTTCTTATGACGATACCAGGAAATACTTTTTGCTCTTTAAATAATATCCTGGAATTTCTTTATGTTATCCTTGAATTTTATACTTGAAGATGCTTCCTTATTTATTAACTCCCTTCTAATGAGGTGGTTTACTTTATGTAAAAGCCTTTCGATTGAGTTTGGATTTAGAAAAAAAGTTTTTATTGACATTTGATAGTGTTTCTTAAAATTTTACAGTTAAAGTGTTACTGTTTTGTTGATTAATAAGCTTAGTGGTGTGGTAAATCAGACTGTTTTTTTCCTACTTGTTACCTTTTAAAAATGGAAATGAAATATCTGATCTAAAAACATTAAAAAATTAGAGCTAGGTAAAAAGCTATGCCCCCTGAAATATTTTTCATTGATGTTTGATTATATGATTATAAAAATGTGTACTTTAGAATTTTAACATTATTATTACTAATATTTAGTTTATCTGGTTTGTAAAAATTATACATTGAATTGTATTATGTATTATTTATTGTCTAAATACTGTTGGCAGTATCAAAGATGTTAGTAGAAATAAGTGAACTCCTGTATAATTTTTATAATTAGACTGCAATGGATCCGATGATGTAATCTTTAAAAAACCTTTTTTTTTTTTTGAATTCTCTATTATTTTACATCTCATTCCATTAAACTGATTGATATTATTTATTAGATTATAGCATGGAAAGTTTATTTTTTTTCTGCAAACTGTCTTTACCTGGATTTATATGGAACTTGGCCATATATAGTGTTTTAATTTTTTTTTTTTTTTTTAAATCTAGGCAGTAGGTAAGTTTGGATACCAGAATAATTTAAAAATGTTTGAAGTGGTTTTTAGTATGTTGATGTTTTTGTAATGAGGGCAGGTATTTACCACCATAAATTAATACGTAGAGAGTAAATATAAATTGGCAGATACAGCATGCTTTTTTAGTTTGCCACTGTAACTTTTTAAATCCTAAAATGTTGTAATTTTTTCCCAATATTTTTGTTACAGGTTATCCAGTTTTCCTTGAGAGATTATGTCCAGTATTGGTATTATACACTAAGCGATGATGAATCTTTTCTTCTTGAAATTAGGCAGACTCTTCAAAATGCGCTCATTCAGTTTGCTACTAGGTAAGGACATGGCATTGTATTTATGCAGAAAAATGTAGATGCATGGTTTGTACCACTAAGGAAAATAACTTTTAAGGGGAGGAATTGTTTATTAAAAGGTAAGTAGAACAGCAGATTATTATTGTGGGATAACTCCAGGATTTTAGAACTAGAGCTCTTAAAACCTTTACCCCAGATTTTAGGTTTTTACAGAATGTTTATTTTGATTAAGCACTGCTTTCTGTTTGGTAGTTTTTTCTTTAGGGTCCAAATCAGTGACTTTTTAAATCTGTTACCCCACTTATTGATACTTTTCCCCCCGCTTTTCCCTAGACCCTCTGTTTTATGTGAGTGCTATGAAAATAGATTAGTTTCAGAGTAACTGCTCTTCTCCTTTTGCTATAACTCTTCTCCTAATTATGACACATATCAATTGGAAGTTCTCTTAGAGGGAGGAGAAGGGACCAAAGGAACATAAGTCAGTGGAGAATATTCAAGTTTATATTTTTCAGAAGAAAAGTTTATTTTGGTGAGTTTAAGGAACTTTTCTTGTCAGATGTACTAAAATTCTTACTTTACAAACCAGCTGTATACTGCCTCCCATATGATGAAAGTATTTTGGCTTCTATTTTACTTAAACTGCTTGATTTTTTTTGATGGGAGGCTGTTTCACACCTGTTTAAATTACGTTTACTTTCATTTTTATATTTGAAGGCTTTTGTTTTTTTTCCCCTATCATTGACGTCTAACTTTTTGAAAGCCTTTTAATGGGCAACATTATAGGAAAGGGAATACTTGTGTTCTAGAAATTATTTATTTTTGAAAGAAAGATTTTATGTTTGGATGAGTTTGTAGACTTCTTTTTTTATTCCATTAAAATATGTTGCTACCATCACACACAAAGATTGCCCTGCTATGTATTTCCAGCTCATGCTGCCCTTTCAGGCCCTTTCCTCTATCTCCATTTGATTCTAAAGCTTTAGATTTGGAGTTGGCTAGAGGAGGGGCATGAGATGTGTTTCCCAACCTCATTGGGGAGCCTGGTACAAGGTTTATGGTTTGAACAATAATAGTTATAGAGATAGATTTGTACTTCTCCTCCCTCATGATTAGGAGTAAGCATTTGCAAAGGAGCTAGCCAGAATTACAGATGCAGACTCACTGTGGAACACAGAACATGTAATTGGTATAATCAAAGGAAGTCGGAACTTGAATGTAATCTCTTTTATTTCATGTGCACCATTATTGAGTGTTAGGTATTCTTTCAGATAATTCTTCTAAATATTTATTTATTGCTTTCTATAGTGACGCTATCCTGATGACTTTTTTTTTTCTTAGAAAGGGTGAGGATAAGAAGAATTCATTATTCTTGTGCCTGACTATTGGAAAATATATAAAAATGTGTAACACATTTTAGAACTGGAAAGAGATTTGAGCTCTGTAATTTGAAAACTTGAGTTTGCGTTCTAGCTCCACCTCTGGCTGTAGGACTGTGAGCAAGTGTCTTTAAACTTTGAACCTTGGTTTTTCTCATATGTAAAATAAGTGTAATAATAACTACCCTGTTCTGTGTTCCTCTCAGGATAATTGTCAGGATCAAAATTCGTGTTATTCAACTAATATTTTGGGCATACTTTGTACCAACCAGATGCTGGGGATACAGCAGTGAATAAAACAAAGTCCCTGCTCAGTGGAGTGAAATGAAATACCTGTGATAGTGTTTTGAAAATTGTGAAGGAATTTAGAACTTTAAGTTTTTATGCCATCCAACACCCATAATTTTACTGATGAGGAAGCTAAGGTCCAGAAAGGTAAAGTGGTTAGTCTAATGTTATCCAGTGAGTTAGAGTTAGAATCAAATTGTTCTTAAGTTTGGTATTTTTTCTCCCACCCAATTAAATATTTTATAATCTAGGTTATTTATCTTAGTTTCCTGCTCTTCTTTCCTATTATTGCAATACTTTCCCTATTTTTGATCCCCTGGTCACCTTTCTTTTCACTGTAGGTCTTAAGTTTTTTTTTCTTTTGAAAACATTCAGTGCTATCAAGCTTAATGAAAAAGCAAGGTTTTTTTGCATCCTACACTGATCTAAATTTATATCTTTGCTTGACCATTTACCTTAAGTTTCTGGCGAATTAAAACATTACAGATAATAACTACTTTAGAGGCTGCTTTGAGGCTAAAAAATGGTATGAAATAAAGTTCTTAGCATGCGATAAAACTCATTAATTGTTGGTTTGTTCCTTCTCTGTTAATTACTTTTCTACATAGACTTTTTCTATTACTACGCAAATATATGACTTACTAGAGGCTCCATGACTTCCAGTACCAGTATCAAGAAAATTAGTCTGTTTACAATCATTCATATACTTTAAAAAACCTTATTCTGTGCTGTCTGCTGTATACTGTGAAGCATATGATAGCAGCAAAAATTATCACCTCTATTCTTTAACTTACAGTCCTTTATGGGGCCCACAACTGTGGAAAAAAACTTTTTTTTTTTTCCTCTCCAGTGGTTTCATAGGTTTGATTTTTTTAAAGGGCCATGAACTCAGAAAATGTTTAGAACCTATGATTTTTGGTGTTTGTATTTACTCATCAACTTTGAGAAACAGTTAGAGAATGCCACTGTAAAATGAAGTGCTTAACTTTGAATAAAGATGGGAAGAAAATAATGTATGTTTTGAGTCCGAAGTTGTGGATTTGAACTTAGCTCTATTACTTGTTAAGCTCTTGGTCTTGAGTGGACAAAACACATATATTTTTTGTCTGGAGATGATAACTTGTATCCCCTTATCAGGTGGTTGTTAGGATTAAATGACATCATGTGTGGGAGAGTACTCTGTAGTGATAACATCTTATTTAGTATTAGTACTTTTGTTATTCCGGTAACAGCTTGGGGAAGGAAACTTTCCTCCAGCACCCTTGAGTTCTCCTTCTCTGTGGAATTTGGGTGTGGATTAGACAGAAGCCTCAGGGGATGAATCCTGGATAACCCATGTATTTTTTATTCCCCCTTTAAATAAGATATTATAGTGTGATATTGACAGCTTTGGCCTGTGTCAGAAAATCTATAATTCTGTCTACCATTAAGTTGTAGTGTATCTAAAAGAAAATTTTTAATATCTCTGTAAAATAGTAATACTAGTACTTGTAGCAAACTCAGAGTTGTAAGGGGAAAATGAGATGATGTGGGTGAAACATTTAGTAAAGTACTTACCAATCAATAAATGACATTTTTAGCCAATCAGTTGACTCTGTGCCTCTATAATCTGGCACATAGTAAGTGTTCAGTAAAATTAACTTCTCTGTTATTGTTGTTGCTGTTATGTTCCTAGGTTGTGTACACACATTCTTTGACCCTGTCTTAGCTATTTTTTTGTACAGCAAGGGAGGTAGAGAGGGCAAAATTAAGGCACATGAAACATGGAGAAATAAAACAATCATTTCTGTGGTATTGAGAGTGGTTTTTCATGTAGAGATAGAGTGAACTAGAGTAGCTGATGAAGACCTCAATGGAATTGAGAGCAAAACTGGTTTTCAAGAATGGGTTATTTGGATAGATAGAGAGGAAGGATATGTTAGGAAATAAGAATAGTATGAGCAAATTTCTAAGAAAGAAGATAAGGATAGTGTAGTAGAAACTATAACAAGCAACCTTGTTGATCTTGAAAGTGAAATATGGGTGGTAAATCCCTCCATCTTTGTTCCTCTTAATCCAAGATTAGCAGAAAGTTCATATATTCTTTTTTGTTCTTTTTTTTTTTTTTTTTTTTTTTTTTGAGATAGAGTCTTGCTCTGTCACCCAGGCTGGAGTGCAGTGGCACACTCACTGCAACCTCTGCATCCCAGGTTCAAGCAATTCTTCTGCCCCAGCCTCCTGAGTAGTTGGAATTACAAGCGCGCGCCACCACACCCGACTAAGTTTTATATTTTTAGTAGAGATGATGGGGTTTCACCATGTTGGTCAGGCTGGCCTTGAACTCCTGACCTCTGATCTACCTGCCTCAGCCTCCCAAAGTGCTGGGATTACAGGTGTGAGTCACTGTGCCCCACCCCCGCGCCAGGGAAAGTAGATATGTGCTAATGCCACTGTGTTCCTTCCTGAAAGATCTTCCCGTGGAGGGAGGAGGGATAGATACATAGGTTTCAGGATTCGCTGGCTGTGATACTAATGACATAGTATCACAGGGAATGATTGGTAAAAATTCAAGAACATATTCCCTATTTTCTTCCTTTACCTTTTGCCATAGAAATAATGAAAATAAATGGTATATCCCTACACTTGTTAAAAGGCAAACGAAACTCAAATAGTGGACATTTGCAACAAAATTTTGTCCTTTTTTTGTTTTACCATTTTATATTCTTTGCAATTTGAAATTTGGGTGAAAACTGACATTCCTCGGAAAGACAGTTATATTTATTACAGTATAGCAAAAATAATTAGAAACTAAAATTAGAAATTTTATCTAAATATTTAAAAGAAGGGGAAATGGTTAATGTTATTTGTTTTTGTTTTGAGACAGACTCTCGTTCTGTCACCTCCTAGGCTGGAATGCAGTGGCACGATTTCTGCTCACTGCAGCTTCCGCCTCCCAGGTTCCAGCGATTCTCCTGTCTCAGATTCCTGAGTAGCTGGAATTGCAGTTGCACGCTGCCACGCCCGGCTAATTTTTGTATTTTAGTAGAAACGGGGTTTTACCATGTTGCCCAGGCTGATCTCGAACTCCTGAGCTCAGGCAATCCACTGGCCTCAGCCTCCCAAAGTGCTGGGATTACAGGTGTGAGCCACCACGCCCAGCCTAATGTTTTTATAATCTATAGAATAGACCTGGGGTAATAGTTCATTATTAACTGATACAATTCACAAACTATACAGTTCAACCACTTAAAGTCAGTAGCTTTAGTTAAGAGTTGTACAACTTTCATCACAATCAATTTAAGAACATTTTAATGACTTCACAAAGAAACCTTATATCCATTGTCAGTCACTTCTGCGTTCCCCCATGCTTCTAGCTCTAGGTAACTACTAATCTTTTTTTTTTGTCTCTCTGGATTTGCCTATTCTGAGCATTTTATATGAATGAAATAATATATATGGTCTTTTTTCCTGTTTCTTTTACTTAGCATTATGTTTTCAAGTTTCATTCATATTGTGGCATAAATTAGTGCTTATTCTTTTTTATTGCTGAGTAATATTCCATTGAACACATACCACATTTGTTTTTCATCAGTAAATGGGCATTTAGGTTGTTTCTACTCTTTGAATCATATGAATAATGCTACTATGAGTATTCATGTACAAGTTTTTGAGGGACAAATGTTTCCATTTCTCTTGGATATATACTTGGGAATATAATTTCCTTTTGAGGAACTGCAAACTTTTTCAAAGTGGCTGTACTTTGTTACATTTCCACCAGCAGCATATGAAAGCTCCTCTTAGACCAACACTTAAGTTATTGTTGTCTGTCTTTTTGTCACCATCATAGTGAGTGTGAAGTAGTATTACATTATCGTTTTAATCTGCATTTCCCTGATAGCTAATGATATCAAGCATCTTTTCGTGTGCTTATTGGTCATTTGTATATTTTCTGTAGATATGTGATTTGTTCTACAGATAGATGGTTTGTTTTCAATCATGTGTTTTCCAGTGTCTGAAAAATGAAATGTTCATAGATCCAGCGGAAGCATATTAAAATGTGTGGAAAAAATTAACATGGAAGTCACAAGTGGGAACTCTATCTACAATAATTTATTACGTATTTACTGTTCCATCATGTACAAACCATGATAGTAAGCATTTGTTTCCAGATACTGACTGCCTATACAAAATTGTTATCTATAGTTGAAAAAACAATTCTTAAGTTTTCATTCATAAGAACACAAAGAATAGAAAAGAAAAATGACAAATAGATTAATTTTTAAAAAAGTCATAGTAGGTATCTTTATTACTGACAACCAGATGTTTCTGTTTCTGGCTGTAAAGTAATATATACCTATTTTGTAAAATGTAATTTTCTTCTTTAGATTTTCTGAATTAGCTATATTCAGCCATAGACCCACAATCCAAAGATTACTGTTAATGTTTTAGTATATTTCCTTTTAATGTTTTAGCTGTGCATACATGGTTACGATTTTTATATAGCTAAAAATCATACAGCATATGTTACTTCGTACAGTTTTGATTCTAATATGTTTTCTATATATTTGTAATTCTTCTTATATATATTAATGGCTATAAAACTGTCTATTGCAGGAATCAGTAAACTTTTTCTCTAAAGACCCAAACAACTATTTTAGGATTTGTAGGCCACATCATTTCTGTCACAGTTAGTCAGTTCTGCCATTGTAGCACAAAAGCAGCTGTGGACAAAATGCAAATAAATGAGCATAACTGTCCAATAAAACTATATTTATAAAAACCAGCAGAGTACATGTCCTTTACAGGGACGTGGATGAAGCTGGAAACCGTCATTTTCAGCAAACTAACACAGGAACAGAGAACCAAACACTGCATGTTCTCACTCATGAGTGGGAGTTGAACAATGAGAACACGTGGACACAGGGAGGGGAACATCACACACCAGGACCTGTTGGGGGTTGGGGGGCAAGGGGAGGGGGAGCATTAGGATAAATACCTAATGTAGGTGACGGGTTGATGGGTGCAGCAAACCACCATGGCACGTGTATACCTATATAACAAACCTGCACATTCTGCACATGTACCCCAGAATTAAAAGTAAGTATAAAAAAAAAAAGCAGCAGCACACTCAATAATAAAATGAAAAGTAACCTAATTAAAAAATGGGGAAAGAATTTGAATAGACATTTCTCTGTAGAAGAAATGTCCAGATGTTCTGAAGGACTTAGATCTTAGTTGTAGTAATTTTATTAATACTCCTGTTTACTAAAATAGTTAACATCATGAGTTTAATTTTCTATACTTTATTACTTAAGAAGATGTGCACTTAGCCCCATGTTATTTTTTTTTCCTGTATTTTGTCTTAACTAAGGTGTTCACGTCTTGTTTTTTATACTGCTGAAATGATGACTATACTTTATGTGTGTACTTCTGTATAAACTTTTTACTATTTTCTGAGACCTAAGTCCTTCAGAACATCTGGATTTTGGAATCTCTTTGAAGCATTGAAACATAGGATATGGGACTGCACTTCTTAAGCAGTGTTATCGCTCACTAAATACCATTTCCCTTAATACAGTCATGTAAAGCTGCATGCCTAAGTTCGTTTCCACCAATTTTATGAATCAGGATGTTTTGTTTTCTTGTTAAGGTAGAGTAGAAAGAACACTGAACTGAAAGTTAAGAACCCTGTTTGTTTTGTTTTTGTTTTTGTTTTTGAGACAGAGTTCGCCCTGTCGCCCAGGCTGGAGTACAGTGGCGCAATCTCAGCTCACTGCAACCTCCGCCCTTCCAGGAACCCTGTTTGTTTAACAAAACCTTGGTCTCACTGTGTCTCCTAGAATATGTAATTTAAATTCTGGCTCTGAAATTACAGGGAATTGTGATAGTGATTTGAGATCCCTTTCAGTTCTAAAATAGTAAGATTCTCTGGTCAGGTTGTTACTAATCTTGATTTCTTTTCAATCGTGTCTCCTCCCAAAACACACACTAACTTACTCCATCACACTCCACATTTTGAATGCCATTTGGGGAGTTATTTTTTTTAAGTATATAGGATTGCTAATTAGAGTTAATTTACTTTGGGATTAAAGTACTCTTCATAGCTATTGTTTTATTAGTAGGTGTCTTTTTTTTTGTTTTTGTTTTTTTTTGAGACGGAGTCTCGCTCTCGCCCAGGCTGGAGTGCAGTGGTGCAATCTCGGCTCACTGCAAGCTCCCCCGCCTGGGTTCATGCCATTCTCCTGCCTCAGCCTCCTGAGTAGCTGGGACCACAGGCGCCCGCCACCACACCCAGCTAATCTTTTTGTATTTTTAGTAGATACGGGATTGCACCATGTTAGCCAGCATAGTCTCCATCTCCTGACCTGGTGGTCCGCCCGCCTCGGCCTCCCAAAGTGCTGGGATTACAGGTGTTAGTAGGGGTCTTATAGTAGGATAACAAAATTTATTTAAACCTTTTAATATATTTCTAAATGATCAGAAATAATGCTTGATTTTAAATATAAAATACGTTTACTAATCTTTTCTCGATTAAAACACTTGTATCAATGAAATAAAAAGTTTTTGTACAACTAGACTATTGCTGTTCTTTATAGAATGCTGAAAACAATAAATCTGTAGTGTTATGAGTTTAATATTTTTTTAAGTTTTCTGAGGTGTAAGTTCTCCCACCACATTCAGTTTTAAGCTATCAGCATGAAGTCACTGAACATGGAAATAGGAAGAGATTCACGTAATTGTTTGCCTACTCCAGCTCACAGTTGGAGAGGATACAGCTAAGTGAAGAGGGGGCAGAGGCAGATTTGTAAACCTGAAGTAATGAGATGTATTTCCTTGTGTGTTTGCTAATTTAACTCCTATGGAAGAATTCTTCATTTATTTTTGAGGACTATGGTAGGGGGTAATCATACATTTACTGTAAGTTCAGGAATGTTTGTGAAGAAGGTCAAGTTAGTTTCATTATTTTAATCAATACTGACAACTAAATCCTTAAAGTGGTTGATAAAAGGGTAAAAAAAGGGGACTCTAGAGAGATGATTATGGTAACACGTAGTATTTATGACTGAATTGACGTAGGGGGGATTGATTTAGTGGATTCAAAATGAAGCTTACAATTCTGTGCCTTTACAATTTTACCCAAATTCAATTTCAGGCTGAGTTTTTGACACTGTAGAACAAAGTAGTTCTTCAAGGACTCTGAAGGATGGAAACAAGTAAAGGATTATGTACTTAGAGTAAAGAGTAGTATATCCTTTCTAATAGTGAATTAAGAGGGGAAGTTAGTATCTGATTCAGAGGCTCAAAGGAGAAGGAATTTTTTTCTTTCACAGATAAGCCACTCAGTTGCTCTCTCTCAACAAAAAAAAGTCTGTGAGTCAGTTGATCAAAAGGCCCTCTAATAGAGTAAAACTTTTCCCAAAATCTGCTCAAAGTTACTTGTCAAAAATCTACCCAGAAAAACTAGGAATTCTATTTTAATGATTTTTCAAAAATTTCTGTTTTTTACATAGAAGATAAAGACCTTTTGTAGAAGATTAATACATATTATTATAATTTTATGTGATTGGTTATTATATTGACCTTATTAGCGTACCTTTAAAAAAGCCAAGTCTTAACATGCGTGTGTGTGTTTGTGTGTGTATGTATATATGTATATACCTCTTCCCTTGAGATTCCTTTCAGTTCTAAAATACTACGATTCTGTGGACCTCTCTGTCTGTGTGTGTGTGTGTATGTGTGTATGTATGTGTGTATGTGTACATATATATAGTGTCTATATGTATACCTGCACATGTAGTATATAGTACACTCTGTCATTCTTACAGTTTTTAAAAAAGGTCTTCATAGTCATTTCTCTGAAAAACTAATGTAGCATCAGGAGCATACCATTTATTATAGGATTATTTTCTGTGGAAAAAGCAGCTTTTACTTTTATCATTTTGACATAAGGCACGTTTTCCAGGAAAGTATTCTGCCATGAATATGAAGATCGCCTTTACTGCCAAACGATCACCCTCTCCTAGTCAGGCAAGTCTACAAGATGACCCTTGCATATATATTTATCATGCTCGTTCCCATCTTCTGCTCATTCCTGTGTCCTTTCTTCTCTCGTATAAATACTGCTCTTTCATCAAGATTTAAGTGTAGCCTCTTTATTGAAGCCTCTTTAAATTACTACATATCACTTAATCTATAGTCTGTGTGTGTGTAGTTCTTGTCAACAAAATTTTGAGCTGATTTTGAAATGGTTCCAATTCTGTGCTATTGCAGTGAAAGTTCTCTTAACTGATGTTTAGTTAGCCAGTGCTCTTCATTCCCTTTGTATGCTATAATGACTGATAACCTTAACATTAAGACTAGGCTCTATTACATCTATCCACTTCTGTTTCCACCCTTTGAGTTTTATGCTTATCAAAAGTCAGTTGTGTGATGCCTGGACCCCACCTCCAGAAAATCTGATACCGTTAGTCTGTGGTGTGACCTGAACATTGGTGATTTAGAGGAGACAGATAATCAAACACGTTGAAAAAAAAGTTGTATTTGTTTCTGAGCCCATATATCCCAGTTACACTTTTTTATGATAATCAGGTGGTTTAATTAACACTCAACTTAGATTGAAGAAATATGAATATGACAGGGTAGTTTCTGTGAAAACTAAATCACTTACTTTGGAATTACTCAAAGCTGGTGGAAGATTGTAGTTGAATTAAGTGAGTGAAAGGCAAGTATGAAATTTGAAAGTCTTCAGGGACTCTTCATGCAGATTTGTTCACAAATGTCTTTATTCCCTTGCCATTTTAAAGAAACTGGACACCATAGGTTTTGCAGTGTGGGAACAGTTTGTAGTTTTTTCAAGACCCAAGGCATGTTAATACCACTCAGCAGAGCCTTAACCAAAGAATAAATCTTAGTCCTACACAGGAAGATTTATATCATTGAAGTTAAAGTGAAATATATTCATGACTCCCTCTTTTGATCAAATATTTAAATTTACCTACTGCCCAATTACCAGTTTTTTATACACTCTGTCCCTGTGTGTGTGTGTATGTGTATGTGTATGCGTATGCGTATGTGTATGTGTGGTTTTATGTAGCTAATATAATCAATCAGACTCAAAGATATAATAAGTGTTGTTAGAGAAAACAAACTTTGGGAAATGATGTGACTTGCTGAATTTCATAGACTGGCACATATGCCTTTGATTTGAGTAAAAGACCCATCATTTGGGGAAGACTTGTTCGAATCAATGGCATCTGTGCCAGTCCAGTGCATTTTCCAGAAATACTTGATTTTGGTCGTGTTTTGTGTTACTGATGATGAGCTGTACACTGCTTAGAATAGATGGAACAAGTGAGGCAATTTATAATTCTAAACTCACACATATTTGGGACTTTACTTGCCTTTTTAAGGCATTGGCATTAAGTAGCCGTGAGTCAAAAAGAGCTTCTCAGTACATATTCTACTTTAACACTTCAGGGAATAAGGAAGCAATTGTTGTTTGTGCCTACTGTTGCCATTCTCCAAACATCCATCGTAAACAGTGCTCTAACCCTGAAAAAGGAATCAATAAATCAGTGTGCATTTAGTGCCTCCAATAATATTTGAAACATTACTTTTCCACGGGGGATACAACTATGAATAAAACAAACACAGTTGGCTGAGTGCAGTGGTATGTGCCTGTACTCCCAGCTACTCAGAAGGCTGAAGTAAGAGGATCACTTGAGCCTAGGAGTTTGAGGCTGCACTGTGAATGCAGCCTGGACAACATAGTGAGACTCTATTTAAACAAACCAACAACTGCAATAACAAAAAACAGACCCAGTCAATCTGTGCCTTACTGAGATTAATGTTCTAACAGCAAATAATTCAACTGTAGCTTGTAAGAGCTATAAAAAGTGGAAAGTTTGGTAGAATGCATGACTGGAGACAGGACCTAGTCTGAAGGAATAGTGGAGAGGATGGGGGTCAATGAGGGCTGGCATGTGGAATTGACGTTTTAGATAAACTTTAATGTATAAGTGGGAATTGTCAAGTGAATGGGGGGAGAGGAAAATTTATGGAGAGTAGGCAGTGCCAAGCAAATGTAGGGGAGGGAATAGTCTGTCCAGAGGCACTGAGAGTATAAGGGGCGTATTAGCATTTGACAAATGGAAAGAAAGCCTGTGGATCTGCATAACAAAGAGGCAGGGAGAAGGTGAGATAGATGGTGATGAGGAGGAAATACACAAGGGCTCTCCGGTAAGAAAGATCTTAGAGAAGGTGTTTGTGCTTAGCTCTAATAATAATGGGGTGTTATTGCAGTTTTAAAGCTGTATATATCCTATTTTAAAAATTTGACTGCTTTATGGAAATTGGAATGCAAGGGAGACAGTGGATGTGGGAGACCTATAAGTAGAATGGTGGCGAGGGATAGGATGGTAGCATTAGAGACAGAGATAAGGGCTTGCAAAATTTATGTTCAGAGAGACATACTTTATAGTTTTGTTTTGCTTTTGTGCTTTCAATTAAAATTTCATTACTTGTTTGCATTCCTAGTTAACCTTCTTAATTCTTTATTGCAACCATTCTGTCAAGATACATAAGCTTCAGGGGCCTACTGTAAATTTTTTCAGGCTAGGGTTAATTGTATCACTTTTTTTGGTCATATAGGGATTATGTTCTTTTATTTTTAAATTCAAGAAATTACAGCTTATTAGTAATAATAATAAAACTCAAGTGTCGGTAATAAGATGAGTTATGTAATAGCCCGGTTGTTTTACTAGACTAAGAATTATATGGGGGAATATTTTAAGCAAAGTGAAAAAGAGTTTTGACTGTTGGCATAATGTAAGAAGAATTGATATTAAGAGCTCTACTAGAAAGCTATGTAGTAGATGCAGTAGAATTATGGCTATTACATAATGAAATATTTCTTACTCATTTTCACATTGCATTTATTACATATTTATCATGTCATGATTTTAGAAAGTACTTCACTGTCATCAAAATATTTTCCAATTTTGTTAAGACAAACTTTACTAGAAATTGTTAATATATATCCTTCTAATTTATAAATGGGAAGCAGTGTGCTATTGTTCTTCCTAATCTAGAAAGTTCTTTTGAGATTTATATTGTTTGCATGAAGTCAGTGGAAATAAGTCAAGCAGAAGGAAAATAATAACCTCAGAAAGAGATACAGGATATCTGTACTGTTTTTCCTATTTTTCCTACCCTCAACATATTTCTGTATTGAAAATAGAAATCTGTACATCAAATTTGAAATAATTTGTATGTATTTGCATTGCTTGATAATTTTGTTCGTCTAAAATGTGATTATGTCCTCTATAATGAATCAAGATGGATTTAAAATGCCTTCTAAATTGGTAAATTTTATTTTGTTTGAAAGTTTCAGTAAATTAAATAAACAGCATTGTACCACGAAACAGGACAGATGTAACTTGAAAGATTATATATTCTGCTTTCTTCTAAGTTTGTCAGAATGAACCTTTTATGGATTAAATGAGCTATGGCCTATACTAAGTAAATTTTGTTTTTATAAAATTTTCAAGTATGGATGATTTTGAATAAATATTCATATAAAGATTTTTGAAAGATGCTTATACAGATTGTGATTTTTTTTTTTAAATAAGAAAAAAGAGATTCTAGAGACTGTTAGGTTTAAATTTTTATTTTAGGTTTTATGTTGAGACTGAATATTGTTACCAAGTTTAGTTATATGCTTATATGCTTGGCTCTTATAGTCTATATAATGTTAATTAATTCTTCCTCGGATTACTGAGCTTAGGGATCCACCTTTTTGTGTTGATTTGTTTTCCTGTTCATATACTTATGGCTTTCTCTTTAGTTTCATGTATACAAACAAACCATAGTTGTGCCTTAGTGTTAATAACTTATTTTTTACTTGAAAACAGCCATTTATTTTTCAATATCATACTGACTCTTTAAGGGTTTTTTTCCCCCCCCAAAAAAGTTACAGTAATTAAGTCAGCTTCTTCACTAGCCTCTTTATTGTATGTTTGGGTAATTACCAGAATGAGTTACGGTGTACTTTTTTGGTTCCTCCATTGTCCAGCATCTTCCCGAATAGACTCTTTGTTTTCTATCTACTTGGTATGTTCCTGAAAGGGTGAATTAATTTTAGTGCGATTTTATGAAAAAGAACATTATATTAAAAAGTCACGCAGTCCAGGGAGAGATATAAATTGTTTTTGAGTTATCTATTGTGTTTTTTACCTGTTTCACTGGTATACTGAATTAACAGGATCTTTTGAGGTCTGTTGCTTTTGAGATGGAGTACTAGGTGACTTCCTAAAATTAGTAATTACCTTTTTCATCAGTATTCTAAAGGCTTTTATATGTGTGATATTTTACATCATTCTTTAAACCATTCGTTTAATTAGTTATTTCTAATGGTTAAGGCTTTTTGTTGTTTTTGTTGTTGTTGTTGTTGGTGAGATAGCTCTGTTACCCAGGCTCGAATGCAGTGGTGTGGTCACAGCAGCGTTGACCTCCTGGGCTCAGGTGATCCTCCCACTTCACCCTCCCTAGCAGCTGGGACTATAGGTGCATGCCACCATGCCTGGCTAATTTTTGTAGAGACAGTTTCACCATGTCAACTAGGCTGGTCTTGAACTTCTGGACTCAAGTGATCCTTCTGCCTCAGTCTCCCAAAGTGTTGGGATTACAGGTGTGAGCCACTGTGCCTGACCATGGCCAAGTTTTTAAGTGCTAGTGTATTCAAACAGAACGTTCAGAACATGTGTTGCATCGCTAAAAAGACGAATGTGGAGAATTCAGAAACAATTCAGAAGAAACCAAGAAATGTTTGAAATGCTCTTTTAAAAGCAAACAAAACTATTCAGAATTCCTTATGTATTCTTATGTTGGGGCTGAGAAATTACATGATATACTGTTATCAGATTCACTTCAAATTTAACTGGAAAAAAATTAATTTCTTTTACTATTTTAAGCATTTAGATAGTAGTTTTAAACTTTGGCACATGAAATAATTCAAGTAATATTGTTAGAAGACTTAGTGAAGATTTACTTTGGATCTTGTGAAACAATACTAACAGGTAATAATGAATGAAAATCTCAATTTAAATTTACAGTCTCAGACAATCATGTTGTCAGTAGTCATTAAAATGAATTTATATTTTCTGATAAAGCATTTATATAATTCTTTTATGTAATGTGTTTTTTATAAGGTCAAAAGAAATAGACTGGCAACCTTATTTTACTACACGCATTGTAGATGATTTTGGCACACACTTACGAGTATTCAGAAAGGCTCAACAGAAAATAACAGAGAAAGATGATCAAGTAAAAGGTAATATCTTTATTCCATTTGAAAACTAGGATTTAAAAATCTGTTTTCCTTTTATCATTTTATATATCTTGAATTGTTTTTCTTTAGGTACAGCAGAAGATCTTGTAGATACCTTCTTTGAAGTTGAAGTTGAAATGGAAAAGGAGGTTTGCCGTGATCTAGTGTGCACTTCCCCCAAAGATGAAGAAGGTTTTCTTTCAATTTAACTTTTTTGACAATAGTAACTGGCTAGAGTCAAGTTAGCAGAACCAGTGAACAAATCTTAAGGGTAAAATTATTCTTACTTTGGGCAGGTAGCATAGTAAAGATGCTATTCATTTTATTTTATTTTGTAATTCTTAAAAGTAGTTTCCAGATTCTGTTTTCTTCTTTAAAGGTCATCTTTAATAATTAACTGGTCCTGGCTGGGTGCAGTGGCTCACGCCTGTAATCCCAGTATTTTGGGAGGCCGAAGGGCCTGGATTGCTTGAGCCCAGGAGTTCAAGACCAGCCTAGGCAACATGGCAAAACCCTGTCTCTACTAAAAGTACGAAACATTAGCTGGCTGTGATGGTGCACACCTTTAGTCCCAGCTATTCAGGAGGCTGAGGTGGGAGAATCACCGGAGCCTGGGAAGTCAAGACTGCAGTGACCTGTGATCATGCCACTGCACTCCAGCCTGAGTGACGAGAGTGAGACCCTGTCTAAAAAAAAGAAAAGAAATTATCAATCTACTTTTAAAATATAGCAAACATAAACATTTTATAATTGGATTTTTTTTATCTGTAGTGATTTCTCTTCCTCTTGAATTCATTATTTTTGCTTCAGAAGTATACCTGTTACCATAAAATATTTCCTAAGGGAATGAATATAGTGATTTCAAATAAAATTTACAGATTTCAGCGGGCTTGTCTTTTATTTGTAGGAGTTTACACTAGACAAGTTTTAGCTAAGGACGTTATCTTTCCCCAGTTTTGCACGTATTAAGTCTTTGTTAATTGGCACAGTTTTAAATTAAGAGAATCACTTATGCAATTATATTCCCAGGAAGTGTCAGCACAGGAACAATGATAGAAAAGCTCTTCTAGTTGTGGAAATTGTTTTCTTAGATTTTGAAAATGTTTTAAATATTTTTATTTATTTCCTTTGTTCTTCCTTTCTTTTCCCTTTTCTTTTTATTTTTATTGTATAGTTCAGCTTTTAATGGCCAGTTTATTAGCACTGTTAAGAAATATAGTTGACACTTGAACAGTGAGAGAGTTGGGGGTATTGACCCCCTGTGCAAACAGAATTCTGTGCATAACTTTTGTCCCCCAAAAACTTAAATACTAACAGCCCACTGTTAACCATAACCCTTACCAATAATGTAAAAAATTGATTAACACATAGACTAGTATCTGCACATATTTTATGCATTCATGGCATACCTTTTTCTTAATTTTTTTTTATATTTCTAGGCTATGCGGTTCATCTCTGAGTTTTTAAAATAGTCACAAATCTCTAAAAAATTTTCTAATTTATTTACTGAAAAAAATCCACATAAAAGTGGGCCTGAGCAATTCAGACTCTTTGTTCAAGGGTCAATTTGTATTATAGTAACTTAGAATGTAACTCATAGATATACTGATGTGCAATAGCTTTATGTAAGTTGAGCTCTCTTAAATCAGCAGAGTAGATGAGCATACTCTTTTTTTCCTTTGTTATAGCCTGCTGAGATGGTGGAGGTTTTTCTTTGAAAGAAGAATTACAGCTATATTTTAAAATGTGTGAATAACTTTTAAGTATGGAAAGCTAATTAATGTGTGGTAGAATTACAAAGTACCTGGTCCATCTAAAACTATTTTGGGAGAAAAGACTTGTAATGAAATTTTTTATGATTCAAAAAACTGGTTAAAACAGCAAAATTAAAAAACAATTAAGTTGATTAATGAATAGTTACTACTTGAAGAATAATGAAGGAATTTTTAATGAATACTGATGTGTACTAATTGCTAAAATAATAAGCCATTTTAGGCAGAGAACTGCTTAGTTCCACCTTTTTTATGTACCTTATATATCAAGAGTAAGTGTAGACTTTATATTTTCTAATGTTATGATAGCTACTTTTTCTATTTTTAGGATTCCTAAGGGATTTGTGTGAGGTCTTATTATATTTATTGCTACCTCCTGGAGATTTCCAGAACAAGATCATGCGATACTTTGTCAGGGTAAGCTTAAACTCATACCAAATCATACCTGTAAAAAAACGTAGAGCAGGAGTTTTCAAAATTTTTGGTCTTAAGACCCTGTTACACTCATAAAATTTATTGAAAACTCTAAAGAGCTTTTGTTTATGTGGGTTTTCTTTAAAATATTTACATATTATAAGTGAAAACTAAGAAATTTTTAAAACATGAAAATATACAAGCATATATTTCATTACCTGATACATAGATAGAGCATCATAGCATTATGTAACTTTTGTAAAGGTCACTCTATGTACATGAAAGAACAAGAGTGAAAAGTTAAATAATGTCTTAGCATTATTATGAAAATGGTGTTGAAAGGGTCACCTGAAACCCAAGCTTCTAAGGGAACTTCAGGTTCATGGAAACCTCCCCCCAATCCCCCAGGAGTCTCTGGCTGATAAGTGCTTTGGTTTTTGGTTATGACAAAAGTTTGTTTTAAATTTTCTTATACCCTAGTGTTATCTAAATCAGGTTAGATAAAAATAACATTTTTGGACAGAAACTTTAAAAACTGTGCAGTTAAGATTATGTTTTTTTGTAATTGGAAAATTAATGTCAGATGAGAATAGTAGTCTTGGACTCTTTATTCCCTGAGTATAAACCTTCAAAGTAAAGCTCTGTGTGTAAATTTAAAGGAATAACATTTGCCTTTGGCTGCTGGTAATGATTTAGAAATGCTAGCTACATAAGACCATGTCCTGGTTGAATGGGTGAAATGAAAGTTTTGGATTTTCCTAAAAACGAAAGCTTATGATCTCTTTACTCTTTAGACAGACTAAAGAGATCGTAGATACAGATATCTGTGTCTGCAAAATAGATAACAAATCCTGAGACTTGCTTTTATGCTTGTATGGTATTGTTTATAAGCAATACCATACAATTTCCTAACATCTACCTAGCTTGAGTTCAGTGTACTTCTCAGGTATGTTAATGGTACTTACGTGAAGTAATAGAAAGTGCTTAGTGTTGATGGGAGGAGCCTTATTATATATTGTTAAGGCCAATTATTTGAGCTGGTCTTTATCAAGGGTGACAAGTACCTGGATGTCTATCACTAGATTCATATCTGCCACTGAAGGAAGATAGTACTAATCAGGTATAGCACTTGTTCATGCAGAATATCCATTTGGCATAATAATCTGTTTCCATAATACTCCAGCCAGCTACTGTTATGTGGAATCTCAGCATCATTTTGCATGTCTTGCCATCTTTTCCTTTTTGAAACTCTATTTTCTCTTTTCTTTCATGTCACTGGTCTCATTTTTAGTCACCTTTGTTTTCCTTTTTAGTCATGTTTATACTCCTTAACTTCTCTTCTGCTTAATTTTTGAATATTCAAGATCTTAAATCCCAGGACTTTTTCTTGCTCATCCATTACTGTGGCTTGAAACGCCTTCCAAATGCTAATGAGTTTGAAATTTATAGCTTTATTTCATATTTACCTTCTGAGCTCCGGGCAACTCTGAGCTGCCCTCTTGAAGTCACCACTAGAGTGACTGATAGCTTTTTAAAACTTAAATGTCCAAAGTGGAAGTCTTATTCTTACATCCATATCCTGTCTGCCTTTTAGTCTTCTCTCCATCCTAGTAAGTGGTATGATCATCTAGTAAATTTTTCAGATCTCAAGTCCTCCAAGAGGCTTACAGGTTTGCATGTAGTGTGGCTTTATTTACCTCTCTAGCCTTCATGCCAAGCAATGTCAAGGAAAACCAGAGCTGGACAGTAAAGTGTACTAAAAAACAGACCTTATCTAGCAACTGTTGCAGTAGGGGAAATGTGACCTCGGTATAGAATTGATCTCAATTCTGAATACAACAAGAACAAGTTGGGATTTATAGCCAAGGAGCAGGCCGGGGATCAGTGGATGGCAAATTACTGAAAGGAAACATCAGGTTTAAGTGGGAATTATGGGTAAACAGACTTAATAGGATTCTTGTTGAGAGCAGGCTGGGATATTCAGACACAAAGGGTGGGGACTGAGGAATTTAGGGTGAGGGAGGTCTGTCTAAACCCACTTGATAGAATTCTTGCTAAAACAACAATGAAAAGATGAACAGACATGGAATCTCAAAGGTTAGGGTGTAAATGGGTGGAGGATTCAGAGGAGCCTAAGTTTGGTCAAGGATAGTCTTTGTTAGTGGTCACTATACTCTAGCCACACTGGCATTTTCCCCCAAAAGTGCCGTTTTTCTCCCTGCTTCTCTAATGTCCTTTTTTTCTCTGTTAAGAATGATTCTTCGGCCGGGCGCGGTGGCTCATGCCTGTAATCCCAGCACTTTGGGAGGCCGAGGTGGGCGGATCACGAGGTCAAGAGATCTAGACCATCCTGGCTAACACAGTGAAACCTCGTCTCTACTAAAAATACAAAAAATTAGCCGGGCGTGGTGGTGGGCACCTGTAGTCCCAGCTACTTGGGAGGCTGAGGCAGGAGAATGGCGTGAATCCGGGAGGCGGAGCTTGCAGTGAGCTGAGATCACGCCACTGGACTCCAGCTTGGGCGAGAGAGCGAGACTCCATCTCAGGAAAAAAAACCAAAAAACAAAAAACCGATTCCTCTTATTCTGTCAGCTAAATTGTATTCATTCTTCATCTCACTTCATGTCACTTCCTTAGCGATGCCCACCCTGACCACCCAATCTAAATCTCCCTCATAATTCCCTGTTATTATCGATAACATCCAATTGTTTTCCTTCATAGCATTTACCATATTTTAAGATGGTAATTTGGTTGTTAATTTGGTACCTCTTTCTCCCAGATGAATTGTAACTCTAATGAGGACAGAGACTATATCTGTATTTATCATAAATATATACTTAGTGCTTAACATAATAACTGGCACATAGCAGATGCTCAGTCAGACAATCAGTTTTATTGCAAAAGGAAACCCATTTACCCTCTTGCTGGCTGTGGTGCATGTGCTACTGCAGCTTCTTGAAGATTAAGTTGACTCCTAAGAGCCACAAATGAAAATCTTCCTTGTTACATGAGGTTATTTAAAATAGGTAGGATTTTAATGAGCACATTTTTTTTTATAATAAATTTCTCTTTTAGGCCAGTATTTTATTTCTTTTTTGTTGAATCTAATTGAGCGAGGATAATTACAGACCATGCATTTAGCAAGTCAGTTTTTTTCCTTTAGCTCTTTCTTTGTTTTCTTTTGTCAGTAATTCTAAGATTTCTCAGAAGATACTTTGTTTAGATTAAATAACAGATGAAAGAGTTTTAATTTTCTTTGTACGGATACTTTGTATAGATTGTGTAAGTCACTGTATTTAAGATAATTGCTATTTAATTGCCTCTACTTTCTTGCCATTACTATGTTTTATTCCTTTAACATATGGCTTCAATGACTTTGTATCTTTTAGGCCCCATGTTTGACAAACAGTGCTGTCTTCTAAAAATTGGGGATCTTAAAGTAGGAATTATGTGGAAGTGGCTACTTGCTTGGAATATTTAGAGCTCTCACTAGGACCTTGAGTCATATGATTAGCCCTTGACTAACCAAACCCTTTAATGTGACAGATTAGGAGTTTTCTAGTACAAATCGACTAATTACACCAACTAATAAGAAACACATAATTTAATCAGAAATTTTCCCCAGGTGTTTTTTTCTCCTTTTGAAAAGAAACATTTGAAAAAGTGCGTGTGTGTGTGTGTGTGTGTGTGTGTGTATGTGTGTGTGTGAATTTTCTCCTAACAAAGTACATTTTAAAATTTGAACATGTGACCGGAGACATAGTTTGAAGGAAGGAATTACATACACAAATACAATTTTAAAGAAGTAGGAGATTAAAACTAACCTTGAAAGAAGCCATTTTTTGTCATTTCAGACTGTGAAGTGTCTCCAAAGACATTTCAGAAAATTACTGGCGCCTCCAAATCAGCTTTTTGGAAATACTGATTCATCATGGGGGTAATGGTTGGCAGAGACTTGTATAGCTTACAAAAGAGACTTGTACAGCTTACTAAAAATAAAGACCACCTTCTGTGAACTTACACGAGAAAATGGCACAAATAAATTAGAGATCTGGGAAGAGAAAATGATCCTTTAATTAGAAAAATTAAACATCCTGTTAAGCTTATTGTTATTTTATCTCCCCTAATATTCTTAAGAAATTAGGTTTCATAAATTTATATATTACTGGCACTAAAGGGTAATACCAGGTGAAATCATTGTATTTATAGAATCAGTACTAAATTCTTAGTTTCCTTTTTTCTATTCATTTATCAAATGCCTGCCCTGTTTAAAACAATGACCTTGAGAAGATGGGATGAGGAAGGTAAATATTTTTGAGGATAAATAATTTAATAGATAAGTTGACCAATTCCACTCATATAGAGGGTTCCTAGATAGTTGCCATCTATTAGAAAAATGTAAGACTTATAATTACAGAGAAAATATCAAGTGATAAATGCTGTAGATACAGGGCATGAGTATTTCAAGCATATTTCTGTTGGAATGATCAAGTTTTATTTAACAGGGTAATTGATTCTGCAGTCAGTTTTTAAAGGAAGGGCAGAATATTAATATATAGAAGCATAAACAACTGCAAAGAATGGGAAGGTAGATTTTAGAGAATGTCGAGTCAATTAACATATCTATTATTTTAAAAATGTTTATTAGGAAACTATTCAAACACAGAGAAGCATAGAGAATAATACAGTAGACATTTATGTACCAACCACCTAGATGTAACCAGTGTTGATAATGTACTATAGTTGCTCTGTTTCCTCCCTTGGTAGCAGTTCTAAAATCAGTGTGTATCCTTTCCTTTTCTTTTCTGTTTCTATAATTTTAATAAAGATAAATGAATCCATAAACACTGTTAGTCTTACATTTTGTCTTTTTAAAATCGACATCAATGCTAACATACTAGAGGTATCATCTTGCTTTATTTCATTCCACAGTTGTTACTGTGGAGATGTGTCCAAGTTGATACAGGTAACTTTATCTCATTTATCTAAACTGAGGCATAGTCATCTTTTTATAAGACTGTGTTGGTTATCAAGTTTTACTTGCATGTATATCATACTTTTCTTAAGTAACAGCATTGTGTTGGAATATTTACATTATGCTGTTGATTTGAGAAATAGATTAAATTTGTTTTTGTTTTTTACTTTTTTTTTTTCAGGAAATCCTTGCACGAGGAATTCTTCTTCCATTAATAAATCAACTCAGTGATCCTGATTATATTAATCAGTATGTCATATGGATGGTAAGTGCCTTTTAAAATTATAACTCTGTTTTAGAAATAATTTTTGAAATGGAAAAATACATTTGGGAGATAGGGTATTTAAGCAGTAATTTATTAAAGAAATTAAGTAGAATTGTTTCTGAAGTAATCTCTGTGTTTCCAATGTTTTTATTTGCTTATATTTTGAATGTGTTGGCCAAATTCTCTTTAAGAATTTTGTTGATTATCTTTCTTGCAGTTATGGTACTACTACTGTTTCTTTAAAAAAATAGAATATTTCACTACCTGTATGTATAGATGATGAATATTTTTAATGGCTACTATTTGATTTTTAAATACAAGTTGGGATTTGAACTACTTGACATGTAACTCACATTTTTACATTGTATAATGGGGAAAATATGGAGGACAGACAGTAGAATGAGAACCAGAAGATCTGTATTCTAGATGTTTCTGTAAGTTGCCTAGTGTCTATAGTAGTTAACTCAATGGTTTTCTCCTGTCAGACATATCAAAGACTTAGTGATTACTAAGTTCACAAGCCCTATTTTTTTTTTTTCTTTATAACATATACTTTTCCTTAATAAACTCATGGTCAAGGAAGAATTGTAAATGGGCTACGTTCTGGGAATACTTTGATAACCTACTTCTAGATCTTTGATTTGTTTTCTTAAATCTGGTATTTCTTCTCTACATTTGTCTTCCTTTAACTCAGTCTAGCTTTCTTAAGAAAGAATTACTTGATTGTTCTTTGATTTCCCTTAGGCATTGTCAGACTTGCCATAGTTTTATTTTTTACTCTATTTTTATTTATTTATTTTTGACGTGGGATTTCACTCTTCATCCAGGCTAGAGTGCAGTGACAATCTTGGCTCACTGCAGCCTCTGTCTCCCACTTCAGCCTCCCGAATAGCTGGGACACAGGCATGCACCACCACACCCAGCTAATTTGTTGTACTTTTGGTAGAAGCATGGTTTTGCTATGTAGCCCTGGCCAGTCATGAACTCCTGAGCTCAAGCGATCTGCCTGCCTTAGCCTCCCAAAGTGCTGGGGATTACAGGTGTGAGCCATCATGCCTGACTGCTATTGTTTTATTATTATTGTTGTTGCAGAGGTTTACCCTTTGACCAGGTTGTGGTACCTGCACACAAAAATTGTTATTAATTGTGTATTTCTAGAGCCTTTCCTCGAGACTGTGGAACTTGATTCTTCTTTTCCTTTGTGAACTTTTTTAGACTTTGCATTAGGCACTGTAAAAGCTTTGAAAATATACATATCTGCACAATTAAAAATATAATAAAATGGGTCTTCTTTGGCTAGGAATTCAACTCCTAAGAAGTTATTCTAAAGTGATAATCAAATTTGTGACAACCTATATTTAAAAATTTTGACAAGTTTTTAATATTTAAAAATTATGAATATGTGATAGTTGTACGTATTTATGGGGTGCATGTGATATTTTGATATAAGCATACAATGTGTAATGTTCAAATCAGGATAATTGGGGTATCCATCACATCCAGCATTTATCACTTCTTTGCATTAGGAACATTCCAGTTCCACTCCTGTGCTTTTTTTGAAATATACAATAAATTATTGTTAACTGTAGCCACCCTGTTGGGATACTGAATAGTAGATCTTACTCTTTCTGTCTGACTGTGTTTTATACCCATTAGCCATTCCTTTATTTCCCTTCCCAGCCTCTGGTAAAGAAACATTATTTGGCACTGTATCTCCATGAGTTCAGTCTTTGTTTTGTTTTTAGTTCCCACATATTTAGCCTACTGTGCATGGTTAATTTGACTTAACATAATGTCCCCCAGTCAATATTTCATTTTTTTATGGCTGAATAATAATCTATTTTGTGTATGTACCATGTTTTGTTTATCTATTTCTTTACGTATTTGCCAGCATTTGTTATTCCCTCTCTTTTGGATAAAAGCCATTTTAACTGGAGTGAAATAGTATCTCATTGTAGTTTTAATTTGTATTTCTATGATAATAAGTGCTGTTGAGCATTTCTTAATGTTGTCTTTTGAGAAATGTCTATTCAGATCTTTTGCCCATTTTTAATGGGATTATTAGTTTTTTCCCTATTGAGTTGTTTGAGCTCCTTATGTGTTCTGGTTATTATTTCTTTGTCAAATGGGTAGCTTGCAAATATTTTCTCCTGTTCGATGGATTGTCTCTTCCCTTTGTTGATCATTCCCTTTGCTGTGCAGAAGCCTTTTAGCTTGATGTGATCCCATTTGTACATTTTTTGCTTTGGTTTCCCTATGCTTTTGAGGTCTTATATAAGAAATCTTTGCTCAGACCAGTGCCATGGATTGTTTCCCCACTGTTTTTTTCTAGTAATTTTATAGTTTCACATCTTAGATTGAAGTCTTTAATCCATTTTAAATTGGTTTTTCTATATGCTGAGAGATAGGGGTCTAGTTTCATTTCTCTGCATATGGATATCCAGTTTTCTCGGCACCATTTATTAAAGTGACTTTTTCCCCCAAGACATATTTTTGGCACATTTGTAAAAAATGAATTTACTATGAATGTGTGGGTTTATATCTGTGTTAAATTTGAAGTCAAATAATGTGATGTCTTCAGCTTTGTTCTTTTCTGCTTAGGATTGCTTTGGCTATTCTGGGTCTTTTGTGGTTCCATATAGTAATACATTTTGGGATTATTTTTTCTATTTCTGTGAAGAAAGTTATTGGTATTTTGAAGAAAGTTATTGGTTTGCTTTTAATTTGCAGATTGCTTTTTGTAGTATGGACATTTTAGCAATATTGATTATTCCAATCCATGAACATGGAGCATCTTTTCATTGTTTTGTGTCTTCTTCAATTTCTTTTGTCAGTGTTTTACAGTTTCCCTTGTAGACATCTTTTATTTCCTTGATTAAGTTTATTCTTAGGTATTTTATTTTATTTGTGATTATATGGGATTACTTTTCTTGTTTTCTTTCTCAAATTGTTCAAATAGAAACACTATTGATTTTTGTATGTTCGTTTTGTATCTTGAAGCTTTACTACATTTGTTTATCAGTTATTTTTTGTTGACTTGTGTTTTAGTCATCTTACTAAAGATATGAGTGGTTTGTACACCACAGTTGCAGTGTTATTCTGTAGTTGTCTGTGTACTTAGTGTCAATGAGTTTTATACTTTCAGATGATTTCTTATTGCTCATTAACATGCTTTTCTTTCAGATTGAAAAACTCCCTTAAGGATTTCTAGTAAGACTTGTCTCGTATTGATGAAATCCCTTAGCTTTTGTTTGTCTGGCCAAGACTTTATTTCTCCTTCAGAGTTAACAGATAAATTTGCCGGATATGGTATTTTAGGTTGGAAGACATTTTTTTTCCTTCAGCACTTTGAATGTATGAATGATCCCACTCCCTCCTGGCCTGTAAGGTTTCTGCTCAGATGTGTGCTGCCAAATGTATCAGAGCTCCTTTGTGTTATTTGCTGCTGCTGCTGCTGCTACTGCTCCTTCTCTTCCTCCTCCTCTTCCTCCTTCTCCTTCTCCTCCCCCCTCTCCTCCTCCTTCCCCCTCTCCTCCTCCTCCCCCCTCTCCTCCTCCTCCTCCTCCTTCTCCTTCTTCTTTTTGCATCTTTTAGGATTCTTTATTTATCCTTGACCTTTGAGAGTTTGATTTACATGCCTTTGGTCATCTTATTTGGATTGAATATTCTTGGTGTTTTTCAACCTTCTTGTACCTGGATATTCATGTTTTTTTCTGGGTTTGAAGAGTTCTCTGTTGTTATTTCTTTGAATAAACTTTTAACCCAGTCTCTCTCTTTATGTTCTCTTTAAGGCCAATAAATCATAGATTTGCCCTTATGACACTGTTTTCTAGATCTTGTGGGTATGCTTCATTTTTTTCAGATTCTTTTTTTCTCTATGTATTTTCATATAGAGCCTGTCTTAGCTCGGTTCTTCCTTCTGCTGGACCAATTCTGCTGTTAAGATACTCTGATGAATTTTTCAGTTTGTCAGTTGAATTTTTCAGTTCTAGAGTTTGTTTGACTTTCCCTTATTATTTCAGCCTCTCTTACATTTCTCGATAGAATTCTGAATTCCTTCTCTGTGTTATCTTGAAGTTCTTTGAGCTTCCTCAAAATAGCTCCTTTGTATTTCCTGTCTGAAAGGTCATATATCTCCTTCACTTCCAGAGTGGTCAGTGGTGCCTTTTTTAGTTTCTTGAGGTCATGTTTTCCTGGATGTTCTTGGTGCTTGTAGATGTTCTTTAATGTCTGGACATTAAAGAGTTAATTATTTATTTTAATCTTCTCAATCTGGGCTTATTTGTACCATCCTTCTTGAGAAGGCTTTTCATGAAGTCAAAAGGGATTGAATGTTGTAACCTAAGCCTATGGTCACTATACTATTTCAGCGCTAGTGGGATCCCTAAGCCCAGGAATACTATGACTCTTGGAGACTCCTTAGTACACTGCTATGATGTACTTTATTAAGATAAAGGAGAATTCCCTAGGTTACCAGACAAAGTCTTTCATGCTCTTCCCTCTCTTTCTCTTAATTACAAAGGGTCTCTTTCTGTGTAATGCTCCCTGGAGTTGGGGAAACAGTGACATGGACACTGTCATGGTCACCATAGCTGGCACTGTGCAGAGTTGCACCTCAAGCCTTGCAGAGCAGCCCAGTACTGGGGCTTGCCTAAGGCCTGTGGCCACTGCTGCCTGGCTGCTGCTGCTATTTATTCATGGCCCAGGACCACTTTAGTGAGCAAATTGTGAATTCTGCTAGGGACTGGGTCTGTCTCATCAGGGCAACAGCTTCCCTTCTGGCTAAGGGTGGGTCTAGAAATGCTGTCCCTGATGAAAGATGTATATTCTTGGGCTTCAGGAATCTGCCTGTTTTTTTGTTTTACTGTGGCTGAGCTGGTACCTAAGTTTTAAGATACAGCCCTCTGTATTCCTCCCTTTCCTTCCTCTAAGTGGAAGGAGTCTTTGCTGGAGTTACACTGCCTGGAAGTGGTGGAGGGATGACACAGACACTCTATTGGCCACCATAGCTGGTGTTACACTGGGTCATACCCCAGGTCAACTGACCGCTGAGAAGAGTGTATGTAGCACCAGGGCTTGCCCTAGGACTGCAGTGTTTGTGGCCTGACTGCTACTCACCATTTATTTAGTGCCCCAGGTCACTTCAGCCAGCCTATAGTGAAGCCACCTGGATTCGAGTTATTCCTCCTGAGCTGAAGAATTCTGCTCTGCCTCAGGGCTGGTGTAAATGCTCTTTCTCTGGGTGCTAGTGGAATTCTGTCCTGTGCCATGACAGAGCAGTTCTCAGTTTCAAAGCAGAGTTCTATACTCACTTCACTCTTTCTCCCACAAACCCACAGATTCTCTTTCTGTGCTGTGCTGTCCGGGGTTGAGGGGAGGGATGGTAGAGGCAATGCAAGACTGTCTTTCCTACCCTTTTGAATGCCACTTTCCTTGATATTATGCTCAAACCAGGTACTGTGATCACTCAACTAATTTTATGGTTCCTAGGAAGGTGCATGGACAGTTGTTTAATATGGTGTTCCTGTGGGGAGGATGATCGCTGGAAGGCTCTACTTGGCCAACTTGCTCGGCCTTCTCCAATAATGTATATTTAAGACCATTCATGGCAGCATTTGTTATAGTAGCAAGAAATGAGAACAACTTAAATGTCCCAAATAGGGGATTAATTAATATATAATAACACATTGATGCAATTGAATACTATGTAACCATTTAAAATGATGATAGTATATCCTTATGAACTTGAAAAATTGTTCATATCTTTTGCATGAAAAAGATAACTAAAATTAGCATATATGTTAGATAAATATCCCATTCTTTAGAAAAATATATTTATCAATGACTATAATTCTCATAGGATATAGACTGAAATGTTAATAGAAAGGTAGTAATTTTTCTTAAATATTTCATTTCACTTGCAATGAGTATGGATTATGTAATAAAACAGTATTTTTTTAAGCGGTAGAAACTTACAGACAAAATTTATAAACATTTAAATTAAAATTAAGGGTGAATAGTAATAAAATTTGTTTAGTAATACAGAAAATGGATATTGTATACTAAACATAACTAATCAGGATATAATAATGTATGTTATTAATTCTGGTCCAAAAAAGGAAGCATGTTCAACAGAATGTTATGGTTATCTCTCACTCATGGGATTAGGAATTATTTTTATTCTCCTCTCTCTCTATACATATTATTTTGTAGTGTTCAGTTTTCTGTTCCTGAGCGTGTATTAATTGCATTAACTGTAATTACGTATATAGTAAAAACATTTTGGAGCAGCCTTAACCTATATTCTAAAAATATTTCAAACTGTTGGAGGCAGCAAATAGCTGAATTACTGATGGTTCTGCAGAAACCTCACTTCTTGCCTCCTCAAGAAAGAATTTGAGAAGCGCAAGGCAGTAAAAGAGACTGAGGTAGGTTTCAGAGCAGGCATGGAAGTTTATTAAAAAGCTTTAGAGCAGGAAATAAAAGAAAGTACACTGGAAGAGACCCAAGTGGGCACTTTGGAGGTCACGTGCCCTGTTTAACCTTGATCCTATGATTTTATGTACTGGTCCACTTCTGGCGGCTTGCATCACTCTTCCCATGATTCTTCCCTTTGGGTGGGCTGCCCTGCGTGCACGGTGCCCTCCTTACACTTGGGAAGTAAGCACACGCAGTGTGTTTAGGAAGTTGTACACATGCCCATCTGAGACTTTCTTCACTTTTCTGGGGGCATTCCACTGGAAGGTCATACTCTGTCATTTTGTCTCTTAATGCTCATCCTCGAGCTCACTTGATTATTTCCTGATATTTTATTGGAAGCTAGTTACCAATTTCAAGTGTTTTTATCTGTTTGGGAAATTGCCACTTCCTGGTACCTGTGACCAGTGATTACTTTAGTGTGACAACTGTGGACCATCAGGAAATTGCCTTTCCCTGGTGTGGGCTGCAAATTATTTTTAAAGAGGCAGTGTGATAACTGCCAAACCCATCACCTGATGGCTGCCTGACATTCCTGGCAGTGTGTCCGGAATTGGTGGGTTCTTGGTCTCACTGACTTAAAGAATGAAGCCGCAGATTCTTATGGTGAGTGTTACGGTTCTTAAAGATGGTGTGTCTGGAGTTTGTTCCTTGAGATGTGCAGACGTGTCCAGAGTTTCTTCCTTCTTGTGGGTTTGTGGTCTTGCTGGCTTCAGGAGTGAAGCTGCAGACCTTTGCGGTAAGTGTTACAGCTCATAAAGGCAGTGTGGACCCAAAGAGTGAGCAGCAGCAAGATTTATTGCAAAGAGCGAAAGAACAAAGCTTCCAGCGTGGAAGGGGACCCAAGTGAGTTGCCCCAGCTGGTTTGGGCAGCCTGCTTTTATTCCATTATCTGACCCCACCCACATCCTGCTGATTGGCCCATTTTACAGAGAACTGATTGGTCTGTTTTGACAGGGTGCTGATTAGTGCATTTATAAACCTTTAGTTGGTCACAGAGTGCTGATTGGTGTGTTTACAATCCTTTAGCTAAACATAAAAGTTCTCCAAGTGCCCACCAGATTAGCTAGACACAGATCACTGATTGATGCATTTACAAACCTTGAGCTAGACACAGAGTGCTGATTGGTGTGTTTACAAACCTTGAGCTAGACACAGAGCACTGATTGGTGTATTTACAATCCTTTAGCTAGACATAAAAGTTCTCCAAGTCCCAACCCGACTGAGGAGCCCAGCTGTCTTTGCCTAGTGAATCCTGTACCAGGGCTGCTGGTAGAGCTTTCCGTCAGTCCCCCGCCGTGTGCCTGCACTCCTCAGCCCTTGTGCAGTTGATGGGACCAGGCGCCCTGGAGCAGGGAGCGGTGGCTGTTGGGGAGGCTCCGGCCGTGCGGGAGCCCAGGGGGTGGGGAGGGTGGGGGTTGGGGGTGGACTCGGGCTCAGGCATGGTGGGCTGCAGGTGCCAAGCCCTGCTCAGTCGGGAGGTGGCTGAGGCCCGGTGAGAATTCAAGCACAGCTCCGGGTGGGCCGACAATGCTGGGAGACCCAGCACACCCTCAGCAGCTGCTGGCCCAGTTGCTAAGCCCCTCATTGCCCGGGGCCAGCAGCACCGGCCAGCTGCTCCAAGTGTGGGTTCCGGCTGCGTGCACCATGCGCCGCCCCAGTTCCCGCCCGCGCTTCTCCCTCCATACCTCCCCGCAAGCAGAGGGAGCCGGCTTTGGCCTCGGCCAGCCCAGAGAGGGACTCCCACAATGCGGTGGCAGACTGAAGGACTCCTCAAGTTTGGCCAGAGTAGACGCTGTGGCCTGAGGAGGTGTTGAGAGCGAGTGAGGGCTGCTAGCACGTTGTCACCTCTCAGCAGGGGTGGGTTGAAAGGGGTGTTCTCCTGCCTTGCCATATTTTTACTTAATGAACAGGAATGCAATCTCTATTGTACTTTGCAATAAAATATCAGGAATAAAAATATCTGTGCGTGGTGGTGCATACTTGTGGTCCCAGCTACTCCAGAGGCTGAAGTGGGAAGATCATGTGAGCCCAGGAGATCAAAGCTGTAGTGAGCTGTGATTGTGCCATTGTACTCCAGCCTAGGCAACAGAGCAAGACCCCATCACACACACACACGCGTGCACACACACACACACACGAAAAGTCACAAATAAATGGAAACACATACTATGTTCATGAAGTGACCTAATATTGTAAAGACAGCCATACTCCCCAGAACAATTTACAGATTCAGTGCAATTCTTACCAAAATCCCAATGATGTTTCTTTGCACTTCACCCTTCCTGATTTCAGAACCTATTACAAAGCTACAGTAATTAACTGTATGGTGCTGGCATAAAGATAGAAGTGTAGACTTAGTGGAACAGAGTAGAGAACCGAGAAGTTCTCATATGTGTACTCAAATAATCTGCATGGGTTTGTATCAAGGCTACAAAATGGGAAAGAATAATCTCTTCAGCAAATGGTATTGGGAAGACAGGATAGCCACATGCTAAAGGATGAAGGTGTTCCCTTAACCTTGCCCTACATGTAAAAACTCAAAATGGATTAAAGACCTGAAACGACAAAACTCCTAGAAGCATATGTAAGGGAAAAGCTTCTTAGATTTGACTATGATTTCTTTGATATGATACCAAAAGCTCAGACAAAAATAACAAAAATAGTGAGTGGGAGTGTATCAGACTAAAAAGCTGCCCAGCAAAGGAGCAATCACCAGAGTGAAAAAGTACCCTATAGAATGGGTGAAAATATTTGCAAGCCATATATCTGATTAGGAGTTAGCATCCATCATATATAAAGAACTCATACTACTCAACAACAGGAAAAAGAAAAGTATTTAAAAATGTGCAAAATATTGTAATGACATATCTCGACGGAAGTTATACAGATGGCCAAGAGTGATAGGAAAAGATGCACAACATCCCTAATCATTATGGAAATGCAAATCAAAACCATAATAGTAAATGAATTATCTTACACCATTTGGTCACTATTAAAAGAAGAAAAACAAAATAACAGGTGTTGGCGAGGATGTGGAAAAATTGCAGCTCTTGAGCACTATTTATGGAATGTAAAATGGTGTAGACACTTTGGAAAACAGTTTGGAGGTTCTTCTCAAAATTGTTACTGTATGATCTAACAATCCCACGTCTAGGTCTCTATTCAAAAGAATTGAAAACAGGATCTTAAAGGGATATTTGTGTAATCATGATTGTAGTATTCACAGTAGCCAAGAGGTGGAAATTACCTTAAGTGTCTATCAACAGATGAATGTGTAAAGAGAATGTGGTATACACATACAATAAAATATTATTCAGCCTTACAAAAAAAGGAAATCCTGTATATCCTACAACATGATGAACCTTGAGAATACTGTGTTAAATGAAATAAGCTTATCACACAAAGACAAATACTGCATGATCCCTCTTTGAGTAGTCAAACTCTTAGTAAAATGTTGGTTGCCAGGATCTGGGAGGAGAGAACATACAGGATTTGTTGTTCAGTGGAACTAGAATTTCAGTTTTCAAGATAAAAGATCAGAGAAATGTTAAAAACAGTGTTCTGATAGTTTATACCACTGTTAAAATGTTTTAAGGTGATAAATTCTATGTTTTGTGTTTTTGACCACAGTAGAAAAAAGAAGGAAATGAACAAATTGTCTTTCAGAGTTTTGTTATAATTTTGCCTTTCCAGTAGCAGTGTTTGATAGTTCTGGTCTTTCCACATTCTGATTAACATTTAGCATTGTCAGTCTTAAATTTCAACTTCTCTAGTACATGTGAATTAGTATTTTGTTGTGGTTACTTGCAGTTTCTTTATTACTAATGATACTGAGTATTTTTTCCTGTGATTATTGGCCTGTTTTGTATCTTTTTTTCCAAGTGCTCATTTTCTCTCCTTCTGTTTATCTTTTTTAAATTGATAATGTAAGAATGCTTCATGTATTCTACATAGAAGTTCTTTATCAGGTATATGTATTGCAGATATTATTCCCCAAGTTATGACTTGTTTTTTTTTTCTCGTTCAGTGATATCTTTTGATGACAATTTAAAAATTTTGATGAAACATAATTTCCCAATTCGTGTTCCACAGCTAGTATTTTTATAGTCTTCTCTAGGAAATCCTTGTTTATTTGAAGATTACCAAGTTATTTGCCTATGCTAAGTTTTATAATTTTTACTTTTATATTTTGTTCTATGATTTATCTCCCATTTTTTATGTGTGTGAAATACGACAGTTTAGATTGATTTTTAAAATACAGATATCTAGATATTCTAGCACCATTTGTTGAAAAGACTTTTTCATAAAAGTTATTTCCTTGGCACCTTACTAAAATATCAGTTTGCTATAATATGTTTGGTTGTGATTTTGGACTGTGTTCTTTTCTGTTACTCTCTTTGTGTACCCATATGCAAATATCATACTTTCTGATTACTTTAGCTTTATGGTAATATTGAAATGGGACAGTATGAGTCTTTTACAGTTGTTCTTTTTCTCTAGGATTGTTTTGATTATTTTCCACATAAAATTTATCAAAGGTTTAGTTTTTATTAAAAACGTATTAGAATTTTAATTGTGATTACATTGAATCTATAGATGAATTTAGGAATAATGGATATTTTAACATTTTGTCTTATCTAGGAACATGGCATCTCTCCATTTATGGAAGCCTCTGTAATTTCTCTCAGCATTGTTTTGTAGTTTTTAGAGTTTATGTATCTTTCACATTTTTAAAATAAATTTTTATAAATATTTTATGTTTTTGATGCTGTTATGTGATTTGTTTCTTGATTTATTTTTCAGATTGTTTACTATTGACATATGGAAATGATACTGAGTATTATACGTTGATTTTGTATTATGCAACATTTTTTGGTTTCTTTAGGTTTTTCTAAATAGGTGTTTATGTGGTCTGCAGACAAGGACAGATTGACTTTTTCCTTTCCAATTTGGATGCCCTTTATTTCTCTCTTGCCTAATTACTCTGTCTAGGACTTTGAGTACTAGGTTGAATAAAATGTGTTAAGAGTAGACATCATTTCTCTCCTGGTTCTTAAAGGGAAAGCTTTTAGATTTTCTCCACTCAGTATGATGTTAACTGTGAGTTTGTCATATATGGCGTTTAATTGAGTTGAGGTATTTTCCTTCTATACCTAATATTTTGGGAGATTTTATTGTAAAGGCATGTTGAATGTTACTGAATGCCCTTTCAACATCTATTGAAATGATAATGTTTTTTGTGCTTAATTCTGTTAACATCATGTATTATGCTTATCAATTTTCATATATTGAACCGTTCTTGCATTCCTGTGATGAATCCCACTTGATCATGGTGAATAATCTTTTTAATGCGTTGTTGAATTAAATTTACTAGTTTTTTTTTTTTTGAGACGGAGTCTTGCTCTGTAGTTCAGTGGCGCCGTCTCAGCTCACTGTACCCTCCACCACCCAGGTTCAAGCAATTCTCCCTGCCTCAGCCTCCCGAGTAACTGGGATTATAGGTGCCTGCCATCGTGCCTTCCTAATTTTTGTATATTTAATAGAGATGAGATTTTACCATGTTGGCCAGGCTGGTCTTGAACTCCTGACCTCAGGTGATCCGCCACCTCGGCCTCCCAAAGTGCTGGGATTATAGGTGTGAGCCACCAGGCCTGGCCAGTTTACTAGTATTTTGTTGAGGATCTATCTTGACATCTTTGTTCATCAGGGATGAGCTTGTAGTTTTCTTTTTCTGTTGTGTCCTTGTGTTGGTGTTAGAGTAATGCTGGGCTTGTAGAATGAGTTTCAAAGTATGCCTTCCTCTTTAATTTTTGGAAACATTGAATAGAATCAATATTAGTTCATTTAAAAATATTTGGAAGAATTCAGCAGCTGTGAAGCCATCAGGTCTTGGGCTTTTCTTGGATGAGATACTTCTATTACTGCTTCAATCTTATTACTCGTTACTGGAATGTTCAGATTTTCTATTTCTTTATGGTTTATTCCTGGTAATTTTATGTGTCAGGAATTTATTCATTTCTTCTAGGTTTTCCAGTTTGTTGGAGCATAATTATTTGTAATGGTCTCTGATGATCCTTTATATTTCTGTTGTATCGTTGTAGTATATCCATTTTCATCTCTGATTGTATTTTTTTGGTGCCTCTTTTTTTCTTAGTCTAGCCTAAACATTTATTGATTTTGTCTCTCCCTTTAAAATATCACTTTTCAACTCAATCTTTTGTATTGTTTTCTTAGTCTCAATTTCATTTATTTTTGTGCTAAATCTTAATTTGGGGTTTGGTTTGTTATTGCTTTTCTAGTTCCTTCAGGTGAATTTCCTTTTTCTTTTCTTTCTTTCTTTTTTTCTTGATAGAGAGTCTCACTCTGTCAGCTAGGCTCAAGTGTGGTGGCATGATCACAGCTCATTGCAACGTCAACCTGGCTACTTTTTAAATTTTTTTGTAGAGACAGGATCTTACTATGTTGCCCAGCTAGTCGTAAACTTCTGGCTCAAGTAGTCCTCCCACCTCAACCTCCCAAAGTGCTGGGATTACAAGTGGGAGCCATATACGTGGCCTACATTCAGCTGCTCTATGTCTTTTAATGGGAGAATATAGTCCACTTACATTTAGCTTTATAGAAATATAGATAAATACTGATAAAATAAATAAATACTGATAGGTAAGGAGGTAACTATTTTTTAGTTGTAACTTTTTGCTTCCTTCTTACTGTCTTCTTTTGTGGTTAAGTGATTTTTCTCTGGTAGTATGTTTTAATTTCTTGCTTTTTAGTTTAACTATTACAGGTTTTTGGATTGTCACTACCATGAGGCTTACAAAAGATACCTTAAATTTATAACAAGTTATTTTGAACTGATGACAACTTAACTTTGATTGCAAAGAAAGAAACAAAGAAAATTGTAAAGAACTTTAAACTTTAATCCTCCCACATTTTGACTTTTGTTGTTTCAGTTTACATTGTTGATATCATTCAGGGTCGAATTCTAATTCTACTTCTCTTGCCATTTCTACCACATCTGTGATGACTTCCTTCACTGAAGTCTTGAACCCCTTAAAGTCATCTGTGAAGATTGGAATCAACTGCCAATCTTCTGTGAATGTTGATATTTGACCTCATCCCATGAATCATGAATATTCATAATGACATCTAGAATAATGAGTCATTTCTAGAAGGTTTTCAGTTTACTTTGTTCAGATCCATCAGAGGAATCACTAGGGCAAATACCCTTAGCCTTACAAAAAGTGCATTTCCTAAATAGTAAGACTTGAGAGGTGAAATTACTCCTTCATCCTAGGGCTGCAGAATGGATATTGTTTTAGCAGGCATGAAAACAACATTGATATCCTTCATCAGAGCCCTGGGGAGACCAGGTGTGTTGTCAGTGAGCAGTAATATTTTGAAAGGAATCTCTTTGTAAGTGGTACATCTCAACAGTGTGCTTAAAATATTTAGTAGACCATGTTGTAAACAGACGTGCTGTTATTCAGGCTTTCTTGTTCCATTTCTGGAGCAAAGGTAGAGTAGATTTAGCATAATTCCTGAGGACCCTAGGATTTTTGGAATAGTAAATGAGCATTGGCTTTAACTTAGAGTCACTACTAGCCTCTAACAAGGTACTCATTCTGTCTTTTGAGGCTTTGAAGCCAAACATTGGCTTTTACTCTCTAGTTGTAAAGGTAGTAGATGGCATCTTTTCTCCATATAAGGCTGTTTTGTCTACAGTGAAAAATCTGTTTAGTGTAGCCACCATTATCAATGATCTAGACTAAATCTGGATGACTTGCCATATGGCTTCTACATCAGGACTTACTGCTTCACCTTGTACTTCTATGTTATGGAGACAGCTTCTTTCTTCAAACCTCCAATTTCTGCTAGCTTCGAACTCTTCTGCAGTTTCCTTACCTCTTTCAGCCTTTATAGAATTGAAGCTAGTCTGGGCCTTGTTCTGGAATAGGCTTTGGACAAACGGAATGTTGTCTGGTGTGATTTTCTATCCTTTACCACTAATACTTTCTCCATATCACCCATAAGTGTTCTTTACGTTTATCATTCATCTGTTCTGGAGCAGCACTTTTAATTTGCCTGAAGAACCTTTTTTTTTTTTTTTTTTTTTTTTTGGGGGGGGGGCGGTATTCTTATATTGGATAATTGTTTAGTGTGAGAGAGCAAGCTTTCAGTCTGTCTTGGCTTTTGATACATTTTCCTGGCTAAGCTTAGTCATTTTTAGCTTTTGATTGAAAATGAAAGATATGTGACTTTTCCTTTTGCTTGAACACTTAGAGTTCATTGTAGGGTAACTAATTGGTCTAACTTCAGTGTTGTTGTGTCTCAGTTAATAGAGAGGCCCTGCTAGAGGGAGAGAGACAGAGGAATGGTCAGTTATGGTGCAGTCAGAATATACAAAACAATTTATCAATTAATTTTGTCATCTTAAATGAGTATGGTTTGTAGTGCACCAAAGCAATAATAATATCAAAGATCACTGATCACCATAGTAGATACAGTAATAATGAAAAGGTCTGAAATATTCTGAAAATTATTAAAATGTGACTATGCCCATGACGTGGGCACATGTTGTTGGAAAAATGCTGATAAGAGTTTCTGGACACAGGGTTGCTGGAAAACTTCAGTTTGTTAAAAAAACACAGTGTGAAGTGTCATAGTAAAGCACAGTGGAATTGAAACAAGGTATTCTTGTATTCTGTTTAATTATTTTAATGACTTTCCAGCTATTCCTTGTTACTACAACCATTATTATTTTAGTGGTTGCTCTAGGAATTAGTGTCCTCTTTAAGTTGTCATCATATGCCTAGAGGGCAGTACTTTATCACCTCATATGAAATATGAAGAACCTTGCTATAGCATAATTTTAATTACCCCCATCCTTTGTTCTTTTTCATTATATATTTTACATCTACACTCATAATTTACTCCACAGTGCCATGCTTATTGTTGCATTAAACACCCTTTCTTAAAGAAATAAAGAACAGAAAAAAATTGTTTACGCTCATACATTTACTTAGTATTTTCAGTACTCTTATTATTTTTTGTAGGTACAAATTTTAGTTTTGTGGTCATTTTTCTTCATTCTGAAGAACTTTCTTTAGGATTCTGTGTATTGCCAATTTTCTTTCTTTCTTTCTTTCTTTTTTTTAATTTGCTTTATTTTATTTTATTTTATTTTTTTGAGACGGAGTCTTGCTCTGTTGCCCAGGCTGGAGTGCAGTGGCATGATTTTGGCTCACTGTAACCTCTGCCTCCCGGGTTCAAGCAGTTCTCTGCCTCAGCCTCCCAAGTACCTGGGATTACAGGTGCCTGCCAGCATGCCTGCCTAATTTTTGTATTTTTAGTAGAGACAGGGTTTCACCATTTTGACCAGCCTGGTCCTGAACTCCTGACCTCATGATCCACCCACCTCAGCCTCCCAAAGTGTTGGGATTACAGGCGTGAGCCACTGTGCCCGGCCTATTGCCAATTTTCTTGTGACAAATTATCTGACCTTTTTATTCGCTGAAAATATTTTCATTTACTGCCAAGTTTGAAGGATATTTCATTGATGTAGAATTGCTCTACTTTTTCTTTTAGTACTTTAAAAATTGTTTTATTTTCCTCTTGCCTCTGTTTTTAATCAGAAGTCAGCTTCCACTGTATAATTGATCCCTTCTATGTAATGCATCTTTTTACATAGTCTTGTGCTTTTATAGTATTCAGTTATTTGGCTTTTTGTTTAAAATAGATAACATCTCAAGTCTATTACCTTTTCACAGCCCACTCTTCTTGCTTTGCTTAGTTTAAATTTTATTTACAGTCATAGTTATTAATCCCTCCATAACATCCTGACTTCTTTACCTCTTTTTTTTTTTTTTTTTTTTTTTGAGACAGAGTCTCGCGCTGTGTCACCCAGGCTGGAGTGCAGTGGCGCGATCTCGGCTCACTGCAAGCTCCGCCTCTCAGGTTCACGCCATTCTCCTGCCTCAGCCTCCGAGTAGCTGGGACTACAGGCGCCCGCCACCACGCCCGGCTAGTTTTTTGTATTTTTAGTAGAGACGGGGTTTCACCATGTTAGCCAGGATGGTCTCGATCTCCTGACCTCGTGATCCACCCGCCTCGGCCTCCCAAAGTGCTGGGATTACAGGCTTGAGCCACCGCGCCCGGCCGTAACATCCTGACTTCTTTACCTCTTTATTTGCTTATTGACACTACAACACTGGTTAAATCCAACATAACTGCTTCTCCATTCCTATTTTTAAGCAGGTGAATGTGGCTGATGAAAAAAAAGAAACCTACACTGGTCTCATTTTAAATTCATGAGCACGAATCTCATTTGTGCCCTTATTCTTTCTTGCCTTGCAATCATTAAATTTTTCCTGTTATGTTATCTGCTCCACTCTTCTGATCAACTCTTTTATACTTCCTTCACTTTCATTTAGCATATTTTTTTCACATCTTTTCTCTTAGCTCATGACCATAGTACTCCACTGAAAAAATTGAGGAAATCAAAAGAGATGTTTTGTAATATCCTGTTATCACATACATGCATAACTTGTATCTATGCATGTATGTTTTATATTTTCTTCTGTTACTGTGGATGAAATACCCATGTATCTAGGTAAAGCAAGTCCTTTATGTGTGCATTGTAACCAACTTCTTCTAGACAATTTCATTTTATTGCTTTGGCAATTTTACACTTTCTCTCTGTACCATCACATTTTTACTCTTTATATGATCATTCTTATTATCATACACCTTTGTCATTATCTCTCTCATCTTAAAAAAGAGATGAAGCAAGTCATTGATCTTACATTCCATTTTAGGCAGTACTCTTTTCTGCTGCTTATTTTTTTTTACAGCAAAGCTTTATAAGAGGGTTGACTGTTGGCTGTCTACATTTTTCCCTCTCTTTTTTTCTTTTCTTTTCTGAGACAGAATCTCACTCTGGTGCCCAACGTGGAGTGCAGTGGCACGATCTCAGCTCACTTCAACCTCTGCCTCCTATGCCCAAGCGATTATCTCACCTCAGCCTTGCAAGTAGCTGGGATTACAGGCACCTACTACCATGCCCAGCTAATTTTTGTATTTTTAGTAGAGACGGGGTTTCACCATGTTGGCCAGGCTGATCTCGAACTCCTGACTTAAGGTGATCCGCCCGCCTTGGCCTACCAAAGTGCTGCGATTACAAGCACTGCACCCAGCCATCATTTTTTAAAAACACTTCTTTACTTAGCTTGTTAGAACACCAAAGTTTGTTGATTTTTTTTTTCTACGTTTTTGGCTTTTCTCAGTCTTTTTGCTGTGTAAGTAAATCTTCTGAGTATCTCTCCTTAGATCTCTTCTTTTTTCACTCTACCCTCATTCTCTTGATTATTTCCATCCATGTTCATGGTTTTAAGTGTCATCTCCATGTCAATGACTTTTATCTTTTTTTTTTTTTTTTCCTTTTTGTGGAGAACGGGGTCTCGCTATATTACCCAGGCAGGTCTCGAACTCCTGGGCTCAAGCTATCCTCCCGCCTCTGCCTCCCTGAGAGCTGGGATTACAGGCGTGAGCCACCGCGCCCGGCCATGTCAATGACTTTTAAATGCATATTTCTGTGTAGTCCTCCTTTCTGAACTCTTGTCCATCATACTCAAAAGCATGCTAATGACCATTTTTATATTTAATGAGATCTCACACTTAATTTTGCCAAAAGCACCCTCATAATATTTTGTCTCCCCGCCACTGTCCCTGGCAAATGCTGCATCTCTTAATTTTTTTCTCCGTCTTGTTTAGTGGTAACTCCACTATTCCAGTTGTCAGGCCAACGATGTTAGTGTAGTTCTGTGTTCTCTTCATTTCATGGCCATATCTGATTTATCAGCAAATTCTTTTGGCGTTGTCTTTATAAAACACTTTTTACCAGAAAACACTTTATAAAACACTTTGTACCACACCACCACTGTCACCACCCTGCTCCCTGACTATATTATCTTTCACTTGTATTATTAACTGGTCTTTTTTTGTGTTTTTGGCTCTGCCTTTATTTTTATACAGCAACACAGTGATTGTGTTATATTTTAGGTTAGAGAGTGTTACTCTTCTGTTTAAACCTTCCAGTTTAACTTCTGACTTGCTTCAGAGTGAAAGCTAAAACCTTTATACTATAACAGAAGATTTGCTGTCCATTGCTGCTGACCGTATCTTCTGCTCAGCTTGTCTTTGGTTTATTTCCAGTCATCATGGCTTCTTTGCTATCATCAAATATTGTGAGCATATTCCTATTCTTGCAGTTTCAAGCATGCTATATAATACTTACTTTATTTTATTTGCAGTCTAAGAACCATTGGTGCCCAAATATAGGTGCCCAAATACAGAGCTTTTTTCTTTTTGTTGTAAGCACTGAGTATGCAGCAAATTGTCCTAGCACATAGTAGGCACTCAGGATTCAGTTTTCCTTTTAATAAGTGAGTTCCTCTTTCACCTATTTTTCTTAAACTTGTTTTCAGATCCGTGATTCTAACTGCAACTATGAGGCCTTTATGAACATTATTAAATTGAGTGACAATATTGGAGAGCTAGAAGCAGTCAGAGATAAGGCAGCAGAAGAATTACAGTATCTTAGATCTCTAGATACAGCTGGTGATGGTAAGTAATGTATTTAATTTAAAGTATTTTTTGAAGGATTATTATATCTTCAAAACTTTGGTTAATTTACCTAAATGTCATTTTCTGCTATTAATGTTTTCACTTTAATTAAATCTTCCTTATTAGATTAACATGTGCTTAGTTAGAGTAAAAGGATTATTTTCAGAATGTGAGAATGTGATTTTTGTAATTATCCCTAGAGTGGAGGTAATTGGCATGATTTACTTTTAATGAAATAATTTCACTGTATAATTTCAGATGGTTTCTTTTATTGAATAAAACAATTGCTGTATTGTTGGTTATTTTGTTAAATTACAGTAAGTGCATGAGTATTTAATAAATAACATTACCACTTTCTAGTTCATGATTTGTTTGCTTTTAGATATCAACACTATCAAAAATCAAATAAATAGCTTACTATTCGTAAAGAAGGTATGTGACTCAAGAATACAGCGATTGCAGTCAGGCAAAGTAAGTAAAGTACTTTTGAATTAATGTAATTAATGTTTAGTTATAAATACTTTATAGGGATTAAAATGCACAGTAAAGGACAAAAAGTAGGACATTTCCCAGTGCAGCACTTTACAAGAGGACTTTAAAAAGAGTTTTCTTTTCGACAATGTGATATAAATATTTGTTAAAACATGCCAAAAAGGTTAACTAAAGTGCTGCCTGAAAAATGTTAAAGTAATTGAAGATTTTATTTTATTCCTTGATTTATTTATGCACTTACTTGGGTATCGTTCTCAAAATTTACATTTATTCAGTTTTGTGAGTTGGGTGCTTTTTAGAAGAGCCAAGTAGACAAACTCTTTTCATGGAGTTTACATTTTAGTTGCAGAGTCAGGAAATAAATCAGTAAGCAAACTGATGCATAATATCAGGTGGTGATATCTACTGCAAAAAAACAGTAATAAAGCAAAGTAGCATATAGAAAATGTCTTGGACTGGTTTAGATAGGTGCTGAGAGGTTTGATGACACTTGATTGTAGTGAGATCTAAATAACATGAGGCAGTTAGTCCTGTGCTGTATTTTTGCTTGCCTTTGAAGTATCGATCTTACAGGCAGTCATGAGAGCAGATGCAGGAGCACTAAGGTAAGAATGTCTTTGGTGAATTGGAGGAGGTCGTTGTGATTGGTATGGAATGAATGAGCTATTGTGCTAGGAATGAAGTCATAGAAGAACCGGGGGGTTAGATCTTTTATATGGTCATATATGGTCTTACTGGCCATAGTAAGAGTTTTATTCTAATTATGATGAAAGTCAATTGGAGATTTGCCCTGGCAAGTGACATTACCTGACTTACGAGCTAAAAGTTAAAATTATTGTCTTTATTCTTTGTGAAGAATAGACACAAAGTGTGAGACGATGTGGGTAAGAATGGAAACTGAAAGATTATTTGCGATAACTCCTGATTTAAAACTAGGTAAGAGATGTCTATGGAGGTTGTGAGAAGCGATTAGAGACTGGATATAGTGCTAGTAGGATTTTCTTAATGGAGTGAATATGGGGTGAGAAGGAAAAAAAAATAACTCAAGGACAATTTCAGGGTATTTTGGTTTGAGCAACTGTATAAATAGTGGTGCTGTTTACTGAATTGGGTAACACAGAGAGAGGAGGAGGTTTGGAAAAGAGAATTGAGTTTTGGGTATTTTAATTTGATATCCCTGTTTGACATTCAAGTAGACATGCTACTTGGTAATCTTGAGTTCTCAGGAAAAGTTAGTGATGGAGACGAATTTTGTAAATTCTCAACAATTATCAGATGTTTAATGAGAGACTGGATGATGTTATCTAAAAGAGCGTGTGTAAGTAGGAATGCATTGGTGACTTGGTCCTACTACACTTCAGGGAATAGAGTTTAAGACAAAGTAAAGAGTCTAGCCAAAGAAACAGAGTAAATAGCCAGTGAGATTGGAGGAAGACCTGAGCATGTGATATTGAAGCAGGATATTTCCCTGACCCCTTCGCAGGACTTGCAGCAGGGGTGCCTTGTTTACTCATCCTGCCATTCTCAACTTCTTGTGGTGGGGGGCGTGCAAGCAAACGAGTGAGAACTTGAGTGAAGGAGTGCTGGAACAAGCCTGCCACTTCGGTACTGGCGAGATCAAACTCCAGTCACTCGGGCCCACTGTATTCCACCCCTCACAACAGGGAGTGCACAAGTGAGTGGATGGAGGAACTGGCCCAGATGCATTAGTGCTGGCAAGAGCAAACCCTGTTCAGGCCCTACAGCTGTCCAGTTGGGGGTGCCTGTGACTCCCAAAGCCCCAGAAGGTGTGTGACAGTGCTCTCTTAGCTCTGCTGTCTGTGGATGGCTTAAGGGTTAACAGCTCAGTGGACCATTTGCCTTTTTGCATGAGGCAGTTGCCCTCCGCCGGTGAGGGCAAAGGGCCAGTGTGACAGCCTTTTGTGTCTGCACTCGTGGCTTCTGAGCTCTTATTCGGCATCCAGGAAAAATGAAGTTGCATGAATGAGTTGAAAGATGGTAAATACTGGAGATTTTATGGCCGATAAAAGTGGCTCTCAGTGGGAAGGGGAGCTGAAAAGGGGAATGGGGCAGGTAGGTAATCTTCCCCTGAAGTCCGACTGTCTCCATTTGGATTCTTTCTGAAGTTATGCCATCAAGCTGTCCCTTTGAAGTCCAGTCGCTTCTCTCCAATATCCAGCCGTAGTCTTGGCTATCAACTGAGTCTGGGGTTTTTATAGGTACAGAATGCGGTGGTGTGCGGCCATGGGCGGTTTAGGAAAAGGCAACATTTGAGCAGGAAAACAGGGATGTAAGTTTTCACTTAGGGCTCCGGTCTCAGGCTTTTTGGCTTGAGGGTGGTGTTTCGCTAGGGACTGCCCTTTTCTGCCTAGAATTTTGTGCACCCTTTCCCTATCAATATCTCAGAAGCCAAATGCAAAAAGTGTTTATAAAAGGGAAAGATGAGGTGTATCAAAGGATAACATGGAGAAAGATGAAGACTGAGAATTGATCAGTGGACTTACTACCTTCCAGATTATTGGTGATCTAATGAGAACATTTTTTTGTGGAGTAGTGGAGAAAATCTTAATTGGAGTTCGTCCATGAGAGAATGAGAAGAGGTAAATTAGAAACAGGAATGATAGTTGCTCTTTAGAGAAGTTTTGCCCTAAAGGAGAGCAGACATTTGGGGCTTTAAAGCAGGAAAAAGCATTTCTTAATACCCTTAGGTTTTTAATGAGGTCACATTTTTGCTGTGGTTTTCTGTTTTGAAAATTTATTTATGACTCTCTGGTCTTATAATTTTACAGTGTATTTAAATTCCCTAAGGAATAGAAGAATTATTTTTAAAAACCGTGGTGGCACATGCCTGCAATCCCAGCTACTCGGGAGGCTGAGGCAGGAGAATCACTTGAACCTGGGAGGTGGAGGTTGCGGTGAGCCGAGATCATGCCATTGCACTCCAGCCTGGGCAACAAGAGCAAAACTCCGTCTCAAAAAAACAAAAAAACACGTTAAATTTAGTTTTCTAGATGAATTATAACTTAAGAAACATTACTTGAGGGCCATATTTGTTACGCGTGTGTGTGTGTGTACCTTTGTTTTGGTTAACTATATTTTAAAACTAGTTTATATACTCATGCAAATTAGCATAGAAGAAAGATACAGTTTCACTTGTGCTTTTCTTTACTTCCTTATCTAGATCTCAGAGGTAGTGATCTTTGAGTGTCATTACTCAGTGTTTTTTCCCAGGCACTTTTTGATATTGAATCCTTTTAAAATTTAGATATTTTGTTTGCAAGCCTGTCAATTCCATTTTGAATACAAGCTTTTATTTTTTAATGAGCTCAGATCATACAGTGTTTTCCTTTGTAAATAAACTCAGAATCCCCACGGATTTGCAGTTACGTAGCTATGTTACTTATCTTGAAATCTTAGAAACCTTTATCCTCAGTGAATTTTCCTTCCCATCCTGTATCTGTGGAGCCGCTGCTGGGCAGGATAAAGAGGTGATACAATTTGAAGAAGGGAGACTTATTAGAAATCATGTGCTGGCTCTAGATTGCTCTCTACCGGACTTTGAAAGTCAATTCGCTGTTATTATTCAGTACTTACATGAAGGAAAATACAAATTATAGAGATGGATTTGTTTTTCTTTTTTAATTCTCTTCATTTTCCTTTATTTACCACTTATGCTTAATTTAGTATCTGCCTCTGAATATGGCAGCCTACTTCATTTACGGTAAACCTGCCTATTTTTCTTTTTTAAATAGAGGGTTCTGAAATATGGATTTGGGAATATAGAGAAGCCAGTGAAAATGAATAATTCATAGAAACATTATGGCTGTTATGGAAAGGGCAGCAGCATTTGAAAACACATAGTCATACTTACCAGCTTTGCGACTTAATAGGCAACCTTTTTCATCTTCGTTTTCCTTATCTGTTAAGTAGGCTTGGTGATACAGATCCAACAGTATTGCTGTGCAGATTAAATGAAGTAATATGTGTAATGTAACTAGCACAATGCCTGATACGTAGATGCTCTTTAAATTTTGAACCCAACTTTTCCTTTTTTTTTTTTCATGTGTAGGTTGTTTCCTTGCTCTATGACTTTGAAAAGTATGTCTGAAATTCACTGTTTAGAGAGTCTGGAAAAAAACACATTTTCTGTAATAATTAGAGATTTTTATTGAGTTAGGAGCAAAATTACTCTTTAGGCATATTTTGTTTTCCTAGTAATAAATAGACTTTATACATGAAAATGTTGAGTTTTAAAAATTCTTGCATATATTAAACATTTCCTTCACCCTTTTAGCCTCTGGAATGTTCATTTTCATTTGGAATATATATAGAGAGAGAATAATTGAAAATATAGTGATTTCTATTTATTTTATATTGAAAGAGTTGAATGCTAATATTTTTAATGTGCTAATATTTTTAATTTGCTAAGTGACACTTGGAATTTAAATTCACAGAATGTATATCTATTGGGAAACAACATGCATGAGAAGGGAAGAACTTCATCTTTACTCCATTTTAGCTTGATTTTTTTCCTTATATTTATGTAAACATCTTTAACAATGAATGATTAGATAAAATATTAACTTATATTCACTTTTGCCTGTAGGAAATAAATACTGTGAAACTTGCAGCAAACTTTGGGAAACTTTGCACAGTCCCCCTGGACAGCATTCTTGTAGACAATGTTGCACTACAATTTTTTATGGGTAGGTAGATCAATTCTGTTTAAATGATACAGCCATTGAATTTCTTTTTCCATTTTTTATTGTGGTAAAATACACATAAAATTTAGTATCTCAACTATTTTTAAGTGTATAGTTCAGTGATATTAAATGTATTCATGATGTTGTACAGAGATTACAACCATCAATATCCAGAATTATTTTTATCTTCCAAAACTGACACTCTACTCATTAAACACCAACTCTCTCCATTCCCCACACCTTCAACCCCTGCAACCCATTCTGCTTTCTGTCTCTATGATTTTGACTACTCCTGAGTACCTCATGTAGGTCGAATTGTACAGTGTTGGCCTTTTTGTGACTGGCTTACTCACTTAACATGAATATGCCCTCAAGTTTTATCCATGTTACAGCATATGTGAGAATTTCCTTCCTTTTTAACGCTGAATAATATTCATGTGTGTGTGTGTGTGTACACGTGCACACACTCGCTTCTCCCTTTACCTCTTCTCCCTTCCCTCCACTTTTCCTCATTTCTCTGCCTAGTACTTCCAGTACTACGTTGAACAGGAGTGGCAAATGCAGGCATCTTTGTCTTGTTCCTGATCTGAAAGAAAAGTATTCTGTCTTTCATCATTGAGTATAATATTCACTGTGGGCTTTTTCATTTACAGCTTTTATTATTTTGAGGTAGTAGCCTTCTGTTCCTAGTTTATTGAGTCTTTTTGTCATGAAAGTGTGGAATTTTGTGAAATGCTTTTTGTGCATCAATTAAGATATGTGGTGTTTATCCTTCATTCTGTTGTGCTGTATTACATTGATTTTTTTTTTTTTTGTATGTTCAACCATCTTTGGATTCCAGGAATAAATGCTACCTTAGTCATGGTGTATAATCTCTAATATGCTGCTGAATTTGTTTTGCTAGTATTTTATTGAGGATTTTTATGTCAATATTTATAAGGAACATTGGTCTGTAGTTTTCTTGTACTATCTTTATCTGGCTCTGTTTTCAGAATAATGCTGGCCTCATAGAGTGAGTTAGGAAGTGTTTCCTGTTTAATTTTTTGGAAAAATTTAAAAAGGATTGGTGTTACTTTTTCTTTAAATATTTGATAGAATTCACCAGTAAAGCTATTCAGGTGCAGGTCTTTTCTTTATTGAGGATTTTTGGTTACTGATTCAGTCTCCTTACTACCTATCAGTCTCCTCAGATTTTCAATTTCTTCATGATTTAGTCTTGGTAGATTTTCTGTGTTCTAGGAATTTTTCCATTTCCACTAGGATATCCGATTTATTGGCGTACAGCTGTTCATAGTACTTTTAGTTTTGTAGAGTCATTAGTAATATCCTCACTTTCACTTCCAATTTTAGTAATTTTAGTCTTCTCTCTTTTTGTCCTCCTAGATAAATGTTTGTCAATTTTGTCACTCTTTTCAAAGAATCAACTATTGCTTTCATTGACTTTTACTATTTTTCTGTTCTCTCTTTTGTTTATCTCTGCTGTAATCTTTACTGTTTCTTTCCTTCTGCTAGCTTTGGGTTTAATTTGTTCTTTTTCTATTTCCTTACATTATACAGTTAGAAAGCTTTACAACATAAGGAAAGATGATTTGAGATTTTCCTTTTTGCTGTGTCCCATTAGTTTGGTATGTTATGTTTGTTTTAATTAATCTTTATGTATTTTCCAATTTCTCTTGTGATTTCTTCTTTGATCTATTGGTTGTGTGAGTGTGTTTTCATGTTTTCAAAGGATAAGTAGGGTAAATAAAAAGTGTGTTGTTTGATTTCCAAAAATATATGAGTTTTCCAGTTTTAATTTTGTTACTGATTTATAATTTTATCCCATTGTAGTTGGAGAAGATACTTTGCATGATATCCATTTTTAAAAACTTTATGAGATTCAATTTGTGGCCCACTGTATGGTCTGTTTTAGAAAATGTTCCATGTGTACCTGAGAAGAAGCTGTATGCTGTTGTTGGAAAGTGTTCTGTATGTTTGTTAAATCTACCTGTTATATTGTGTTAAGTCCTCTATTTCCATACTCATCTTCTGTCTAGTTCTATCCGTTACTGAGAGTGGGGCATTGAAATCTCAAACTATGATTGTGGCACTATCTCTTTTTCCCTTCAAATCTGTCTGTTTTTGTTTCATATATTTTGATGACCTGTTACTAGGTATGAAAATGTTTATAATTGTTGTATCATTTTGTTATGCTGAATCTTTTATTAATATATAATAACCTTATTTATATCTTAACCTTTTTTGATTTAAAGTCTATTTTTCCTGATACTAGTATAGCTTCCCCTGCTCTATTTTGGTTGCTGTTTGCATGTGATGTGATTTTTCATCCTTTCACTTTCAATTTATTTATGTCTTTGTATCTAAAATCTTTGTAGACAGTATATCATTGGATTGATTTTTTTAATCCATTCTGCCAGTCTCTGTCTTTTGATTAGAAAGTTTATTTACATTTAAAGTAATTATTAATAAGGAAAGACTTCTGTCATCTTATTATTTGTTTTCTACATGCTTTATATCTTTTTTGATAGTCATTTTCTACATAAGTGACTTCTTTTGTATTTAGTTGATTTTTTGTAGTAACATGTTTAAATTTCTAATTCCTCTTATGTATATTATGTAGCTATTTTTTTGTGGTTACTATGGGGATTACATGTAACATCCTAAATTTATAACACTGTAATTTGAAATTATATCAGCTTAATTTCAAATGCAGTCAAAACTTTGCTCCTTTACAGCTCTGTCACCATCCCTCTTTTGATGATGTCACAAAACTAAGTCTTTACAAATTGTGTGTTCAAAATATGAACTAATAGTTCTTATTTAAATGAGTTACTTTTGTAAATTATGTAGAAACCAGGATGTGCAGTAACAAAGTACAATATTTCTGGCTTTCAGATTGATAATTAATTTTTTAAAAACCATATTCGTCTTTCCAGTCACATAGAAAACAAAAAAAATAGGAGTTACAAATCATTGTTAATAATACTAGCTTTTATAATTGCCCATATTTTTATTTTTACTGAGATATTTATTTCTTCATATGATTTCAAGGTACTAAGTTACTATCTAGTGTCCATTTGTTTAATTTACCCTTCAGCACATTTTGCAAGGCAGGTCTTATGGTAAGATGCTTCCTTTGCTTTTGTTTATCTGTGAATCCTTATTTCTCTCTCGTTGTGAAGTATAGTTTTGTCAGATATAGGAACTTGGTTGACAATATTTTTCTTTTAGCACTTTGAATATCACTCCATCACCTTCTGGCCTCCAAAGTTTCTTGAAAGAAATCCGCTGATAATCTTTTGGGTTTTTTATATGTGTTGTTTTTCTCTTTCTGCTTTCGGATGATTTATATTTTGAAAGTTGAATTATAATGTGTCTCCATGTGGATATCTTTGAATTCATCTTAGTTGGAGATTGTTGAGCTTTTTGGATATTTATATTCATGCCTTTCTTCAAATTTGGGAAATTTTCACTTATTTCTTCAAATATGATCTGACTGTTTCTCTCTGTCTTCTCTTTATAGAACTCCCACATGTAACTTGATCCTGCAGGTACCTTAGGCTCTGTTTACTCTTCTTTATATTTTTACATTCTGTTTCTCGAATCTACAACTTTTATTATTCTATCCTTACATTTGCTGATTCCTCTGCCTGCTCAAATCTACCTTAAATTTCTTTCAGTGCATTTTTTATTTTAGTTATGTACTTTTCACCTCCATCATTTTATTTTGGTTTCTTCTAGGTTTTCTGTCTCTTTATGGATCTTTCCGTTTTGTCCATAGATTGTTTTCTTGACTTTCTTTACATCCTTCTTTAGTCTTTTGGGCATCTTTAAGGTAGTTATTTTAAAGTCTTCTTCTAGTAGATATTCCGTCAGGTCTTTTTTGGGGACAGTTTCTGTTGATGTATGTTGATTTTTTTTCCTCTTTGAATGGGCCACACTTGCCACATACTTTGTGTGCCTTGTGGGGGGTGTGTGTGTGTGTGTGTGTATAAATAACTAGCTATTTGAATCTAATAATGTAGTAACTCTGGAAATCACTTTCTTCCCTTTCCTTAGGGTTTGCTGTTCTTTATTGTTGTTACTGTTTTTATTTTTAATATGTAGGCTGTCTATGCTAAGGATCAGCCTGAGGTATAAACTTAAAGTCTTCTCAAGACTATTCTGAGCTTGTGCTTTTCCCTGGGCAGGTATAGTCATTTTCTAATTTTCCCACATATGTGGTTGCTTTTGAATGTCCTCATTTTTAATGCATAGCTCCCAAAGGGAGAAAAATATAAAACTGTGGGAGTCAAGGGAGAAAGGGTGCCAGTCTTCTAAATACCTTGCTCGTTACTTCAGCAGGAAGTAAAGGGGCTTGGACCAATCAAGAGATATGCAACAACAAAGGCTGCCTATATTGTGTGCACCTCTGTGATCAGAAGCAGCAGTGTGCTGTCAGAGCCTAGATTCTGAATATTTGAAGGACAAGTTGTTTTTTGTCCACCCTGGTTCCTGCTTGCTGTGTACAAGCTAATTCTGGAGTGCATGCATAGCTACTTGTTCTAGGGGTCTGGGAGTGGGGAATGGGTAGCTGCAGTTGTGCCGCAGCTGAAATGAACTGAAATTAACCAAAGCTTACTTCCCAAGCCTTCCCCTAAATATTGCAAATCTTCAGTAGATTCCAGAGTTCCAAATTAGTTACATCAGATTCTGCCATTGCACTTGCTGTGGAGGTGGAGAGAGAGAATTCTGGTGTTTCACACTCCCACATCTTCTTTGAAATTTTTATGAATTTTAAATATTATTAAATTTTAAGTAGTTAATATTTTGCGTGCCAAATTCAGTCCTCTCTTTATTCTCTGAAATGTTTTTCTTTAGAAACCATGGAGGTAGAGCTTTATTTTGTTTTGAAGGAAATAGTTTTCAAAACTAATGTGCATTTACCAAATTGCTTTTAAAATAAATTCTAGGAGATTCTAATGCAAATTAAAATTCATTGAGAAAGAGTACTTTATTGGGAACATACAATGTATAAACCTGTTTGTATCATTTTTGTTCATGTGTACATGAGGGATTTTAATACCATTTTATACCATTTTAATATATATATTTTTAATTTAGATTTTACTACTATTACATTAGAGTTGCTTTTATCTGGAGGACATTTTCAGTAAACCTCTATACATTTTCATTTTTGTGATAAAAATATAAATATGTGGTTTGTTGAGTCATTTTAAAAAATATATCTAGAAATATTCATATTATAACAGTCTTTATTGAGAACAAATGTTGAATGTTTTATGTAACAAATTTATTCACTAGAGATTTTATCATGAAAAGTGGGATTTAAAAAATTATGAAATATATTCCTTCACTTTTGTTTTTAACATAACTGTTTTTTTTAGCATAACTAATTTACAACTATATTTTCACCTCAGGGATTTGCTAAAACATTTTCAAAATGTGGAGTTTTAAACACTTGAAACTTTAGTCCTTCTTTACTTGTCATACAACTACATGGACCCCAAATTGTGTGACACTAATATTTATGTTATTATGGATTTTTGATTGGTAGATTACATGCAGCAAACTGGAGGTCAAGCACATCTATTCTTTTGGATGACAGTGGAAGGATACCGGGTTACCGCCCAACAGCAGCTAGAAGTTTTATTAAGTCGTCAGAGAGATGGAAAACATCAAACCAACCAAACCAAAGGTCTTTTAAGAGCAGCTGCTGTTGGAATTTATGAACAGTATTTATCAGAAAAGGTGAGAGTTTATTTTGATTACTGTTTTCTTCTTTATCAGTATTATTAATAATTTTTGTAATCCATTGCTTATGCCAGGCTGACTACCTCAAAAACGTTGTTTCCTTTAATCGATAACAATCTTCCTGTCTGTCTGTATCCTCGTTTAAGTGAAGATTCTGATGTTTAGGCAGTCAAATTATCATGTCCACAGTCATGCAAATAGTAAATGACAGAATCAAGATTCAAGGTCACATATTAGATTCACCACAGGCTGAAAGTAAAAGTATAGAAAAAGATAAACCATGCAAAAATAAACAAAAGAGAGTACATATATATTTTTAAAAAATGTATATATGTTTAAATGTATGTATTAAACACATATACATTTAATAACAGCCCCCCAATGAATGAAACAAAAATTTGCAGAATTGAAGGGTAAGAGAGACAATTCAACAGTTATAGTTGGAGACTTCAATACCCCACTTGCGATGATTGATAAAACAATTAGAAAAACATCAAGGATATACAAGACTTCAGGAACATTATAACTCACTCAATCCTATAGAAGAATATATATACTATACTATAATTCTGTAGAATGTAATACATCTGTAGTGTCTATAGAGTATATTTTATGTGATTATATAGCTTATAGAATGTATAGAATACATATATAGGATAGAATTGCTTTAGAACTTATAGAATACATGTATTATTCTAATAATGTAATATTCTAATAATATAATAATTCTAATATAATATTGTAATTTATGTATATATTATATGTAATATATGTAATATGTAATATATGTAATACTGTAATACATATATGTATATTATTCTATAGGCTGTTTCCTCTAATGACAGCAAAATACACATTATTTTCCAGAACACATGAAACATTCTCCCAGATAAATCATTTGCAAGGCCATAAAAGTCATCTCCATTTAAAAGTATTGGAATAATTCTTTGATCAGAATGGAATCAAATTAGAAATCAACAAAAGGAAATTTGGGGAAACTACAAATAATCGAAAATTAAACAACATATTTCTAAATAGCCTCTGAGTCAACAAAAAGTGACAAGGAAACTAGAAAATATTTTTAATTGAGAATGAAAATGCATTGTATCAGAATTCATGAGATGCAGCTACTTAGTGATTAGAAGAATATTTGTAGCTCTAAAAATGTGTAGGATAAAAGATCTACAATCAACAATCTTAAGTTTTTACCTTAAAAATCTAGAAATGAAAAACCCAAGCCAAACAGAAGAAGGAAAACAAAGATTATTATGAGAATCGTGAATAGAAAACAGAAAAACCATAGTGAAAATCTAAAACCAAAAGTTGGTTCTCTGAAAATATCAACAATATTGACAAACCTTTAGCTAGACTGGCCATGAAAAAATGGGAGGAGACACAGATAACCAGATTCATAAATGAAAGAGGAGACATGAATCCTGACCCTACAGAAATTAAAAGGAGTAAGCAAATACTATGATCAATTTTATGACAACAAATTAAACAACTTAAAGTGGACAAATTTTTAGACACAGATTGCCACACTAACTCAAGAAATAGAAAAGAAGATAATTTACTTAATTAGGTCTAATTTTTGCTGGCTATAGAAAAAATGCTAAAATCTTGGTCTGTGGTAAAATCGTATTTTTTTAAGTATAGGACAAAAAAATGTTTTTCTCTAATTTGAAATACTTTTTAAATGAAAATGGAGAAAAGGATTACAGTAAACAGAAATTTATATACTGTTTCTCTAAAATTGGTAGGTGATCTTTGACGAGGCCAAAAGCAGCCTAGAGAAGAGTTGACAGACTGACCTGAGTTGTTTGATGTTACATGTAGGTTGTGGTAAAAACTCATATAGTTAACAGAATGACTCCTGTTTTTGAAATAAGACTACTTGAATATTTAAAAAAAAAAATGTGTCACCAGAAAAGCCAACTTAAACAGGATTTTCTAAATTTCTTTACTAAAACTAATTTATCTGGAATTGAACTTCAGTTTCAAAAGTTTGTCTATTTAAAAACCATTTTTCCTCATAAAGGGATTTAACTTATGATAACATCATTATGCTTCAAAGTATTCAAAAATGAGCATTGTAGGCATGGATAGCCTGTGTGATGAATTTATAGATGGAAAAGACCTGATTGACAAACAATTGATATACCTACCAAACAAGCCATGTATATGGTTTTTAGACTTTTTTTTGAGCACCAAAATCAAATTTCTACGCATTTAAAAACCTATTTTTAATAAATAAAATCCCAATTATTACATGCCCAAATTATTTTGTTGAAAGGTTATTTAGGCTAGGCGCAGTGGCTCACACCTGAAATCCCAGTACTTTGGGAGCCCAAGGTGGGAGGATTGCTTGAGGCCAAGAGTTCGAGAGCAGCATGGACAACATAGCAATACCTTGTATCTACAAAAAGAAAAAGAGAAAAAATTAGCTGGAGTTGGTGGCACAAGGCTGTATTCTTAGCTACTTGGGAGGCTGAGCCAGGAAGATGGCTTGATCCCAGGATATCAAGGCTGCAGTGAGCCATGATCACACGATTGTGTTCCAGCCTGGGTAACAGAGCGATATTCTGTCTCTAAAAAAATTTTTTAAAGAAAGGTTATTTAACTTGATCCTTCACTTTGGATTGACACAAGAAATAAGTGTGAGGTGGGCTTGAAAAGAGCAGATCTAAAAATCAAGGTGAATTTTTATGTTTGACTATATTCAGTGGTAACACTGCACAAAAAGATGTCCTAAAGGCTTCAGGCAGTTCAGAAGAGTATTATTAGAGAAGGAAACAGAAAAAGCAAAAATATCCTACTGCATCATGGACTCGATAGAAAAGTCATTATTTATTTTTGTTAAATATAGATAATACCTGTTTTGCACATACATTCTGCTTTTATGTACATTTGCCTTTTAAAAAGTCTTTCTATATTTTAAGAATACAAAACAATATAACCTATAACATTTAAGTATCCAATAGATTTTATAAAAGGTTTAATGGTACATCAGAGGTTACAAACATTGTAAATTACATATTATTGTATTTGTCTCACACAGATTATTTGCCACTATTAGCTAGTCCCATTGGTTTGTTTAAATAATCACATTTCTGTAATAGAAAAGTAAAGAATACACATTAAGAGAGAATTTTGGGAAAGCATTCACTTTTATATTTTCACGTTAAAGTAATAACACGCGTACAAATATTTCTTTTTTGTTGTTGTTTTGTTGTTTTGTTTTGTTTTTTGAGACAGAGTCTCACTCTGTCGTAAAGTTTGGAGTGCACAATCTCACTGCACCCTCTGCATCCCAGGTTCAGGCAATTCTCTTGCCTCAGCCTCCCGAGCAGGTGGGATTGCAGGCATGCACCCACACCAAGCTAATTTTTGTATTTTTTTAGAGAGACAGGGTTTTTGCTATGTGGGCCAGGCTGTTCTCAAACTTCTGGCCTCGAGTGATCCGCCTGCCTTGGCCTCCTGAAGTGTTGGGATTACAAGCATGAGCCACCATGCCTGGCCATATAAATATTATTTTTGTGTTACTTTTTTTGGAAGAGGGGATCCTGACTGGTTGTGTTTCATGTTGGTACACTAAAAGTGTTGGTCATCCTATACCAAAGATGTGGCTTAATCCATTCTGTGTACTTGAGATATATAGGAAAAAGTAAAGTTTAAATAATTGTAAAATATTATTTTTCAAATTCACCCTTTTTATTTCCTAGAAAGTGAGTTTAGTGAGCTTAGAGGGCAGATGAAAGGGCAAAACCAAGTAACATCATATTCCTCTCTAATATTTGTTACATACTCGAAGCTGTTTAGTTCTCCTGTTTTTATTTCGGGGCAACTCTGCTACCCCCCAAAACACAAAACAAATAAGCATCCCACTCAGAAAAACAACAACCACACAACCTGCTTAGGTTTACTAACAAAAGTGTCGAATTGACAATGGGGCATTAGAAGTTGTATAGCCCTTTTCCTACATATTTATACCCTGATGTTTACTTTTTTTTCTCCTTTCTTGATTTATCCAACCTGTTCCTTATTTTATTGGATAAATTAGAGAAGTTATGTAAATAATTTTTTTGTTAGTTTCTCTAAAAGTTGTCTCTAGGGCTCATTTACTCTCCAGACTTTTCAGAACTAAAAATGCAAAAGTTGATGTGCTGAAGCTGTTGACATGTCTAGCTTTTCAGCACTTTTTCTTTTAATAAAGTAATTTTTGAAGTTGAAATGTCAAATTTTGTATTTCCTTGTGTTATCTGTGTTACTATATGCTTTGAAATGGAAGTTCTTAAAACGAATTAATTTTAAGGATTTCTTTCCCCATATCACACTGGAACTTTGCTGCAGCATTGGTTATAAAACTAAATTTAGGATAATAGTAGTCTCTTTAAAGGACATTCAAAAGGATTCTCTAGTGTCAGATAATAAATGAAATCACTTATTTGTTGATCAGTCATATTAATACACATCTAGTACTACTGAATACTAAACACTAACTCCTAATGACAGTGTTTCCTATGTGCCAGACACTATGGTATATATCTTATATAGATCTCTTTTAATCCTTACAATAATCTTAAATAACCTTGTATAGTATTATCTCCATTTTACAGATGGGGTAAATGAAGCTTAGTGAGAGATAACTTGTTAGGCAAAAGTCGAGATTTAAATCCGTGTTTGTTTACAAGTCTGCTATGTAGTACATGAGGAAGAGAAGGATTTAGTCCTGTTTCATCCTTCTTAAATGTCAAGGCGTCATTTACAAACCAGTGATTCTTACCTGCCAGTTATTTTCAATATTATATTCCATTATTATCATACTATCAAGTATCATCTTGTATTAAGAAATTACAGAGATCATTACTATTATTTTTCTCTGTTAGGCATCTCCAAGAGTTACTGTTGATGACTATTTAGTAGCAAAATTAGCAGATACTTTGAATCATGAAGATCCAACCCCTGAAATCTTTGATGACATTCAAAGGAAGGTATTATTATGTACAGCATTTATCATTTTATGTTTTTTGAGAAAAAATACTTTTATGTAATGTAATTAGTTTTTAAAAACTTTTTAAAAGTAGAGTGGTATTAAAAAGATAAGCTATGGCAATTATACTTCTCAATTCCAGAAATGTAAACCAGTATTTTTGTTTATTTCGTTTATTTTCTGAGGAAAATCCTTAAGTTGGGTTGTTTTATTTGAATTTGATTGTAGAGCTAGATATTAACATGAGCCTTGAACCTTTACATGTACTTATTTCTCAGAAAACACTTCCCAGAACATGCTGTCTGTGACTTGTGTTGCAGTAGGATTTTTTTCAATATAATTTAGTTACTGGAGGGATCAGAGGAAATAATTTGTTGTGAAAAAGTCTTATTGCTGACAGCGTGTAACTATGATACATTATGACAAGACCTCGGTGTGTCTTTTGGTGAAATTTTATTTCGTAAAAATCACCACATACCTGTATTAATTGTTGACTATCTTGATTTATTTCACCAAGGTATATGAACTGATGCTACGAGATGAAAGATTTTATCCTTCCTTCAGACAGAATGCACTTTATGTGCGCATGTTAGCTGAGCTTGACATGTTAAAAGATCCTAGTTTCAGAGGATCCGATGATGGGGATGGAGGTAAGGTGGCACCCATTTTACACATATATGCATATATATTTGTATATATTCGGCTTACCAAAAGAGCTTTTATATAAGTTAAAAATGTTATTGGAATCCAAATATAAACTGTAATATATTTAAAAATCTACAAATGAATGACAGAGTTTAGTGACTGTACTAAATTAAAATATTGAAAATTTAATAATGGTTTAGAATATAACTATAGAAACCTTGAATTCTTAAAGAAGAATGTTTTCTTCAGGTGAGTCACTAAAATATTTGTATGGCAGTTTCCCTTTTGCGAGTAAGTAATAATATTCATGATTAACAATAGAATTATTGAGAAGATTTAATATGCAATAAGTAATGACTCAGTATATCATAAACTATAAAGCATTATAAAAAAAACTACAGTTTTAAATATCTTTAATTGTGTATTTTTCCAAATTCTACACAGTGTGAGAGACTTTTGAGCTAGAAAAAGCTGTAAGAGTCGTTTATTCCAACCTTCAATTTTTTCAAATGAGGATAATGAGACCTATTAACATGTTATAGTGAAAAACATGTTTTAGGAGTCAGAATGTTTAGATTTTACTCCCATTCTACCACTTACTACCTATGTGTTGTCCAAGTACTTAAATTCTTCAAGCCTCATTTTTCTGAGTTGGTAAATCTGGAACAATATCCTCATAATATCTTAAATTAGTCATTGTTAGATTTAAATGGAATTATGCATTTGAAAATGATTTATAAAGTAAAACACAAGTATCGATTTTTATTAGTAAATAGTGAGTTATATAAGAATAGTGGGAGGGATAGTCTTTAGAACACAAGTTTCCAAATTCTTAGACCCAGTGATCATTAACTTGTGATTCAATTCAGAATTATTTATTAAGCTCTAATTAAATATCTGACGTTTGATGATCTTTCTGGTATGTTCTACCAAGTAAATGAATGAGGTCAATAAAAAGTAAACGGGAAAGATTAAGTATTTTAAGAAAGTGCTTCAGTTATGACCATTTACCAATGAACAGGTTTTATGGACAAGCACACTTGGGAATGGAGATAAAATAGCGAGGTCGTGAGCACTGCTTAAAAAAATATCTCTATTATGGAAGTCTCTCAGTCTCCCTTCTCCTCCATCTCTTATCCCTCTGTCTACACTAGTGAGATTTTGTTTTTTAAATAATCTAAGAAATCTAGTTACCGAAGTTTACATTTGAAATTTAGTAACTTTTGTTTGGATGGTTTATCTGATGCCTTGGGTTTTTAAATTAATACTCTTTCAAGTTTACTTTTGTGTACAATTGGAATAATCTATTAACTGATTTTGATTGCATAAGTATGGAAAATTTTAAAAAAAGAATAGAGTTCTTCTCTGTGAGTTGAATAGTAAAATTTTATGTACCTCTAGTTTGTTGTATATATCTGTACTTACTGTCTCTGTTGAAAAATGTTCTTTTATAGAGATACTATATGAAATTTGCAATAGCAACTCTGTGTCAACTAACCATCCTAAAATGACTATCATAAAAGTTTTTGTTGTTCATACTAATTTTATCTATTTTAGAAATTTCTTAGTATTTGTGAAGTAGATTTTCTATGTGACTCAGAAAGAGAGAAGACAAAGTCATAACCAACTAATTGTATGGGCTTCTAAGTAACGTGTAATTTAAACTGGTGATAGTAGCAATATATTCTGTGGAAGTAATTTTTGATCCTATAATTTAAGAACTCTTTCCAGTCTTTTAAATGGACTTTTAGCTTCCATTGATAGCTTTCCAGCCAGTCTGTCTTCTTCAGTACAGCTATTGGAAGCAAACTATAAGCAATCTCAAACTTCCTAAAATCATATACTGTACTTTTTTGAAACATGAAGTACATTAAATTTTTTTTTTTTTTGGGAACTGGTTTTGATCTGAAGTAAATTTGCTTCTCATATATCAGTCATTGAGTAACTTCTTACATTTGAATCATTGATTGTAGTTTGAGATTATATACTTATATATCTTATTGTCTTTCTAAGACATTGCGTCTAATATTTTGTTTCCTAATTGATGAGTTTTATACTGTGAAATTATCCCTTTTTTGAAACCATTTGAAGAAAGTATGTGGACTGATGGGTATAATATGAAACATTACTATTTAAAATAACTGTCAGGTTTTTTTTTTTTTTGAGACGGAGTCTCGCTCATCGCCCAGGCTCGGGTGCAGTGGCGCGATCTAGGCTCACTGCAAGCTCCGCCTTCTGGGTTCACACCATTCTCCTGCCTCAGCCTCCCGAGTAGCTGGGACTACAGGCGCCTGCCACCACGCCTGGCTAATTTTTTGTATTTTTAAATAGAGATGGGGTTTCACTGTGTTAGCCAGGATGGTCTCAATCTCCTAACCTCATGATCTGCCTGCCTCGGCCTCCCAAAGTGCTGGGATTACAGGCGTGAGCCACCACGCTGGGCCAATAACTGTCAGCTTTGTTGTCTTTGTCAGTGTTTAGGTTTTAGGCCACTGGTTTACCTTTTTCAAATAGTAATGCTTCGATATACTTCTTTTTATATGATTATTTAATCAAGAAAAGGCCTTTCCACATTTTTTTGTTATAAATTAGTTTTCTGACTTTTAAAATTAAGCTGCTCAGCACTACATGCATTTTTTAGACATTCTGAAATTTTGACTGCCTTTTAGACATTCTGAAATAATTATCTAATCTAGGGATTAATGTGCAGCTGATTTTTTTAAAAGTAGTCTACATTTGAGCCTAAAATTAATGGACCAAGTCATATCATATGGTATAGTACTGTATCCTCTGGTGGTTTTTCTTTGCTTGAGTAGAAATTTCATTCCTATTTAACTAAACTTAATAGTAGGTAGAGAATTAGCTGGTTGGCTTGCTTGTGCTTACTGTCTCTCCTCTCTCTTTGTCTCCTCATTTCATCCATTGCCCTTTCTGTTTATTCATGATTACTTTCTTTAGTTATTAAATTATTTTAAAAATAGATATTTTCTCCTTTATTACAACAGAGTTTCATAGTCTTTTAAAACTATATGAATATGTTTTCCTTTTTAAATTTTAATCTCAACATTGTTTTTCTCACCATGTTGAACAGTGCTTTCTTTTGTTTTCTAATATTTGTAGGTAGTCATCCAATTCTTGATTAAATGTCGACCAAGATTGATTTTATACTGTATTTCTGGATCTTCTTATTGTTGATCAAGAAAGTAAACTATGCCCTATTTTGATCCCAAATTCTCCTTTAACTTGACTTGTCTTTGGTGGGAAGATTTAAGAGGTGGGCAGACTACAGAAGAGGTAGGAGGCATATAATTGAATAAGGAGGATAGAGAACTATTTTACTCATTTTAAGTATCACCAAGGGATAATCCTAGGTGAAATTCCCATTTTTTTAATGACCCAAAGGGCTGAAGAACCAAGAAATGTTCTTGAGCATTTAGAGTAAATTTGGAAGGCAGTATCAGCTACCTCCTTGTAGAAATTATAGTCTTGCTTTTTTGAAGACCCATTTAGAGAACCAAATTCATAAATAACCTCTTAAGTGCTAGAAACCATATATTAAACTGTGTATGAATATTGCTTTACCATAGATTTGTTTATGTGTTTAATAAAGAAACACCTTGATTGGTAACTTAATTTTCTTAGATTTATAATAAAACCCTAAGGGAAAAGATTATTGCTTGATATTAATGTTTACTAGTAATCTAAAATTGACTTACTCTCTAACATTAATTTTTCCCAGTTGCTTTTTAATTAAATGGAATTGCATAAGCAGTTTTAAGTGTCTTTTTGTCTATTAGTTATATATTGATTTAAAAATCTGGACTTCCAGTATTTTCAAGAAAATCTACCACCAAGAATAAGAGGACTTAATAGACCTATTAAAAATAAGTCTGTTTCTCCCTCACACTACAGACTGATTTTATTTGTAATCTTTCTTAATCCAGTGAGACAGAAGTTACAGAATAGTGCTGATGTTTCCTAATGGGCCTCATTCTGCAGTGTTTTCCTCATGCTTATATTGTATTAGGCAACTTATTTGATTTTTGGCCAGCTATCAGGTACATACCATATTGTCACTTAAATGCCTGGCTTAGAAAACCGTAGAACTTTAAGGGATCAAGTTTTTGGGAGTATTCCACAATTTTATTTTTTTATTTTTTATTTTATTTTTTTACTATTATGTTATATCTTGGCTTATGTGACTTTCATTCTTGGTGTTTGAACCTTAGATAAAGCAACCGTTTTAAAGTTTTTTGCTGTATACTAAGTTGAATTTCCCCCCTGCAGAATCTTTTAATGGGTCTCCTACAGGAAGCATAAATTTGGTAAGTACTATTATGGGTACTTTATTAAAGTGACTTGAAAATAATGTAAAAGGCTGAGCCTTAACATATGTAAATAAATGATATATAAAGAAGGCCCCAAATCATAATTTAGTGTTGTAAAAAGTTATTATGCTTTTAAAGAAATGCTAAGTTCACATATAAGGCATATATGAATTAGAACTTAAAAATTATATTTTATCTTTATTTAAAAAATTGGTTTAGGTTAAACCTGCATAATTGCTTTTGTGCATTTTGTAAAAAATTGATTTCATTATTTTTAATTCCAATATTTAGCATGTTTAAATTATGATTACTAAATTGCTATGATAGGCAGTAAGTTTGTGACACATAAATGTTTATATTGGAATCAGTTTTTTTCTCCTCTTGTATTTAGAAAGAAATATAAAACTGGTGAGGATAACCAACACCAAATAGATATTTCTTACAGTCTACACCAAAACAAATTCAGGTCATTGTAAACAAAAAAATTTTTTGTTAAGTTTAGACAGTTTTACAGCAACTACATCCTTAATGATTAGAAGTTAGAATGACATGTTTTTAGAATCTCAACTGTCATTGGCATTTTATATATTCAAGGTACAGTGTAAAATAATGAACATTTTAGTTCTCTTATATATCCAACCTTGCCATTGAATAACTTATTTCCTAAGATGCTGTTAGGAGGAAATATTAGTGTTCTATGAAGGTTTCAGTCCAGTTTGACTGGGTTGGGGAGGGGAAAAACAGGTAAGGTATTGTTTGTTTTGTTTTTCCTCCTACCTGCATTACTTTTTCTTTTAGACCTTTCGTAATAGCTAAATGTTTTAGAGGTTAGTTGTCTTATGTTTACTTCTAAAATAACCTTATTGAGTAAATGTTCTGTTACTGTATTATAACCTTTAGTAAAACACTAAAGCAGATCTGTTGTGGAATTGTCAGATACTTTGTAACTTTTGAAATATTTCCTAAATCATTTGGCATTATTACCATTTACTTGTTGTAGTCCAGAGCTTTAAACAAAAAGGAATTGCTCCTAGAACTTGAAGGAAGTGTTAAAAATGATGTTCATTATATAGAAAAGTTTCCAAATGTGATGAAACCCTTCCTTGGTTTGAAAGTTTTTAGTATTCACATTTGTAGTGCTTGTGTAAATATTTAAACACTACTAAAATTTTTTTTTTTCTTTATTCCATGTCTGGAATAAATGCTTTTCCAAATAAGATAAGTCTCCTTTGTCACATGGTAGTATAAACCAGAATAGTCTCTGGATAAAAAGAAGGTCATTCTTGAAGTCAGTGACTTGGAGTATTTTATTATTCCCATAAATCTATTTGATTCATACTGTTAAGTATTTGGACCATGTAGACAAATTTTAGTGAATATCTGCGTTTTAAAAATAGCTTAAGATTATAAACTAGATCACGATAGTTTATTCCAGTATACTAAACAAAGGAGATATTTAATGTGTTTGGTATTGTACTCATTTTGCCATTGGTAGCTTGGTAGGTAAGTTACAAGCATTTAGTGCCGTTTTCGTTGTGTTTGATGACTATCATCGTAAATTTGAATTTTCAATTTTTGTCTTAGTGTTAAAAAACACTTTCTTACAAGGAGTTTAAGAATCATAACTTAAGGAGTACTCTGCAAATTGTGCTTATTTCAATATAGCATTAATGTACTTGTTTTGAAATCACAATTCTCTTTTGCTACATTTCTAAATCAAGTGTAGTTTTGTCAATATTACTTTACCAATTGTAACTTTGTAGTCCATTTGATATTTACATGCATTATAACTGTAACTAATATTTTTCCAAAGTTTTCATCATATGTAATGAAAACAATATTTACTAATTGCATATTTTAAAAGAGATAAAAAGACATTTCTCCACAAAGCCTTTTTAACAACTTTTGGATTGCATAGTATGAGATGCTAACATGTTTAAAGAGATAAGTATATTTACCTTTTTAAATGTTTACAAGGGAAGGTTACCATTATTAATAATGCTTTTTAAAAAAAAATAGATTATTTTATGTTACCTGTGCTGGCTTATAATTAGAAGAAGTTATAGTAGAAAATATAAATTTGGTAGAATATTCCATTTCCTCTGAGTCTTCTATCTTTCACATAAAAATATTGAAGTAAAGGTTGTGCTATTTCTATCAAAATGATTTCTTGAGCACATAAAAATAAATGCATCCTTTTTTTTTTTTCCCAAAGCATTTTCATTCATAGTGTGTCCTGACAGTGATGTAGAGTAGGTATTAGCCCCATTTTACCATTGGGAAAACTGAAATCAGAGAAAGTAGTTGATATGGTTAAAGTCTCTTAAGGTATTGATAGTAGAGCATGGACTAGATCTAATTTAATTTGATGTCTTTGCCATTTGAGTTGACCAGGGAAGTCTTGTGGATTATCGGCATAGAATTATCACATTTTACTTCTCTTAACAATCAGTTTTTAGTAGATACATTTTTGGCCTTCTTCTTAGAATGCTGTTGCCTTAATTTAAGTGACTGTGTCATATGGATGGTTGCATTTAAGTCATTTAGATGACTGTTTTAGTAATAATAATAATATTACATTAGGACTCAAAAGCTCATTCACATCCTATTATTTTTAAAGAGTGAAATATATCTGAATTTTATGAATATGTGAAATGTGTGAATAATGTAAATACATGAAATATGTCTAGATTATATATGTTAGGTGCCCTCAAGACCACTTCCAGGCTCAGTGATTTGCTAAGAAAACTCACAGGACACACCATAGTCTTACTCATGGCTAGAATTTCTTACCGTGAAAGGTTATAAAGCAAAATCAGCAAGACAACACGTGTGAAATGTTGCCATCAGGAAAACTCATTGGAGACTAAATGTACAGGTTTTTTATTGGAGGCAGATTACATAGCACATACCAAAATTCTAGACTCCTAGAAGGAAGGCAGGTGTTCAGCATAAACATTTCTTATATAGATAGTTTAGGTATGGTAAACCACTCTTACTGGTTGGAGAATGCTGGGAATCTTCCCTAAATTTAAGTTCCCAGATTCCATCCAGGGGACAACCTTGGAAGCAGTCTTTTCTAGGCAGAGCAGTTTCAGGCTGCTATGTTAACTCTGCAGTCTGCTTTAATTATATGATTATATTCCTTTTTATGTATGTGTGGATATATGTATACGTGACAAAAATATTTTTAAAGTTTAGACCCAAAGGTCGTAGTTATAAAAGATTCGTTTTGAGTCAATCAATAGGCATTTATGTTTGTGGAATTGTTTTTGAAAACTGATCATTTAAAATCTATCATAGTCTATGGATTTACCTCATTTAATAAATAATCAGAATAATAGCTAACGTTTGTTATATTAGGCAGTTTTCTAAATGTCTTACATGTCTTATTTAATCTTCACATAATTCTCTGACTTAGGTAGTATTCTCATTTTATAGATAAGGAATCTAAATTAAGTATAACAATTATTTCTATATTAACAAAAGTATTAAGCTAAAAATACAGAGCTGGTTCTAGTATATTTCAACATAAATGTTAACGTAAGAATATGTCTACTTATTTTTATCTAGATTTTCTTGCCATATAAGGACCATAATTGAAAAGTAGGAAAGTTACAGTAGATGGACAAGCAATTAAGGGAGAACTAATCTAATAAGTTTATTACTGAATTATTTTGTTTTATTGTTTCTTAATCTTTGCTTTTTTCTGTTAGCCTAAATGGAAAAGATTATTGTGTGTGGAGGGGATGGAGGGTATACAAATAATATATAGTTTACATGCATGGAAATGAGTAATTGTAATGCATATATGATGTAGAATTCTTTGATACTTTTTTTCCTACAAAATTTTAAAAATTTGTTTCCGGTTTTTTTTTCTCAGTCTTTAGATGACCTTTCAAATGTGTCTTCTGATGACTCAGTACAACTTCATGCCTACATTTCAGACACTGGTAAGAGAGTTTGAAGTATAATTACTGCATTAAAACTATGTATTATTGTATCCCTAAATAATTTTCCACACTTAATTTTTACTAACCTTTTTTTGTTCTCTAGTCATATTTCTGTTACTTTTTTTCTGCAGCATGTCCTTCATTAAATTCTATTGTATTTATTTGCTTATGTATTTGATCTCTCTAAGATTGTGACTATCAACATTTGAAAATGCTTATGTTCTAAGTGTTTTACTATTTCTAATAAACTCTGAAACCATTCTTTTCCTCTTTGTGCTTGAGTCTAGTTGATAATTGTCTGTATAATTCTCATTAAATCTTTTCTGGAGAGATCTTAGTTCAGGATTAGTTTTCATACATGCAAAGTCAGGCTAGGTAACTGGGTTAAATGAAGCCTCCGGTATAGAAACTTGCAGAACTTCAAGAAGTGCTTGAATGAGGTGAGAAACCTCTAAAGCTTTGTGATCATTCAGCGTACATGTAGAATTGTTAGTAAACCCAGGAAAAATAACCAATTTTCATCATTGCCATTGAGTTATTAGATAACACTAATGAGTATTAAATAATGGTAGTTTTCTTATCTGACCTCTCACTGTTCTTAGAATATAGAAGTGTGTTTGTCATATTACATACTGAGGTATATACCTCAATTCAATTTCATGGTTACATTTTAGACACTGAAGAGATTTTATAGTATAGTATAGTATAGTATAGTATAGTATAGTATAGTATAGTATAGTATAGTATAGAAGACATTAACTTGTATCTTTTAAAAATAGATCTTCGTTTCCATTTTCTTCTCACTGGAACTGAAGTCTCAATTTACATTTGTTGCCTGCCAGATTTCTGGAAGAAAACAAGTATTTATTAGCTTCTTAAAATGTATGGAAGCACTGTGCTAGGTATATTTTTAAGAAATTATTTCAGGCTAGGCTTGGTGGCTCACGCCTGTAATCCCAAAACTTTTGGGAGGCCGAGGCAGGCGGATCTCGAGGTCAAGATATCGAGACCCTCCTGGCCAACATGGTGAAACCCTGCCTCTCCTAAAAATACAAAAATTAGCTGGGCATGGTGATGCGTGCCTGTAGTCCCAGCTACTCGGGAGGCTGAGGCAGGAGAATCGCTTGTACCCAGGAGGCGGAGGTTTCAGTGAGCCGAGATCACACCACTGCACTTTAGCCTGGCAACAAAGCGAGATTCCGTCTCAAAAAAAAAAAAAAATATTATTTCTTCTTGAGAATCGTGTAAATACTGAAGAAGCAGCATAGTATAGTGGTTAAGAGTATAACCTTTTTACTGAATTGCTTGGGCTCAAACCCCAGCTCTGCCGTTAATAGTTGGGTGAGCCATCCAAAATTAAGATCTAGTTTAAAAAAAAAAAAAAAAGCTGCTGGTGAACCTGAGTGAGTTCCTTAACTTCCTTGTACCTTAATTTCCTTATCTGTAAGATGGGATAGTAATAATAATAATACATAACTCATAGGGTTGTTATGGAACTAATTAATTACATTGGTAATTATGCATGATAGACATATTTGATTGTTGGTTCATTAAATATTTATTTTACTAACTGGACTTCAGAGTCTCTTTGATTCTAGATCTTTTAGCATCTTTATTTCAGAAAGTAGGAGCTTATAGACTAGTCCAGTGCTACTGAAAGGAAGCAGTACACACACAAGAATGGTGATCTAGTATGTGTATTGCTTCCTTCATTCATCGAGAAATCTTGCTTTTAAAAGTATTGGCTAAATTAAACAATATGATTAGTAATGAAGTTGATTTACATTCTGGTGCCTTTTTTTTTACATAATAAAAATTAGTAGCAAATAGTTTGCAGATCACCTGCTGTGAGTAACGTTGGTCTAACAAAAACAAACCGTTCTAGCTAAATCACCATCTTCACAAAACCAATATGTGTAACCCCGTTGTCTTTAAGTCACATTACCTTGATGTCTTCTGCATTTTTTTTTATAATTACCTCATTATTTTTCCTACCGTGCATGCACCCTGGGTGATCTTCCAAGCCTATCGATTTTTGACAAATTCTGATTATTCTTTCTTATAGCTCTTCTCCTTTTTTGTTTCTTGCTATTCTTGCTCTTGTTAATTTTTAATTGGTTATGGTTAGCTGCCTAATTGGCCTCTGCTTTCTATTTTCCTTTCCCAAACCTATCTTGGACACACCTGATAAAACCATTCTCTTGTTGCCACGCTAACTCCATTGAGAAATGGTGGTTCTCTAACGTGATTAAAATGTGTTGTGCTGTTTGATTTGCATAAGTCTCTGAGAGACAAGTGGACGAGGTGAACAGTGAATAATAGTGCTACTTATAGAGCAAGATGTCCAAAGTCTACTTCTAGTCATATATTTTGTCAAATCATAAACAGTGATAATAGATGGAAAGGGAATGAAAGACAATTTTGAAAAGAAAGTGCAAATCTTAGAAAAATTTTTATGAAAGTTCGGGAAGAGCTTCTGTCCAACCACTCTTGCCAATATAGAGTTCTAACTTATATGTTATTAATTTACCAAAAAGCTATACTGAACTTCTTCTGCCCAGTTGTATACAAAGTAGCAAAATATTAGCCCCAGACCTTGACCATTTTTATTCACACTTACAAATCAACGTAATCCATTATTACAAGATCAGTTTTAGACTTCTGGTTAGTGTGGTAGTCTGAACTGCTATGGGAAATCATGCCTTCCACGTATAGGAAGGCTGAAAACATTATTACAAGAATAGCTGAAGGGGAAAAACTACAGGTGCCATATACCATGAAGAAAAATAAATTCAGGGAATTGAAGGGATGTTAAAGCAAGGGGTTCATAGTAGCATAAAGACTGGATCTTGATTTTGATAGCATTTTCATGCCCTCACATTTAGAGGAGGCAGGATGGGCCAAGGCCATGGAAAGCTGGAACAAAGTACTTCACATAAAGCCTAGAGTCACAAAGGGCAGCTCGATGTCAAAGAGGAACTAGGAAAACTTAGCCTGCCATCAGTAGAAAGAACAAGAAATGTCAAGATCATGATTGGAAATGGTATCTGTCACCCACAAAATACTGAAAGCCCAGCTTGCATCCCATCATGAGTATGTCCGGATTTAGCTGTCCTCAAGTGATTATGTACTGCAAGATCTCAAGCCAGAGAGTTAGTATTAAAATTATTTCTGAACCACTGAAACCAGCAGTTAGAGTGATGACACTTGACACTGTTCAATGTGAATGCTTCCCTAGCCAAGGGCACTCAGAACACCCAGGGAGAAATAAAACCAGCTGGAAATGAGCTTACAGAAAGCAATTAATAGCAACAGAAAGAAATATGAACCACAATAAGAGAAAGCCAACAGAACAGCAGATAATTTGCATCCTGTGAACTTGGAGATGGCAGTCTTAATAGATTTGGCCATAAGTATGTTAAAAATATTCCTAGAGAGAAATCCTAAGACAAGAATAAACAATATGAAAAAGAACCAAATAGAACTCTACAGATAAAAAAATACAGTGATTGAAATAAAGGTCAGAGGATAGATTAAGAAATAGGCCGGATACAGATGAGAAGAGACTCAGTATTAACTTTTGGAGACCTAATTGTAGAGTGCAGAAAGATAAAGAAATGGAACATCAGAAAGACAAGTTAGACAAAATGATTTAAAGTGCATCTCCTTAGTTAAGATTAGCACAAAATGGGAACAGGCTTTGATTTTAGAGATTACCTGACTTGATATGTGGCAAATTAATGCGAAAATGCTTTGAAAAAAAAAATCCCCAGAATAAACTGCACTTGTGAACTATTGAACATATCAAAGAAAAAGAAAATTACCAGAAGATAAATGTTACCCCGTGGCTGTTGCTGTTTAGTTGAAAAGATTTTAATTATAACACAACTGAAGAGTGAAGGCTAGGACAAAACATTATTTTGTTTATTTTTTCTATATTAAATTTAAGAAATTCTAATTTTACTCTCTGAGGTAACATTAGATGTAGTAATGTAATGATGTAGTGATGTAGTAACAGCAAGCTTTTTGGAAGAGAGAGAATTGTAATGGGTACCACTTTGTGATTGATAGTGTCGTACTAAACTTAGTTTATTTTGTATTTTAGCCATTATATGTAATACCTTATGGATGTGAGTATGGAGGATGGGAATCTATCCTTTGGTGACATCCTTCTGTCTCAGTCTATCATTTCAGATTCTTCTTCATTTCATATTATCTTTTTTGTTTTCTTCATCTTCCTCCTTTTTTGTGTCTTTCGTTCCTCTTCATTTTGTTTTAAATGACTAGTATATGCTGACTATGACCCATATGCTGTGGCAGGCGTTTGTAATGATCATGGCAAGACATATGCATTATATGCCATCACTGTACACCGGCGCAACCTGAACAGTGAGGAGATGTGGAAAACCTATCGTCGTTATAGTGACTTCCATGACTTCCACATGAGAATCACTGAACAGGTAATGAATTTTTAAAAACTTGTGTACTTTATGTTGTTTCTTGATTTGATTTTGATTATAAATCTGAGGATGCTCAGATATTGATACGTTTAAAAAATAAGGTAAGAATTTTTGGTATAATCACCATAAATCTTAGAATTAATCTGAGCATTTAACAAATAAATCAGATGTTGAATGCTTCATCAGTCCTAACCATTACGGACTAGTGACAAACTATCAAGGGTATACCTTGGAAAATTAAAGTGAATACATGTTTCTGATTTTAAAATTTGTTTGTGTGTATTGTGCTTTTCGAAGTTTTTTGGGCTTACTTTGAAGTAGGAATGGGGATTGCTATAGGACATTTTGTGCTTTTGTTTTTGAAGGCATAGTTTAAACCTAGAAGTTATTTTAAATGGCAGTTTCGTCCAGCAGTGTAACAGTGAAATGAATCCTTGATTCATTACTCAAATTATTTTGAATCACAACCTAAAATAAATTTAATATTAACCAAATAATATTTTTAATTCTTTTAATTCTTTTAATTTTATTTTTAATTCTTGTTTTATAGAAATAATTTAAAAGGACTCTTAAAGATAGCAAATCTAAAGAAATTATTTCCCTGTCCTATTTTTTTAATTAAATATTTTATTTTCTCAACTTAAAAAAAATTTTGATGAATTGGAATAAATGATCTATGAAATTTATTTTAACTCTTAAAAAGTCTTTGACTCATTCAGGGCTTTTAGGTATACAACTGGTATTAAACCAATAATAGTTAAAAGTAACATCTGATTGGGTGAACTAAAGCTTTGAAATGACATTGCACTACTTTAGAAATCAGAAAATATCTTTTTCAACTTAATATAGTGGAAAATATATAGTTGACACCATGATAATCTTATTAAAATATCTTGTGGGTAGAGATTAATAGCTTTAAAGTGATGAAAAACAGGTTAATGTTGACTTCTGAAGCCTGTATTAAAAGGACTATTTTGAATTATATTAATAAGAAAATTAAATTAATAACTTTAGACGTACCTGTTCTTCTGTTCTGGAGTCAAATATAACCTTTCTTCATGTTTAGCTTGACTTGTTTGCAGAGATGAAATAACTTTCTGCCCCACATTGAAGAAATAATTGCTTTACCTTTTTAAAATATTACCTGTTTGATATTGTTTTAAAAGCATATAGCTCATATATCTTTTTATTCCCATCCTTACACTTTAACCAAACATGATAATTTAAAAAGTAATTTGAATTGGTAAGAGTTTTATTTATTTGCAAAGGAATTTACTTGCAAATTAATGAGAGTATTGTTTAATATGAAATTTTTATTGTGTAAATAGTTGTAATTTTCTTTCTAGTTAAGAGGAATAATCATTCCCTGATTTAAATGTAGAACTAGACTAGAACTGTAGGCATTATGTTTACATATTGACAAATGTAAATGAAGAACATACCTTTTAAGAAAACTTTTAAGAGGACAGTTCATACAGAAATTTCCCTTTTCAATTCAGCACCAGAAATTATATGACATTGATACAGCACAATTTCTTTTTCAAACAGCTCATGCAAGTGAAATGGACGTGTTTTGACTTGGTGTTTCCTTTTTTGTGTTTGTGTGTGTGGGTGTGGGGGTGTGTGTGCGTGTGTTTCTTATAAAGTCACAGTAGTGATATATCTAAGTGTTTAGATTGTTCACAGAACTTAAGAGATTAAAAACTCTTTTTTTAAATGAAAATTAGGTTTTAGTAAAATATTAAGTATCTGTAAATAAGACTTAGGGTGTTTGCCTTTTAGCTCAGCCTTATCTATATTTTAAAAACAAATCCCTTATAAAATAATGGAAGAAAAATGTAATGACTTGTAATTCAGCAGTTGGTCACAGTACAGCCTGTTAACATGACCAAATGGTACCTGCATAGAGCACTTAAAGTAAAATTGTTTTAAAACAAGTTTCATTTTGTTTATATCATTTCGTGATACAACATTTTTTCCAAGACCAAGCTCGGTGCCTCACACCTATAATTCCAGCACTTTGGGAGGCTGAGGTGGGCAGATTGCTTGAGGTCAGGAGTTTGAGACCAGCCTGGGCAACATGGTGAAACCTTCTCTCTACAAAAAATACAAAAAATTAGCTGGGCGTGGTGGTGCCTGCCTGTAGTCCCAGCTACTCAGGAGGCTGAGGTGGGAGGATCACTTGAGCCTGGGAGGTGGAGATTGCAGTGAGCTGAGATCCTACCACAGCACTCCAGCCTGGGTGACAGAGTGAGACCCTGTTCCATAAATAAATAAATGACAGAGTGAGACCCTGTTCCGTAAGTAAGTAAATAAATAAATAAATAAATAAGTGAAAATCCAAGCTAAATGTATGAGCTATCATTTATTTTCTTTAAAGATTTTAATAATCTTATTTGTTGTTTTATGGAGACTCGTAAGAATTAAAAGAAACTAATTAAAATGTCAAATGTCATGATTTTGGAAACAGCCTGAGCTGCTCATTCATTGATTTAACAAATATTTATTAAGCTTTTCCTATGTGTCTGGTACTTTTCTTGGTGTTAGCAACATATAAGGGAACAAGACAGACCAAGTCCTTGCCTCTAAGAGCTTATAGTGTAGTAGTTACTGTGCATTTCTGTTTTATTTGGTGAAATCTATATGGGTACAAATAAACTACTAATGATTTAAATGATAATATTAAGTATTCATTAAGATAACTGAGTAAAAATATGCACCATATTAAGCAAATTTTGAATTGCTTTAATACAAAATTTTAAGTCTGTTCTTTAAATTTTCCAGGAGTGTATTGGGAATCTAAACTTGGTGTATTTAATGTAGATAAGTAAGATCTTTGATTTTAGAATGTCTACGATTTATGTGTAGTATTTGAATTATTTGTAAACATTGACATCCTCTGTTATAATTTATTTTAGTTCTTTTTTTGCTGAATTTCTAATTTCTTTTAAATGCCTTTAAAAATATTTTCATGAATTTTTGGCAGAGGGAATTACATTACTTTTCAGGGAATGGTCAATTGTTTTGTTCGTACTATAAAATAATATTTTAAATAGCAAGTTTATGATGAGTTAATACAGAGTGTAAATTTTCACATTTTCTCCCTTGCTTTTATAGTTTGAGAAAAGTGTTAGTGATTTATGTTTCTGTTCCAGACAGACAACTTACAACGGAGGTTGTTTTGGTAATTTAGGCTTTAAGAAAACAACTGTTTTTGTAGTTTTTTTTTCTTTTTATTAGTAAGGTTTAATATTTTAAAGTTTCTGAAATAAATTGTTGTTTTAATGGATACTGTCATATTGCCTTGGTATATTAGTTTGGTAGGGCTGCCCTAATAAAATACCGCCAACTGGGTGGCCCAAATAACCGAAATTTATTTTCTGACAGTTCCAGAAACTAGAAATCAAAGATCAAGGTATTGACAAGTTTGGTTTGTCGTGAGGCCTTGCTTCTTGGCTTGTAGATGGCAGGGTTCTTGCCATGTCCCTATGTGGCCATTTCCCTGTGTGATGCATTCCTGTTGTCTCTTAGTGGGTCCAAATTTTCTTTTCTGATAGGATACCAGTCTGGTTGGTTGGGTTGGGGCCCACCCTAAGGGGCTCATTTAAACTTAATCATCTCTTTAAGGGCTTTATCTCTGAATTCAGTCACAATCTGAGGCACTGAAAGTTAGGGCTTCAACATGAATTTGAGGAAATACAGTACAAGCACAGAAGACTTGGTAATGCCAGAAAAAATATGTATTTTCTAAAATTGAATCAGTAGTTGAATGTGGATAGGTCATATTGCAGGAAATATCTTTTAGGACACCTTGAAAAAGTAAATTTGCTTCCAAAAAAATTTTTTTTGACATGTGATATTCAGTGAGGATCCCATTTCTAATACTTCTGTGAATCACCACATTTGAGAATATTGCTATAGTATGATGTTTTCTCTATAAATTACCTGTACCCATTTTTGGTTTTCCTCCCAATACTGGAGTAAAAAAACTACTTTTGCCTTTCATGTGTAACATATAATGAACTTGCTCACATTTTAGCTCTAAGCAGCCTTCAGATTTGTCCTTCTTTTAATAATGTATCAGAATCTTCCAGTTTGGCGATGGAAATTATCCTAATCCTTTTCATTTCTCTTTAATCTCTGCACCAAGAATTAGTTTTCTTTACAGAAATGTTCTTCTTTTGAACAAATAATTGTTTTAAAAAAGTTTGTTTCACTTTAGGATATGTATCACATGGGAAAAGTGGTGAGGCCTGTTTGAATTTCAGTACTAGGCTGTTGGTCAGGTACAGTCACTAGTTAAATGACTTTGCTGTTAAACTATTTTAGCAGCTAGTATGGTTAAAAAAAATCTATGTTTTAGCAAGGCATTACAGATTACGATGATGGACCTTTGAAGGTGCATCCAAATGTTAAGTCCATAAGTGCTAGACTTATAGTATACACATTTACTTTGTGTTTGTGATTTTACAAAGATAAAGTATATGCTGACTGTTACTAATTTTTTTTGGTTAGTGTAATCTATGAGTTTATGTTTAATGTGGTTGATGGGACAAAGGTATCAATATTTATTATAATTGTATATACACAGGGTTATAATATAGCTACTATCTGTATTTTGAAAATTGTCATTTTATTTGCTAGTACTTTATTCACAGGTCAAAGACTTATTAAGGAAAATATTTTTTAAAACCTTTTATTATAACAATTTTGAACAATCTCAACGTTAGGGAGAATATGAAATGAAATCCCACATGGTCAAAATCCATCTTCATCATTTATGCAAATTTGTCATTCTTGATTTAAGATACTTTTTAAATAAATAATATTAGAACGTGTTTTGAGTATATTTGGACAATTTTTTTATTTTCTGATTTTCACGTAATATATTGCAAAATTATCTGTTGAAGATGGTTTTGTTATTGTTGTTTGAGATGGAGTTTCGCTCTTGTTGCCTAGACTGGAGTGCAATGGCACACTTTCATCTCATCGTAACCTCTACCTTCTGGGTTCAAGCTATTCTCCTCCCTGAGCCTCCCAAGTAACTGGGATTACAGGCATGTGCACCACGCCCAGCTAATTTTGTATTTTTAATAGAGACGGGGTTTCTCCGTGTTGGTCAGGCTGGTCTCAAACTCCCGACCTCAGGTGATCCGCCTGCCTCAGCTTCCCAAAGTGCTGGGATTACAGGCATGAGCCACCGCACCTGGCCTGAAGATGTTTTTAATATGTAGAGAAATCATCACTTGGGGAAACCTTTTGTCTTTATAAAAAGTGCTATTGAATGTATTTTGTCTTACAGTTTGAAAGTCTATCAAGCATATTGAAGCTTCCTGGAAAAAAGACTTTTAATAATATGGATAGAGATTTTTTAGAAAAGAGAAAAAAGGATCTAAATGCATATTTGCAGGTAAGCTCATGCTTACTATAATCTACAGATTTTCATTTAATATAGCACACAGGTATAGAACGTTTTTCATTTAATATAGCACACAGAGTGTTTTTACTGTAATCGCAGGATGGCCACCACTTTTGTGCAGCATGTCAAATGTGACATGCAGTCTGCTTAGTAATTTGTAAACATTATTTCTGCGTGTATTGATTAACTTAGAAGTTTTTAGACACTCCATGTTAGGAATTTTGCTTGTTTGTGTTTAGATAAATGCACATGCCTGTCTTCTCCTGGCTCAAACATTTGAATTTTTTGTTTAAAGTACTAAATGTCTGTATCATTTATTTACAAGATTCTTAAGAAAAATTACCTTTTCCCAAATCTTTTATCATAAATGTATCTTTTAGATGTTGCTGTATTGTGTACTTCTTAGCTAATGAACTCAGTATGTCAAAACTTGTTCCATTGAAGGGACCAAGCTAGAATGTTGTTACATTCCAGTTGTGAAAGCAATATTTTGTTTGGGGCTTCCGTATAACACTTGAATGTTTTTGTTTGGATTATTTTATGTACTTTATTTCATAGCATTTTTATTTAATGTTTTGTTTGTTTTGAGACAGGGTCTTGCTGTGTCACCTAGGCTGGAATGCAGTGGTGCCATAATAGCTCACTGCAACTTTGAACTCCTGGGCTCAAGGGATCCTCCCGCCTCAGCCTGCTAAGTAGCTAGGACTACAGGTGCATGCCACTGTGCCTGGCTAATTTTTTTAATTTTTTGGTAGAGATGGGGTCTTACTTTGTTGCCCAGGCTGGTCTTGTATTCCTGGCTCGAGCAATTTTCCCACCTCAGTCTCCAAAAGTGCTGGGATTACAGGCATGAGCCACCTTGCCCAGATTATTTAATGTTAACTCTAGAATTACTATGCAAATAACGTAACACTTTTCTAACGTGGATCTTCTTAGTATAAGCTATAAGATCTGAAAATAAAATAGTAAATATATTGAGACAACTTTCATATTAGTACACTTAAAGTCAAAATAGCTGATGTGAAGAATATGTATACCTAACTGTTAATTGTCATAAAATTATTGGTGACTTTATCTTAACTGTATAATTGGGTTTTTAAAAATATAAATTGATATTTTTTACTTTACATTCTTAAAATTTATGAGCTAAAGTTATAAACAATAGTTAATTTCTAGCATCCTGTCAGTTTAAGATAATCTCTCTTTTTTTTTTTCCTGTTAGTTATTGTTAGCTCCTGAAATGATGAAGGCATCCCCAGCTTTAGCTCACTATGTGTATGATTTCCTTGAGAACAAAGCCTATAGTAAAGGAAAAGGGGATTTTGCTCGCAAGGTAAGTAAGCAGACCACTGCACTGGGTTTCTTTTTAGGTCTGTTTTCTTACTTTGTTTGTAATAAAAGAAAATAAATTTAGATTTGTATGTGTGTTTTAAAACTAGAAAATTTTATTAAGTTCTCCTCAGCATGTTTATCACTATTGATAGGAATATCTACATATAAACTCCTGTCTTGACATGTTGATTATAATTCAACAGATGCTTGAAAGGAAGAAAAAAAAAATTTTTAATGGTACATTAAGAAAAGTTTGCCTGAGACAAGTCACAAGCTTTTTGTTATCTTTAGAAGGAAATGTTTCGTTCTGAGAGAAAATGTCATTTATTTGGAATAATGATAAAAATATTAAATAGGATATGTTCTGAAAGTATTTTTGCCTCTTGAGTAAAATCTTTATTATATAAAATATTTTAAATAATTTAAAATAGGATTTAAGACCTATACTTGGAATAAAATCATAAGGTAAGACAGTAAATAAGTGCTTAAATTAGGTAGGATAGCTTAGTGGGTAAGAACACAAGCTTGGATATCAGGCAGTCTTTTGGTTGAAATTCCTGCTCTGCTATTTACTAGCTGTGACCTTGAGCATGTTACTGAACCTTTGGTACTTCAGTTTACTCAAGAAATTAAGATTTAAATTTCATTAGAACATTATGTGACTCATGCAATATTCTGTTTATTACAGTGCCTGGAAAATAATAAACCTCTGAATAAATGTTTGCTCGTAGCAATAGGAGCAGGAGCAGCAGTGGGGGAAGCTGGTATTATTTATACCACTCTGTATTTTATCACTTTTTATAAGTCTGAAATTATTTCAAAATGAAAATGTAAAAAGAATAAGGACTTTCTCACTACTCTTCATCCCCCTAAAAAGACCAACTTTTTAGAAAAGATTAAGGAATTAATACAAAATAAGTAAAAATTAACAATTATAGGAAGTTTGGGCCAAGCATGGTGGCTCATGCCTGTAATCCCAGCGCTTTGGGAGGCTGAGGCGGGTGGATTGCTTGGGCCTAGGAGTTCAAGACTAACCCTGGTAACATAGCGAGACCCTGTCTCTACAAAAAATAAAAAATACTAGCTGGGCATGTTGGTGCACACCTATAGTCCCATATACTCAAGTGGCTGAGGTGGGAGGATCGCTTGAGCCTAGGAGGCCAAGGCTTCAGTGAACCATGGTCATGCCACTGCACTCCAGCCTGTGAGACAAAGCAAGAACCTGTCTCAAGAAAAAAACAAAAAAAGAGTTCATATGATTACTTTAGAATTTTTGATTGTATAATTTGGTGCAAAAGTAATTGCGGTTTTTGGACATTAAAAAAATGGCAAAAACCACAATTACCTTTGCACCAACCTAATAACATTTCTAAATTAGTGTTTTATTTTAATAATAAGTTCCAGGGTGTGGACCTTACAATGGAGGGGAAAAATATATGTTGCTTGTCTGTGTATTTCCTGATTGAAGTGATTGAGTTAAATTCCAACTTTGAGCAATTTTGTCACTGGAGATGCATTTTAGTCTTCCATGTTTTTTATGTTTATATATCTTTTCTCCTCTAAAGATTGTATCCATTTTAAGATAAACTGATAAATTGATAACAGCTTTTGGAGATAAAAGAAATATTAAAGTACACTTTTTTTAAAACCAAGCAACAATAGCACATGTGTATGTCCCAGCAGTTATATACCACTTTTTTTTTCATTTTTTATTTTTTATACTTTAAGTACTTGTATACATGTGCAGAATGTGCAGGTTTGTTACATAGGTATACATGTACCATGGTGGTTTGCTGCACCCATCAATCTGTCATCTACATTAGGTATTTCTCCTAATGCTATCCCTCCCCTAGCCCCCAACCCCCTGATAGTCCCTGGTGTGTGATGTTCCCCTCCCTGTGTCCATGTGTGAGAACATGCGGTGTTTGGTTTTCTGTTCTTGTGTTAGTTTCCTGATAATGATGGTTTCTGGCTTTATCCATGTCCCTGTAAAGGACATGAACTCATCGTTTTATATGGTTGCATAGTATTCCATGGTGTATACGTGCCACATTTTCTTTATCCAGTCTATCATCGATGGCCTTTTGGGTTGGTACCAAGTCTTTGCTATTTTGAACAGTGCTGCAGTCAACATACGTGTGCATGTGTCTTTACAGTAGAATGATTTATCATCTTTTGGGTATGTACTCAGTAATGAGATTACTGGGTCAAATGGTATTTCTGGTTTAGATCCGTGAGGAATCACCTCACTGTCTTCCACAATGGTTGAACTAATTTACACTCCCACCAATGGTGTAAAAGCATTCCTATTTCTCCACATCCTCTCCAACATCTGTTGTTTCCTGACTTTTTAATGATTGCCATTCTAATTGGCATGAGATGGTATCTCCTTGTAGTTTGATATGCATTTCTCTAATGACCAGTGATGGTGAGCTTTTTTTCATGTTTGTTGACTGCATAAATGTCTTCTTTTGAGAAGTGTCTGCTCATATCCTTCACCTACTTTTTGATGGGGTTGGTTTTTTTTTCTTGTAAGTTTGTTTAAGTTCTTTGTAGATTCTGGATATTAGCCCTTTGTCAGATGGAGAGGTTGCAAAAATTTTCTCCCATTCTGTAGGTTGCCTCAGTTCATGCTGCTGGTAGTTTCTTTTCCTGTATAGAAGCCCTTTAATTTAATTAGATCCCATTTGTCAATTTTGGCTTTTGTTGCCATTGCTTTTGGTGTTTTAGTCATGAAGTCCTTGCCCATGCCTATGTCCTGGATGGTATTGCCTAGGTTTTCTTCTAGGGTTTTTATGGTTTTTAGGTCTTAACATTTTAAGTCTTTAATCCATCTTGAATTAATTTTTGTATAAGGTGTAAGGAAGGGATCCAGTTTCAGCTTTCTGCATATGACTAGCCAGTTTTCCTAGCACCATTTATTAAATAGGGAATCCTTTCCCTATTGCTTGTTTTTGTCAGAGTTTTCAAAGATCAGATGGATGTAGATGTATGGCGTTATTTCTGAGGCTTCTGTTCTGTTCCGTTGGTCTATATATCTGTTTTGGTACCAGTAACATGCTGTTTTGGTTACTGTAACTTTGTAATATGATTTGAAGTCAGGTAGCGTGATGCCTCCAGCTTTCATCTTTTTGCTTAGGATTCTCTTGGCTATATGGGCTCTTTTTACTTCCATATGAAATTTAAAGTAGTTTTTTCTAATTCTGTGAAGAAAGTCAGTGGTAGGTTGATGGGGACAGCATTGAATCTATAAATTACTTTGGATAGTATGGCCATTTTCACAACATTGATTCTTCCTATCCTTGAGCATGGAATGTTTTTCCACTTATTTGTATCTTCTTTTATTTTCTTGAGCATTAGTTTGTAGTTCTCCTTAAAGAGGTCCTTCACATCCCTTGTAAGTTGTATTCCTAGGTATTTTATTCTCTTTGTAGCAATTGTGAATGTGCGTTTACTCATGATTTGGCTCTCTGTTTGTCTATTACTGGTGTCTAGCAATGCTTGTGATTTTTGCACATTGATTTCGTATCCTGAGACTTTGCTGAAGTTGCTTATCAGCTTAAGGAGATTTTGGGCTGAGATGATGGGGTTTTCTAAATATACAATCATGTCATCTGCAAACAGAGATAATTTGACTTTCTCTCTTCCTATTTGAATACCCTTTATTTCTTTCTCTTGCCTGATTGTCCTGGCCAGAACTTCCAATACTGTGTTGAACAGGAGTGGTGAGAGAGGGTATCCTTGTCTTGTGCTGGTTTTCAATGGGAATGCTCCGAGCTTTTGTCCATTCAGTATGATATTGGCTGTGTTTTTGTCATAAATAGCACTTATTATTTTGAGATACGTTCCATTGATGCCTAGTTTATTGAGAGTTTTTAGCATGAAGGGGTGTTGAATTTTGTTGAAGGCCTTTTCTGCATCTATTGAGATAATTATATGGTTTTTGTCATTGGTTCTGTTTATGTGATGGATGATGTTTATTGATTTGTGTATGTTGAACCAGCCTTGCATCCCAGGGATGAAGCCAACTTGATAGTGGTGGATAAGCTTTTTGATGTGCTGCTGGATTCGGTTTCACAGTATTTTATTGAGGATTTTCACATTGATGTTCACCTGAAATTTTCTTTTTTTGTCGTGTCTCTGACAAGTTTTGGTGTTAGGATCATGCTGGCCTCGTAAAATGAGTTAGGGAGGACTCCCTCTTTTTCTGTTGTTGGGAATAGTTTCAGAAGGAATGGTACCAGCTCCTCTGTACCTATAGTAGAATTTGTACCTCTGGTAGAATTGTACCTCTGGTAGAATTTGGCTGTGAAGCCATCTGGTCCTGGGCTTTTTTTCTTTGGTAGGCTATTAATTGCTGCCTCAGTTTCAGAACTTGTTATTGGTCTATTCAGGGATTTGACTGCTTGGTTTAGTCTTGGGAGGGTGGATGTGTCTAGGAATTTATCCATTTCTTCTAGATTTTCTAGTTTGTGTAGAGTTGTTTATAGTGTTCTCTGGTGGTAGTTTGTATTTCTGTGGGATCTGTGGTGATATCCCCTTTATCATTTTTTATTGTGTCTATTTGATTCTCCTCTTTTCTTCTGTATTAGTCTGGCTAGTCCTCTATCTTGTTGATCTTTTCAAAAAAAAAAACCAGCTCTTGGACTCATTGATTGTTTTTTGAAGCATTTTTCGTGTGTCTGTCTCCTTCAGTTCTGCTCTGATCTTAGTTCTTTCTTGTCTTCTGCTAGCTTTTGAATTTGTTTGCTCTTGCTTCTCTAGTTCTTTTAATTGTGATGTTAGAGTGTCGATTTTAGATCTTTCTTGCTTTCTCCTGGGGCATTTAGTGCTATAAATTTTCCTCTAAACACTGTTTGGCTGTGGCCCAGAGATTCTGGTATGTTGCGTCTTGGTTCTCATTAGTTTCAAGGAATGTATTTATTTCTACCTTTATTTTGTTATTTACCCAATGGACATTCCAGAGCAGGTTGTTCAGTTTCCATGTAGTTGTGCTGTTTTTAGTGAGTTTCTTAATCCTGAGTTCTAGTTTGATTGCAATGTGGTTTGAGAGACTGTTTGTTACGATTTCTGTTCTTTTGCATTTGCTGTTCTTTTGCATTTACTGCCAATTATGTGGTCAGTTTTAGAATAAGTGTGGTATGGTGCTGAGAAGAATGTATATTCTGTTGACTTGGGGTGGAGAGTTCTGTAGATATCTGTTAGGTCTGCTTGGTCCACAGCTAAGTTCAAGGCCTGAATATCCTTGTTAATTTTCTGTGTCATTGGTCTGTCTAATATTGACGGTGGGGTGTTAAAGTCTCCCACTATTGTTGTGTGGGAGTCTAAGTCTCTTTGTAAGTCTGCTGCTTTATGAAACTGGGTGCTCCTGTATTGGGTGCATATATATCTAGGATAGTTAGCTTTTCTTGTTGCATTGATCCATTTACCATTATGTAATACCCTTCTTTATCCCGTTTGGTCTTTGTTGGTTTGAAGTCTGTTTTATCAGAGACTAGGATTGCGATGCCTGCTTTTTTTTTTTTTTTTGGTTTCCATTTGCTTGGTAAATATTCCTCCATCCCTTTATTTTGAGCCTATGCGTGTCTTTGCATGTGAGATGGATCTCCTGAATACAGCACACCAGCAGGTCTTGACTCTTTATCCAATTTGCCAGTCTGTCTCTTTTCATGGGGGGCATTTAGCCCATTTACATTTAAGGTTAATATTGTTATGTGTGACTTTGATCCTGTCATTATGATGCCAGCTGGTTATTTTGCCCATTAGTTGATGCAGTTTCTTCATAGTGTCAATGGTGTTTGCCATTTCGTATGTTTTTGCAGTGGCTGGTACTGGTTTTTCCTTTCCATGTTTAGTGCTTCCTTTAGGAGCTCCTGTGAGGCAGGCCTGGTGGTGACAAAATCTCACAGCATTTGATTGTTTGTACAGAATTTTATTTCTCCTTTGCTTGTGAAGCTTTATTTGGCTGAATATGAAATTCTGGGTTGAAAATTCTTTTCTTTAAGAATGTTTAATATTGGCCCCCACCCTCTTCTGACTTGTAGGGTTTCTGCAAGAGATCTGCTGTTAGTCTGATGGACTCCCCTTCATGGGTGATCCGACCTTTCTCTCTAGCTGCCTTTAACATTGTTTTCCTTCATTTCAACCTTGGTGAATGTGACGGTTTTGTGTCTTGGGGTTGCTCTTCTCGAGGAGTATCTTTGTGGTGTTCTCTGTATTTCCTGAATTTGAATGTTGGCCTGCCTTGCTAGGTTGGGGAAGTTCTCCTGGATAATAACCTGAAGAGTCTTTTCCAACTTGGTTCCATTCTGTCACTTTCAGGTACACCAATCAAACTTAGGTTTGATCTTTTCTCATAGTCCCATATTTCTTGGAGGCTTTGTTCATTTCTTTTCATTCTTTTTTCTCTAATCTTGTCTTCACACTTTATTTCATTAAGTTGATCTTCAATCTGTGATATCCTTTTTTTCCGCTTAATCGATTCAGCTATTGATACTTGTGTATGCTTCACAAAGTTCTTGTGCTGTGTTTTTCAGCTCCGTCAGGTCATTTATGATCTTCTCTACATTGGTTATTGTAGTTAGCAATTCAGCTATCCTTTTTTCAAAGTTCTTAGCTTCCTCGCATTGGGTTAGAATATGCTCCTTTAGGTCAGAGGAGTTTTACTCACCTTCTGAAGCTTACTTCTATCAATTTGTCAAACTCATTCTCCATCCAGTTTTGTTCCTTTGCTAGTGAGGACTTGTGATCCTTTGGAGGAGAAGACGCCTTTTGGTTTTGGAATTTTCAGCCTTTTTGCACTGGTTTTTCCTCTTCTTCGTGGATTTATCTACCTTTGGTCTTTGATGTTGCTGACCTTCAGATGGGTTTCTGTCTGCACGTCCTTTTTGTTGATGTTGATGCTGTTCCTTTCTGTTTGTTAGTTTTCCTTCTAACAATCAGGCCCCTCTGTGGCAAGTTTGCTGGAGTTTGCTAGAGGTCCACTTCAGACCCTGTTTGCCCGAGTATCACCAGTGGAGGCTGCAGAGCAGCCAAGATTGCTGCCTGTTCCTTCCTGTGGATGCTTCATCCCAGAGGGGCACTCTCCACATGCCAGCTGGAGCTCTCCTGTATGAGGTGTCTGTTGATCCCTGATGGGAGATGTCTCCCAGGCAGGAGGCATAGGGGTCAGGGACCCACGTGAGGAGGCAGTCTGTCCCTTAGTAGAGCTCCCAGCTGTGCTGGGAGATCTGCCAGTCTTCAGAGCAGGCAGGCAGGAACGTTTAAGCCTGCTGAAGCTGTGCCCACAACTGCACCTTTCCCCACATGCTCTGTCCCAGGGAGATTGGAGTTTTATCTATAAGCCCCTGTCTGGGGTTGCTGCCTTTCAGAGATACCCTGCCCAGAGAGGAGGAATCTAGTGAAGCAGTCTGGCTACAGTGGCTTTGCTGAGTTGTGGTGGGCTCCGCCCAGTTGGACCTTCCTTGTGGCTTTGTTTACACTATAAGGAGAAAACCACCTCCTCAAGCCTTAGTAATGGTGGACGCCCCTCCCCCCATCAAGCTCGAGTGTCCCAGGTTGACTTCAGACTGCTGTGCTGGCAGCAAGAATTTCAAGCTAGTGGATCTTATAGCTTGCTGGGCTCCATGGGGGTGGGATCTGCTGAGCTAGACCACTTGACTCCCTGGCTTCAGCCCTCTTTCCAGGGGAGTGAACAGTTCTGTCTGGGTGGCGTTCCAGGTACCACTGGGGTATGAAAAAGACTCCTGCAGTTAGCTTGGTGTCTGCCCAAACTGCTGCCCTGTTTTGTGCTTGAAACCCAGGCCCCTGGTGGCGTAGGTACAGGAGGGAATCTGCTGGTCTGTGGGTTGCAAAGATTGGGAAAAGCGTAGTATCTGGACCAAAAATCACTGTTCCTCAAGGCACAGTCCTTCATGGCTTCCCTTGGCTGGGGGAGGGAGTTCCCCGACCCCTTGCACTTCCCTCGTGAGGTGACTCCCCACCCTGCTTCAGCTCGCCCTCTGTGGACTGCACCCACTGTCTAACCAGTCCTAGTGAGATGAACTGGGTACCTCAGTTGGAAATGGAGAAATCACCCACCTTCTGCGTTGATCTCGCTGGGAGCTGCAGACTGGAGCTGTTCCTATTTGGCCATCTTGCCAGCCATTCACTTTTTTTTTTTAATTAATAATGGAGTCTATCTGTCCTTCTGATTAATTTCTGGAAATCCACCATAACACACGTTTTTCAAAAACCATATTAGTGATAACCAAGATCATGCTGACCTCTTTAGAATGTCAGAATAATTTTTATGCATATTAAGAATTTGTGGTTTCTGGCCGGGCGCGGTGGCTCAAGCCTGTAATCCCAGCACTTTGGGAGGCCGAGACGGGCGGATCACGAGGTTAGGAGATCGAGACCATCCTGGCTAACACGGTGAAACCGCGTCTCTACTAAAAAAAAAAATACAAAAAATGAGCCGGGCGAGGTGGCGGGCGCCTGTAGTCCCAGCTACTCCGGAGGCTGAGGCAGGAGAATGGCGTGAACCCGGGAGGCGGGGCTTGCAGTGAGCTGAGATCCGGCCACTGCACTCCAGCCTGGGCGGCAGAGCGAGACTCCGTCTCAAAAAAAAAAAAAAAAAAAAAAAGAATTTGTGGTTTCCAGCTTTATTTCCTTTTTGACTAAATGATAGTTCAATTTTTTTTATTTCACTGGAAATTAAATAGCTATTAAAGTAGATCATCTGCAAACATTTTATCAGTGGCCATTCAGAACTTGAGAAATAATATTTGTAACACATTAACTTGGTCACACAATGTATCGTAGCTTTAGAAAACCTGTGAAACAATTTTTAGAAAGACTAACTGACAAGTAGCCTTCCTCCTTTGTACACACTATCTTTCTATTCAGTTTTGTATCATGGTGAAGGCATTTTAAACTATAATTAAAGATTAAATTTAAGTTAAAATACCATTGTATATGTTGTTGACATTACATATAACTCAGCCGGGGTGGTAATTGACTGAATATACAGCATCTGTGTAAGGACAGCTAAGTGTACACTTATGCCGGCAATCCATAATCTCCTGTGCATGATCATCTGAAAGTTTTTCTCTTTTTCTTAGAATCTACTTTAAAACAAATCTTGTTTTTGGAAATGTTTTCATACAATGATGGACTTTCCTTTTATGCTTATGAAATTCTGCCTCTTTCATGGTTAAGCAACAGAGTCGCTTTTAGAGGTTTTTCGTTCTTACCCCACTTCCCTCCTACTACAAATGCTTGGGCTTTACCTTTAGGGAAAAAAAAATGCTTCTGTACTTCTGGGATACTACATAGACAACTATTTTTAATTATTGGGAAATTCATTTTATAGATTATATAGATTTAGTTTCTCTTAGAGTATCAATGGTAGTATAGCCTCATGCCTGGGTAAGCATATGAGATAGTATTCATTTAACCAATGCATAGTAGATAAACTCAAGTTTCTGCTGTGAAGTGTAAGATGTATGAATTTCTAAAATATTTTTGAGGATGTCATACTATTTATAAACTCAGGTTGGGGATTAAATAGAAATTCATGCCTTTTATGCTTCTGAAATGCTATTTCTTCTGTGAACATTTTAACTTGTTAGCAAGGTGGCAGTTTTTTCCCAAGCTGCACATTTTAAATGTTGTATTGTCATGCTTAATGCTTATCTCGCTTTAGAATTCTACGCTATGTTCTCATGACTTAGCTTATTTATATGTTATTACCATTTAAAAGAAAAGGCCACAGTGTGCACGTGCGGGCACACACACACGCACACACAAGAATCATTAGCCACACGTGAGAATTAACTTCATCTTTTTGTCTTTGTATTTCTCTCCACCAGTGGTCGTGTTTTTCAAATCCTTATTCAAGCCAGTTTCTGTCCTTTGATTTTACTCTTGGTTGTACTCTGACAGTGTCCCTTCTAGGGGTGGATGTTCCGTCAAGCATGTCTGCGGTGCTAGTGGCTGAGCTTAAGCCAGGGAGTAACCAACCAAAACTCTCAGCCCTTGTGCAGTTATCTTGAAATTCACTTCTTATTAATACTCATTTTATCTTTTCTAGTTTTTCTTGATGAAAGCCATGAAAATATAATTAGAGTGAAGGAGTTTTGTCTTCTTGTTATATTAATGTTGCTATGATTCCTAAGCAGTGAGATTCAGTTTTGTTACTGTTACTCATTTTTTTCTTTTTGCATGGAACATAATTTGTTTTTCCTGGTAGCTTTTATGATGTTTAACTTTTTTTTTTTTTTTTTTGGAAAATATTTCTGTAGTTTTGTATGACTGGTTTTGTGTCTTTTCTTTGATTTCTTTATTTTTGTTAAAAATCTCTCAGTCTCATCTGCATCTCTAGTCTGGTTTCTTTAGATATCTCTTTATTAATTGAAATTATTTTACATTTTATGGCCATAATACCATTTTTGCTTTCTGTCACTCTGAAGATTTTTGATTCCTTTTTATATCTCTGGTCGTATTTCCTTTTACAGTTTTTGTAATTCCACCTTGCTAAGATAAGATTTACATGTCTGATTTGCAACGTCTCTTTTCCTTCTTTGTAGTGAACTTTAAATTTCCTCTGTAGATTTTAATTGCACATATAATGTATTCTAAAATTATTTTTTTAAAAAATCTTAAATATTTATTAGTTATTTCAGTTTTCTGTTTATTTTACCTGTTTTCTGTTCAGTATCTACTCAGAATACCTAATTGTTGCTTTGACCTGTGCCAGAAGTATATAGTGGCTAATTCTCGTTGCATCAGTTTCTGTTTTGGAAAACATTTTTTTTTCTTTTACAATTTTGAATGGAAAAGTTTTTTTATTCAAAATTTCTTTAATAAAGAGGCAGCCAAAGCTTATATTGATATTCTAAGAATAACCTCATCTGTCAAATTTTCAAAGCATATATGTGTATGTGAAAATGCTTTTGTTTTTTTGTGACAAGGGTCTCACTTTTGCCCAGGCTGGAGTTTGTGGAGTACAGTGACATGATCACGGCTCACTGCAGCCTTGAACTCCTGAGATCAAGCCATACTCTTGCCTCACCTTCCCCAGTAGCTCGGACCACAGGCATGTTCCAACATGCCTGGCTTTTTTTTTTTTTTTTGTAGAGATGGAGTCTCACTGTGTTGCCCAGGCTGGTCTCAAACTCCTGGATTCAAGTGATCCTCCCGCTACAGTCTGCCAAAGTGCTGTGATTATAGGCATGAGCCACTGTGCCCAGCCGAAAATACATTTTTAAGACACACTGAAGACAACATTTCTGTACTTTTAAAATGTAACGACATAATATAAACCAGAAAATTATTGCATCTTTCCAGTGTTGCACTCTGTATTTTCCAAGGCTTGTCATTTGGGTAACAACTCTGGTACAATGAAATCATGGTATAATATCTTTTTTCCCTTTAGATGGACACTTTTGTAAATCCGCTTCGCAATTCTATGAGGAATGTTTCAAATGCAGTTAAATCCCTTCCTGATAGCTTGGCAGAGGGAATGACTAAAATGTCAGACAACATGGGCAAAATGTCAGAAAGATTAGGTCAAGACATAAAGCAATCATTTTTTAAGGTAAGAAGACATTTTCAGTAATGTCTAAAGCAAACTATTTTTAAGTCAACTAAGAAGTATTGAATTCTGGTTGGATTTACCTTATTCCCTTAACCTTATTTCTTTTCCAAATGTTGCTAGACACATAGTCTCATAAAGAATAAAAAACTAAAGAGAAAAATTCTTATCAGAAATGAGTATTATAAAATCCACTTACTTGTTAGTCTCTGCTGTGGTAGGGTTTTAAAATTCATTTAAAACCAAAGCTTAAAATTAGTAAAGTTAACTTTCTTTATCTTGTTTTATTTCATTATGCCATTTTTATCATAAAGTACTATTAAATTTAGTAGCAAACAAATAAATTCTGTTGTGCAAATGAGTTATACTAGTATTCACTCAGGAAGCATAAAGTCTTATTTCTCCTGATTTACATGATAGAATGATTACCAGATCAAAGAGAAGAAAAGTTCATCATTACCATCAGTCTCTGGGCTCATACATTACTGGGTATAGACCTCTGCATGTCATAGAAGAATTTCCCAGGGAGATTTTTTTTTTTTAATTGCATTAACACATAAAGATACTAGACTATAGTTTGTTGAATTCCTAATTAACATTTTAAAAATCATTTTGACATAGTTACTTGAAGTTGTAATCAAGGCTATAAAACATATAGCTATTAGAATTTTGTAGTGGATAGATTATGCTTGAATGTAAGGGAAATGTATGAAAACATAGGTATTCTTTAATCTAAGGGCCACTCCTAAAATTGTGTGAATCGTACTTTTCTGTTAATTCTCGTACTTTCTCTGATGCCTCATTTTTATTTCTATTTGCGAGGAAGTATACTAACACTGAAATCAGTATTGTTCAATCCCACTTCTGCTCTTCATTACTCATATGAATTTGTACAAAAGTCACTGAACTTTTCTAGGCCTCTTTGTCGTCACCAGTAACTTGAGATGGTCTTGACAATCCTTCCTGTGCTGACAAAATGATTTTCAGCCAATACTGATCTTTCTGTCCTTTCCATCTAACATTTTGTTAATTTCTTAAACATATTAACATACTATATCAAAAGCTCTTCATGGCAAAAAGAAAGTCGATTGGAGCTCTGTTCCCTGGCAGTACTACTAACTACAGTCGTACATCACTTAACAACAGGGATATGTTCTGATAAATGTGTCATTGGGTGATTTCATCATCTGGGAACATCATAGAATGAACTTACACAAACCTAGATGGTATGTGTAAGTTCCGCAAACCTACTTCTCACTTAGGCTATATAGTATTGCCTATTGCTCCTAGGCTACTAACCTGCACAGCATGCTACTGTACTGAATACTATAGGCATTTCAACACAATGGTACACATTTGTGTATCTAAATATATCTACACAGAAAAAATGCAGTAAAAATATAGTGTTACAGTCTTATGGTACCACTCTGGTATTGTTGAACAAAACGTCGTTATGCGATGCATGACTTTTTGGCTTTCAAGTCATTTAACCTTTCATGGCTTTGAATTCTTCTAAAAAATATGGGAGTTTGACTGACTAATTTTTCTTTCTAACTCAAAAGTCATTTATTTTGTAAAGGAGAAAACCCTTTTAGTAATGAAATAATTACTCTTTGTATTTGGGTCCAAATTTTAGATTGTTAAATTTGGCTTATACATTGTACCAAAAGTCAGATCAAATGCTGATACTCATTTAGGTTTATTATTGTGTTGTGTTCTTTCACTGTCTGCTTTAGTGTGTTTACTTTGTGGGGTTTTGGTTTTAGGTGCCTCCTTTAATTCCTAAGACTGATTCAGACCCTGAACATCGCCGAGTTTCGGCTCAACTTGACGATAATGTGAGTTAATTTTATTGTTGGTAGTATTTAGTTTAAGTCATACTTGGCATATCTTTTTAACTTTTTAATGAAGTGTAATATGTATATGTATCATTAATGTGCACATATTGTGAGTGTTAAGCTTGAAGAATTCTTACAAACTGAACATGCCCATGTAATTAGCACTCTAATCAGAAAACAACATAACCACTACTCCAGAATAGCCCCTCATCCTCTGTTCCTGTTAGGACCTTCTCCTCCACCAGGGACCATCACTATCCTAACTTCTACTCTGTTTTTATACTTTGTGTATATGAAACTGTAATGTATGTGTTCCATGAAGTCTGGCTTTTTTGCTTAACATTGTGATGTTCTTCCATGATGTTTTGTGTGATTGTAGTTTCTTCGTTCTTGTGGCTTTATAGTATTCCATTTTGTGAATATAGTACAATCTATTTGTTGTATCATGAATAGTATTTCTGTGAACATTCATACACGTCTGTACATGTTTCTGTTGGATCTATACTTAGGAATGAAATTGCTGTATCAGGATATATATATATAAGTTCAGTTTTAGTAGATACTGCCGAGTACTTTTTCAAATTATTTGTACCGTTTACATTGCTATCAGCAGTACATGAGATGAGAGTTCCAGTGTTCTACATCCTGCCAATACTCAGTATTTTGTCTTTCTAATTTTAGCCAATCTGATTGTTGTATTTCATGTGAATTTGCGTTTTTATAACTGTTGAAATGTTGAACACCTCTTCATATGTTTATTGGCCATTTGAATGTTCTGTCTTATGCGTCTGTCAAGACCTTTTGTCATTTTTCTGTTGGCTTAGCTGTCTTAGTTCTTTTGATTAGTAGGAGTGCTTTATGTAATCTGAATGTGAGTTCTTTGTTGGATATATGTAATACATTGTCTTCTACTCTCTAGGTTTCTTTCTTGTGCTATATATGTAATCTGTGTCTATTACAGGGTCACAGACATGTCCTAGAATTTTCTTTAAAAACCTTTTTTGTTTTACTGTAACAACATTTAGGTTTGCAATTCATCTGGGATTGATTTTTGTTTATGAATTGAGGTATGGGTCCAGTTGATCCAAACACCATTTACTGAAAGGGCCATCTTTTCCCCACTGTACTGTTTCTCTCTTATCACAAATCAGGTTACCGTATATGTTTGGATCTGTTTTATTCTGTTCTATTAGGCAGATTTATTTTAAGGTTGTAATTATCTCCTTTCCGTTTCCAATTGAATTTGTTTATAATCAACTGTCTTAAACAAAAATAATATTTTTATTTGCTTTTTCAAGATTATTTTAAGATGTGTTATTAAGTTTATTGATGGCATAATATCCATAACATTGTACCTTTTGGTATGTGGTTTTTACAGTTTAGCTATTTATTAGATTTTCATATGACATCAAACTCGTAGGAATATACTTGATCAGAGAATATGGAAGAATTTATTCTGTCTCAGTGATGAAATGGGTCTCCTTCTCCCCACTGGTTTTGATTAAGCTATTTGATTTCAGTTTTTGAAATGGAAGGTGCACTAAGGAAATGTTTACAACATGACAGTGAAAACTGTGTAGCTCATGCTTTCTTGCCAGTATTTAAATTACAGTGTTGATGAGGAAATAATTGGAAACAGTTTCTCAGTGATGAAAGAATTATAAAATTACTAACAATTGTATGTGGTACTAAATCTGTACCTGCTTTTTATTTTATACGTATTTTTTCGCATCAGGGCATTCCGATCATCTTCCTTCTTGCCTTACTGATCGTATACTCCCATAATAAAACTGTACTGACTTTTATTTGTTAAAAACTAAAAGAAAATTCTAGTAATTTAGTAAACTATGCCTTTTGTAATGTGAATTTAGTTGTGTGCTGGATTGAACTTCAGCATCTTTTTCCTGAAAGTACATAAATACATACAATTTACTAACTAAGCAAAATACATTATTCTGTATAGTTTGTGTTTTGTTCTATTAAATATATGGAGATGTTGAGAATATCTTATTCTTGTGAAAAAGATGCATTAGAAAATAGACAAAGGGTCTAGCATTTGCCTTATCAAATTCATACAGTCTCTGCCAATAGTAAGAACCAACCTATCTTTTCTTAGGACCTTCATGAATCTACTTTGCCTTGAAAATGTTAAACTATAGCCTTAAAATGTATTCATTATTGTGGGACTATGAAGTTCTGTATTCTGTCAGAATTACTGCTAGAAATATTTTTTTTACATTAGAATTTAATGTCAAGTTATGAAGGCTAAAATGTAACTTGTTCTCTGACTTGTGAAATACCAGTCATTTAGTAAAAGCAACAAAAGTAACCATTCATAGTAGATAGCTAACTCAAACTTATTCTTATTTCTTCCCATATTTTGTCAGGTGGATGACAATATTCCACTTAGAGTAATGCTGCTTCTCATGGATGAAGTATTCGACTTAAAAGAAAGAAATCAGTGGTTGCGAAGGAATATCAAAAACCTACTTCAACAGCTTATTAGAGCTACATATGGTGATACTATTAATAGGTACCACTCTTTTCCTCCTCGCTTCTAATCTGATTTTACTTAGCTATTAAACTTTTACTTCTGGAAGTAGATTGCTCAACCTTTGTAAGAGAATTTTTTTTCTCTGGGTCTTTTAAGAACATCGTTAAAGCAGTCTGTTGCTCTCAGGGATAATTTACATCCAAATTAAGTTGCTTGCTCTATGAAAGTCATATTTATTTTTTTCACCTTCTAAAAATTTAACCTTACTCATTTACATTTCTTTACTTTCAGAAAAATAGTTGACCATGTTGATTGGATGACTTCACCTGAACAAGTAGCCGACTCAGTGAAACGTTTCAGGTATATCTTAAGACACAGTCACTTCTTTCAGGTAGTACAGAGTTTAGCATTGTTATCACTAATTAACTTTCATTGCTTTTGTTTCCTTCCTGGACATAAAGTTGGTTTAGTTATCATTGATAAGCAAAAAGACTTCTAAGAATTATACTAAACGTTTGTCTCATGAACCTATTGATCTTTGTTTCTTTAAAACCAGAATAGGAAAAGTATAGAAGAAAGATCTTTCAAATGATAGGCTACATTTTTATCACAATACAGTGGCTGTAAGATAATTGAAATATTCACCTAAAAATGTTACGGTTGTATAATCAAATATCTAGTTTTGGGGATTAGTTTTTCTCAGTTGTATTTGCTAACCTTCATTTTAAATGGAACTTTTTAAGTAAGTCTCTTTGGCTATGTTTTAATTTTTTATTAAATATTGGAACCTATACAAGGAACAAAAATTAAGTAGATACTCTACTTCGCATACAAAAAATACTGAGCCCCTCCTCTGGGCCTAGCACTCAGCCCATTGCTGAGATAAGATGCAGTCCCTTGAGGAAAGTACAGCTAGTAGAGAAATAAACCTCTTTTCTAAAAATGAAGATAAGCAATGCGTAAAAATTCATGGCATCACGTATTTGGAAAGGAAGGAAAGGAAGCAAGAAGGGAACTATCAGTATTGAACACTAACTAAGTTCTTGGCACTGTGCACGGTATTTTATGTATGCTTTCTGATTTTATGCCATTTTATGAGGTAGATATTTTGTCTCTATTTTGTTAGAAGTAAATTGAGGATTAGAGAAGTTGAATAGGCTCTCAGGCTACAAAGTGGGGAATCTGGTTTCTCTAATCTGAAGCTAAGTTTCTTCCCACTGTACCATACTGTTTCCAAAACTTGGACAACCTGCCCTGGCATGTTTATTTTATTTCAGGTGGGTAAATGATGTTCCTCTGGAGTGGTGATTCTCAGCATTGGCTGTTCATTGAAATCACCTGTAGAACTTTAAAAATTACTAATGCCTGGATCCCATGTCCAGGGAGTCTGACTTAATCCAGTGAAAGGCCTGTACATTAAGAGCCTGTAAAGCTCTCAGGTGCTTCTAATGTGTAAAGTTAAGAACAGCTGCTCTGGGGAGTCTGACCCTCACACCAAATTCCCAGATGAAAGGTTAGTTTTTGTGCTCATCCCTGCCTTCAGACCAAGAGTTGGGGAACAGGAGTAAAGCCCACTGAAAGTTAAGAAGAATGGGTTGTTTTACGTGTGAAAGTCAATCCATCTGTAAGTTGTGGGCTTGGAATTTAGTCTTATGTAGGCTTAATTATAAGAGGAGTGGGATGGCATAACTGAAGGAGATAGGTGTTAAACTCTAAGGCATTGAAATTCAAGATATTGTAGGGTTGCATTTGGATGAGATGTTCCATCAGCGGATGCCCACTTTGAGTTTAAATGCCTGTGATATAGTCATCTATGTATCCCATTTTGCTGTCTTCCTTAGTGTTTATAAACTGCATTGGTGCATAATTTATCTGTTATTTTTTCTTGTGTTTGTTTTTTTTTGAACCCCAAAAATTGAACCCTGCACTTGGTCTTTGTTGAATATCATTAAAGCTATATATTAATATATAAATAAAAGTTCGCATTTGTATTTTCTGTAGAAATTTGAAATAATTTTATCAACTTGTATCATTAGAAAATGAAAATGTTTACAAAATTTATTTAATCTTCTCAAATAGAGATGCATTTTGGCCAAATGGCATTTTAGCAGAGACTGTTCCATGCAGAGATAAAAGTATTCGAATGAGAACAAGAGTAGCAGGAAAAACGAAATTACTTGCAATTATGCCAGGTGAGTGGGCATGTGTAGTTAAAAATCTCTATAATTTGTCATTCTTCTGAATTTTTAGCATTCATCATGCCAGTGTAACTGCCTTTGGATTATAACAACTACCTTTTGATGACTTAATACATATCAGGCACTGTGCTAGGCATTTCTCATATGTTCTTAATCAGTCCTCATAACCCTACTGTAAAGCTAAGGACTGTTAACATCACCACTTTGTATGTGAGGAAACAGAAGCTCAGAGAGGTTAAATAATCTATCCAATGTTTATAGCTACTAAGCAACAGTTGGTATTCTGACTCAGCTTTAAGTGATGTGAAAGCTTATGCTTTTAACCATTTGCTTTGCTGCCTTGAAACATATTGGGAGTTAAGTTAAATAAAATACATGACAGGTGAATGGGCTAATAAAATATAAGATATGAATTTTTCAGGAAGAATATTTGTTCTACTTAGGAAAACAAATTATTTAAAAAACTCCATCTACATAGAAACAACTGATTGGCTGATTATTAATCTTTATTAATATATAATCCCAAACAAAATATACTTAGTAGCATTTTGTTGGTCTGATTTTAGTTACTTCATTAGGGTACAGCTATCTCACTACCTTAGATTTACTTTTTCTCGTTTTTCTTCTTTCAATCAGAGAAGTTATATAATGTGAAAAGCAATTTAATGTGGCTGGGAGGTGGTGATGGTTGTTTTGCCACTTGTTAATGAGTATCTTTGAAAATGCCGACATGTCTTTTCTCTGTATTTTAATTCTGGATGTAGAGAATGAACAGACATATTTGTGCATTATTTAATATCACACAATACTTATTTTTTCTCTAATTTTGTTATAATTCAGAACTCTATTTTCTCCATAAATTTTAATGACCAGCTTTGTCTTCCGTCAATTAAATTAAAAATTTGCCACATGATTTTAATTCTTACCTATATACTGTTTCATTTGTTGGTAAAAAAGCAAATTATAGAAATAACATTTTAGAAAAATAAGAAACAATTGCTTAGGATATTATTTAATATACTATTATAGTAAACCTGACTGTGCTATATAGACTGACTCAGTTATCTAGCTGGAAGAAATCTTTATTCACCAAATATTTATTGAAAGTTATTATGTGCCAGATGCTGTTCTTTGCACTTATGTTTGCCTTCTTGGAGATTACTTTCCAATAGAAATAGAGGGACTCAAAAACACACAAAACAAATAAATGGAATGTAGTATGTTAGATAAGTGGTAAGTACTAAAGAGAAAGATACTGCAGGAAAATGGAATAGGTAGTGTCGGATGGGTTGCAGTTTTAGATGGGGTGGCCAGGGCAGGCCTCACTGAGAAGATGACAGTGGTGTGAAGATTTGAAGGAAGTGAGGGTACATATAAAAGTATATGAATTTATATATACATAATCCTTGCCTATTTTTTAGTAAATTCTCAAAATTTTTGCTATAAATTATTTGGTACCCCTAGTTAGATAAAGACTTTTTGGAAATTGTATGTTTCTTTCCAAAGCAGCAAAATGATACTTATATTATCAATATTATGAATAATTATGAATATGAATAATTAATAATCATACATGTTGGTCTCATAATCAGATCTCTGTAGTAACTTGGTGTTATTTATGAATAAATGCCAAATTTGCTCACTCTTAGTCACAACACCATCAGTTTTCTATTTTCTTCACTTTCTTCACTTTGAATTTAAATAAAATTCAACCAAACTTGTACTATCCCCATTTCTTGAACATGCTTTGTTATTTTAGTTACTGCTTATTTGCTCATTCATGTCCATTTCACCAAGGCTAATCCTTCATCTCATTGCACCTATCAAAATCCTGCCCAAGTAGAAAGTCTCCTTTACCTGTCACTTTCTTAAAGGGAACTTTTCTTTGTTACCACATCTGGAAGTCTCCCCACTACAAATATTCTTATACTTTTAGCATTTTTATGGCATGGTTACTATGTCAGGGGTTTTTGTAGATCAGGGATTACGGTTTCTTTTTTTTTTCCTGTGTTCCAATGAAACTTTATTCACCATCATGGATTAGTTTGTTTCTTTATAGCATTTGTTACTGTTCATTAGGTGTACTAAGAATATTTGTATAATATTACAAAGTTTACAGATCACTTTTCACATTATCTCTTTAAAGACTTATAAATCCTTATAGTTATAAGGATGTTTGTTATTATAAATTCTCCTTTTCAGATGAGGAAAGAGTCAGGGTGGTGGGTAAGTATCACATGGGTATTAAGGGACACGTTTGTAATCATAGTTTGGGATCTTTGAGACTTTTTTTATCTTTTACACCTGTGCTGTATTCTCTCCCAGTAGCTTTTGCATAAGTGGGTAAATAGATGCATGCATGCGAAGATGCATATTAAGCTTCAGCTGTAGTACATAGCTGAAATGCATTAACTGGTTACCTACTGTTTATCAGTTACTCTGCTGTGTACCTTAATTTAAGAGCATTTAAGAGTTTAGGCCTTGTGTTTCCTTTGAGTAATTGTGTGTATTTTCCCCCACTTCATTTAGATGAACTGAAGCACATTATTGGGGCTGAGACAACACGGAAAGGTATTCTTCGTGTTTTTGAAATGTTTCAGCATAACCAATTAAATAGGAGAATGGTTTATGTCTTCTTGGAAGGCTTTTTAGAAACCTTATTTCCACAGTATAAATTCCGTGAACTTTTCAACAAACTGCATTCACGGTCAAAGCAGATGCAGAAATATAAACAGAAACTTCAAACTACGCAAGCGCCTTCTTTACAGAAAAGGTGACACTCCACTCTATGAAGCTGGTGTTCATTTTGTCCAGGACTAATGGTATGGACAGATCTTCTGGGGCTTAACTCAAATACTGTTGTGTCTGCACCAGTCTTTTAGTGTCTCAAAATAGATTATTAATACATCCATAAGTCTGTGGTTCTTCTCATTCTCATCTATAATCCACCATTAACAAGAGAGATTTCTGTGTCTTAAATGATTTGGTGCATATTTTGCAACATTGAGAGAAAACTGCCCCCATCTCAAGCAAGAATGGCGTTGATTTCTTCCATTTCGAACTAATCAGCATTCTCCAGCAATGACAAAATGCCAGAGTGTATATATGAAAGCTAAGGAAAGCACAAAACAATGGTTCAGAGATAAATTGGCTAATTTGTTTAACGGTTGGAGACTGTGCAATGTATGATTTGGAGGAATTTGGCATAATGATTTTGTAGGTCTGTGTCAGCATTTTGATATATTGTGAATTAGCCAGGTGAATGATCCTTGAAACATCTCTTTCAGGTCTGGGGAAAGAGACAAAATGCCCTTAAAGTGTGAAATAACCTTATACCTGAATTACAGTTTTGTGATATAAAGTAAAGCTGAGTATAAAATAAAACCAATCAAACACAGAATTTGATTGGATTTGTTATTCATTGGTATACAACAATTTTTATTCTTATGTGTGCTTTAAGGGCTGTGTTATGCTCTTATGGTACTCAGTTTTGTGTTTCCTTTTGGCATTCTTTGTGCAAAAAAGAAGCATGTGGTGGCTCTCATTTAAATTTCAAAATTATTAGTTTTATCTTTAACAGATTACTGATTATACAGAAGATATAATTTATTGGAAGAACTGCCAAATACATTTTGTCCTTCTAAAAATATGGAAATTTAAATAGTAGTCTGGAAAGTTACCATATGATAATTTTTAATTATGTGATCTAGACATGCCTTAGGTAACTGCAGAAATAGCAAATTAAATGATTAATGAGCTTATTAGTCATAGTAAACATACAGATTCCTAATTCTATGACAGTGTACATATATGAAAATAAATGAAAAAAGAACTATAATATTTTTTAAAATATGCTTTTATTTATATTTCACATAATGTAAAATTCTACAAAATAAAGCTAGTAGGCAAAACCCCTCAGTGTATACCTTTAAACCCATAAATTAATTTTATACCAATAAAATAAAATACTTTCTCTAGTTTTGGAGCTTCTGTATTTCCTATAATTTTCTCACTGTCCATTTTATCCATCTTAGAAGTCTTCATATCCCTTCTATGCAGGATTTCTGCGTAGTTTTAAATATTTTCATTGTCTAAGGGTTTGGGTGTGTCAGCTTTCTTTGTTTTAAAAATAATTAACACTAAAACCTTAAAATAGTGAAGCTACTTATCAGACCACTGAGCCAAGATCCTGGTATTAAAAGAAAGTCTGGGTGCTTAAGATAAAGGGACAGCATATTGGTATCCCAGTTATTTGGGAGCTTTAAGATTGGAACAAGATATCACTGTCTTGTTTTCACTTAGATCCTACTTTCAAAGTGAGGCCTATTAACAGAATAAAGCCTTCCTTTAAAGCTTTATAATAATCATATTTATTAATAATGCTGTTGTGTATACTTATAGTATGCATATATTCAGCATATGTTGCATGTCTTCAGAATTACATAAAATGAAATCCCTTTCATTGCAACTTGCAAGTGAGAAGAGATCCTTAGTGGCTCTGGTGGAAGAAATAGTATTTCTTCTTCTCAGGGTGTCTCCCTGCCTTGGCCCCTCCCTGAGCCCTAGGCTTTAAAAGTGAAGATGTGTGAAACATGTCTGTGGGAAGCATCAGCATGGCCATAAGTGCAATGATTTTCATATATGCCCCTGCCCATTTCAAGTATATTTTTGACATGAATAAATCTAAGAGTATACGGAATGATTCATGTAAGAGCCTAGCGTGTACATGTGAAAGAGCATTTCTATATAATGTGAGGAGCACTGGCCATCAACCAGGGAAAGAAAGGTCATGTAATACTGTAAATTTTCAAAATAGAGCCCTACAAGATAACTGCAATCATACCAAAAACTATTTGAGTAAATAGATTTTTAAAGTAATTTTTGTTTAAAAGAGTTTATATTTCAGAAGCAGAAAATGTCAAATGATAGTCTTTGTAAATGGTGGTGCATCTTCTCTATGCACATCTGTGTTTTACATCAGAAAGAGCTGTGGTCGTGCTAAAATTAGAGATAACTTTTTGAATGACTTGGTCAAGCTGTGTGTAAAATATTTAACCATAAGTCAAGTACAGTGTACTATGTTTAATAAAGTTACTACATTTAATGCATTTATTGCATATATGAATATATACGTGAAGAGGCTTTATGTCTTCTCTTATTTGATTTTGAATGTTTTTTAAGTCAGTAGTGCCTTTAGGCAAGAACTTTCTAAATCATTCTTTGTGTTTTCTGATTTTTCAGGTAACGTGTAAACTATTTAGAAACCATCATAGTTTATTCACCTTAAAAAGTTGATTGTATTATTTAAATATATCACTTAGATGGGCATTTCCTATAATTAGGATATTCCAAATAGTTGCTGAAATCAATTGTGCCATTGACCAATGGATGCACTTGGTTAGCCTTAATTTTTTTTAAAAGAAAACATTAAAAACTTTCTTGAGTATTTCAGTTTGTTCATTTTAAGTTTGTGCTGCTGGTATTTGGGAAAAAAAATCAAACAGTTAAATGCTACCAGAAAGTGTACCAATTTTTATAAAAATTAAGAATAATATAAATTTCTCAATCTAAAATTTTAATTTTGTGCAATATTTTCATTTAATGCATGTGTATTTGAGTAATTGTAAGAAATGAATTTTTAATTTTTTGAGATGTAGCTTAAACTGTCTTCTTAATCCAACAACTTACATTCCGTTGTTGCTGCATCCTTTTATTTAAGGACTTGTTTTAAAAGTCTTTTTTGTCACTCCTTGGAAAATTCTTTTATTAGTAGTAAATTTTGCTTATAGGAGCATGGCTCCTGTATTACAAGGGAAAAAATGTAAAGAGCACATTTTAGGATTATACTTGTTAAAAGATAATGTGTGCATATCATTGTACAGTAAGTGTCAACTGTGTGCCTAACTGTTCTATCAATACTTTCCTTCTTTAACAAAGAAACAACAATCAGAATGTCAGTTATTTTTATTCAACTAAAAGGATTAAAAAATTTATTTGGTTTGCGTTCTGTCCATTAGAAAATACTAATAAAGTATTAACAAACATTTTTGTTGAGTTCATTTAGTAGTAATGTATTTTTGTTACTTTTAAGATGCTTGTTCAGTAGTCTTATTTTTAGGTCTGTTTGTATTTTCTTTTATTTTAGATATCAATCAATTCAAGTTCCAGGTTGGTAGATGAGTGCTTGAGTGATTACTGACTTAAATGGACTGAATTTAGCTTTTTCTTTTATGGGGCAAATAATTTACACCACAATGTTAAAGAAACTTTATACTTCCTCATCATATAAAATTATAAAATATTTTTCCCACAGTTGAAAAGATTCATAATTAGTAATCCATTTTATTTGATCTCATTTTAAATTCATATTTTGACTAATATTTTAGACTTTTTCCTTTCTAAAAGTAGATTGGTCATAATATTTGCATCCTTCTTGGAGCTGTTTCAATAGACTTCTAAGGCATCAGATGTGATAACTTCTAGCCCATCAGGGATTGGCATAATATTTCTTAAAATGCATGTGGTAAAATATTGTTCCCTATAAGATGTTCCTGAGGGGAAAGTCTTATACTTTTATGTAACGTATACAGGACTATCTGTATATGAACCAAAAAGCAAAAATATTCCTTCATAATTCAAATGATTATATCAAAAATTCTGAGATGTTCTATAAGAAACCTGTTGAACTTTGCTTACCTAATTTCCTAAACTTAACCTCAGAATCTTTTGTCACGAGCAGCTTGAGGATGATGTTCTCACGGAATGTAGTTTGGAAAATCTTTAGTAGGAGAGAAAAAAAGGTGAAGTGTCTTTAGTTAGGGAATGTAAACTGGACAGAAAACCCAGTGGATTTGGAGCACAAAGATTTTTTTCTTGCCTGCCATTTTAATGGAAAGTTCAATCTTTGGAAGAAAAGGGAAAGATGGAAAAAGGGTGAAGATGGAAAGTTAACAGCTGATTATATAGCAGATATTAAAGAGTAGAATTTGGCTCTGAATACCAGAGTAATGACTTCAGTGAGGAATAATAGAGCACATCTCATGAGAAGCGGGAAAGATACTTCCACAGATTTTGCTCATGTGACCAGAAGAATAGTAACTCGAAAATGTAAGGGGAAGAAGGAAATGCCATACAGTTTAGTTTATAAAATATTTGTGCCAGACATTGACCCATATATGTAATGACAGGTAATATGTTTGATTTAGGAAAACTTGCAGTAGCTGAGTGAAAATGAAACTTAACCCATGGGTTTACCAATGCAGTGTGTGAGATGTGTGTTAAAGATGATATTTTAAATTGGTAAACATGATCTTTTACATATCATCAAGAGTGAAATGAAACAATAAAACTATGTATTAGGAGTTTTCCCCTTGGTGATTGACTAGGAGGACTTACGAAACTCAGCATATAGTCATACAGCTAAGATTTATTATGGCAGAAGGATATAGAACAAGAGCAAAAAAAAGTGCATGGACGAAGTCTGGGGGAACAAGGCTCCAGCTGCCAACTGTTCTCTCCCAGTAGAGTCACACAAGATGCAACTTAACTCCCACAGCAAGGAGTTGTGACAACACCTGTAAAATGTTGCCAACCAGGGAAGCTCTTTCGAGACTTGGTGCCTGGGGTTTTATTGAGGGCAGTTTATTTAGGCACCCTCTGCCTGGCACATAACGGAATTCCTTTATGGAATTTCTTTCTCAGAAAATTGTGGTCAACATATGCCATATTTTTGGTACAGTTTAGGCTTACTGAGCCATTTTTATCAGTTTTGGGAATTGATGGGAACACTCCTAAAATCTTAAGTTCTCAAACACCTGCAGCCTTCTTTGCAAGTAAACTCCTTTCCTAAATGCTGTTGTGTGAGTTTTCCTTTGACAGGTGGATGTTCCACTGGGATGCCCCGGTGACTTACCTCCTGAGCCAGTGTTGCCTCATTGGCTGTTTACATCCAGGCTCACCTAGCCTCCAGGGATGGACCTCATTCAACAGTTAGAGGCTTTACACTCGCTGACTGTTTTCTACTTTCCCCTCCTCATGGCTCTTTTTCTGGGTCTCGGTCAAGTCTTGTTTTGAGTTTGATTAGTGCATAGCTACTTTATTTCTCAATTGGTGGAAACAGTGTTAGGGAGCTGACTTCTGTAGTCTGACCTAATTTTCTGCCAAGCAGCTATTTATCTTTTTTGATTGTCTTCATGTCTTCAAGACTCTTGCTATCAGCTGGCATCTTGGTCAGGCCAATATCTTGTCTCTCCTGTATGATTACGTGGTTCATGTTGCAGCCTAGATCAGTTTCTTCTGCCAGTGGCAGAATCCTTCATGTTCCTTGTCTTATTTATTTTATTATTATTTTTCAATGTGTGGGTGCTCTCTTGTTTTATTGTATTTGGGGTGAGGTTATTTTAGGGCATGGTCCAGGGTAAACTGTAAGGCCTGGGTGCCCTGCTGCGAGGTCAGGGGCAATGGGACTAAGACTGCAGAGTCCTGGCTCCCCTACTACCTACCAATTGCTGGCCCTGTGTGGGGGTCTCTTCTGCTTTATCTGGCCTGAAAGAGACAGATGTTTCTGATCCCGGGGCTCCTGGGGGTTGGTTCCCAGTATTTCCAGGGATAGAGCGTGCTGTGGGCACTGGTGGGAAGCTTTGGTGTCTCCTCCCAGACTCTATCTGTGCCTCTTTATTTCTTTCTTCAGCTTCTGGACCTTGAGCACCAGAGCTTCAGCCCTGACCCCCTCCTGCCCTTCCAGCAGGGCCTGGTTCAGCTCCAGCTGCTGCTCCAGCAACTCCTCAGCTTGGTCCAGCTCAACTGTGCGGTGGGCTTAGGGTCCTGTTGAGGTGGAGTCGGGGAGCATCAGCCAGGGCAGGAGGCTTAGACCCTTGGAACCTGTGTTGCAGGGTCTGGCTGTAAGGAAGGAATTCAACCTCCCTTTCTCTTTTTCTAGCCCATTAGGTTAAGGTCCCCTGTACTGAGAAGCCCAGAGAACTCCCTTTCTTGGGCATGTTCCTTGTCTTGTTTACACAGTACTATGAGCTTTAAAAGTATTCAAGAAAATAGTTTTCATGCTTGCTGGAAAGCAAGCCATCTTTCAGCTATCCTTTGTGTCTCTGATCTCTCTCCTCCAATAAGTTGGTGAGTTTCACTCTTTATTTTTGATTAAGAAGGATGAAGTTATTAAATTTAGGCTGCTAATTCTGTGTGTATGTGTGTGTGTAAATAGAAGACTTCTTGTGTGTGTGTGTGAATAAAAAAAAAGGACTTCTCCTTGTAAAAGCTTTTTACAGATGTTTATACTTGTAACATTTCTTGTATTTGCAGCTGGCATTTACCCACTTTATGGTCTCTCAACTTCTGGAAATTATGGATATTAATTAGACATAAAAATTTATCACTTCTATGCACTACTGGTGATATCTAATTTAAAAATACAGATTAACCATCAAATGTGAGGGAGTGATGCAGGGATTTAAGTAAAAAATTTGAAATTAGTTTTACATAGTTGTAAAGACTTCAGATTTAAGAATTTTCCTCTAAAAAAATTATATTAATGAGTATGTAAGTGTAATGGAATGAGACAGCAGACTGAATGGGGAAATTACTTCTGGTTTTTCTGTAGATTCGTGACCTCCTAAGCAACCTAAAGGGTGTTGAGTAGCTTGGAGTTTTCTTTATCCTTTCTTTAAAAAAAGAAAAAATGTCCCATAAAATAAAATGAATCAAACACAAATCAGATGGTCTGAAAAAGTTTTGTGTTTAAAAACAAAACATACATACATAAATACTGAAATGGAAAGAAATTTGGCACTAAACTCTTCCAGAGTACCCAAATGTTAGATAAAAGTATTTTATCATGAGTTATACAATATTTTCTAAATACGTTTGTTGATAAACTTGCATGCCTTTGCTTCTCTCCAGAGATAAGTACTAAATTAGATTTTAATGTCTTAAATTTAATGGAGCTCTATGTCCCCTCCAAATCTCATGTTGCCCCAGTGTTGGAGGTGGGGCGTGGTGGAAGATATTTGGATCATGGAGGCGTATCCTTCATGAATGGCATGGCACGGCACGGCACGGCACTATCCCCTTGATGATGAATAAGTTCATGTGAGACCTGGTTGCGTAAAAGGTATGTGGTACCTCCCCCTCCTCTCTCTTGCTCCTGCTTTCACTGTGTGACAATCCTGCTTCTGCTTCACCTTCTATCATGAGTAAAAGTCCCCTGAGACCTCCCCAGAAGCTGAGCAGATGCTGGCTTGAATAGCCCACAGATCCATGAGCCAGTTAAACCTTTTGTCTATATAAATTACTCTGTCTCAGATATTCATTTGTAGCAATGCGAGAACAGCTTAACACAAGCTCCTATTTCAATTGGCATAAACAGACAAAGTAAGACTTGTGTAAGAACCAAATAATTTTCAGAGAGAAAGTGAAAAAAAAAAAGTCAATGGGTAAGTTTGCTGGCTCTTTAAGGAATTTCAAATAGTTGAGGTGGGTAGAAGAAGTTAGTGATGATTTAATGGCCTTGATTGCTAGATTACAAGAAACAAATGTATGCATATGTTATCAAATAACAGGAAACAACCTAAGACTCAGTATTTTTAAATAAGAGGTTTTTAATCCTGTTAAGAAGTGGGCAAAGGATCTAAATAGACATTTTTCAGAAGAAAGCATACAAATCACCAACAGGTGTATGAAAAAGTGCTTATTATCACTAATCAGGGAAATGCAAATCAAAACCATGAGATGTCATCTTACCTTAGTTAGAATGACCGTTACTGAAAAGACAGAAAATAACAGATTCTGGAAAGAATACAGAGAAAAGTGAACTCTCATACACTGTTGATGGAACTCTAAATTAGTATAGCCATTATGGAAAAAGTGTGGAAATTTCTCAAAAAACTAATAAAACTACCATATGATCCAGCAGTTCCACTACTGGGTACTTATTCAAAAGAAAGGAAATCAATATATCCAAGGGATGCGTGTACCACCATGTTTATACAGCACTTTTTACAATAGCAAAGATAAGGAATCAGCCTAAGTGTCCACCAATGGATGAATAGATAAAGAAAATGTAGTATATTTACACAATGAAATACTATTTGGCCATAAAAAAGAATGAAATCACATAATTTGGAGCAACATGGATGGAACTGGAGGTCATTAAGTGAAATAAACCAGCCACAGAAAGCTATTATATGCCCCCCAACTCATATGTAGGAGCTAAAAAAGTTGGTTTCGTGGAGGTAAAAAGTAGAATGATTGTTATAAAAGGCTAGGAAGAATGTCAGTGGGGAGGGTGTTGGGGGCAGACAATGAAGAAAGGTTGGTTAATGGGCAAAAACATACATTTAGAATGAATAAGTTATAATCTGTAGTAGAGTAGGGTAACTATGCTTAACAACAGTGTGTTGTACATTTCACAATAGGTAGATGTAAGGACTGGAAATGTTCTCAGCACATAGAAATGATAAATACTTGTGGTGTTGGATGTCCAAATACCGACTTGATATTACAGAATCTATGCATGTAAAGTATCACGTATGTTCCATTAATATGTACAAGTATGTATCACCAAAAATTACTCAGCTCTAAAAAACATGAGGTTTTTATTATTTATTATGTAAATGGTGGGAAAACATCAGGTAATAATACTAAACAAAGTGAATACTTGGACAATTTAGACAAGTTAATTTTTATTTAAGTCAACTGTATATCTTTGCCTTGATGTGAAAAATAATATTACTCTAAAGTTTGTAATTTATGTAAAATTTTGATATGTTTTTCTATGGAAAGCATAATTTGAATGCCATAAATTTTATGCACTGATTTAATAGGTCAGGTAAGATTTTTGTTTCCACAAAACATTTAAGATTATGAAGATATAAAAAAAAGTGTTTAGCTAAATTAGTAGTTTTCAACTGGGGGTAATTTCAGCAGTCATGGAACATTTGATAATATTTGGAGACATTTTTGATGGTCACAACTGGGACGTTGCAACTGGTGACTTTGTGGATGGAGGCCAGGGATGAGGCTAAATATCCTATAGCTCCCCACAGTAAAGAACTATATGGTCCAAAATGTCAAGAGCACTAAGGCTGTGAAACACTGAACTAAATTACGGCTTTATAAAAAAGCATTTGTTTCTCTGATGCTACAGTTCATAAGATGATGCTGTATTGATAGTTATTCCATTTACAATGTCTGTGTAAAAAATGGTCATATGCTTAAATTCATCTACATTATTGTATGTATCAATAGTTTCTTTTATTGTTAATAATATTTCATTGTATGGATCTACCACAATTTTATCCATTCACCAGTTTAAGGACAGTTGGATTATTTCAAGGTTTGGGTGATTATTAATAAAGCTTCTATAAACATTGTTGCATAATAAAGAATTTGGGCTTTTTCTTTCATTCTTGGGAGACTGTAAATCCTTGGAATTTCCCTCGTAATAGGAATGTGTTTGATTCATGAGCCCCTTGGATTACCCAAGTTTATGGTAACAAGATGAGATGACTCAGGATGGAGGCTGGTCCCCAGAAAATTTAACCTGTGATTAGAGTTTGGGATTTTGAGCCAGCTGACCTCTAAGGAGGGGAGAAAGAGTTGAGATTGGATTCAGTCACCTGGCTAATCAGTTGTGCCTGTGTAATGAATCCCCAATAAGAACTCTGGACAGTAAAGCTCAGTAGAGTTTAATTCAGAAGTTATTCTTTTTCTATTTGATTTCTTCTTTGTCCTATGGGTTAGAAATGTGTTGTTTAATTTCTAAATATTTTGATTTTTTTCATATTTTTCTATTGATACCTAGTTTAATTCCTTTTTAGTTGGAGAACACACTTAATGTGATTTCTTTTAAATGTGTTGAAGTTTGTTTTGTAGCCTAGAATATGATCTGTCTTGTCAAAAGAATATATATTTTGCTTGTTATTGGGTAGCGTGTTCAGTGATTGTTGGTTACATCAAGCTGGTTGATTGTGCTATTTAAGACTAATATCCTTACCAACTTTTTTTTTTTTTTTTTTGGTCTTTCAATTACTGAAAGATGAATACTGATGTCTCCCACTAAAATTATAATTCTATCTATGTTTCCTTTTATTTCTGTCAGATTTTGCGTCATGTTTTTGAAGCTTTTTCTTAGGTGTATACATATATAAGATATTTATGTCTATATGATGAATTGACCAATTTATCATTGCTTACTGTTCTTCTTTATCCCTGGCAATATTCTTTGTTTTGAAGTATGCTTCATCTGATATTTATAAAGCCACTCCAGCTTTCGTTAGTGTTTGAATAGTGTATCGTTTTCATTCTTTTACTTTTAAGCTCTTTGTGTCTTTATTGTTGAGAGACAGGGTTGGCGAACGTTTTCCGTAAATGGTAGATAGCTAATATTTTAGACACTATATAGGTCACATATGTAAAACCATTCTTTGCTTTAAGGTCTTAAAAAAAATATGTGCGGCTAGAGTTAGCCAGTGGGTTGTAGTGTGTTGACTCTTGTTTTAACAGGTATTTTTGTTGACAAGACAGAGTCGGCTGCTTTTTTTGTTTTAAAAAAATCTCTGCCTTTTACTTTATATTAATGTAATATATTAAATGTGGTCATTTTAATGTGTTAAATGTAGTTAAACCATTTGTTTTTAATTATTGATATGGTCGAATTTAAATTTGTCTTGCTGTAACTGCTTTATATTTGTCCCATTTATTCTTTATCCCGTTTTAATCTTTTTTGTATTGAATATTTTTTATGATTCCATTTTATCTTCTCTAGTGGGTTATTATTAGTTTTACTTTCTTTTTAAAATGAGTGGTTTCTCTAAGATCTGAAATATACAACTTTAATTCACCACAGCTGCCTTAAAATAATATTACACAGCTTTATTTATAGCTGAAGAGTCTTATAATGGTATATTTCTATAAGCCCTATAATAAGCTTATTTATTTTATGTTAGTCAAGCATCTCTTAAAAGTGATTAAACACAAGAAAAATACCTTTTATATTTACATTTATTTTTACCATTTCCAATGCTTTTTATTTCTTTGTGCAGATCCAAGTTTCTATCTGGTAATAATACTCCTGCCAGAAAATTTTTAATTTAACATTCAGTGTTGGACATGTCTGCTGCCTTTGACTTCTCTCAGTTTTTGTTGCCTATAAGTTTTTATTTCACCTTCATTTTTGAACAATATTTTCACTGTGCATAGAATTCTGTGTTGACTATACTTTTTTTCAGTACTTGGTATATGCCACTCCATAACTGTAAAAAGGTCAGTGGTTGCAGGGACTTGGGAAGAGAGAAGGGAGGGATGGGGGAAAACTATTCTGAATGAAATCAAAATGGTGGATACATGTCATTAGGGCTTGTGTCAAAACCCACAGAACTGTACAATACAAAGAATAAACCTTAGTGTAGACGATGGACTATAGTTACTAATAATGCAATCATTATATTATGTAATTATTATAATTACATTAATTATCTTAAGCAGTTATAACAAATGTATCACATTGATGCAAGATTTTAATTATAGGAAAAACTGAGGATGGGGAATGAGGAGGGGGATGGTTTAGATATATGGAACTCTGTACTATCTCTCAATTATTCTGTAAATCTAAAACTGTACTTAAAAATAGTCAATGATTTTTTAAAATTATCACTCCATTGCTTGCCTTGCTTGGTTTTGTTAGAGAAGTCTGCTGTAATTCTTTTCTCTTTTTTTGTATGTATTGCACCTTTTTTTCTATTATTCTAATTTTTTAGGTGCCTTCAATAATCCTTGTTTTACTATAGTTTGACTATGATGTGTCTAGGGGAGTGTGTGTGTCTGTAAGCACATGCTCCTGTGCACATGTGTATTTTCATCTTTCTCACAGTTGTGTTTCTTGGGTCTACAGTATTGTGTCTTTTATTATTTTTGGAAAATTATCTTTACCTATTTCTTGTTTTTGGTTCCTTTACTTTTTCTGGGACTCTGTTACCCAGATATTCTCTTAGTGGTGTCCTACATTTCTGGAATTTTTTTCATTCCTTTTTCTCTTTGTGCTCAATCCAGGAGAGAGGATTTGATTGATTTACCCAGTCAACATCCAGTTTAGGGCATTTCTGTTGGGTGGAGATTTCAGTGTGGAGCACCTCAGAAGTCATCTTTGGATCAGGAGCCATTCTTTGTCCCATCAGCCATGGCAGTGCTTTATGGTATGGAATATGGATGCCTGCCACTGATTCTCTCCTAGAACATCACAAGCAAGGAGATTTCTAATGGAGAGATGTCATAGTCATGGCCAGCAGCCCAAGTGTGGCAGACTCCTGTCCAATAGATGTTACAAGGGCAACAGGAAAAGCAAAATCATCCTTTGGGTGAAGGAAATCAAGATAATTTTCAAATACATGTCTTAAAACCCAGAAATACCATTCAGAAGTTCTGAGTATACATATATGAGTAAGCGATAGTTATTTCCATTTTACGTAGGAAGTATTTGCAATAGAATTATGAGTTCCCTCTGAGGAGTCTGTTTAAATGATACTTACAATCATGCAATTAATAATATCCTGACGATTAGACACCAGGTCTTGGTTCCTATTACAACAGAAGTACATCCCACCAAAACTCCACTTGTCTGAATTTGGTGCATAGAAAACAGCTTGTAAGGAATTCACTAGTTCCCTCTGCTGAAGACTAATTGTTGGAAAGATATTCCTTTATTAGTTGTGGTGAGACCCTGTCCCTTCCTGGCTACTTCTACTTGTAACTGACCTGAGCTCTTTCACAGAGTGAGTAAACGTGCAGTGAGAGAAATAAAAAGAAAAGGGGCATTGGAATAAGAGTCTCCTGACTAAAATACTATCTCTGTAACTCACTGGCTAAGTGACCCTATTCACTGATAAAATCATTCCAGGGCAGGGGCTAGGTTGAGCCTCAGCTGTGCCCATTCTAGGATTCAGATGCTTTTGCGTACATATAGTTGACTTATGGAGAGGCCCTATGAACCCTCTGGAAGACAATGTGTCCTAAGGGAAGTGAAAGGGAGTCTGGAATAAAAACTTGGTCAAATAACCTTGCTCCAGTGACGAATAAGGAATAATAACACAGAGGGCAGTGTCTCAAAGAGGGGCTTTCCCCAAATCACTGCAAAACCTTGGAGTCACAGGGCACTGACTCCACGTAGCCAAGATTGTAGCCCAGAAATGAAATCATAATGAATTCTCAGTTCAGCAGAACAGCTTTGGTGTGCCAGGTGTCTGGAGAACAGAACACATCTTAGGCACCTGGGAACCATTGACAAGCAGAGCTCTGGCAGACGTGGGACCCAGCGAGATTCTGGATCCTGGCTCTTCTTGGATGTGTTGCTTTAGGAGTTATTTTCCTTTTAGCCTAAGTCATTTGTTTTTCTTAGGAAACTTTTCACTCATTAGAAGTTAAGCTTTATAAATGATGTCCACACATTCTTTTGCAGAGCTATTTGTATTTCTTGAATTATTGCTGAGCTTGCAAATTACATTGAGGATTTTCTTATATAAATAAAACAGCATCAAATTAGCGTTAAAAAAAAAAATAGTTTCTGTTTCTTTAGTTCATCTGCCAGCTGGTACTTAGAGCCCATCCTTTGGTCTTGGTGCTGTGAAGTGCATTGATACAGCCTTCCATTTACAGAGTTACTTAATTTATTTCTGTTGGGCTGCAGTCATGGAGATAAGCTTACCACGAGTCAGCTTACAACTTATAAAAAATAATTAGGCACTTTTACATTCTATCTTCTAACTCTCCACTTCAGAGTGGCCCTTTAGAGTTTGATTCATGAGGCTGTTCTTTATTGATGGATGACATGCCTTTCCCTGAATAATAGCAATCCTAGCTAACAATTAATGAGTGCTTGACATTTGAAGTGCTTTAAATCCTTTTAAAACCCCCAAAGATTTAAGTATTATTATTATTATTATCTCCATTCTATAGCTGGAGAGACTTAGTTATAGGGGCAGGGTACATCATCTGTGCACAGTCACACAGTCGAGACTTGGCACCAGAATTCCAAGTTGCTCTTAATCACTCTGTAATTCTGCCTCCAAATAGTGAGAGAAGAGAGCCACTGGGTGGAAAGCCAAGTTTGCAAGCAAAGAGACTGGACTGTGAATCACAATGGGAGCAAATGGTTAGGACAGTAAAACCAGTGGCTCATGAGATACGAGCATATGTGGTTGACTGATTCATGAATGTGGGAGCTCTGAGTACATAACACTTAAGGGGATGACTCCTTGGAAACTGGACATAGGACATGTAAGGCATTATTAATGCTTCATATCAATTAGTGGGTCTGTTTCTATAAAGTGACAAGCATGAATTCATTTTCTTTGTCTTATCAATTCTTGCTCCCCTCCAATGACTTGGAAAGAAATCCAGATGACTTGTAATATTTATCAGAGGTGAAACTTTAAGGATGATACATTCAGAATGCTTAAGGATGATACATTCATAATGCTAATTTCAAGAAGATATAACAGTTTCAAAGTTTTTCTATCTCAATGTTTTACTAGAAGGAAGACCTACAGAAGTTTGTCCCAAGACTAAGACAAGTCTAGAGGACTGATGCCACAGGCTGGCCAGGCACCATTGGCAGGAAGGACTGAGAAACTTGGAATGGCATGCACTGTGTTGGAAGAGCGTTCAACAATAGTAGGTCAGGAAGGGGATGTCTATCACTCATTTAGATGGTCCTCAAATCCTGTTTCTGCTGTGTGTCTGAAGGTAAAGGGTATAACGAAAGATAAGGTCGAAAATGAATAAATCTAGGACATTGAGAGCACAAGATGTCAGGAACTTGGCATGGAACTTATGGCTTTACAATCTGGGCACAGAAATGTGACAGTGAGGGCTTTAACAGTCATGGTGGTACCTTTACAGGTATTAATCGGCACAAAACTTAGCAGATGAGAGTTTTTTTTTTTTTTTTAAAAAGGGGGGTAGTCAAGAAGACCAGGCTAAGGAACACAGAAGGTCTTCTAGAACAATTTAGGGAGAATTTAAGGCACCTGTAGGTCCCCAAGGGTGGATGAACAAGGGAGAGAACCAGTCATTAGTGGCTATATTGCAACCCAGTGTTTATCTACAGGCTGTGCTGACAAAGCTTATTGTGCAATGGGGCTGTGTGGCTGTTCTCTTTACAACTGCTGCCCCTTTGGTCTCCTATTTAGAATTTATGAATCATCAGGTACGAGAGAGTTACTTCAGACTATGACAAACTAATCAGTGCTATTGTGGTGAAAGTTTCTAGCTTCCTTAAGTCTTTCAAATAAGCTAAGGCTCATTAACAGATAATCCTCTGACAATAAATTGGAAAATAACAATAAACGGACAGTTGTTTTCTACTGTTCAGCTAGTTCTTGAAGAGATTGGTTTCTAAAAGACACAGTCTTTAAATCTGTCCACAGAGCAGGATAGTTAAGCTTTTGAGATTGTTGGAGAACAGAGCCTGCTATTCTCTTGGAATATCTTTCATCAGTAGATGCTGTTTCTTTTTCTTTTCAAGACATTAAAAGATCAAAGAAGTATGAAATGTGCCCTAAGGCAGCTGAGCTGCTAATCATACACAAAAAAAATGAAACTGTGATGGGATTGTGAACAAATGCCTTTTGGCACCTGTTTTTGTCATCTTGGTTTGTTTTTCTTCCCCCAGCATTTTACACCTCCTAATTTAATTTGTGTTGGGGGGTGGGGGTGGGGCGGGGCTTCTTCCAGCTGTTCAGACCTGGAGGGCACAAACACACATTCCACCTGTGGTTATTGCAGCTTAACATGGAGCAGGGATTGAGCCAAGAGCACTGACCAAATCATATTCAGACTGTGACTAGCTCTCACACCGCCTTATCCACTATGAGCTGGTAACTTGAGACTGTGAGTCTGATAGGGAGTCTCCATTCTCAGGAGAGTCAAGCTGCTATTTTGATGTGCTTTCTGGGGAATATAGGCAGATCCTGGGTGCCTTCAGCAGACACACCCACCAAGCTAGGAGTATGAAGAATTGGAAAGTTTGCTTTTAGTTCTGCACTTTAACACAATGGCAATAATATGAACAGACAGTGGTAGTATGCTTTCTCTTTGGACCACAGACAATGGGAATTTAACCTTAATCCTCATTCCTGCTGCTTCCCAAAGGAAGATGAAAGGTACTTGCAGAGTTGAGCAGACAGAATGATACGAATTTGAAAATCTCAGCAGGTGAGGGGTTCAATGCGCTATCCTCAGGGACAGTGCTTCTCTAGATCTGTTTTCTGCTGAAGCCATCGCTGTAAAACTACTGTTCATTATTTCTGTAACTTCCCTAGGATGATAAGGGATGTCAGCAATAACATGGTACATTAAACAGGCCATAAATTTATCTCCAGGACTAAAATAATACTTGAGTACAAAAATAAATGCTTCTGGCTGCCTCATAAACTAAAAACGTAGTCCTCAAAGGGACAAAATAAGTCCAGAAATAATCCAAAATACATAAGAAAATTCACTTCATGATAAAAAGGACAACTGAAATTAGTGGGGCAAAGAGGGCAACTTAATACTGGGTGTTGCGACAAATAATGAGCTTGTTCATACCTGTATATCACAGTAAACTTAACATACATGAAAAATCACACGTTTAGAAAGAAATCCTGAAAGCACCAGAAGAAAATATTAGGATAATTACTTTGTATCCTTAAAGTGGAGAAGTTCTTTCTAATGATGACTCAAAATCCAAAAACCATGAAATAAATAATGAAAGTACATAAAATTAAAGATAACTTTTGCATAGCAAATTATACCATAAATACATAAAAAGTTAAATGACAAATTGGGAAAATTTTTTACCTCGTATAACAAAAACTAAACTTCTAATACAGATCCAAAATTCAATTTGAAAAAAGATTTATTTTAAACAAAGTCAGCATGTAATACACATTCTGTACCTTGCCTTTCAGCTCTTACTTTTTCACAGCTGCGTTTCGTTGGAGGAATCATAATTTCTTTAACCATTCCCCTAGTGATGAATATATCAGTTTGTTTTTTCAAATCTTTTGCCATTAAATCATTTTTCAAAGAGAATAATTATAATATTCAAAAGCTTAGACTCTGAAATCAGGTTGCCTGTGGGTTCGAGTTTTGACTCTGTCAATTTCAAGCTACTTGACCTTGGCCAAGTCTTAAACTGTCTGTTTCCTCATTTGTATAACAGATTTGAAGTTAATAGAATCAACAACAGGAGACAGTTGTGAGGATTTAGTGTGCTAATACATAGGTAAAGGACTTAGACTAGTACCTGGAGCACAGTAAGTCCTCTGAAAGTGTTAGCTGTTATTATCACTATGTGCCAAATGATAGAAATTTGACTAACTTTATAAACTCTTGCTTTTATAATGTTTAGGACTCATGGTAAGAGAGGCAGAAGTTAAAGGGGAGATGCTGTTTCTTAATGGCAAAAAGGGAAGTCCAATGGTGAGGCAATAACTGTTTCTTGCTGTTTAATGAACAGCTGCTTAAAAATACAGCATGTCAGGCACCAGCGTAGACCATCAGTAAATGAAAGGAGTGGCTTTGAAGTGTGCATTTTAATAAGCATAGCAGGGGATTCTGCTGCAGATAGACCCAGACAACATTTTGAGAAAATAATACTAACTGTCCCCTGGGTGAATGATACTCAAGTTGTAAATACAGTGCCTTAAAGAAATTGGTCAGGTTCAAGCTTCATGGAAGTTAAGCCATAGTTTAGATGTTTATAAACATCACAGACCAGCCCAGAGGAGAAAATTTCAATGAAGTATCGAATGTATGATGTTAACTTTTATCAAGTCATTATTACTTCATAACTACCTTCTGGGTATGTTGCTTGTTTGTGTTTTGCATTCTAATTTATATTGTAGATCCTGAGGTCTGGAAGCTTGATTTCTAGTTTGTCCCGTAAGTCCAGGACATATTCTCTTAACACATTTTGTTAAACACATTTTAATGCTCTAAACACATTTTAATGTTATTTAGAATTACTAAAGATAGAGGCCAGTTCCGATGCTTGCTTCAGGATTTTTTGTAGCCCTGTAAGATCGAGATTGGTGGTATAAAAGAAATAGTAGAAGCTTTATAGTCAGTCAAATCCCACCTCATCAATTACTAAACTGGAAAATGTTAGGAAAGTTACTAAACTTAGAAAATCAGTTTCCCATTTTATATCATGGTAGTAATACTGTACTCAATGCCCACAGTTATTCTAGAGAATAGAGATAATGCCCATAAAGAGGAAGCCACGTAGCAGGTTTTCAATGAATGGCAGTATTATTTGATTAAAGCTGTCTTTTCTAGGGACTTCTCTTCTTGTTGTCTGATGCCCCCTCCTGGACAGTCAGTTGAGCTAAGCAACTGTCAGCATCACTTGCTTGAAACTGAAGAGTCTGAAATCAAAGCCAGAGCCAGTCCAACCAAGAGGCAAATCCAGAGGGTGTGGTAGAGGTGGATACCAGATAAATTAGATGAAGGTGGAAGAAATTAGATGAGGTGGAAGCCTGGAGGAATTGTCTGAGTGACAATATCAGATATTACTTCCCACTGATAGTTACATGCCCAGAATTTACATACATTATCCCAGTTAATCTTCACCAAAATTTCGTAAGACTGTGGTCCCCAGCCTTTTTGGCACCAGTGACTGGTTACGTGGAAGACAACTTTTCCACGAATGGCTGCAAGTGGCATGGTTTCGGGATGAAACTGTTCCACCTCTGATCATTGGGCGTTAGTCAGATTCTCATAAGGAGCACAACCTAGATCCCTCACATGCACAGTTCACAGCAGGGTTCGCGCTTCTATGAGAATCTAATGCCACTGCTAATCTGACAGCAAGGCCAGGTGCGGTGGCTCACGCCTGTAATCCCAGCACTTTGGGAGGCTGAGGTGGGCGGATCACCTGAGGCCAGGAGTTTGAGACCAGCCTGACCAATATGGTGAAACCCTGTCTCTACTAAAAATATGAAAATTAGCCCGGTGTGATGGCGTGTGCCTGTAATCCCAGCTACTTGGGAGGCTAAGACATGAGAATCACTTGAACCTGGGAGGTAGAGGTTGCAGTGAGCCAAGATCGCACCACTACAGTCCAGCCTGGGCAACACAGTGAGACTTTGTCTCAAAAAACAAAACAATCAGAAAGCAGAGCTCAGGCGGTAATGCTTGCTCACTCACCGCTCACTTCCTGCTGTACAGCCTGGTTCCTAACAGGCCACAGACTAGTACCATTGATGGCCCAGGGGTTGGGGTCCCCTGCTATAAAACATAGGAGTAAATCTTAATAAACTTTGATTAGGCAATAGTTTCTTATATGTGACACCAAAAACACAAAGAACCAAAGAAAAAAATAGATACATTAGACTTAATCAAAATTGAAAATTTTGTGTTTCAAAGAGCACTGTCAAGAAACTGAAAAAACAATCCACAGGGAGAAAATATTTGTAGATTATATATCCAATAAGAGACTTGTAGCCAGAATATATAAAGAACTCTTACAACCCAATAATAAAAAGACAAACTACTTAATTAAAAGATGGACAAAGGATCTGAATAGACATTCCTCCAAATAAGATTTACAAATAGTAGCACGTGAAAAAGAAGCTCAACGTCATTATTCACTAGGGAAATAAAAACCAAAGCCACAATAAGTTAATACCTCGTATTCACTAGAATGGCATTAATAAAAAAAGATAACAACAAAGACATGGAGAAATATAAAACTGATGGGAATGTAAAATGGTGCGGCCACTTTGAAAAACAGAGTGTCAGCTCTTCAAAATGTTTAACATCGAGTTACCATAATACCCAGCAGTCATGCCTAGGTTTATACCCAAGGGAAATGAAAACATATATCCACAGAAATTCTTGTACATGAATGTTCATAGCAGCACTATTAATAATCTGAAGATGGAGACAACACAAATATCCATCAATGGATGTATAAATAAAATGTATTCATACAATGGAATATTATTTGGGTGTAACAAGGAAAAACTTTTAATACAGTCTACAATATAAATAAAACTTGAAAATACTATGCTAAGTGAAAGAAACTAGTCACAAAAGGCCACATCATGTATAATTTCATTTATATGAAATGACCCAACAGGGAAATTCCATGGAAACACAAAATAGTGTTTACCAGGGGCTGTGGGAAGAAAGAGAGCTGGGGAGTGACTGCTAATGGATATGTAGTTCCTTTCTGGGGTGATGAAAACATTCTAGAATTAAATAGTGGGGATGGTTGCATAATTTTATGAATATACAGACATACCTCATTTTATTGCACTTTTTCACAAACTGAAAGTTTCTGGCAATCCTGTATCAAGCAAATCTTAATCATTGGCATCTTCCAATGAAATATACTCACTTTGTGTCTCTGTTCCACCTTTTGGTAATTCCTTAAATATGTCAAACTTTTATTATCATTTTAAAATTTTATTTTAATTTTATTTTTCCATAAGTTATTGGGGTACAGGTAGTATTTGGCTACATGAGTAAGTTCTTTAGTGGTGATTTATGAGCAGTATACACTGCACCGTATTTGTAGTCTTTTATCCCCGCCCCCCTCCCACCATTCCCCCAAGGCCCCAAAGTCCATCATTCTTATGCATTTGCATCCTCATAGCTTAGCTCCCACATATCAGCGAGAACATATGATGTTTGGTTTCCATTCCTGAGTTACATCACTTAGAATAATAGTCTCCAAGGCTGGGCACGGTGGCTCATGCCTGTAATCCCAGCACTTCGGGAGACCAAAGTGGACGGATCACCTGAGGTCAGGAGTTCTAGACCAGCCTGGTCAACATGATGAAACCCCATCACTACTAAAAATACAAAAATTGACCAGGCATGGTGGTGGGCACCTGCAATCCCAGCTACTTGGGAGGCTGAGGCAGGAGAATCACTTGAACCCGAGAGGTGGAGGTTGTAGTGAGCCGAGACCATGTCATTGCACTCCTCTGGGCAACAAGAGTGAAACTCTGTCTAGAAAAAAAAAGTCTCCAGTCTCATCTAGGTCACTGCAAATGCTGTTAATTCATTCCTTTTTATGGCTGTGTAGTATTCAATTATATATATATACACACACACACACACACATATATATGCCAGTTTCTTTATCCATTCATTGGTTGATGGGCATTTGGATTGGTTACACGATTTTGCAGTTGTAAACTGCGCTGCTTTAAACATGCACGTGCAAGTATCTTTTTTGAATAATGACTTCTTTTCCCCCAGTAGTGGGATTGCTGGATCAAATGGTAGTTCTACTTTTAGTTATTTAAGGACTCTCCACATTGTTTTCTTAGTGGCTGTACTAGTTTACATTCCCACCAGCAATGTAGAAGTGTTCCCTGTTCACTGTATCCACACCAACATCTACTGTTTTTTGATTTTTTGATTATGGACATTCTTGCAGGAGTAAGGTGGTATCACATAGTTGTTTTGGTTGGCATTTCCCTGATCATTAGTGATGCTGAGCATTTTTTCTTATGTTATTTGGCCATTTGTATATCTTCTTTTGAGAATTGTCTATTCATGTCCTTAGCCCACTTTTTGATGGGATCTTTTGTTTTTTTCTTACTGATTTGTTTGAGTTCATTGTAGATTCTGGGTATTAGTCTTTTGTCAGATGTATAGATCATGAAGATTTTCCCCCACTCTGTGCCTGTTTACTCTGCTGAGTGTTCCTTTTGCCATGCAAAAGCTCTTTAATTATGTCCCAGCTATTTATCTTTGTTTTTATTGCATTTGCTTTTGGGTTGTTGGTCATGAAATCCTTGCCTAAGCGAATGTCTAATAGGGCTTTTTCCAATGTTGTATTCTAGAATTTTAATAGTTTCAAGTCTTAGGTTTAAGCCCTTAATCTATCTTGAGTTGATTTTTGTATAAGGTGAGAGATGAGGATCTAGTTTCATTCTCCTGCATGTGGCTAGCCAATTATCCCAGCACCATTTGTTGAAAAGGGTGTCCTTTCCCACTTTATGTTTTTGTTTGCTTTGTCGAAGATCAGTTGGCTATTTGGGTTTATTTCTGGGTTCTCTATTCTGCTCCATTGGTCTCTGTGCCTGTTTTTATACCAGTACCATGCTGTTTTGGTGACTATGGCCTTATAGTATAGTTTGAAATCAGGTAGTGTGATGCCTCCAGATTTGTTCTTTTTGCTTAGTCTTGCTTTGGCTGTGCAGGTTCTTTTTTGGTTCCATATGAATTTTAGAATTGTTTTTTCTAATTTTGTGAAGAATGATGGTGGTGTTCTGATAGGAATTGTGTTGAATTTGTAGATTGCTTTTGGCAGTATGGTCATTTTCACGATATTGATTCTACCCATCCATGAGCAGGGGCTGTGTTTCCATTCGTTTGTGTCATCTATGATTTCTTTCAACAGTAGTTTGTAGTTTTCCTTGTAAGTATTCCGACTCCTTTGTTAGGTATATTCCTAAGTATTTTATTTATTTATTTATTTTTTTGCAGCTGTTGTAAAAGGGGTTGAGTTGTTTTGATTCTCTGTTTGGTCGCTGTTGCTGTACAGAAGAGCTACTGATTTGTGTACATTAATCTTGTATTTGGAAGCTTTGCTGAATTCTTTTATCAGTTCTAGGAGCATTCTAGAGGAGTCTCTAAGGTTTTCAGGGTAAACGATCATATCATCAGTCAACAGTGACAGTTTAACTTCCTCTTTACTGATATGGATGCACTTTCTTTCTCTTGTCTGATTGCTCTGGCTAGGACTTCCAGTACTATGTTGAAGAGGAGTGGTGAGAGTGGGCATCCTTGTCTTGTTCCAGTTCTCAGAGGGAACACTATCAACATTTCCCCATTCAGTATTATGTTGGCTGTGGGTTTGTCATAGATGGCTTTTATTACATTAAGGCACGTCCCTTCTGTGCCAATTTTGCTGAGAGTTTTAATCATAAAGGGATGCTGGATTTTGTCAAATGCTTTTTCTGCAGCTGTTGAGATGATCATGTGATTTTTAAAAAATTCTATTTATGTGGTGTATCACATTTATTGACTTGTGTATATTAAACCATCCCTGCATCCCTGTTATGCAAACCACTTGATTATAGTGGTTTATCTTTTTGATATGTTGTTGGATTTGGTTAGCTAGTACTTTGTTAAGGATTTTAACATCTATGTTCATCAAGGATATCAGTCTGTAGTTTTCTTTTTTGGTTATATCCTTTTCTGGTTTTGTATTAGAGTGATACTGGCTTCATAGAATGAATTAGGGAGGGTTCCTTCTTTCTCTATCTTGTGGAATAGTGTCAAAAGGATTGGTACTAAATCTTTGAATGTCTGGTAGAATTCTACTGTGAATCCGTCTGGTCCTGGACTTTTTTTTTGGTTACTAATTTTTAAATTACCATTTCAATCTCACTGCTTGTTATTGGTCTGTTCAGGGTATGTAATTCTTCCTGATTTAAGCTAGGAGGATTGTATTTTTCCAGGAATTTATCACTCTCTTCTAGGTTTTTCTAGTTTATGTGTGTAAAGGTGTTCATAGTAGCCTTGAATGATCTTTTGTATTTCAGTGGTGTCAATTGTAATATCTCCTGTTTAATTTATTAGTGAGGTTGTTTGGATTTTCTTTCGTCTTGTCTTGGTTAATCTTGCTAATGGTTTATCAATTTTATTTATTTCTTCAAAGAACCAGCTTTTTATTTCATTTACCTTTTGTATTTTTTTTGTGGGGGGTTCAATTTCATTGAGTTCTGCTCTGATCTTGGTTATTTCCTTTCTTCTGCTGGGTTTGGGTTTGGTTTGTTTTTGTTTCTCTAGTTCCTTAGGTGTGACCTTCGATTGTCTGTTGGTGCTCTTTCAGATTTTTTGATGTAGGCATTTAGGGCTATGAACTTTCTTCTTAATACCACCTTTGCTAAATCCCAGAGGTTTCGATAGGTTGTGTCATTATTGTCATTCAGTTTGAAGAATTTTTAAATTTCCATCTTGATTTCGTTTTTGACCCAATGCTCATTCAGGAGCAGGTTATTTAATTTCCATGTATTTGCATGGTTTTGAAGGTTCCTTTTGGAGTTGATTTCCAGTTTTATTCCACTGTGGTCTGAGAGAGTGCTTAATATAATTTTAGTTTTCTTAATTTATTGAGGCTCATTTTATGGCCTGTTCTACAGTCTATCTTAGAGAAAGTTCCATGCACTGTTGAATAGAATGTGTATTCTGTCATTGTTGGATGACATGTTCTGTATATATCTGTTACGTCCATTTGTTCCAAGGTGTAGTTTAAATCCATTGTTTCTTTGACTTTCTGTCTTAATGACCTGTCTCCTGCTGTCAGTGGGATATTGAAGTACCCAACTATTATTGTGTTGCTATCTTATTCTTAGGTCTATTAGTAATTGTTTTATATATCTGGGAGCTCCAGTGTTAGGTGCATATATATTTAGGATTGTGATATTTTCCTGTTAGACAAGGCCTTTTACTATTATATAATGTCACTCTTTGTCTCTTTTAACTGCTGTTGCTTTTAAGTTTGTTTTGTCTGATATAAGAATAGCTACCCCAGCTCGCTTTTGGTGTCCATTTGCATGAAATGCCTTTTTCCACCCCTTTATTTGCGTCTTTATGTGTTAGGTGAGTCTCCTAAAGGCAGCAGATAGTTGCTTGGTGAGTTCTTATCCATTCTGCAGTTCTGTATCTTTTAAGTGGAGCATTTAGGCCATTTACATTCAATGTTGGTATTGAAATATGAGGACATTATTGTTATTATATCTGTTTTGGTCATCTGTGATCAGTGATCTTTCATGTTACAGTTGCAGTTGTTTTGGAATGCCATGAACTGTATCATTATAAGACAGCCAAATTAATTGATAAATGTTGCATATGTTCTGCCTGTTCCACCAACCAGCCATTCTTCCATCTCTTTCCCTCTCCTCATGCACACAGTATTGAAATTAAGCCATTTACTAACCCAACAATGACTTCTAAGTGTTCAAGTGAAAAAGTCACACAACCCTCACTTTAAATCAAAAGCTAGAAATGAAGCTTAGTGAGAAAGGCATGTTAAAAACCTAAGACAGGGCTACAACTAGGCCTCTTGCACCAGTTAGCCAAATTCTGAATGCAGAGGAAAAAATTGTGAAAGAAATTAAAATTGATACTCCAGTGAACACACAGATGGTAAGAAAGTGAAATAGCCTTATTGCTCATATGGAGAAAGTTTGAATGGTCTGAATAGATGATCAAACCAGCCAAAATATTCCCTTAAGCTAAAGCCTTATCCTGAGTAAGACTATACCTCTCTTCAATTCTATGAAGGCTGAGAGGAGGCAGCTGCAGAAGAAAAGTTTGAAGCTAACGGAGGTTGGCTCAGAAGGTTTAAGGAAAGAAGCCATCTCCGTAACATAAAAGTACAAGGTGAAGGAGCAAGTGCTGATACAGAAGCTACAGCAAGTTCTCCAGAAGATCTAGCTAAGATCACTGTTGAAAGTATCTACACTAAACAACAGATTTTCAGTGTAGATGAAACAGCCTTCTAATGGAAGAAGATGCTAGTTAGACTCTGATAGCTGAAGAGGAAAAGTCAATACCTGGCTTGAAAGTGTCAAGGGACAGGCTGATTCTCTTGTTAGGGGCTACTGTAGCTGGTGACTTTAAGTTGAAGCCAATGCTAACTTACTATTCTGAAAATCCTAAAGCCCTTAAGAATTATGCTAAGTCAATTTGCCTGTGCTCTAGAAATGGAACAACAAAGGCTGAATGACAGTATATGTTTATAGCATAATTTATTGGAATATTTTAAACCCACTATTGAGAACTGCTACTCAGAAAAAGAGATTTCTTTAGAAATATTATTGCTCATTGACAACGGGCCTGGTCACCCAAGAGCTCTGATGGGGATGTACAAGAAGATTAATGTGTTTTCATGCCTCTAGGTAAAACATCAATTCTGCAGCTCATGGATCAAGAAGTCATTTTTATTTTCAAGCCTTATTATTTAAAAAATGCATTTCATAAGGCTGTAGCTGCCATAGATAGTGGTTTCTTTGACAAATCTGGGCAAAGTAAATTGAAAACTTTCTGGAAAGGATTAATCACTCTAAATGCCATGACAAATATTCATGTTTCATGGGAGGAGCTCAAAATATCAACATTCAGAGGAGTTTAGAAGAATTTGATTCCAACTCTCATGGGTAACTTTGAGGTGTTCAAGACTTCACTGCAGATGTGGTGGAAATAGCAAAAGAACGAGAATTGGAAGTGGAGCCTGAAAATGTGACTGAATTGCTATAATCTCGTGCTCAAACTTGAATGGATAAGGAGTTGCTTCTTATGGATGAGCAAAGAAAGTGATTTATGGAAATGGAATCTACTGGTGATGATGCCATGAATATTGTTGAAGTGATAAATGCTTTAGGGTATTACATAAACTTAGTTGATAAAGCAGCACCAGGGTTGGAGAGGATTGACTCCAACTTTGAAAGAAGTTCTACTGTGGGTCAAACATTATCAGCAAATTAACCACATTACATGCTACAGAAAAACTTTTTGTGAAAGAAAGGCTCAATCAATATGACAAACTTTATTGTTGTCTTATTTTGAGAAACTGCCACAGACATCCCAGCCTTCAGAAAATACCAACATGAGCAGTCAGCAGTCATCTACATTGGAGGTAAGACCTTCTACCAGCAAAAAGATTACAACTTGTTAAAGGTTTGGATAACCGTTAGCTTCTTTTTAGCAATAAAGTATTTTTTAAATTAAGTTTTGTACATCTTTTTAAACATAATGCTATTGCACACTTAATAGGCTACAGTATAGTGTAAATGTAACTTTCATATGCACTGGGAAACCAAAAAGTTTGTGTGACTCGCTTTATTATGATACTTGCTTTATTGCGGTGGTCAGGAACTCAACTTGCAGTATCTCCAGTATATCTGTCCTAAAAACCATTGAGCTGTATTCTTTAAATGTGTGCATTTTATACTGTGTGAATTATATCTCAATACAGTTATTGAAAATGAAAACTTTAAAAAGTTTATGAAGTAAATATTCTTTCTACTTAATAAAGTAACCGAGGCTTGCTGAAGGCCACCATGGCTAGGATTCAAAAGTGGTATGTCAACTCCAAAACCTGGATTGCCCATTTTACAAAAACTTTTAATATCTGGGCTTTTATTTTAATTTTTGGATGGAACCTTGGCTCCTTCACTCACTGTCTTCTCCTGCTTCTCTTTCCTTTTTATTATTTTAAAAGTTTCAGTAGCTTTAGGGGTACAAGTGGTTTTTGGTTACATGGATGAATTGTATAGTGGTAAAGTCTCGGATTTTAATCTACCCATCACCTGAATAGTGTACATTTTACCCAACAGGTGATTTTGTTGTCCCTCACTCTGCTCCCACCTTCCTCCCTTTTGAGTCTCCAGTGTCCATTATAACACTGTGTATGTATGCCTTAGCATACCCATAGCTTAGCTCTAGCTTATAAGTGAGAACATGAGGTATTTGGTTTTATGTTCCTGAGTTACTTCACTTAGGATAATGGCCTCCAGTTTCATCCAAGTTGATGCAAAATACATTACTTCATTCATTTTTATAGCTGAGTAGTATTCCATGGAATGTATATGCCACATTTTCTTTGTCCACTTATCAGTTGTTAGGCACTCAGGTTGATTCCATATCTTTGCAACTATGAATTGTGCTGTAATAAATATATGCATACAGGTGTCTTTTTAGTATAATGACCTCTTTTCCTTTGGGTAGATACCCAGTAGTCGGATTACTGGATCAAATGGTAGATCTACCTTTTAGTTCTTTGAGAAATCTCCATACTGTTGTCCATAGAGGTTATACTAATTTACATTCCCACCAATGGTGTGTAAGTGATCCCTTTTTACCACATCGGCACCAACATCTGTTATTTTTTGATTTTTCAATAATGGGCATTCTGACTAAGGTAACATGGTATCTCATTATGTTTTTAACTTGCATCTCTCTGATGATTAGTGATGTTGAGCATGTTTTCATATTTGTTGGCCCTTTATATGTCTTTTGAGAAATGTCTTTTCATGTTTTTTTGCCCAGTTTTTAAATGGGATTATTTGGGTTTTTTTCTTACTGATTTCTTTAAGTTCCTTGTAGATTCTGGATATTAGTCCTTTGTTAGATGTATAGTTTGCAAATATTTTCTCCTATTCTGTCAGTTGGCTGTTTACTATGTTGTTTATTTCTTTGGCTGTGCAGAAGGCTTTTAGTTTAATTAAGTCCCATTTATTTATTTTTGTTTCTGTTGCATTTGCTTTGGCAGTCTTAGTCATAAATTGTTTGCCTAGGCCAATGTCCAGAAGAGTTTTTCCTAGGTTTTCTTCTAGAATTCTTTTTTGTTTGTTTGTTTGTGAGACAGGGTCCCTCTCTATCACCCAGGCTGGAGTGCAGTGGGGTCTTCGTGACTCACTGCAGCTTCAACTTCCCGGACTCAAGCAATCCTTCCACCTCTCACCCAAGTAGCTGGGACTACAGGCATGTGCCACGACACCCAGGTAACTTAAACAAAATAATAATAATTTTGTTTTTTTTCTTGTAGAAACAAGGGCCTCCCTGTGTCATCCACACTTCAGGACTTGAACTCCTGAGCTCAAGCTGTCCTCCCACCTTGGCCTGCCAGAGTGCTGGGATTACAGTCGTGAACCACTACACCCTGGTCTTTCTAGAATGTTTATGTCTTTAAGTGTTACATTTACGTCTTTAATCCATCTTGAGTTAATTTCTGCATATGGTGAGAGATAGGGATCCAGTTTCATTCTTCTGCATGTGGCTATCCAATTTTCCCAGCACCATTTATTGAATAGGGTGTTCTTTCCCCAGTTTTTTTTTTTTTTTTTTTTTTGGCTGCTTTGTCAAAGATAAGTTGGTTGCAGGATTTGGCCTTATTTTTGTGTTTGCAGTTCTGTTCCATTGGTCTGTGTGTCTACTTTTATGCCAGTACCATACTGTCTTGGTTGCTACAGCTTTGTAGCGTAATTTCAAGTCAGGTAATGTGATGCTTTCGGATTGGTTATTTTTGCTTAGGATTGCTTTGGCTATTCAGGCTATCATATGGTTCCACATACATTTTAGAGTTTTTTTTTCTAATTCTGTGAAAAATGATTTTGATATTTTGATAGGAATTACATTGAATTTGTAAATTGCTTTGGACTATATGGCCATTTTTACAATGTTAATTATTCCAATCCATGAGCATAGAATTTTTCCATTTGTTGTATCATCTGTGATTTCTTTCATCAGTGTTTTGTAGTTCTCCTTGTAGAGATCTTTCACCTCCTTGCTTAAGTATATTCCTAGGGGTTCTTTGTTTTTGTTTTGCTTTTTTTTCTTGTTTTAGGTGGAGTCTCGCTCTGTCGCCCAGGCTGGAGTGCAGTGGCACAATCTCAGCTCACTGTAAGCTCCACCTCCCGGGTTCATGTCATTCTCCTGCCTCAGCCTCCCGAGTAGCTGGGACTACAGGTGCCCGCCACCACGCCCGGCTAATTTTTTGTATTTTTAGTAGAGACTGGGGTTTCACTGTGTTAGCCAGGATGGGCTCGATCTTCTGACCTTGTGATCCGCCTGCCTCGGCCTCCCAAAGCGCTGGGATTACAGACATGAGCCACTGCGCCTGACCTTGTTTTGCTTTTTTGCAGCTATTGTAAATGGAACTGAGTTCTTGATTTGATTTTCAGCTTGGTTGTTATTGGTGTATAGCAGGGCTACTGATTTATGTATGTTGATTTTGTAATCTGAGACCTTTCTGAATTCATTTATCAAAACTAAGAGTCTTTTGGAGGAATCTTTAGGGTTTTTGAGGTATAAGATTATATCGTTGACATATAGTTTGACTTCCTCTTTTCTGATTTAGATGGCCTTTATTTCTTTCTCTTGCCTAATTGCTCTGTCTAGGACTTCCAGTATGATGTTGAGTAAGTGTGGTGAAAGTCAAAGCCTAGATTCTTGACCATGATGTTCTCATATTGTAAGATCTTAGAACACCATGGTCTTAAAACATGATGCTAGAGAGAGAACCTGTAGTAGCTTTTAAAAGAGCCTTATAGTCTTAGATCTGCCAGGGAGGGAGCCATTTCTTAATGGTCATGCCTGGCTTCTATGAAAGATTATTCTGACATGATTCTGATTCACTATTCCATTGAGGTGTAGTTTCAGGATTCTGAAGCTATTCATTGGTTACTAAGACTTTGATGAGGCAAACTGATGTGTAGGGCACAGAAAGCTCTGTTCCATTGCAGAGAACATTTACTGGGATATGCTGAGTCCATATGCTTTGAAAGTTTATTATGTTTCAGCATCACCTGATGATCCTGTTGAAATACAAATGTCTATGCTCCACCCCAGACACACGGAGTCAAAAACTGAATATCATAGTATGGTGATTTTTATCAGCAGGGAAGGATAAGAGCATGGAATCTGGTGATAACTGGTGGGTTTCTGTGAATAGGCAGTGTTAACCAGGGAACTTAGTGAGCAATGGGCTGCTGTATGCAAGAAGCTGAACCCTGGTCATTTTCTGTGGAGCTCAGAGTGCCTTGCTTCAAGTCTAGGACTACAACAGTGGCCGGAGAAGCAATATTTTCATGTAGGGGGATCTGATACATGCTTTGACTACATTGGTAAAAATAATTTGTCCTTTTTGAAGCAACTTAAACAATCAGGAAAAATATGAAGTGTTAAGTAGAATTGTCCCAAACCTTTCCACCAGAACATAATCCCAGATATTATATGACTCTGAGCCTATGTACGTTTAGAGATAGTCTTATACAATTTTACATAAGTGGGACAGTACAATCAATACATGATATACTGTAGACTTGCTATCAATATCTTTGGGACTGCCATGTTTTAGGAAGAAAATACTTCATTGTTAAAGGAAATAAGCCAGCTTGGTTTTCATTCTCTACTGTTTCATAACAGCACCATTTTACATGAAGCATAAAAACAACCCCAGTCTTAGAATACATATCTCAAATCAACAGATCACAAAATTTTCGTTGACATTTGTATCATTACTCTTTCCCTCCCTGTACTGCCAGACTAATCTTTTTTAAAAGGGTTAAAGTAAATCATTAATTTCTATTGTAAATTTTTAGCAGTGGTGGAAATATTATGGTCAAAAAATTTTTATTAGTGCTTTCTAGCATGATTCTACACAGGTCCTCAGTGATGTTTTAGAGTTTATAAATTTTAAGTCATTTTTTTATATGTAGAAGGACAGAATATTAGTTCTTTGTCAGTGAGCTTTCTTGCAAATCTAAAATTCTACTAGGGCAAGAATCAACTTACAAGCTATTCTCTCCACTTCATGGTACTTTGTAGTAAGCATACACTGGGAACATACCCAGTAAATGTTCACTGACAGAAATCCTAGAATTTTTGAAAGTCAAACTTTGGATCCTCATAATCATTTTTCCTATCTTCACGAATTTCTGTGGACTATTTTCTGCTTTTATGATGAGGGATGTCTACATGAGACTGAAATTCTTTATTCTAACTGGGAAGAAGAGGTAGGTTGTTCCAAAAAAGGAATTAGGTGGAAGAAATTTTGTTTTCAGACATATCCTAAAAATATTAGTTGATTTTCAAGAGAAATGCTCAACTTGATCTGCATAAATGAGAAAGAGTAAATCATTTTTATTCATGATTAAGTGGATTAACTCTTAGTAGGGATTAAGGAAACATCTTGGACAAACAGACAAAAACGTTTTATGCTAAATGGTAGGACATTGAAATGTAAAAATGTATATTTGACACTTTTCCCACCACATATAACTTCCTATTCCCACTCTTTGTATGAATTCATCTTCTTTTTTTAGAGGTGTATTCCTCCCTCTAGAAAATATTAAAATTCCCAGGATATCCATAAATAAGCAAAACACATTTTTACTTTGAAGGGGTTTCACACATAACTATTCTGCTTGTTACCACCTCCACCCATGTAATTGGAGACCTTGATAAAAGTGAAAACTAAACTTCCTTTAAAAAGCAAAAAAATACCAATCATTTATTAAAAATTTTTCCCTTTTGTGTGTTCCCAAGAGACCACGTTGGCTCACGAGTTCTCCTAACCCATTGCATGCAGTATCTGTTTTCTTTGCTTTTTTTTCTGAGCCTGATGGAAATTTCTGGGCACTGGGGTCAGGAGGGAGGGGAAAGGGTAAATAAATGGGCAAATGTAAATATTTACAATGTAAAGAATGTTTTATGAAATTTAAAATATGAAGAGTTAAAATACATGATAATTATAACACAAAAGGCAGGAAAGTGAAGAATGCAGTTACAGTGTTGTAAGATTCCTGAACTGTCTGGGAAATGATAAAAGCCAATGATGCATGTTATAATCCCTAATATCCAGTAAAAGCAGTGTAAAATTTTATATATATATATATATAATATATATATATATATAAAGCTAGTAAAGGGCAGTAATGAAACGCTAAACATAATTGACTAATGCAGAGAAAGGCAAAAATGAAGAAAAGGTAATATAAAACAGGTGGACCAAATTGAAAAAAAAAACAGTAATATAGTAGACTCAAACCCAAATACATATGTTATATTAAATAGAAATGGAATTCAAAATCAAGAATTGTGAGGCTCAATTTAAAAAATAAAACATATACAAATACATTTAAGAGCTACACCTTACATATAAAGAGAAATAATGAAAATAAATGGATAAAAAAATCATGCAAATTTTAACCAACAAAACAACAGGTATGCTAATATCAGATAAGGTAGACTTTAGGAAAAGTGTTTCTTGACATAGAGGGGGATGCTTCATAATTATAAAAGGATCAGTACAACAAGAAATTGTACAAGTTTCATGTATATATCTAATAATATGACTTCAGCTCCAAAATATATAAAGCCAAATTAATGATAAGTAGACAAGAAATGATGTAAGACAAATCCACAATTATAGTGCAAGATTATATCTATTTCAATAACAAGTATATTAATAGCAAGCATACAAAGTAAATCTATAATGTTACAAAAGACTTGAATAGCTAACTCAATTCTCAAACTTGACCTGAGTAACTTATAGTTTTAGATGTGATCATGGAGTACTGGTTGTATTTTTTTTAAATGTATTTATCAGAGAAACATACTAATGTAGTTACGAGTGAAAAAAGAAGACCTTGAAGATCCTAGCCTTACATAAGTAATGGAGAATAGAAGATGGACTGGAAAAGATAATGGAAGCGCAAGCAACAATAGAGAAGTTGTATGGCACAGACTTCTGGCCATAATATTGGAGTGAGACTGAAAAACAACAGGCAACCCAAAGACAAATAATTTCAAAACACATCTTTCAGTGCCTTAGGTTGCTCATATCATTATGCTTCACAAAAATTTTTTAAAGTGTGATAATAACATGGGATATTTAATAAACAATCTTATTAATACAATAATGATATTCCAGCATTTTATGTGTATGTTAATTTAATAAAATTTTGTTGTAAAACTGTAAAAAATAGTCTCCAATTTCTTCTGTTCATATGCATAATTGCTTTGATATTTTATGGTAATTTCCCTTTTCGAGTGAAAACTTTTTCAACCATATATGTAATTGGAAAGCTATAAATAAGTAATTAGGTTCGGTCTGCAAAAAAATGAGTCTTAATGGATGTAAGCCTTTTATAGTTACACTAGTTAATTTATGCTTTCCTCTCAAAGTCAATTTTTAGTTCAGTTAATTCTTCCTGAAAATGATGGCTAACATGTTCCATTTCTTTTTTAAAAACGGGTAAATCACAGAAAATTGTATTGTAAAAATCATATAGACCATTGAATGTCTATATGAGAATTATAACAGCTTCCTATTGAGAGTGTATATATTTAGTTCATTAGTTTAAACCAGTCATTTTCTGATTGCTACAGGAATGGAAACTGAAAATTCTCTGGACAAGCCTACTTTAAAATTATGTAAAAGTATCTATAAACTTTCATTAAGCTTTCTTTTACTTTAATAATCTTTTTCTTCTCCCTAAAGAAGGATTTCATTTAACCTTCAAATGAAAGAGGTTATTATTTGAAAGGGATTCATGTAACTTCACAATATTTTAATTTCCTTAATATTTTATTTGATAGACTAAAAAATAGTAGTATTTAATAATGGTATCAAATATTAAACCAAAAAAGTCAAATAATTTCCTTTGGAGGGTCAACTTATTTCCTTTTGTAGCATAATGTATACAAACTCTTCTTTATGTCATCAAACATTTACAAAATAATCTATCATTCAAGGGGTTACTCTCACTATAAATAGAACTAAAACCATCTGTTGATTAGTTCAGTTTCTCACTATAATTCCTAGCAGTTAATTGTCAAGGAATAATATAGTGAATTGCCAAAACATCTGTTGCCACTTTTTAAAAGCTGCTCTTAACCTATGTTGCCAACTAATCATAGCTGTAGCTTTATCTTTTGCACAAGGAACAATTTTAGGAAAAGGAATACATTTCCCCGTTAATTTTTAGAGTTTCAAACATTGACAAATCTTTTTTTTTTTTTTTTTTTTTTTTTTTTGAGACGGAGTCTCGTTCTGCCGCCCAGGCTGGAGTGCAGTGGCCGGATCTCAGCTCACTGCAAGCTCCGCCTCCCGGGTTCCCGCCATTCTCCTGCCTCAGCCTCCCGAGTAGCTGGGACTACAGGCGCCCGCCACCTCGCCCGGCTAGTTTTTTGTATTTTTTAGTAGAGACGGGGTTTCACCGTGTTAGCCAGGATGGTCTCGATCTCCTGACCTCGTGATCCGCCCGTCTCGGCCTCCCAAAGTACATTGACAAATCTTACATTGTCAGTATGTTTTTAAAAATCAGCCCTTCCGTTGCTTTTTATCCTTAAACCTATTACATAAGTATAAGACCTTATCACACAGAATACGTGTTCATTTGGTTTTCGTTATACTTATTAGGCAACTGAATTTTGCCGTCTTTCACCACATTATTGGTTATCCTTAAAACAGTATTAAATTAAATAGAAGATGACACATTTATTTAGATTTTTTTCTGTCATACTCTAAAAATCCTGTCATACACCTGGTAGCATCACCTTTTCTCCATTTTGTGAATAGACAAAAAATAAATTGTTTTCTGGCAAAAACTTGGAGATGAACATATGGGAGAGAAAGAAACACTTTAGTCCAAACTTTTATTGGATAAAACAATGTCTTGGTTAATTTGGAATTGAAATGTTGATTCTTTCTCTATATTCATATCTGTGGACATATCGTTGTGATGGTATCTGGGCTCAGAAACATGCAAGATAAGACAAAGAGTCTGGTATTTGGACTTTAATCAAATGTGTTGTAATTGTGTAATAGTATTAGATGATAACTGCAGAAATACTGTTACAGCCTCAATAAGAGAAGTTCTGGCAAGTATAGGCTAGTTCACTTTAGCTGATGTGGGCTACAGATATGGGATTCTTATTTATTTTATTTTATTTTTATAATAATTATATATATTTTTTGAAACAGAGTCTCACTCTGTCACCCAGGCTGGAGTACAGTGGCATGATCACAGCTCACTGAAGCCTCAAACTCCTGGGCTCCAGTGATCCTCCTGCCTCAGCCTCCTGAGTAGCTAGGACTATAGGTGTGCACCACCACACCTGGCTAATTGAAAATTTTGTTGTTGTTGTTGTTGAGACAGGGTCTCACTTTGTTGCCCAGGCTGGTCTTGGACTCCTGGCTTCAAGCAATCCTCCTGCCTCAGCCTCCCAAAACTCTGGCATTACAGGCGTGAGTCACTGTGCCAGGCCAGAAGATTTCTTTTAAACAAATGCAACGTTTAAAACTCCCCCAATTTTTCCCTTTTGCCCTCTGAAGGTTTGCTGAAAATCAGCTGTCAAAAGGCAGATTAACATGAGAAAAGAAAGGGATCCCAAATTTATTAACATACACACGTGTGCATGGGATTCATACAAAATATGAACACGCAAAGGGCTTAGATGGTTGACACCTTTATCCCTTCTTGAGGTTATAGAAAGAATAGGGGCTTGGAGTGTGGCAAAACAGATTATGAGAGGGAGAGAAGGGGAAAGGCATGGCTAGCAAGGGTGATCATGTTATGTACATGCAATCTCACTAGTAGCAGCTCCCAGAAAGAATAAATGTCTTTCCTAGATCCAGACTGGAGGGGAGGCGTTGTCAGAGAAAGACTGGCTATTTATTTCACTAATGTAGATTTTTCTCTACAGATGCAAATCTCCTCCACAAAAGGCAGCTTTGCAGGACTATTTCTGTCTGTAGGCCCTCTGAATAGTCCTCTCAAAATGTGTCAAAGAAGTATATTTTGGGGTGAAATATTTTTGGTTTCCTTTAGTTCCTCATTTGAAACTTTATTTTCAGAAAGTTTCACATATTAAAGTAGGATTGGTAGCTATGGAGAGATTTGGGGTAGAGGTTGTGAGATAAGAGATTGACAAAGGGGAAGAAAAAATACCCATAGATGGGAACAAGTCACCCATATCTTCTTGACTCAATCCTGAGTCCTGAGAGGATAGATCAGCTCAGTTCAACAGTTGCGTCTCATTTCAAGAGATGGCATTGCTGATGGGCCTCAAAGCTAGGCATCTATATATGGTGTAGACAAACAGATCTTCAACAAGAGACCTTTCTATGAAGAAAAAAGAAAAACCAAGATTAATGTCTGGAGTCATCTATAAGCTTATTTTTCTAGAGTCTCTAAAGCATTTTCAGTTGGAGTGGGTAGGCAGTGACAATTTGATGGATTTTTCTAAATTGGGTTTGAATCATGAACTTTCTGAATAGTCCATACATCAGTAGGCATGAAGGCTGTTCATATATAAGTTAATGTGGTGATTTTTCCCAAAATTTTATCAAGTTGTCCAGCTTTAGTTTCTAGGGTTAATTTTTCGTAATTATAAGTCAGATGAGTGGGAGACCAAAAAAGTCGTAATGTTATTTTAGTCCTCCATCAGTTCAATCTCACGTACTTAATTCTTGTTCTGCTTGACGTTAGGTTAGCAGTTCCGTGAGTCCAGTTTTGTTCATGGGATGTTTTGAAATTCTTACCTCATCCTGTTGAATAATCAGCACAGGCCCGTACTTCAGAGTACCTGTCAGTCGTTCCTCCTTTTCACGAACCTGCTTAACATATCTAACCAGGTTGCTTATTTTTCTCTCTTTTGGATGTTTCAGGAGCTCTCTGTAACACCCCAAAGCTAGTTTGAGTTCAAAAAGCTTAATTTAGGGATTTTGAAATTTGATGTTGGGAAGACTATCAGACATATTAAAGGCTTAAAACACTTTATCAAAATAGGAAAGTTTTAAAATACTTTATCAAAATAAGATTACAGGTTGCTATAAAATAATAGTCATTCATTAGCCAAAGTGATAATTAAAAGATTTCAAAAAGCAAAAATATCTTAGTCTTTGACAGAGAGGAGATTCAGTTTTCCATACAACATGAGGCAAACAGAATTTCTCTCCTTCTCTCCTCCCGCCCACCATTTATTGCAGTTTACTAAAAAATGAACACTTTTTTTTTTACTATTACTAAAAATACATTAAAATCTTCAAAAGAGAAAGTCAAATTTTGCATTAGTATATTTTTTATATTAAGGCTCAACAACCTCATACAAATTTTAAAACCCTTATAGTAAAGTTGTTTAATTTTGGTCAATTTAACCACGTTTTGAAATTCTCTTTTCCCCCAGCTTTCTGACCCCATTTGTTTTTATTTTTATTTATATAATTGTTTCCCTTCATTTTGGTTTTTGCTTTTTTTAAATTTCAACTTTCATTTAGATCCAGGGGTACATATGCAATAGTGTTAGAAGTGTGTATCACATGATGCTGAGGTTTGTGGTATGAATGATTCTGTCACCTAGATAGTGAACATAGTGCCCAAGAGATAGTTTTTCAATCCTTGTACCCCTGTCGATTCTCACCCTGCTATAAAGAACCACCTGAGACTGGATAATTTATGAAGAAAAGAGGTTTAATTGACTCACAGTTCCACTTGGCTGAGGAGACCTCAGGAAACTTACTGTGATGGTGGAAGGTGAAGGGGAAGCAAGGCACGTGTTACATGGAGGCAGGAGAGTGAGAGAGCAAGTCAGGGAAGTGCCACACTTTTAAACCAACAGATCTCGTGAGAACTCTATCAAAAGAACAGCAAGGGGAAGTCCACCCCCATGATCTAATCACTTCCCACCAGGTCCCTCCTTCAGCACATGGGGATTACAATTCGACATGAGATTTGGGTGGGGACACAGAGCCAAACCATAAAGCACCCCCTACATCCCCCTTCTAATAGGCCCCAGTGTCTGTTGTTCCCAGCTTTATATCCATGTGTACCCAGTGTTTAGCTCCCACATGTAAGTGAGAACATCTGGTATTTGATATTCTGTTTCAGTGTTAATTTGCTTAGGATATTGGTCTTCAGCTGCGTCTATATGCTGCAAAGGACATAATTTTATTTATTTTTTTTATGACTAGTGTTCCATGGTGTATATGTACTACATTTTCTTTATTGAATCCACCATTGATGAGCTCCTAGGTTGATTCCATGTCTTTGCTATTGTGAACAGTGCTGTGATAAATATGTGAATGCAGGTGTCTTTTTAATAGAACAATTTATTTTCCTTTAGGTAGATACCCAGTAATGGGATTGCTTGGTCAAACAGTAGTTCTATTTTTAGGTGTTTGAGAAACCTCCGAACTGCTTTCCACAGTGGCTGAAGTAATTTACCTTCCCACCAACAACATATTGCGTTCCCTTTTCTCTGCAACTTCACGAGCATCTGTTATTTTTTGACATCTTAATAATAGCTGCTCTAATTGGTGTGAGATGGTATCTCATTGTGGTTTTGTAATGCCATTCTTTGTCCTTTTTTACTTTTGTTAGTTTAAAGTCTGTTTTGTCCAATATAAGAATAGCTACTCTTGCTCTTTTTTGTTTTCCATTTGCATGATAGATCTTTCTCCAACCCTTGAATTTGAGTCTATGGGTTTCATTACATGTGAGATGAGCTCTTGAAGACAGCAGGTGGTTGGGTCTTTTTGTTGTTGTTGTTTATTTTTTAATCCAACTTCCCACTCTGTGCCTTTTAAGTGGGGTGTTGAGACCATCTACATTCAAAGTTAATATTGATATGGAAGGTTTGATCCTATCTTGATATTTCATAGTGCCAGAATTCTTGTGCTATTTTACTCTCATCTGGCGATGCTAATACTTCCAATTTTTATAATTATTTTCATACGAATATTGATTTTTTTTCTTTCCCTATATATTTCTTTCCCTTTCCCCTCTCCCTAGGGGAGTGTGACTGCAGAGTATGTTGCGTAGAATCCTTTGGATTTGCTTCTATAGCCCTGTGCACTTCTGTCAGCGGGCTTTATATTGGGCTGTATGATTGGACTTAGAGGCCACTAGATAGTGCTTTTAAGAGGCCGCTTTGACTCAAGCAGTTGGATCTGTACCTGATCTTCATTTACTGTGAGATATTCTCTGTTGTTGCAAGTAGAGGTCTGGACAGGGGTTCCCAGTGCCCTTAGGTTCCTATTCCATGGGGGACACAGCTGAGCAGAAATGGAGCCCCTGGCTTGCCCACGAATACCCCGTGGTGAGTGCAAGCACCAGCCCTGACAAAGGTGGCTGGGAGGAGCTCCTAAAGAAATACAGTGAGGTCTCTGCAATGGGGTGAGGAGGCTCCACCAGCTCCACATGCTAGATAGGCAGGAATACGATCTGTTTCCCTATCATACCCCTGTCCCGGGACTCATGACTCCTAGTTCAGATGAACACTGTAGTCCATCTCTGGACCCCAATGTGATTGAAAGCCATGGTAAATGTCTGTTTTGCCACTGGCCATGGAAGTGGTTTTAGGGTAGAACCTCTCACTCTGTCTGATACAGATCGGTTTATGGCTTCCTTGTTCTCTGATGTAGTAGCACTGCTGCTTCAGGTAAAGTGGGGGAGGGGGCTACACCTTTGGGTCTGTAGAGGTGTGTGTTGGCTGTGGTATCGTCAGCTGGTTTGGTTGGCCCAACCTCAGGCCCTAGGGAAGTGGTAAGGTGCCAGCAGAGTTGGCAAAGAGGTATTTAGTTCCCCAGTTTCCAGGCCCCTCGATGGCCCACTGGACAATGTGTATGAGTCCTGAAAGGGCTGGACCTTGATTGGGTGAGCCCAGAATTCAGGTGCTGACTATGATGGGGAGGGGTGGGCTGGTCCCCAGGTCACCTGCTGAACTCTCAGGTCGGGGCAGGTGGAATGCTTAGGTGGTGGGAGCCAGAGGGAAGATCACAGACCTGTGGTGCTAGGATTTTCAGAAGGACTCTGGACCACAGCTGAAATGTGCATGTGAGAGCAGGTTAGGTGCACTGGGCAAGCCCCATTCGTCAGGGATCATCAGAGATAGGGAGTTGTGTGCTGGGTAGTCTGTCTACTGCTCCTCTGTGTCTTGGCTGTGGCATCCTTGCTGCAGGTGCACAGAAGTGCCCAGTTTCTTTGTTCCTTCCCTTGCCTGAGGGCAGTAGGGATGGGAACAACAGCAGCAGCAGTTATGAAGGGCTTATCAGCCACCTATGGGCGATTTGCTCCCAGAAGAACATAAAGCCACCATCGAAGAGTGTTCAGGTGGGGACAGGGAGGCTACACTGGGAGCCCAAGCTGCTGGGCCCTGCCTGGCGAGAAGCAGCAGGGATGGGGTTGCACAGTAAACAGTCTGGCCACCTCTTAGTGGGGCGGCTGTGACACTCCTCTGAAGGGCTCAAATATGCTCAGCCTCTTTATTCTCTCCGTGGCCTTAGGAAAGAAGGGGCAGGGACAGCAAGAATGGTGATGGCAGAGTTAACTCTGGGAGTTCCATCCTAGACCGACCACAGAGTTTAGAAAGGCGCAGGTCATCTGCTCTGGGAGCCCAAATCAGCAGGCCCTGCCTGGTGCAGAGCAGCAGGGGTTGGGGGATCAAGCAGTCTGCAGGTGGCATTTGTCCTAGAGGAGTGCAAAAGAGCCTGTCATCCCTTTTTGGCAGGGCTATGGCAGCTGCTGCCAGGCTGCCCAGGGACCCAAGGCCTGTTGAGCTCCATGTGAACTTTGGTGCCTCTGCACAAGCTCCAGGTCACTCTCTGTGTCATTCTGGAGGCCCAGAGGGGCCAGGGGTCTCCTGTGCCCAAGATTGCAAAGATCCACAGCTGAAGTGTGGATCCACGGGAGACTGTCACTCACTCCCCTTTTCTCTGCATTAGGGAGCTTCCCCTGCCTCCATGCCAGTTCCAAGAGGGCAACTGCCCAACTTTATTCCTCTCTGTTCTCCCCATGTCCCCATTGCTTCCTTGCTGAATCCCAGCATGATCTCCTAGATGATTCATGTGAAGAACTAGTATTTACTTGCCTCTTTGTTTCCTCTTCGTGACAGTGCTGTACACCAGCTGCTTTGAGTCAACCATCTTTTCCCCTTTGTTTTTTTTTAATATTAAAATATTTTATTTATTATTTATTTATTTATTTAAGTTCCAGGGTACATGTGCACAACCTACAGGTTGTTACATATGTATACATGTGCCATGTTGGTTTGCTGCACCCATTAACTCATCATTTACATGAGTATATCTCCTAATGCTATTCCTCCCCCTCTCCCCCAACCCCATGACAGGCCCCAGTGTGTGATGTTCCCCACCGTGTGTCTAAGTGTTCTCATTGTTCAGTTCCCACCTATGAGTGAGAACATGTGGTGTTTGATTTTCTGTCCTTGCAATAGTTTGCTTGGAATGATGGTTTCCAGCTTCATGTCCCTACAAAGGACATGAACTCATCCTTTTTTATGGTTGCATAGTATTCCATGGTATATATGTGCCACATTTTCCTTAATCCAGTCTATAATTGATGGACATTTGGGTTGGTTCCAAGTCTTTGCTATTGTGAATAGTGCCACAATAAACATACATGTGCATGTGTCTTTATAGCAGCATGATTTATAATCCTTTGGGTGTATGCCCAGTAATGGTATGGCTGGGTCAAATGGTATTTCTAGTTCTAGATCCTCGAGGAATCCCCACACTGTCTTCCACAATGGTTGAACTAGTTTACAGTCCCACCAGCAGTGTAAAAGTGTTCCTATTTCTCCACATCCTCTCCAGCACCTGTTGTTTCCTGACTTTTTAATGATCGCTATAGTAACGGTGTGAGATGGTATCTCATTGTGGTTTGATTTGCATTTCTCTGATGGCCAGTGACAATGAGCATATTTTCATGTGTCTGTTGGCTGCATAAATGTCTTCTTTTGAGAAGTGTCTGTTCGTATCCTTCGCCCACTTTTTGATGGCGTTGTTTTTTCTTGTAAATTTATTTAAGTTCTTTGTAGATTCTGGATATTAGCCCTTTGTCAGATGGATAGATTGCAAAAATTTTCTCCCATTCTGTAGGTTGCCTGTTCGCTCTGATGGTAGATTGTTTTGCTGTGTAGAAGCTCTTTAGTTTAATTAGATCCCATTTGTCTATTTTGGCTTTTGTTGCCATTGCTTTTGGTGTTTTAGTCATGAAGTCCTTGCCCATGCCTATGTCCTGAAAGGTATTGCCTAGGTTTCCTTCTAGGGTTTTTATGGTTTTAGGTCTAACATTTAAGTCTTTAATTCATCTTGAGTTAAGTTTTGTATAAGGTGTAAGGAAGGCATCCAGTTTCAGCTTTCTACATATGGCAAGCCAGTTTTCCCAGCACCATTTATTAAATAGGGAATCCTTTCCCCATTTCTTATTTTTATCAGGTTTGTCAAAGATCAGATGGCTGCAGATGTGTGGTATTATTTCTGAGGGCTCTGTTCTGTTCCATTGGTCTCTATCTCTGTTTTGGTTCCAATACCATGCTATTTTGGTTACTGTAGCGTTGTAGTATAGTTTGAAGTCAGGTAGTGGGATGCCTCCAGCTTTGTTCTTTTGGCTTAGGATTGTCTTGGCAATGGGGCTCTTTTTTGGTTCCTTATGAACTTTAAAGTAGTTTTTTCCAATTCTGTGAAGAAAGTCATTGGTAGGTTGATGGGGATGGCATTGAATCTATAAATTACCTTGGGCAGTATGGCCATTTTCAGGATATTGATTATTCCTATCCATGAGCATGGAATGTTCTTCCATTTGTTTGTGTCCTCTTTTATTTCATTGAACAGTGGTTTGCAGTTCTCCTTGAAGAGGTCCTTTACATCCCTTGTAAGTTGGATTCCCAGGTATTTTGTTCTCTTTGAAGCAATTGTGAATGGAAGTTCACTTGTGATTTGGCTCTCTGTTTGTCTGCTATTGGTGTCTAGGAATGCTTGTGATTTTTGCACTTTGATTTCGTATCCTGAGACTTTGCTGAAGTTGCTTATCAGCTTAAGGAGATTTTGGGCTGAGACAATGGGGTTTTCTAAATATACAATCATGTCATCTGCAAACAGGGACAATTTGACTTCCTCTTTTCGTAATTGAATACCCTTTATTTCTTTCTCCTGTCTGATTGCCCTGGCCAGAACTTCCAACCCTATGTTGAATAGGAGTGGTGAGAGAGGACATCCCTGTCTTGTGCCAGTTTTCAAAGGGAATACTTCCAGTTTTAGCATGAAGGGCTGTTGAATTTTTCGAAGGCCTTTTCTGCATCTGTTGAGATAATCATGCGATTTTTGTCTTTGGTTCTGCTTATATGATGGATTACGTTTATTGATTTGCATATGTTGAACTAGCCTTGCATCCCAGAGATGAAGCTGACTTGATCGTGGTGGGTAAGCTGTTTGATGTGCTTCTGGATTCAGTTTGCTAGTATTTCATTGAAGATTTTTGCATCAATGTTCATCAGGGAATTGGTCTAAAATTCTCTTTTTTTGTAGTGTTTCTGCTTGGTATCAGGATGATGCTGGCTTCATAAAATGACTTAGAGAGGATTCCCTCTTTTTCTATTGATTGGAATAGTTTCAGAAGGAATGGTACCAGCTCCTCTTTGTACCTCTGATAGAATTTGGCTGTGAATCCGTCTGGTGCTGGACTTTTTTTGGTTCATAGGTTATTAATTATTGCCTAAATTTCAGAGCCTATTATTGGTCTATTCAGGGATTCAACTTCTTCCTGGTTTAGTCTTGGGAGGGTGTATATGTCCAGGAATTTATCCATTTTTTCTAGATTTTCTAATTTATTTGCATAGAGGTGTTTATAGTATTCTCTGATGGTAGTTTGTATTTCTGTGGAATCGGTGGTGATATCCCCTTTATCATTTTTTATTGTGTCTATTTGATTCTTATCTCTTTTCTTCTTTATTAGCCTTGCTAGTGGTCTATCAATTTTGTTGATCTTTAAAAAACAAAAACAAAAACCCAGCTCCTGGATTCATTGATTTTTTGGAGGGTTTTTTGTGTCTCTATCTCCTTCAGTTCTGCTCTGATCTTAGTTATTTCTTGCCTTCTGCAAGCTTTTGAATGTGTTTGCTGTTGCTTCTCTAGTTCTTTTAATTGTGATATTAGGGTGCCAATTTTAGATCTTTCCTGCTTTCTCTTGTGGGCATTTAGTGCTATAAGTTTCCCTCTACATACTGCTTTAAATGTGTCCCAGAGATTCTGATATGCTGTGTCTTTGTTCTTATTGGTTTCAAAGAACATTTTTATTTCTGCCTTCATTTTGTTATTTACCCAGTAGTCATTCAGTAGCAGGTTGTTCAATTTCCATCTAGTTGAGTGGTTTTGAGTGTTTCTTAATCCTGAGTTCTAGTTTGATTGCACTGTGGTTTGAGAGACAGTTTGTTATAATTTCTGTTCTTTTCCATTTGCTAAGGAGTGCTTTACTTCCAACTATGTGGTCAGCATTGGACTAAGTATGATGTGGTGCTGAGAAGAATGTATATTCTATTGATTTGGGGTGGAGAGTTCTGTAGATGTCTGTTAGGTCTGCTTGGTGCAGAGCTGAGTTCAAGTCCTGGATATCCTTGTTAACTTTCTGTCTCGTTGATCTGTCTAATGTTGACAATGGGATGTTAAAGTGTCCCATCATTTATGTGTGAGCATCTAAGTCTCTTCGTAGGTCTCTAAGGACTTGCTTTATGAATCTGGGTGCTCCTGTATGGGTGCATATATATTTAGAATAGTTAGGTCTTCTTGTTGAATTGATCCCTTTACCATTATATAATGACCTTCTTTGTCTCTTTTGATCTTTGTTGGTTTAAAGTCTGTTTTATCAGAGACTAGGATGGCAATCCCTGGTTTCTTTTTGTTTTCCATATGCTTGGTAGATCGTTCTCCATCCCTTTATTTTGAGCCTATGTGTGTCTCTGCAACGTGAGATGGGTTTCCTGAATACAGCACACTGGTGGGTCTTGACTATCCAATTTGCCAGTGTGTGTCTTTTAATTGGAGCATTTAGCCCATTTACATTTAAGGTTAATATTGTTATGTGTGAATTTTATCCTGTCATTATGATGTTAGTGGGTTATTTTGCTCATTAGTTCATGCAGTTTCTTCCTAGCATTGATGGTCTTTACAATTTGGTATGTTTTTGCAATGTCTGATACCGGTTGTTCCTTTCCATGGTTAGTGCTTCCTTCAGGAGCTCTTGTAAGGCAGGCCTGGTGGTGGCAAAATCTCTCAGCATTTGCTTGTTTGTAAAGGATTATATTTCTCCTTTACTTATGAAGTTTAATTTGGCTGGATATGAAATTCTGGGTTGAAAATTCTTTTCTTTAAGAATGTTGAATATTGGCCCCCACTCTCTTCTGGCTTGTAGAGTTTCTGCCAAGAGATCCGCTGTTAGTCTGATGGGCTTCCCTTTATGAGTAACCTGACCTTTCTCTCTGGCTCCCCTTAACATTTTTTCCTTCATTTCAACTTTGGTGAATCTGACAATTACGTGTCTTGGAGTTGCTCTTCTTAAGGAGTATCTTTGTGGCGTTCTTTGTATTTCCTGAATTTGAATGTTGACCTGCCTTGCTAGGTTGGGGAAGTTCTCCTGGGTAATATCCTGAAGAGTGTTTTCCAACTGGGTTCCATTCTCCCCATCATTTTCAGGTACACCAGTCAGATATAGATTTGGTCTTTTCACATAGTCCCATATTTCTTGGAGGCTTTGTTCATTTCTTTTTACTCTTTTTTCTCCAAACTTCTCTTCTCGCTTTATCTCTTTCATTTGATCTTCAATCACTGATACCCCTTCTTCCACTTGATTGAATCGGCTACTCAAGCTTGTGCATTCATCACGTAGTTCTCATGCCATAGTTTTCAGCTCCATCAGGTCATTTAAGGACTTCCCTATGCTGTTTATTCTAGTTAGTCATTTGTCTAATGTTTTTTCAAGGTTTTTAGCTTCTTTGTGATGAGTTTGAACATCCTCCTTTAGTTTGGAGAAGTTTGTTGTTAGGGATCATCTGAAGCCTACTTCTGTCAACTCGTCAAAATCATTCTCCATCCAGCTTTGTTGCATTGCTGGCGAGGAGCTGCGTTCCTTTAGAGGAGAAGAGGCACTCTGATTTTTAGAATTTTCCACTTTTCTGCTCTGGGTTCTCCCCATCTTTGTGGTTTTATCTACCTTTGGTCTTTGATGATGTTGATGTACCGATGGGGTTTTGGTGTGGATGTCCTTTCTGTTTGTTAGTTTCCCTTCTAACAGTTAGGACCCTCAGCTGCAGGTCTGTTGGAGTTTGCTGGAAGTTCACTCTAGTCCCTGTTTGCCTGGGTATCACCAGCGGAGGCTACAGAAGAGCAAATATTGCAGAACAGCAAATATTGCTGCCTGATCCTTCCTCTGGAAGCTTCATCTTAAAGGGGCACCCAGCTGTATGAGGTGTCAGTTGGCCCCTACTGGGAGGTGTCTCCCAGTTAGGCTACTCAGGGGTCAGGGACCCACTTGAGGAGGCAGTCTGTCTGTTCTCAGATCTCAGAATCCATGCTGGGAGAACCACTACTCTCTTCAAAGCTGTCAGACAGGGACATTCAAGTCAAGTCTGCAGAAGTTTCTGCTGACTTTTGTCCAGCTATGCCCTGCCCCCCGAGGTGGAGTCTATAGAGGCAGGCAGGCCTCATTGAGCTGTGGTGGGCTCCACCTAATTCGAGCTTCCCTGCTGCTTTGTTTACCTAGTCAAGTCTCAGCAATGGCAAATGGCCCTCCCCCAGACTCGCTGCCACCTTGCAGTTACATCTCAGACTGCTGTGTTATCAGTGAGCAAGGCTCTGTAGGCATAGGACCCTCCAAGCCAGGTGCAGGATATAATCTCCTGGTGTACCATTTGCTAAGACCATTGGAAAAGTGCAGTATTAGGGTGGGACTGTCCCGATTTTCCAGGTACCCTCTGTCACGGCTTCCCTTGGCTAGGAAAGGGAATTCCCCAACCCCTTGTGCTTCCCAGGTGGGACAATGCCCCGCCCTGCTTCAGCTCACACTCTGTGGGCTACACCCACTGTCCAGCAAGCCCCAGTGAGATGAACCCGGTACCTCAGTTGGAAATGCAGAATCACCTGTCTTCTGCTTTGCTCACGCTGGGAGCGGTAGACTGGAGCTCTTCCTATTCAGCCATCTTGGAACGAGACCCTTCCCCTTTGTTTTTAAACAATATTTAAATAACCTCTATAGACAAAATTAATTTTTTCTCAACACACGTCCTCATGCCTTTATAATTTTCCTAACCAAAACATATCTTGCTTTCTTTGTACTCTTTACATACAGAATTGTTTTTCTTATATCTACAAGTTTTAATTACATATATATAATTATTTTAACTCTTAATAACCCTAATTTCCAGTGAAAATCCAGGAGGTAAGTAAGCAATTTTAATTGTTATGTACAAAGTGCAGAGCTCAGGAGAGAGGACAAAGCTGTGAAGACCATGCCTGGAGGATCCGACTCTCCCAGCACATCCACAAGGCATAGCTGAGCCAGGGAGGATGGGGCCATATTGTGCTTGGCCCTGCTCTGCAGCTGGTGACCCAAGCTCTGTATGTCCCCAGGACTCAGCATGGCCACTTGGCTAGACTCCTAAATTCAAAGTCTCAAAACCAAAGACATAACCTCATAGACAAAGTAAATTGAGTAAATATAAAAAAATACCAGGTTTATTACCTTAAAACATCTAGAAGAGAAAATATAAATATGTCTGACCAGTTGACCCAAGCAAAAATGTCTAAAATTCTGTAGGCATTTTAATTTTATTTTACCCCAAATTTTAAAACTATTTTTCTTTACCAAATATAGTTGACTCTTGAACAACACAAGGGTTGAGGAGCCAATCCCCCACATAGCTGAAAACATTTGACTCCCACAAAATGTAACAACAACTAGCCTATGGTTGACTAGAAATCTTACTGACAACATATTAACAGTTGATTAACAATTTTGTTTAATGTTATGTATTATATGCTGTATTCTTACAATAAAATAAGCTAGAGAGAAGAAAATGCTATTAAGAAAATCATAAGGAAGAGAGAATATTTACTACTAAGTGGAAGTGAATCATCCTTAAGGTCTTAATCCTCATCATCTTCATACTGAGTAGGCTGAGGAGGAGGAGGAACAGGAGGGGTTGGTCTTGTTGCCACAGGCGTGGCAGAGACAGAAGAAAATGCATATAAGTGGACCCTTGCAGTTCAAGGGTCAACTGTATTACTAAAGTGAAAAATATTTGGGCAAGTTATTTAATTTATGAGTGGGTCCAGAGTTGGTTCCTGCCAGTGGGTTTGCAGTCTCACTGGCTTCAAGAATGAAGCCAGGGACCTTCGCAGTGAGTGTTACAGCTCTTAAAGATGGCACGAACCCAAAGAGTAAGCAGTAGCAAGATTTATTGTGAAGAGCAAAAGAACAAAGCTTCCACAATGTGGAAGGGGACCTGAGCAGGTTGTTGTTGCTGGCTGGGGTGGCCAGCTTTTATTCCCTTATTGGCCCCTACCATGTTCCCTTTCTGTCTTATCAGAGCGCCCTTTTTTCAGTCCTCCCCACGATTGGCTACTTTTAGAATCCTGCTGATTGGTGCATTTTATAGAGCGCTGATTGGTGCATTTTACAAACCTCTTGTAAGACAGGAAAGTTCCTGATTGGTGCGTTTTACAAACCTCTTGTAAGACAGAAAAGTTCCCCAAGTCCCCACTCGACCCAGGAAGTCTAGCTGGCTTCACCTCTCATGAGTACTGGCTTATTTGTAAGTCAATGTAGTACCATGTAGAGAATATATAAACACAGACGTGTACACATATATACACACACACACACAAACAGACAGACATAAAGATTTTATAGCTTTGATTCTAAAATTTTAGCCATGAGGCAGGTAAAACTCATTAGTTTAAAAGGACAGTTGGATTAAACTGTGCCTCTGTAAATGGAACAAGTTAAAGTTTATTTGTTCCACATGGCCGAAGCCCTTACCAAGTTTTAGAAAAAATAGGTCGTTAATTTGCATCTCAAAGTGCAGAGAGATAATTTAAGCTTTTTCAAGAAGAAGTTGAGTGTGTTAGAGGAAGATTGAAAATGGATGCCAAAATAACACAAAAATGTAGGAATTTACTAGCAGATTTTATAAGGAGAACAATTTAGTTAGATAGTTTCCAATTAAGTCTTCCTTTTCCAAGTGAGCTTAGGGCAGAGCCCATCAATGCATAGGGCCATCAAAGCATTTGCAGTTTCTGGGGCTTAATGGTGATACATGTGGAAAGCAGGCAGAGCTGGAACGGCACTTGGATCCCCCAGGTATCATTTTTCACTAAATCCTGGGTTCTCCAGAGCTGAGGCAAAAGCCCAAGAGGAAGCGCCATACCTTTCCACAGTGGACTTTGCTACAAGGACATTCCCCTGAGGCTGGTGGGCAATCCAATGCCAACCAGTTCACTCTGGAATCGGCCCATCCCCCATGGGAGTCTTATCCTTCAATGGCAAGTGTTCCCACAGCCTCCAAGTGCCCAGACCATGCTTTGCTTATCTAAACACACAAAGAAACAAGTAGCCCCTTGTAGTGATAAGCATTCACTAAAACTGCTGTCAGCTGCCTCCTGAATTGCAGTCTTGCCAGGGACTCACCAGCCACAGCATACTCAAAGGTCAAGTGCTCACTCACAGTGAAAAGTAACTCCCGATACTCCCAAAAGCCAGAGAGATCAGGGAACTTAGTGCAAAAGGCAGCAGAGCCTAAGACCTGACAGGACGCTGTCTATGACTCTTGAGGGTCTGTGAGGAAGATAGAAGGCCCCCCAAAGTGAGTGTGTGGTACCTTTTTCTGTGTTTTTCAAGAACATAGGTCTCAGGGTCACTAGACATCCCATGTATATCTCTTCATTTGATATTGAAGGAAGCAAAAGAGAGAGAAGAGTAGAAGTAAATGAGAACCAATTTGGGGAGGTTTTAAACTTCCAAAAACGTCAATGAAGTTTTACATTTTTCTCAGCAAAAATCATGCCAACAAGAAAGGAAGTGAACAGAGAGATGTAACATATACATTTTAAAGAGGGGTTTGAATCAACTAAAAAAGTTCCCAGGGGAGAAATAGGATCCAAAAGAGAAAAAGCAGAAAGGCTATTAAAAAAATAGCCTAAATATCAGCTTTTAATTTTGGCTATAAAGCTCTTTAAAATTTGTTTTAAATATTCAAGCAGCAAGTGTTCTCTCCTACAAGCGGTCAGCCTTTTGCCAGAGCTGAGAGTGTGATGGCTGCAGTAGGGCCCACCTCCTCAGCTCACCAGTTTGGTTTCCAGTGGCGGAGGGAGGTATGGCTGCCTGGCTCACTAGACCAAGCAAGATCAACCGGGGGGCGGGGGGGAAAGTTGCTATCACACTCTAAATATAAAAGTTTTAGAGCAGAGGGATGCCTGAACGAATGATTCAAAACCAAAACAAATAAGCACACATGAGACTAAAAGCAAGAAGCCCTTTATGGTTTTAACCAAAGTCTCCAAAGAGGGAGGAGAGCTGCAACTCACCCAAGAGACCATCCCCAATGACAGCTCAAAGAAAGGAAAGTTTCACTCACCCCAAATAGGGTACAACCCACATTTCTGTCTGACCATATTCTCTGGAGTCTCAGCTTCTTAGCTGACCATCTGCACACAAAGGCCTGACATCTAGCATGCCCCATAGATGGAAGATTACAAGAGACAACCATCTCTTGTAAGACAGGACATCAAAACTGTCCCTGAGGGTAAAAAGGATTACAAAACAATGGATACCCTAAAAGTTAAGAGTCATACAAATATCAAATCAGTTTTTATAGATTTTTTTTTCCTTTTGATTTAAAGGACTTACATTTCCAAGGAATGGGCTCCCAGACAGGACTCACACCCGGACCATGGTGGTTAAAATGTGGAATCCTGGCCCCAAGAGTACAGGCTAGAGTCCCTTCTTTGCAAATCTTGCAGGGGACCCAAAGCAGACAGTTTGAGTATACAAAGGATTTTAACTTTGTTTTAAAACTGATATCTGCTATTTTTTTCTTTTGATCTTGCCAAGGGAGTTTTTAAGGCTATTGTTTGTTTGTGTTTTCTAATACGTACCAATAAGATAGCTGTTTAAGATGAGCACTCTCTAAAATGTTTTTTTTAAAAAAATATAGCCAATTTATTTATTCCCTAAGCAGCTCAGGCCAATAATCCCTTTTAATGATAAGTTCTAGTGGTAACTTTCCAGATTTAGAATACCATAGATATAAGCGGTGTCTTAAAAATCAGCACAGAAGATGCAGTCCCCTATGACTCCCCACCAAAAAAGTCACTCACAGATATAGTCTAAGATAACAAAAGGCTGTTGTTGCCACAGACAGTTAAGGATACTGTTTGTGCATATGATGCCTCTGGTATCCCACAAATTTGTGTGTAGGGGAGCGCCAGTCACAGACCCATTGATCCGGGACACTGGGTAGGCCCTCCTAGGATTAGACTTTCCCAGAACTAACCAGGCAACAAAAGTTGAGACAACAAAAACTCTTTATAGACGGGATTTGTTAAGACAAACGCCCCTGAAAGCTTGGCACATTTGGAACAAAAAGTGTTCTTAATATCTTATGTTTCTTGGGGTTCTCAGCCCTTTCATACTGTCCACTGGATGTGACCCAAAAATCCTGGCCCCTGAGATGGTGGAGACCAAGATAGAGTGCTCCCACTTGATCACAAGTCAAGGATGTACAACAAAATGAGAGGGAAATCTCCAGTGTTTTGGGGGGTATTTTGCTTTTTTTTTTTCCTTCAGAGACAGTCTTGCTCTGTCATTCAGGCTTGAGTGCAGTGGCAATTATAGCTCACTGCAGCTTCAAACTCCTGGGCAATCAAGTCGTCCATCCACCTCCCGAGTGGCTGGGACTATATGCAGATGCCACCATGCTTGGTTAATTTTTTTTGTTTTTGTAAAGATAGGGAAGGTCTCTCTTTGTTGCCCGGGGCGGGGGGGTTTCTCTTTATTGCCCGGGCTGGTCTCGAACTCCTGACTTCAAGTAATCTGCCTACCTCAGCCTCTCGAAGTGCTGGGGTTACAAATGTGAGCAACCATACCTGACCAACTTTTGGGTTTTATTCCGTAGTCTATAGAATCCTTCTTTATGACAAAACAGCACAGGAAGACAAAGACAAAGAAAAAACAAAGACTATTTCTGGAAGAAAAAGGATAAGATAATACACCTATTTATACAAAACCAATGACAATAACATCAAAATTGTTAAACCTAAGACCAGTCTGCATAAATGCTTTTCTCCCACAATCTTAAATTTGGAAGAGGAAAAAAGAGACAGTGATTTTTACTGTCCCCTCAACCAGATTCCACAGACAACCAAGAATCTAACCTTTAAGGAATTTCTACTCTTCTGCCAGCTTGTTGGGTCCTGGGTTCCCTTGACTGCAGCTTCTGGAAGAGCAGTGCAGTTTTGGTTATCCTGCTCACAGCACCAAAACTGTACAGGCTGAGGGTTTTCCCTCTGCCCTCTGAAGGTTTGCTGAAAATCAACTGATAAAGGGCAGATTAATAGGTGAAAAGATATATCAAATTAATTAACATACACACATGTGCACAGGAGTCATACAAAATATAAAAACTCAAAGAAAGGCCCAGAAAATTGACACTTGATATGGTTTAGGTCTCCGTCCCCACCCAAATCTCATGTGCAATTGTAATCCCAGTGTTGGAGGAGGGACCTAGTGGGACGTGATTGGATCGTGGGGGTGAATGCTTCATGAATGGTTTAGCACCATCCCCTTCGTGCTGTTGTGATGGAGTTCTCATAAGATTCTGTTGTTTAAAAGTGTGTAGCAACTCCCCACTCTATGTCTTAGTCCTGCTTCTGCCATGTTAAGATGCCTGCTCCTGCTTTGCCTTCCACCATGAGTAAAAGCTACCCAGAAAGAATAGAGGCTTGGAGTGTGCCACGACAGGTTATGGGATGGAGAGAAGGGAAAAGGCATGGCTAGGAAGAGTGGTCTTGTTATGTACATGCAACCTCACTTGTACTAGCTCCCAGAAAGGATAAATGTCTCCTAGGTCCAGACTGGAGGGGAGGCGTTGTCAGAGAAAGCCTGGCTATTTATTTCCCTAATGTAGATTTTTCTCTACAGATGCAAACCTCCTCCACAAAAAACAGCTTTGCAGGACTATTTCTGTCTACAGGTCTTCTGAATATCCATCCCAAAATATATCAAAGAAGGAGTATGTTTTGGGGTGAAATATTTTTGGCTGTTCTTAGTAGCTGTTACCTTAATTCTGACTTTACCTCTCCTATAATAAGAGGTGCTTATATTAAAAAATAAATAGCCAATAAACTTTAGTCATTTTATTATTTCTCATCAATACTCTTGGGAAAATGGCAGTGTAATGAGGAGAGGGAGTGGCAGTTGATACACTTACATACAGATGAACTATTAGAACAGATTAGCAGGCTCTAGAATGCATAATGCCTTTCGGTGATGAAATCTGTCATTAGCAGCCTAATTCAGATTCATATTTAATGAATAAAGAAAAATAAAATAGGGTGTGGGCTCCAAAGGCTAAGATAATTTCAGACGTCAGAGTCTCTCCCTTGATTGGAGGTTGGGAGTCATCAGGAACCCTGAGAGAAATGCGTGAACATACATGTGTGCACAAGACTGGAAAAGAAGTTTTATGAATAGCAAATGGCTTTCCAAGAATTGGGAACACACAGAGAGACACTGTGTTGCCAAATGCTGTGGCACAGCCCCAAAATGGGGAGAACTTCACCAAGACTGGGGAGTGTCAGAAATTTGAGGTCTGGACCCAACAAATACCACTTTGGTTCCTAGACTGTCCTCTAAATTAATTGCTATATATAGGCCTTGAATATAAAGCTGGCAGATGCAACCCGAATATAGCACAACATTTTTTTTTAATTATTATTATACTTTAAGTTCTGAGATACATGTGCAGAACGTGAAGATTTGTTGCATAGCTATACACGTGCCATAGTGGTTTGCTGCACCCATCAACCCGTCATCTACATTAGGTATTTCTCCTAATGCTATCCCTCCCCTGGCCCCCCACCCCCCAACAGACCCCAGTGTGTGTGTTTCCCTCCCTGTGCCCATATGTACTCATTGTTCAACTCCCACTTATGAGTGAGAACATGCAGTACAACAGTTTTTAATTTAGGGAAAAATTAGGGGCTAAGGCTGAAATCTAAGAGGATGGTTGGAAATAAGGGATATATTTTTAAATATCAGGGTCATTTTAGACCAGCTTCTGTAGAAACTAGAGCCCACAAAAGCTTATATTGGAATACATTATTAGGGAGTGCAGCCCCAGGGAAGCAGGAATGAGGGAAATAGGAATGAGGTAGAGAAGGAGGGAGGGCAAGTACAAGGGTGTGCACTATGGAGCTGGCTACCACCTGATACTGAGTTCAACTGATTGCTCTACTTCACAAGACCATTTTCTGAGAGGCCACATGAGCTACCAAATTATTTAGGAAAGCCTGTCTGGGGAGAAAAAGGAGAAGAATTTATATGACAGCCTCCATTTCCCACTGGTCAAAGATTTACCCTACAGAGTACGAGCTCTTTATGGGATATGAATTCCATACTTCCACGGTACACGTAATGAACCATTAGGAGGATCCCTGGCTTCTCATGCTCCAGCAGCAATGGTGAAGCCGGGAGGAGAGTAGAGGTGTGGAGCTGTGTGCATGATGTGAGGCATGGCTGGCTTTTGCCATGGAAGCTGATGCAAAAACAAATGGCCAAGGGCCCTGGAGGTAGGTGCTGCCGAGAGAATTGGAGGTACAAATATGAATTGGAATACAGGGGAAGACTTGAGTCTGGGCAGTTCAGCCCTTTGAATGCCTGACCTCTCAACATAAATCAAGATAAAATGCAGTTAGCCCTGTGTGTGTAGAGAGCCCCATAATAGAAGCTTTATGCAGCAGGACACATATCAGGTCTTTGTTCTCCTCTTGAGCAGACTGGGACCCAACTTTTTGTGTATACCGTTAAGATGGATTTGATGGAAAGTAACTGACAACTCAAACTGATGGAACATTAAAGAAGTTGATTAACTCAGATAAGAGGAAATCCAGAAGTTGTTGGATTCAGCAGTTGAATCACATTTAAGCTGCCTGCTTTCAAACAGGCTACCATCTGCCCAGATTTCTTTCTTTCTTTTTTTGTAGAACAAAACAGTCATATGTAATGTGTTCCAACATCATAAATCTTTCTTATTTGCCTTTATACAACAGCCTCAGCACCCTAAGGTATAAAATTCAACTGTTTAGTCAGCTGTTTCACAACTTCCTAAGAAAAGTTGCCAATTTCTCAGCTAGATAAATTAGTTGGGTTCTTGTTTATTTACCTTCCCTTATTTGCCATAACTCCTCTTCCTTCATTGTATTTTGTACTTGTAGGATCCTTGGTTGCAAATAACAGCAAAAACATGGCTACTTCAAGCTGCAATTGAATCTACTGAAAGTCTATCTAGGCTGCCAGAATCTATGGGAAAGCTGGAAAAACAACTTGGGCAGAAACCATGACAGGTTAGGCACAGCCAAAATTCTGTCACAGGATGCTTGGCTTAGGATACCATTGCATGGGTAGCTCTGCCACCCTCCACCTGCCTCGGTGCAGCTGGATCTATTATTTCTGCCTAGCCCCCCACCCTGTTGCACTGCCTCGCCCATCCACTCGGGGATGATTTCTCGTCATTTTTCTTTGCTGAAAATAATAAAACGTTAACAGTACTTGCATTTCAGAAACAGAAACCTTTCTAATTGAATTGGATTTTTTCAGCCCTTGTCTCTAAAGACCAGGGTTTTCAGATAGTGAATCTTAAATATTATACAAGAGTTAACTTAATTTTTATGTGATCTGAGTTTCCTGTGGGGGTTTCGCTACAAATGACTGATGTTTTCTCCCCACTGATTTTACTTCAGTTTTAATCAAATATCACCAGATCATTTGAATTTTCTGCCAGACTCTTTGGCATGTTTTCTGGTGGTGAAATGAATAAATTTATTGAGCATGCATAGCTTGAAATTTTCTCGTAATTGTGTTTTATTGATTTGCTCTTGTATAATTATATCAAATAAGTTAACAGTTCTAGGTACCCAAGCAGAGAGAACATGACTTAAACATGTATTGGACTGGATTTTTTCTTTTGTAAAATTGTATTGATAGACACACTGAACCATGCAAGATGAGATATGAAATGTAATAAACCTCACATATTATCCACAGAGCAAAATTTACTTTTCTCTAAGCTGTCCAGATTTTTTAGCACCAGCTGAGGAGGAAAATGCCATAGTAATGGTGGCTTATATTATCCAAACAAATGTGATTACAGCTAGAAAAAAAAAATGGATTCTTTTTAACCTAGAGGGTCTTTCCTCCAAGGAACACCAAACCATAACCACATTTTATATATTTTTTAATATGTTTAGTTAAAAAAAGGAAGAGTCAATAAAAAATTTAATTTTGGAAATGGGATCTATAAGATGCACATGAACAAAACGTTATTGATTGACTTTTTAATTCTCAAGCCAGCATTTGAGGTGTGTTGAACTAGTCAAAATTTTCTATAAATACTATCAAGTGTTCTTTGAGAGTGAGTTAAGGGTTTTAAAAAGCGAGAAACCACCTACAGAATGGGAAAAAATATTTGCAAATTATGCATCTGACAGAGCTCTAATACCCAACATCTGTAACGAACTTAAACAAATTTATAAGAGAAAAACAACCCATTAAAAAGTGGACAAAGGACATGAACAGACACTTCTCAAAAGAAGACACACATGTGGCCAATAAGCATATGAAAAAAAGCTCAACATCACTGATCATTAGAGAAAGGCAAATCAAAATCACAAATACCATCTCCCATGAGTCAAAATGGCTATTAACAAAAAGTCAAAAAATAGCAGATGCTGGTGAAGTTGCAGAGAAAAGGAACCCTTATGCACTGTGGGTAGGAGTGTAAATTAGTTTAACCATTGTGGAAAGCAGTGTGGCAATTCCTCAAAGGGGTAAAAGCAGAACTACTCTTCAACCCAGCAATCCCATTCTTCGTATATACCCAGACGGATGTAAAACACATGAATGCAAATGTTCATTGCAGCAGTATTCACAGTGGCAAAGACACAGAATCAACTTAAATGCCCATCAGTTTCAGATCAGATAAAGAAAATGTGGCACATATACACCATGGAATACTATGTAGCCATAAAAAACGAGTCATGTCTTTTGCAGGAGCATGGATGGAGCTGGAGGATATCATCCTTAGCAAACTAATGGAGGAACAGAAAACCAAATACCACATGTTCTCACTTACAAGTGAGAGCCAGATGAGAACTTATGAACACAAAGAAGGAAACAACAGACACTGGGGTCTACATGAAGGAGGTGCGTGGAAGGAGGGAGAGAAGCAGAAAAGATAACTATTGGGTACTGAGCTTAATACCTGGGTGATGTAATAACATGTACAACGAACCCCCATGAAACGTGTTTATCATGTAACAAACCTTCACATGTGCCCCCAAACCTAAAATGAAAAGTAAAAATAAATAAATAAAAAGGAAGAAACCCAGAACACATAACATCATATGAACTTACCATGGTCACAATTAATAGAATCAATAACTGGATTATTTTGCTCTTCATAATGTGGAAGTAAAGAAACAACCCCTACCAGGCCCTCTGCCACAGCCACAGAGTTGCATAATATACGCTGTACACTGCCTTCATTCTGCTCTACTGCATATAGAAACTTCAATCCAAATAAACCTAGAAATATAGTGTCTTTTTTTTTTCTCTAATCAAAAACAAAGACCAGGGCTTCAAGAGTGAAGTGTTGAAACTAGATGTATTTATACATGAAATATTTACAAATGGTATCATTGCATGAGTGGCGACCTTGTCCTAGGGCAAAATGGAAGGAGGCTGTCCTCTTTTTACCTGGATGGCAGCTCTGGCAAAACAAAATGGGGCAAATTTTGGAGAACTTTTATCACTCTTTATGAACATTGCTAAGTAAGCCCTTCTGGAAAGGCTGCTTAGATACTAGAGATACTTCAAAAGAACCATTTTAGAAGCCTGTGGAATGCAGGTTTCCTCCACAAACTCGAAAGAGCTTTGGGAGCTACCTGAGTTTCTCCGGCTGGAATGTATTCTGTACTTGGCAGCAATGAAACTGACTGAGATCTATTACAGACTCGCTGAAGTCAGTGGCTCTTGACCTTGTAAAGATCGGGTGCTCCCTTTCAAATGGCTGACCTGGTAATCCTAGTTGAGAGGTACAGAGTGAGGGTGACCTGTGATTTTCAGGTTTCCTTTTGATCTTCCAATGCTCCTCATTTGCTGTGCTGCCACATGTGCATTTCAGCACAGCAACTGTCCTTGCACCTTCCCTGGAGAGCAGCCCACCTGCTCCCTGCCAGACGTCCCTTTGAAGTGAAGGCTTCTTTTTACGTGACACCCCCATCACTCACCCTCCCACTCCCCCAGCTTCCCCCACCCACCGTCCCATTTTTTTAAAAAAAGAGAGAAAAAAAAAAAAACAGATTAGGCACCTAGTTCAGACTGGAGAAGCCGATGTGATCTCTTTGCTTTTTAATTTCATAACAAAAAGTATACCATGGTTTTTAATGCTTTTGTAACCAATAGGAATGGTACAATTAAGCAAATATTACTCAGTGATATTATTAAATCAGACCTCTTTTCTGTGTGGTGACCTAGGAGTCATTTATAAATACAAACCAAGTGCCACATTATGATCCAGAACAGAATGTTCTGTTTCTCTTCCTTTAAGTTGTAAGAACACTCTTGTGAAGTTCTTACGTAATGATCACATCATTTAATCATTTATCAAATGGCCATTCCGTGTACTTATTGTTCTGAGTATGTCATTTTAGAACAATGATCAACAATGATGAATTACTTGATGCTTGTATGATTTACTAGTAATTATTTAACACAACAAAAATCTTGTTTTCTCCAATTCTTGAGCAACTGGAACAAAAGCAATGGATCAATTTTTTTTTAAAGACACAGCTTCATTAAATCAATATCCTTATAGAATGCAAAGCTTAGAATAAAACTGGAGACCTTTTTATTCTGGGGCATCCGCATTACATTTTAAAGCAGGTTCAGATTAAGGGATAACAGGATGGAGTCTTGCTTCACTTTGTTTGGGACAAGCTTCTTAACTTCCCATTCATCCACAAAATGAGGCTAATTGTTACATAAGAATGGTGCTCAAAAGTATTGGAGCCTGTGTCACAGGCAGGAATCCCAAAACTCAAGCCAAGTCCTCTTCCTGGGGGAGGAAGTGAAAGTCTCTGAGAATTAGGTCTTTTCTGCAGTACCTGCTAGTGAGCTACACCCTTCTTGCTCTCCTCTTTCTCCCTCAAATTGATTTCTTACTCATTGCATAGCAATAACTACCTGGGCCTAGCAATTCCAATTCCCCAAAGCACAGGTTTTTCAACAGTAGCATTTGCCACTTACCCAGGACAAGTTTGTAATATTTTTTCCCACATGAACCATTTTGACCAAACTAACATGTCCATGTTTAGAGACCCCTACTTTAACAAGGAATAGGTTACAATGAATGATTGATGATTACAATATTTTAATTGAAATCATGCCAACACTGAAGCCTTCACGATTCTCTATAATTCAATTTAATCACTCAAAAATTTTTATATAGCACTTAAACCTTTTTCCGATTTTATTTTCTTCAGAATTAATTTTTTTGTACTTTCATCAGAATTAATTTTTTTCTATAGAAAGCTTATACCAAAATGTATTGATAATTTTGTTTTTATTCATATGTATTTTTGTTGCCATTATAAAATTTATTTTGCCTTTATTTCTGTAATTTTTTAAATTGTAAAAACATTCCAACTCACAGAAAAGTTGAAAGAAGAATAAAATGAACAGTCATATATTCCTTTCCTGAAATCATTAGTTCTTATGACACTTGCTCCAGCTAACATTTTCCTTTCCCCAAATCATTGAGAATAGGATACAAAATCATGATAATTCACCCCTAAATACTTCAGCGTGTCAGTCCCAAGGACAAGAACATTCTACAGAAACAAACTCCTTAGTTGTCTTGGGCCCAGAGTTAAGAAGGGGAAAATTATTTGATCAATGTAATTCAATAGCATTCACTAACATAAAGACCATATTAAATTTTCCCACATTGTGTCCAAAAGGTCCTTTGTAGTTTTTGTTTATTTATTTTTTGATTTGGGAGCCAATCAACTCATGCCTTTTATGTAGCTGTTGTTTCTCTTGCTGAAGCAAGACTGATACTCTTCCACTGTTAACAACTCACAACCCATCACAGTCAAGAGAAAAAGCACTTCGCACCGTTACTTAAATAAAGGTAATTGAGCCACCATGTATGTTTCTGATCACTAAACAAAAACAAAGTATGAACGTTTACCATAAGCCTAAACTTTTTAGCAAAAGCAAGTTTATCCTTAACTTTTACAGTGTTAATATTTTATGATCTTTGTCAGTATGTTGTTAGTTTTTTTTTGTTTTTTTGTAGAGACAGGGCATTGCTATGTTACCCAGGCTGGTCTTGAACCCCTGGCCCCAAGCAATCCCCCTACCTCAGACTCCCAAAGCACTGTGATTACACACATAAACACGACACCTGGCCTGTATGTTAGTCATGATGGAAAGTTGTATTTACACTATGTAACCTGGGTAGCCTTGATAAGTTTTGCTTTTTTTCTTTTAGATGAACTGGTGATTTTTTTTTTTTTTTTATGGTAGGCTGATCCCCTTGTGCCTTTCTGCATGACCTTTATATATTTACATCTCCAATGATCCTGTGGGCCCTCCTGAGTCTTCCTCAAACCAGTACAATCGCACTGCCTCACTGTTTTTCATGACACTGACTTCTTTGATGAGTCGAGGCATATGGTCCTGCAGAACATCTTTCCTTCAGGATTATTCTGTTCAGTGTGATAAAGTCCATGACCATCATTACTCTTTTTGATGCCAACCTCGTTCCAAATTTAGCCAGTGTGTGCCACATCAAAAGCCAGCTCCAGTGTCCTGCTATCATGACCCCACTCATGTTTGAGTACTTACTTGCTTTCCAGTACAATAAAGTGTTCCTGATTCATCCCAGCTCTGAAATCGGTTATATCTCCAAACAGCTCTGGTTCCTTTTAACAGAGAATAATGTTTAGAAACCAACATCTAGGCCCTATAGAGCTAGGATAATTTTTTTAAAAATCAATCGTACTACTATTTTTGGTCAAATTCAACAATATTGGAATTTTCCCTGTTTTTGTCCATTTTATTGTGCATCTTCTTTCTTTAGCAGTGAAACTACTGGCTCCTAACAACATCACTATATTTACTTATTTATTCCAAATTGCAATATACTACACTTTCAGAATTACAGCACCAATCCCAGCAAACCTATTAAGGAAGGGTTAAGATTACTTTCGGTTCTTTTTGTCCTCAGAATGTATCCACAGTACTGTGTTCTGTGGATAATTGCATGAATTATTTTCTCCATGTGGTTGTCACCAATTACATATATGGTTAGGATAATTTGTTTTGATTGCATTTAATTTTAGGATTTACCTTTTCCATCATTTCTGATTTAATTTTATGCATTCACTATGTAAAACATTTACATGGTATAAAAGTCAAAATTAAAATATAAATTACAATCAGAAAAACCTTGTTCCAATTCCTAGACCCTCTAGCCCATTCTTACACATTGCTCTTGGTAATTACTTTCATTAGTTACTAATTTAGCTTTCCTGTGATTTTCTTTCCTTTGTGCGTGTGTGTGTGTCCTTTTCTTTTCTTTCCTTTCATTAGTTACTGATTTATCTTTCCTGTGGTTTTCTCTCTCTCTCTCTCTCTCTCTCTCTCTCTCTCTCTCTCTGTGTGTGTGTGTGTGTGTGTGTGTGTGTGACAGAGTTTCGTTGTTGTCGCCCAGGCTGGAGTGCAATGGCATGATCTCGGCTCACTGCAACCTCTGCCTCCCAGGTTCAAGTGATACTCCTGCCTCAGCCTCCCGAGTAGCTGGGATTACACGCATCTGCCACCACATCAAATTAATTTTTGTATTTTTAGTAGAGACGGGGTTTCACCACGTTGGCCAGGCTGGTCTCAAACTCCTGACCTCAAGTTACCCACCTGCCTTGGCCTCCCAAAGTGCTGGGATTACAGGTTTGAGCCACTGTGCCTCACCTCCTGTGTTTCTTATAAGCAAAAGCATATATATTTTCTTAATACTTTTATTTTTATGTATGTATGTATGTTTTTTGAGACAGTGTCTTGCTCTGTCACCCAGGCTGGAGTGCAATGGCACAGTCTTGGCTCACTGCAACCACTGCCTCCTGGGTTCAAGTGATTCTCCTGCCTCAGCCTCCTGAGTAACTGGGATTACAGGCACCCACCACCACACCTGGCTGATTTTTGTATTTTTAGTAGAGACGGGGTTTTACCATGTTGGCCCGGCTGGTCTCAAACTCCCATCCTCAGGTGATCCACCCACCTTGGCCTCCCAAAGTGCTGGGATTACAGGCGTGAGCCACCGTGCCTGGCCAATACTTTAATTTTTCTTCGATAAAAGATAGAATTACTATTTATAATCTTTTTAAACTTTCCTTTTAAACTTAACAATACAACTCAATGACTCCTACTAGGTTCATAGAGCTATCGTAATGGGCATTATTTCTATAAAGTTCAATTTTCCTGGTTTAAATAGATTTCTCTATCAATTTTAAGTCAATAAATTTACTGTGTAAAGCCAATGTCAGTTATGTTCTTATGTTTTTATCAGGTCAGTTTAAAAACATATATTTCATTACCACCAAGATATTATTATTCTGTCAATCAGTTTTTAAATCAAGAACAAAATTTTCTGTTTTCACATCTTTTTTATTGCAATAGTAATTTTGGCATTTTAAAAACTATAGGATTATTTTTGTTATTTCTTATGGAAATATGTATTATTAATTTGATAACTGACCTGTGATTTATATTTATTTCTCATCTAATCAATGAGAAAAGTTTAAACCATATCTTTTAGGCTTGCTCTATTGTTAAGGATTAGATAGCAAGTCAATTTCACATTCTTTTCTTTTCTTGAAACAGGGTCTTGCTCTGTCACACAGGCTATAGTGCTGTGGCATAATCATAGCTCAATGCAACCTCAAACTTCTGGGCTCAAGCAATCCTCCCACATCAACTTCCTGAGTAGCTGGGATTACAGGTGAGTACCACGATAGTCAGCCCAGTTTCACATTCTTCATATCACTTTTGGTGATGTGTAGTCACTGACCACATTGCTGGCTGAGAAAAATGTCAATGGCAAAGTTAAAACTGCTTAGGGCACTCAGTTTAAAATAGTGAAGTCATCTGACTTATCTTCACGACAGCTGTATGCATAATCTATATATGCTGCTTCATTGAACAGATTATTCTGATCTGTAGCATAAATGATTCGTCCAAGTTGGTTTAGGACATTTTATCAGTTGTCAAGATCCTCTTTTGTCAGCATCAATTAGAGTTTTCAAGTAAATTATTAGAAGGAGACAACTGTGAGAAAAATTTCGTGACTTGGTAAATCTATGTCTCAAGCCTAAAATTCTCAAGAACAAATCTCAGTCAGGTGATTGTAGTTCTTCCTCTAGCTCTGTTACTTACTAGCCATTTTACCTCAGGATCTTTTAAGCAATAGCTTTTCATCTATAGGACCTCTCATCCTGACCATGGTTACCATAAGCATCTGAATTGAACTATGTCTATTTATAGAAAGACCTAGACAAATAGATATAAGGCATTTTTATTATTGCCATAGCTTTACAGCAGCATGAGACCGTTGTACATTTTCTATACCTAGCTCCATCATAATAGTTTTTGTTTGATAGCCGTGGCAATTTGCCAAGTGGTAATACTTGGGAAGTGGTTATGAGCCTTGGAGTTTGATGTGATGTAATACGGTGGCTCTTTCAAGTCATCATTTATTTGAAGAGTGGATTTGCTTTCCTCCATGGCTAGCAAATAAACATTATGAATATTAAGCCATGTTTATCATGCATTTTTTAATTCTAGATAAAGGGGCTGCTAGAAGCATACAAACTTTATACCAGAGAGTGCTATCCTAAAGTAGGAAAACAGAATGGAGATCCAAGTTTGAGTGTAAACTGTCTCCTTTTGGCTTTGGGCATGTCTGGCAATGCCTGGGATTGTGGCAACAGGCTCTTGAAGTGGATATTTGTAAGAGGAAAAAAAGGCACCTCATACTATGTAATGAGAGAGTCAAGACAAGTTTGGTTTAATAAGATTCTGGTTTTGTAGAGGAGGATGGACCTGAGGATACCATGACAATTATCATTCAGAGCCTCCTGTGGCCCAATCCACAAAACTGATTCATGGGAGAGGGCTTTGAGCAGAGCAGACAGGAGAGAGTTGGGGACTTAAAACTGCTGTGCTTTGGGAGCTGTGTAATAGGAAAAAGAAATCTGGTTGCCTTGTTTTGGTGAATTGGGAACTCTGGTGCCAGCTGTTCTGACAGTAGCAGAACACAAAGCAAGTGAAGTCTACACGGTCTGAGATTCCCCTGGGACTCCAGAAATCATTATGTAGTGGAGTGTGTGTGTGTTTGTGTTTTGAGGGAATGCATTGGAAGAGGGACTTAAAAGAGGCTATTTGTCCTAAGAGAACACTAGGAGAAAGAGAGACACACGCAGAGGCACAATTTTTTTGCTATTATTGGAACCCTCTGTTTTATCATAGAATAGTTCACTGATTTGATTGATATTAAAAAGTGAACTTAAAATTAAGTTTTCAATACTGTAAACAAGGGGAGATGCAACAGTATGAATATATTTAATGCCACTGAACTGTACACTTAACAAGGGTTAAAATGGTAAATTTTATGTTATGTGTGTATTTTGCCACAATTAAAATTAAAAAAAAAAAATGAGAGCAGGGGAAAAGGAAACACAGAAAACTTTTCCTTTTAAGGAAAAAAAGAGGTAGCTAATTTAATAAATAGGACAATATGGGTCAAAGGATAGCCCCAAAGGGATTTCTGCCAGTCAGGCTGAATGATAATCCATCCTGGTTGGGTCATTAACTCTCCTATCTTCTCATTAATCCCTGTACTTTGAAAAAAGACATGAATCAACTGCAGGCTTCAGTTCATTTCCAGTAGGATATCCAAGTTACACTCACTCCACTGAACCTTCTCCAGGCCAGATGTTTGAAGACTTTTCAGTCCTCTGGATGAAAACTATCCTTTATCTTCTTGATTTATAACAGCCTTTCATTTGATGATCAAACAAAGCCACTAATAATTCTGTTACAGATGTCTTAGAAAGTCCTTAGGAGAATATTTATATCCGTAGGCTCTTGGCCTTCAGTTCTGCCTTACTCTATCAGCAGCGCAGGTGTTAGTGCACTGAGAACTTTCTTCCATGTTGGAGTATTATTACATATTGTCCTTATCCTTAGTCTTTTTAAGATCAGGCCTCTGCAGGGTGATGGCTGAAGTGGTAGTCACCTAGGGTGAAATGCCACAGGGACTGCATCAAGCCACTCCTGTAACTTGGCCCTATCAAGTCCTGTGATTCTTCCATTGTCACACTGTGGTATTAGGAAAAGTTTTGCTTTACCTACTCAATCCAGTAAGGAGGTTTGGAAAGTGTGATCCTTGTGTGGTAAGAAATAAAATGACTGTATATTAGTTAAAATCTGTACTTTCTCTCAGAAGAAAGATAAAAGGGACATATTTTCTTTAAAATGAGAAAAGTTGTTAGAGGACTCAGTAAGAGTGAAGTGGCTGGAGCATTCAGAGGAATTCACATTTAGAAATATAACTTGCTATTTCTACTTGATTTTATCCCCTGGCTATAAGACTAGCACCTCACAAAGCAATTGCTTCAGCCTTCTTCAATGTAAAATCACACGGCTTAGAGTCCATGCAGCAATTGATTGAAAAACACTTGGTTTGATTTTGGATAAAGCCACAGATCACTAGGTATTTGTTACTGTAAAAATAAAAGATGGTTATATTACTTATAACTGTAAAGAATAAAATGCATGTAATTTTGATAGGACAGGAAACCTTCACACTCAAGAATAGTTTTCTTATCCATAGTCAGGTGCCTGAAGAAAAGATGTTAATATTTTTTCTCTTCTATGGTTGAAGACCTTATATAAAAACATCTATGGAAGTAATTAAGCCATTCTTTCTAAGTGGGGAACTAGCTCTTTAAAAATTACTCAAGGTGCTTGTTAAAATGTTAATTTGTTACCAAGATCTTCTGAATCAGAAATTTTCCAATCTACATATTAACAAGCCCCCAGGTCATTTTTTTTTTCTACCAAAGTTTGACATCACTGTTTTAATATGGTATTTGTCATCTTGACATGATGGAGCTGCCATCTTGAGGGCAAATGATGGTAGGGAGGAGACTTAGTGGGCAATCAGGAGAGGGATAGGGGACAAGACTCAAGGGTGGGGAAAAGGAGGGAAGGACTGATGGAAAATAGAGAGGTCGGTCACAGAGATCCTTGTCCTATCTCACACTTGGAATTTTACATTTTGAAAGGTCTCGATGTTGTTTCAGACCATGCAATATAGGAGCATTAGAGGAGAAAATAAAAATTCAGACCATAAGCTGAAAATAAAAGAGGAGACATCCTACTTGACAATGGAGGAATGATAGCTTGTAACTCTTGGAAGCAATACAGGAAACGACAAAGTGAAAGACGATGTAAAACTTCATACAAACAACATTTTATATACCCAAACACAGGAACATGAATGCCTGCAGCACTTAGGAGCAATATGGTTAACTATAACTTATTATATACTTTTAAAAAGCTAGAAAAGAGAATTTTGAATGTTTACAACACAAAGAAATGATAAAATTAGGTAATGGATAGGCTAATTACACTGATTGGATTGTTATATGTTGTATACACTTATCGAAATATCACTCTGTATCCCATAAATATGTCATTTTAATGTATCAACTAAAAGTAAAAGAGAAAAAGAACAAGTGTAAATTGAAAAAAATCAAAATATAAACACACATTTACCAAAAATGTGACAGAAAAATTATGAAAGGAATTTAACATAATAAGCCTACTCTATGCCATGAACTTGCACATATTTATGTAAATTAATCCTTACAACTGCCCTATAATACATTTATTTCTATGTTATATTGGGAAAATGAGAAAACTCAGGATCAGACAGTGTAAGTACCTTGCTGGATATGATAGTTACATGAGTGTGTCTCACTCTGGAGTCCATGTTTCTACCACTGAGCACAGCAGGTTTCATACCCTGGTAATGACTGATAACGACTCACCACAATCCATGGGGATACAAAATCTTCCCGGGTACGCAGCTGGACTGCATTTTCCAGAACCTCTGCAATGAGGGTGGCTTCATGACTGAGTGTACTGAATGCATTGGCAGTAAATATAAATGTTTCACTTCCAGGCCTGGCTTAATAAAAACCCTCTTGTGAATACCCCTCTCTTTCCTTTCCCTAGTCTTGCTAACTGGAATGGAGATGAGCTGCATGCTGTGTGTCAGCCCAGTAACTGCGTAGCTAATCTGCATAAGCAAAGAACAGATTCCTCATGGACTTAAACCATGACACATGTAGACTTACTGATTACAATGCTTATCCTGTCATAAGTAGTGTTCATATGAAGAATTCATATAGCACCTCTAAAACTCCAGGAACAAATGACCAATATATATACACATACACACAAGAAGTTTATGTAACAGGAAACATACCCAGTAGGTTTATGTAACAGGAAACATACCCAAGAAGTAAATGTACAGAGTCATATTCTACCTACAGAATAATTAAAAATTATAAATTAAAATGTGAATTGTGCTGACAAGATTGTGGTGGCCAACATATATTGATATAACACTGAGGCATTATATGTTAGTACAATCTTTTTTGGAGGGAAATTAGGGACTTTTATTAAGAGGCATTGTAACATTCACCCTTTTTGAATTGAAACCTAGTCCTAGATCTTAATCTTAATAATGATTTGAGATAATCATCAACATAAAGTTGTATTTAGGACAGCAAACAAGCAAACAAACCCCAAATACAAAAACCAGTTTATAGGTCAGGATTCTCCAGGGAAACAATCAACAGGTACCTATATCTATATACATCTACCTCTACCTCTACCTCTACCTCTACCTCTACCTACATCTACCTCTACACTCTACATCTACATCTACATCTAATCTGTATCAAGATTTTAAGGAATTGGTTCATGCAGTTACAGAGACTGGCAAGTCCAAAATCTGTACATCTGCAGGATGGGTCAGCAGGCAGAGACCAAGGGAAGAGTTGCAGTTTGAGTCCAAAGACAGTTGACCGGCAGAATTTCTTCCTTTTCAGGAGAGTTTGGTATTTTCCTTTCCTTTTGTTTGCTTGTGGTTGTTTTTCCAGGAGCCTGGCAGGGCCCTTTCTCTCTTATTTTTTTTTTCTTCAACTTTTATTTTAAGCTCTGGGGTACACGTACAGGTGTTACATAGGTAAACATGGGCCATGGTGGTTGACTGCACAGATCAACCCATCATATTGTTATTAAGCCCAACATCCATTGGCTATTCTTCCTGATGCTCTCTCTCCCCTGTCCTGTCCCCTGATAGGCCCCAGTGTGTGTTGTTCCCTCCTATGTGTCCATGTGTTCTTATCATTCAGCTCCCACTTATGAGTGAGAACATGTGATATTTGGTTTTCTGTTCTTGCATTAGTTTGCTGAGGATAACGGCTTCCAGCTCCATCGATGTCCCTGCAAAGGACATGATCTTGTCCCTTTTTATAGCAGCTTAGTATTCCATATGAATACCAATGAGATCACTTGGACTCGGGAAGGGGGACATCACACACCGGGGCCTATCATGGGGAGGGGGGAGGGGGGAGGGGGGAGGGGTTGCATTGGGAGTTATACCTGATGTAAATGACGAGTTGATGGGTGCTGACGAGTTGATGGGTGCAGCACACCAACATGGCACAAGTATACATATGTAACAAACCTGCACGTTATGCACATGTACCCTAGAACTTAAAGTATAATTAAAAAAAAAAAAAAAAAAGAAAGAAAGAGAAAAAAAAAATCATTTCTTTCATTTTTAGTTTCCAGAAATTTCAAATGTATTGGATCAAGTCATTCTTAATACATTTTTTCTCACTTTAATGCATATAGAATGTATAGTAATATACTTTCTTCAGTCCAGAAATTGGTGAATTTTACTAGTTTTATTTTAAACAACTTTTGGCCTTGTTGATTTTCTCTATTATATGTCGGCTTTCACTTTCACTAATGACTGCTCTTATCGTTAATGTTTTTTCTTGATTAATTTTGTGCCTTCTCCTAACTTTTGAGATAGGTACCTCGATCACCGATTTTCAGCCTTTCTTCTTTCTGATACTGTTTCAAGTTTGAAGGAAGGTAAAACCAGCTGATGAAGATAGAAACCAGACTTGTGGCTGCCTTTGGAGAGCTAATGCCTGGGATAGAGGCTTCTGGAGTACTGGATGATACGGTCAATATCTGGATCAAAATGGTGGTCTTAGGGGAGTATTTGATTTTAGAAAATTCCTCAATCTGTACCCTTATAATTTATGTACCTTATGTATCTTATACTTTAAGAAAAATATACTTTAAAAATCCAGTTGGGATAGAGACTAAGAGAGGGATTCTATCTTGCTGTAGACTAATTTCTGTTCAACTCTTACTTGATTCTACATTGTCTTCTGATTTGCTTCTGTGCTTCCTTCACTACCAGGTCAACAACCTCTTTCATTGGGGAAGACTCGAGGTCTGGTTTGCAGTGGCTAGAAATGCTGAAATACAAAGAAGCCCTTTTAGTTTTCATTAGGAAGGCATTATTGGCTAGATTTCACCTGCCCTGGCTGTTTGTGTTGATCACTTTGCAAAGCTATAAACAAGGGAACTGCAAGAAGAGGGGCTTTCCCAATGCCAGGGCACTCAGTGAAGGACATGTGCAAAATTGCTGGTTCAAAATTCTGGGTGGGTGACAATTTTATAAATCTCAGCCTTCAGACAAAAAAAAAAAAAAAATTTCTCTTGATTGGGTGTCTTCCGGAAGTCCATTGTGCTGTGGTTGTTTTCTAGTCTGTCACTAACAAATGTCCTCCTGACAAGAGAGCTGAAATTCGAGACTGTCTGCTTGCTGCTGCACTGGGATTTTTGCTGTTTGACTTTTTCATGGCTACTTGTCCCTAGGTGTTGCCTACTTAATAACAACTTTAGTGGATTAAATTTTTTTTAAGTAACTATTACAGAGTAGTCATATAAAAATACTAAAAAAAGACACCACCAAACAAAATTTTATTTATAAGGAACACACACAAATATATACATTAATACTTTTGTAAAAATACCCAAGCATTTGTTAGCTTTGCTTTCAAAACCTTTAAATTTTGATGAAGTCCACTTTATGTATTTTTCCCTCTTGTTGCTTGTGATTTGGATGTCATTTAAAAATAAATTGCCTAATTCAAAGTCACAAGCATTTACACCTGTGTTTTCTAGTAAGAGTTTTGGAGTTCTACCTCTTAAATTTGGGTTTTACATTTTGATTCATTTTGAATAATTTTTGTATATGATGTGAAGTAAAGATCCAAATGTATTCATTTGCTTGTGAATATCGTCTCAGCACCATTAACATTCTTATTCCTCATCTTAGCATCCTTGTCAAGAATCAACTGACCATAAATGTGTGAATTTATTTCTGGACTCTCACTTCTATTCTATTGGTCTATATGTCTACATTTATACCAGTACCACACAGTATTAATTACTATAGCTTTGGAGTATATTTTGGAATCAGGAAGCGCAAAATCTCCACTTTGTTCTTCTTTATCAAGACTTTTTTGGCTATTCTGTGTTTCCTACATGTCCATATAAATCTTAGAATCAGGTTGTCAATATCTGAAATAAAGCCAGCTAAGATTTTGATAGGAACTGTGTTGAATCTGTAAATCGGTTTAAGAAGTATTACCATCTTAACAAAGTTGGACAATCTTAACAGTATCTTCCAATCCATAAATCTGAGACATCTTCCTATTTAGTTAGGTCTTCTTCAATTTCTTTCATTGGTGTTTTTTAGTTTTCAGTGTGTAAGCCTATATAGTTCCTTTGTTAACTACTAAGAATTTTTTGATGCTATTGTAAATGGAGTTGTTTTCTTAATTTAATATTTGGATTGTTCACCGCTTGTGAGCACATTTTATTTTGTCCAAGAGTGAACTTTCAATTTGATTGAAATAGTCCTTAGGAAGTCACTCTCAAATATGGCTTAACAGAAAAGATGCCTTTTATGGCATGAATAATTTAGTGGGAACAGTAACCCCTCATAGATAATTTTTTTTGCAATCTTTAAAACTTGAACTAACACTTCTAAAATTGAATTTAATCTCTTTAGAGGAGGTAGAGTATACATATACATCTTTGTAGTGTTATCAATGAGACAATTGTACTAGTACAAATTAAGAGAAGTACACAAAGCATTCACTTCCAGACCATTTTGGAAAATATCTTATTTTTCAGATTAGTCATTGTAACTCCTAAATTTGATTAATAACTTTCATGTTATCCAGATAGACTGTTATAAGTTGCTTCCAGGCTGGGCGCAGTGCCTCATGCCTGTGATCCTAGCACGTTGGGAGGCTGAGGCAGGAGGATTGCTTGATGCCAGGAATTTGAGACTAGCTTGAGCAACATAGCAAGACCCTATCTCTATATAATAAATTAAATTTAAAAATTTGCTTCCATAAAATATATCTCAGTTATACCCTGAAGATACTTTCATGTCCCAGGGATATTGTGTACTAAGCATTATGTGTGTCTGGTGAATTTTACAGTTTTCAAATGGTCCTATAAAGTGCAAAATGCAGTCAATCAGCAAAAGGATTTTGTTAATCCAACTTCATCTTGTCACTAACCAACTGATACTCTGGTTAAGTTCGCATCATTTCCAGGGTTTAAACGAAATTTTTGTCTCTTTATTATGCCAGGATTACTCTATCTTCTGAGAAGACAAAAAGTACCTTTTGCTAAGATTTCCCTATACTGTGGTCGTGTACCAAACAAAATTCTTCAGCTTTACTTGTGTGGTGCTAAAACAGTTGTGTAGCCAGCCAGCCTTCTTTTCCTTGCCCACTTGAAGGCTGCAACTGTTAAACAGCACTGCCCTCTTGTGAGCAAACTCCAAAAGGACCAGCTTGAAAAAGTCCCCTCAATTTAACTGCTGCCTGTCTGTCATAAAAACTGCACTCCACTTGAAACCTAAAGTTTGTGAACCACCAGTTTCTACTACAGATTTCCATCACAGGTTCACAGAGCCCTCTAGAGATACTCAATTTTCACCCTAAAAGAACAAGAACATTCCCGGCATTCTAATAGTCACAATCTTCTCTCTCTTCCTCTATCTACAGCAATTTAATATTTTTTAGGTTTCTAAAATCTCAATGTGTTTCACAAACTGATGTAATTAAACAACTTCAACTATGTTTTTTCCCTCAATAATGAATGCTTCATGACAGTAGGAAATTGACCGTAAAGAAGAAGGCAGGAAAATCGATGTAGATTGTCAGTTTGTTTCAGAGATACTGCCTCTCATTTTTGTGGAAAAGAAACCAGAGGTCCAGAGAAGCTCAGAAATTAGCAAAGCACGTGGTTCAGAGTCCTTGTCTCTTGCATCTCAGTGCAGCCTGTTATTGCTACAGAATGTGACAGGATGTAATTCCTTAAAGGCAGAAGCTGCTTCCATAATGTTTCTATCTTCCTGACAGACTGGCATTATGAGCAACATTGAATATGAAGGGCTTTCTCACCCATCAATATTTTTCTTGTTAAACTATAGGTATTGATTTATTAGTTATGTAAATAGTGTTTGCATTTAATGAAACTATAAAATCAATACGTGGATCAATATACAAAGTATTGCCAATAGGAATTATTCCTGTCCGAGCAGGACTCTCCTTAATACATAAATAATGCTATCAATACCTCTAACAACTCATGTCTCTTGTCCCATTCCTTGGGCTCCTTTTTCCATTCAGCAAATGTTTATTCGATGTTCCATGTGTCAGGTAATATATTACTACAAGACCCTGTGGACTTTTCTTATTCACCTTCCTCTCATTCATTTTCATCTATATCTTATCAGGTTGGAACGCAAGATGCTTAGTTATCCACAGCACATTGTTTAGTGTAGCAGGCTGTACTTGTAAACTGCAAATCAGTAGAAGCAATGTTGGATGAGTGCTTTTTCTCCTTTCATTCAACACATGTTTTGAACTGTGACATTTCCCAGCTTTAAGATATTTTATAGATTTAAATCATGCTCCAAATAAAAGAGTTGAGTGTGTTAGCTGCAAAATAGACAGGTCTTAAGCAGAAACGGATACTTACTTTATTGTGACCTTTGTCCTCTTTCAATGAACTGGCTGCTGGAGAGAAATAGGTACCTATGAGAGGCAATAGCACAGTGAGGTTTGGGGCCAGATGGATGAGTCATTCCTGTTCTGCTTCTTTTCAGCTGTATGAGCTTGGGCATAATTAACTTTTTATTTTTAGCTTCATAGGGTTGTTATGAGGATGAAGTGAAATTTTACGTGCGCGCGCGCACACACACACACACACACACACACACAAATTAGCACACCCTAAGTGCCCAATAAGTATTCACTCTTGGCCGGGCGCGGGGATTCACGCCTGTAATTCCAGCACTTTGGGAGGCCGAGGCGGGCCGATCACGAGGTCAGGAGATCGAGACCATCCTGGCTAACGATGTGAAACCCCGTCTCTACTAAAAATACAAAAAATTAGCCAGGCATGGTGGCGGGCGCCTGTAGTCCCAGCTGCTCGGGAGGCTGAGGCAGGAGAATGGCGTGAAACTGGGAGGCGAAGCTTGCAGTGAGGGCCACTGTACTCCAGCCTGGATAACAGAGCGAGACTCCATCTCAAAAAAAGAAAAAAGTATTCACTCTTATTGTTACATGCTCTACCTTGTGTTTTCTTTCATTTACTTTTAGTAAAGTATATTATTTCTTATCATTTATTTTCTTTTCATTTTTGGCAGCTTTATTGAGGTATAATTAACAAATAAAATTGTATATATTTACGGTATACAATGTGATGTTTTGATTCAGGTACACATTGTGGAATGATTACCACAATCAAGCTAATCAACATATCCATCACCTCACTTAATTATCTTTGTGGTGAGAACACTTAACGTCTGTTTTCTTAGCAAATAGCAAATATATAATATGTTGTTATTATGTATAGTCACCATACTGCACACTAGGTCTCTGCAGGAATTATTCAACTTATAACGGAAAGTTTGTACTCTTTAATCAACATCTTCCGATTTCCCCCAGCCCTCCATCCCTGCTAACCACCATTCTACTTCTGTTTCTATGAGTCTGACTTTTTAACATTTCACCTGTAAATGAGATCATGCAGTATTTGTCCTTGTGAACCTGGCTTATTTCATTTAGCATAACATCTTCCAGGTTGATCTGTGTTGTCTCAAATGACAGAATTTCCTTCTTATTTAAGGCTAATAATAATATTCCATTGTGTGTGTGTGTGTATGTGTGTGTTTATACATGCCATATTTTCTTTATCCATTCATCTAGCAATAGACACTAAGGTGGATGTCATATTTTGACTATTGTGAATAATGCTGCAAAGAACATGGGAATGCAGATATCTTTTGGAAATAGTGATTTTATTTCCTTTGATATATACCCAGAAGTGGGATTGCTGGATCATACGGTAGTTTTAGTTTTAATTTTTTGAGGACCCTCCACATTGTTTTCCATAATGGTTGTAACAATTCTGATTCCCACAAATAATGTCTAAGGGTTTCAATTTTTCTACATCCTTGCCAGTGTTTTTGGTTTTTTGATTTTTTTTTTTTTTTTTTTTTTGGTCACCCAGGCCAAAGTGCAGTGGTGCAATCATAGCTCACTGTAGCGTTGAACTCCTGGGTTCAGTCTCCCGAGTAGCTGAGACTACAGACATATGCCACATGCCACCATGCCTGGCTATTTTTTTTTTTTTTTTCCATGGAGACACAGTCTTACTATGTTGACCAAGCTGGTCTTGAACACTGGCCTCAAGTGATCCTCCTGCCTTGGCCTCCCAAAAGTGCTGGGATTATGGTTGTGAACCACTGGGCTGGGCCTTATCTTTTGCATTTTTGACAATACCTGTCCTAACAGGTATGAGGTAATAGTTCATTATAGTTTTGATTTGCATTTCCCTATTGATGAGTAATATTGAGTACCTTTTCATATACCTATTAGCCATTTGTATGCCTTCTTTGGAAAAATGTCTATTTATGTCCTTTGCCAATTTTCAATCAGGTTATTATTGCTATTTCTTATATATTTTGGATATTAACCCTTTATTAGATATATGGTCTGTAAATATTTTCTTCCATTCTGTTGGTTGCCTTTTCATTTTGTTGATTGTTTTCTTTTCTGTGCAGAAACATTTTAGTTTGATGTAGTTTGTTTTTACTGCCTGTGCTTTTGGCGTTACATCCGAAAAATAATTTCCAATGGCTTTTCTAATTCAGTAAATGTAAAAAACAACAAATAATAGTAATAACTAAGACAAATGTCATAGAGTTTTTCCCGTGTTTTTCATTAGGAGTGTTACAATTTCAGGTTTTATGCTTAAATTTTCAGGTATTTTTCAGTTGATTTTTGTGTGTGGTGTAAGACAATCATCTAATTTCATTTTGTTTGCATATGGATATTGTTTTCCCAGCATCATTTATAGAAGAGATTGTCCTTTTCCTATTGTGTGTTCTTGGAACCTTTCTCAAAGACCAGGTGATTGTAGATACGTGGATTTATTTTTAGTTCTCTATTCTGTTCTATTTATGAATGTGTCTGTTTTTATCCCAGTACCATACTGTTTTGATTACTATAGCTTTGTAATACAGAACAATGCCTCTAGATTTTTTCTTCTTGTTCAAGATTGCTTTATCTATCAAGGTCTATTTTGGTTCTATATGAATTTTAGTACTTTTCTATTTTTGTGAAAAATGCCATTTGAATTTTGATACAGATTGTGTTCAATCTGTAGATTGTGTTGGGTAACATGGACATTTTTAGAATATTGATTCTTCTGATTCATAAATATAGGATATAATTCCACTTATTTGTGTCTCCTTTAATTTCCTTCATCAGTGTTTTCAGTGTAGATTGTTACCTCCTGGGTTAAGTTTATTCCTAAGTATTTTTTGTTGATGTTATTGTAAATGGGAGAATTTCTTTTTCAGGTAGTTAATGTCATTGACAGAAACACTACTGTTTTTTGTAAGTTGAGTTTGTGAACTCAACTTTACTGAATTCCTTTATCAGTTCTAAGTTTTTTAGTGCAATTGTTAGGATTTTCTACATATAAGATCATGTTGTTAGCAAACAAACAGTTATACTTCCTTTTCTATATGGATTTTTTTTTTTCCTAATTGCTCTGGCTGGGACTTACAGTACTGTGTTGAACAGAAGTGGTGAGAGTGAGTATCCTTATTTTGTTCCTGATCTTGGAGGAAAAGCTTTCAATTTTTCACCATTCAGTATGATGTTGTCTGTGGGATTGTCACATAGGACCTTTATTGTGTTGAGGACATTCCTTCTATACCTAATTCAGTGAGAGTTTTTATTGTGAAAGGATGTCGAATTTTGTCAAATGCTTTTTCTATGAATTTTGTTCTTCATTCTGTTAATATGAGGAATATCATTTTTTGATCTATCTTGAAACATTCTTTCATTCTAGGGATAAATCCCATTTGATCATGGTGAATGAATCTTATAATGTACTATTGAATATGGTTTCCTAGTACTTTGTTGAGGATTTTTTACATCTATGTTAATCAGTGATACTATTTTTTTACATCTGTTAATCAGTGATATTATTCTATGGGTTTCTTGTCTTGTAGTGACATTTTCTGGCTTTGGTATCAGGGTGAAGTTGGCCTAAAAAATTAGTTTGGAAGTATTGCCTTCTTTTCAACTTTTTTTGAAGACATTAATTCTTCTTTAAATGTTTGGTAGAATTCAGCCAGGAAACCATCTACTACTGAACATTTCTATGATGGGAGACTTTTAATTATGGATCCAGTCTTCTCACTCATTATTGATTTATTTAGATTTACAATTTCTTCCTGATTAGGTTGTATGTGTCTACAAATTTATCCATTTCCTCTAGGTTATTAGACTTTTTTGGTATATAGTTATTCATAGTAATCTCCTATGATCCTTTGTATTTCTGTATTATCAATTCTAATGTCTTTTCTTTCATTTTATTTATTTGATTCTTCTTTCTTTTTATCCTAGTTGATTTGGCTAAGGGTTTGTCAATTTTGTTTGGCTTCTCAAAAAATAAAAATAAAAAAGACAAGACAACTTTTAGTTTGTGGATCTTTGTTATTGGTTTTCTAGTCCCATTTACTTCTAGTCTGAGTTTCACTATTTCCTTCCTATGCCAACTTTGAGTTAGTTTGTTTTTCCTTTTGTAGTTCCTTGAGGTGCAGTGTTAGGCTGTTTATCTGAGAGCTTTCTTTTTTGATATAGGCATTTATTACTCTAAACATCCCTCTTAGAAATGCTTTTGCTGCATCTCATGTTTTGGTGTGTTGTGTTTCCATTTTCATTTGTCTGAAGATATTTTAAAATTTTGTCTTTGACTCTATAGTTGTTCAGAAGCACATTGTTTAATGTCCACCTATTTGTTAATTTTCCATTTTCCTCCTGTATTGATTTCTAGTTTCATATCATTATCATTGGAAAAAATATTTGATATGATTTTAATCTTCTTAAATTTGTTAAAACTTGTTTTGTGGCCTAATATATGTCCACCCTAGAGAATTTTCTGTGTGCAGATGAACAGAATGTGTATTATGTTGCTGTTGGGTAGAATGTTCTGCAATATCTGTTAAGTCCATTGTTGCCTTATTGATTTTCTCTCTGATTCGTTGATATTGTTGAAAGTGAGTAACAAAAATTCCCTACTATTGCTGTGTTACAGTCTATGCCTCCCCTCAGATCTATTAATGTTTGCTTTATATATTTAGGTGTGCCAATGTTAGGTACATATACATTTATGATTCTTATATACTCTTGATGAATTGACCCTTTAATCACTGTATAATGACTTTATTCTCTCTTTTTACAGTTTTTGACCTAAGGTTTTTGTCTGAAATAAGTATGACTACTTCTGTTCTCTTTTAGTTTCTTTTTGCATGGGATATTATTTTTCATCCCTTCACTTTCATTCTGAGTGTTTTTTAAGTTGAACTGAGTTTCTTGTAGGCAGAATATAGTTGGGTCTTTCTTTTTAAAATCAATTTAGCCACTCTATGCCTTTTGTTTAGATAATTTAATGCATTTACATTAAGAGTAATTACTGATAGGTAAGAACTTATTAGTGCCATTTCGTCCATTGTTTTCTGATTGTTTTGTAGATTTTTTTTTTCTTCCTCTCTTGCTTGCTTTCTCTGTGGTTTGATGGTCTCCTGTAGTGGTGTGCTTTGAATCTTTTCTTTTTTTTTTATCTTTTCTGTATCTATTGTAGGCTTTTGTTCTATGGCTACCCTAATGGTTTCATAAAATATTTTAAACTTATAGCCAGCTATTTTAAGCTTGTAACAACTTAATTTTTGTCAAATACATAAACTCTACACTTTTTCTCCTCCTACTCCCATGTTTTATATTTTTGCTGTCACATTTTACATCTTTTTATTATTTGTATTCCTTAACAAATTATTGTAGCTTTAGTTGTTTTTAATAGTTTTGCCTTTTTAACCTGTATAGTAAAGATATAATTGATGTATCCATCATCACAGGGTTAGAGTGTTTTGGGTTTGACAGTGTTATTACTTTTACCAGTTAGTTTTATACTTTCATATGTTTTCATGTTACTAATTTGTGTCGTCTTCCTTTAGTTTTAAGAACTACTTTCATCATTTCTTATGACAGGTCTAGTGTTGGTAAATTCTCTCAGGTTTTGTTTGTCAGAGAAAGTCTTTATCACTCCTTTATTTTTGAAGGATAGAATTGCTGGGCACAGTATTCTTGGTTGGCAGGTTTTTTTTTTTTCTGTCAGAATTTTCAATACAGCATCCCACTCTCTTTTGGCTTGTAAGGTGCTGAAAAATCTGGATAATCTTACAGGGGTTCCCTTGTACATAATAATTTGCTTTTTCTTACAGCTTTCAAGAATCCCTTTGTCTAACTTTTGACAATTTGATTATGATGTGCCCTGGTGTGAGTCTCTTTGGACTAATTTTACCTCATGTACTTTAGGCTTTCTGGATATTTTCTCCTCAGGCTTGGGATGTTTTCTGCCATTATTTCTTCAAAAATGTTTTCTCTCTCTTCCTCTTCTTTTAGCATATCAATAATTCCTAATTTGTTCTGTTTAATGTTGTCCCATAAGCCTCTAAGCTATTGTCACTCTTTAAAAAATTTTTTTCTGCTCAGATTGGGTGATTTCCAGTGATCTGTCTCCAAATTCACTGATCCTCCCTTTTCCAGAATCTATTGTCAAATTTCTTTACTAAAGTTTTCAATTCAGTTATAGTATTCTTTAGCTCTGTGATTTCTGTTTGGTACTTTTAGATATTTTCTATCTCTTTGTTGGAATTTTCAATTTATTCTTGCATTGCTTTCCTAACCTTGATAAGCATCTTTACAGTCATCATTTTGAATTCCCTGTTGGGCAGACCACATATTTTCACCTCACTTGGGCCAGTTTCTGGGGATTCATGTTTTTCTTTTATTTGGAATATATATCCTTATTTATTCGTCTTTCTTGACTCACTGTGTTGGGTCTGTGCATTAGATAAGACAACTGCCTCTTCCAGTCTTGTCAGACTGGCCTACTGTAAGAGAAAAATCTCACCAATTTGCTTTGCCAAAGATAAGGTGCCTTTCAAATCTTGTGTTTGTCTCTGTTTTTGGTGCTGCTCCCCTTCCCAAATTAGGACGTACCATGTTCTGTCAATACTCTAAGATCAGTAAGGTAGGAGCCAGTCTCTCTGATGTAGCTGGAAAAGCTGGTGGGGGGATGTTGGGTATGTATTTTCACTGCTATCCTCATGGTGAAACTGAGTGTTGTGGTTTATCTCCCACTGTTTCTGCTCTAAGCTAGAGAGAGGATCTGTGACAAAATCCTGTACTGGAGTTCAGGCTGCATCATCTGAGCTTGAGGAGACAGCTGATGGAAGTAGGCCTGTTGTATATCCACCTCTTTGTTTTCTGTAGTCTAGGGCCACTTAGGAATGAAAGTGGCAACTTTCAGAGCTAGGTCATTATGGAGACAGTCCCTTTGGTGAGAGCTATAAATTTGTGGCATTTGGTGCATGGACACACTCCTTCCAGGAAAAATAGGTAGACCTTGGTGTGAGGAAAGGCTTGAGAATTGCCCAGCTCTAGCTCTGACTGCTGGAGGGCTAATGTTTGTCTTACCTGTTAGGTCCCTGACACAAGTTCATTAGGAGCCAGGCTGTCATATAGCCACTGGAAGAGTGTGTAGTGAGCCCCTTTTGGAGAGAAAAACGGTAGCTGTGTTTCAGCCTCATTTCTGCACTGTTCCCAGGAAGTATAGCCTCTGAAACTACTTCTGTGTAAATTTAAAACCACTTTTATGTTCTATGATCTAGAGGTACTCACATATGCCTCGTCTCTTCTGCTCTCAGAGCTAGGAGGTTTTTAGGATGCAGTTCTTCAGACAGTAGTTATGAAAGTTGGGGCACTCAATGCATGGCATAAATCCCTTCTGCAGATAAACAGGAAGCTGCTTTTTAAAAGCTCCTTCTCTACACTGCTCCTAGGGATGGAACTTCTGGAAGAGCTGTGGATCTCTACAAAACTGCCACTTTCCCCCTATAGTCTAGTGAGACTTGTATATGCTTAATCTCCTTCACTCCTAAAGCTGGTTAAGTAAGAGCCAAACTGTGGGGAAGCTTAGAGTTAGGACTTTACATATGAGATCTATACCCTACTTGCCACAGGGAGAAGCTGAATTTGGGGATTCCTTTCCTGATTGTATGATGTTGTGCCTGGGATGGCATCGGTGCCTGAGCATGCCTCGGCTTTTCCTATCTGTTTGGTGTGGATATTTTTCACTTACCTGGTTGGATCAGAGTTTCTCAATTGATTTCTTACTTTCTCTCAGAGATAATTGATCTGTGAATAGATGTTTATTTGGTGTGCCCAAGAGTGGAGGGAGAGGCAAGGGCCTCCTACTCTGCCAAGTTGCTGAGGTCACCTCCTTGTCTCTTATAACTCATTGTTTTTTAAGACCTTGTCCCTCTGTAACATCACACCTAGTATTATCTTTGTAATGTGGTTGACTTCCTATGCCCTACTTGGAACAGCATGAGTGTTCAAAAATGTGCATTAAATGAATGCATTGACCCTATGTTAAAAATGTTAGAAAAACCTGCTCCTGCTTCTTCAGTGCTCCTTCCACAGAGAGAAGGTCCCATCAAAGATGATTGTTCCAATGGAAACACTTGTGATACAAATTACCAGACTAATCAAATGACAGACATTTAGTGGGTATGTGCAGAGTAGGCCAAGGTGGGGACAGAATTCCTAATAGATAGACTGAATAAATGCTTAGATCACCAGTAAATGGGGACATGCAAATAGAACAAAATTTGGATACAGATTTTGATATTTTAAAAAATGTATTGCATCATTATCATGCTAAGAGTTTGAACTTTGTTGAAATTCTCTTTTACTTCAGGGTTTAGATCTTGAAAAATATTGTATTACATATGGTGGATAGTTGTGGGATGTGAAGCGTAATCTCTTTAATGCTGAAGACTTTTAAAGATCTTCACCCAGCCCTGGGAGGGTGTTGTCTCTGATCAAATTATGGTCAGAGTTTAATTTCCTGGCTTCCAAAAAATCTTCTGTTAGTTTCTGAGGTCACAGGGCAGGGAAAAAAATCTCATGATTCTGGAATGAAGTTTGAAGAGATTAGAGCTTGACAGAACAGGCAGTACATATCCTTTCATGAAGACAAACCATATGCTTCAAGCTTTGGGTTTTGCTGGTGACTGGCGAGCACTCAGGGAAAAAGTCCCAGTGGAGAGGACAGGAAAGGCCTCCCCAGCTGGTCACCTTCATTCGGCATCATTTGCTACCCTGGAGCCAATGTGATTGACCCTCTGCCTCTCACGCACCCCTTGGCAGCAGGTTGGCCCTTCCTGATGATTTTTCTTCATTCACAACTGTTCTGGAGGCACATCCTGACCTGATTTTACCTTTGTGAAGAATTTCATGGGTGACTATAGAGATATTCATGGATGACTCTGCAGTAACCCATGATTCTACAGATATTTATTAAGGCCCAGAAAACTCTAGAGATGGTCTTCACTGAATGGATTTCCATTTCTTGCAAAAGAAAAAAAAGAAAAGGCTCAAATTAAGACAAGTAGTGAGATATGAGGTCAGAGGAAAATAACGAGGAGAGTTCACAGACTCAGTCATGACATAAATAGAAGATGGAGATGTTTAACTTAGAGAACAGTGGTGAATTCAACCTCATGGAAGAAAAAATAAAACATGGAAAGACAGCTTGTTAAATTAAATTTTCTGCTGTTTATCAAGTTGAATATCTTCATCTTCCCTTTTATTGACATAGATGTCTCTCTGGTGAAATCATTTCAGTGACTGAGAAGGCTGAGTAATTTTCACCACTGGCCTTGTCTAGGAGGGGTCTGGGGGACACCCGTCATTGTTTGCACTGCTTGGGTTGAGTGATGCAAGTCTCAAGCGGCAACCTGCAATAGTCTTGGCTTCTCTGAGTGCCTCGGGCCTTGTTCTAGACAATATTTCTTTTTAGGCTGAGGAGTGGCAGGCTGCCCACACTACTTTCTTCCCAGTATCAAATGAAACCTTCCTTAAGTGTTACTACATGTTAATAAACATAGTCAGTGAAACCCACTTAAAAAGAATGAACTGTTTATGAAAGAAACCTTTTGAAAGACAGAATATTTTTCCCTGTGGGCCAGAGCTTAGGCAGGAAAACAAAGGACTCTTTCAATGGCTTAGAACATGATGGAGGATGGATTCTGACTTTCCAACTACAAAAACAATGATGCTTTTAGCATCAATACCTGCATTACTCCAGGTTGTAAATATACTTTACAGACACAGACTGGGCCTTTCCAACTTTTTACCTCAGTGTTCTTTGAACTCCTTAAAGGGCAGTGATGTTGGCCCCAATTTGCACACTGAGAAACTGAGGCAGAAGAAATCTAAGCAGTTTGTCCACCAGATAACTTATAAGTGAAGTCAAGAATAGAACAAACGGAAACTGAATGCTTCCATGACACAGGAGCATCTGCCATCTGGAATAGTTCCTTCTTTTTCTCTAGTTGATCTCTTTCTTTTCTGTTTTTGTCTTTCATTTTCTGATTTGTTAATTCTTAGCTCTTGTCAGTGAATTGGGGTCAGCGTGAACGTTGGCACATCCATCAGAAGGTCTGTGTTGGTCCAGGAGACAAAGAATCCACAGCTTGTATCAGCCAGCCTGTGCAGGTTGTTGCAATTCCTTTGAACAATATTATTAGCAAAACTCATCTTGAAAACAATATTCTTTCATCCTAACCTATTTTGTACTTCCAGAAACACTACTGTAAAGTACAGATGCTCCTTGACTTACAGTGCAGTTATATCCTGATGAACCCATCATAAGTTGAAAATATCCTCGTTAGAAATACATTTTATGAACCTAACCTGTTGAACATCATAACTTAGCCTCGCCCACCTTGAATGTGCTGAGAACATTTATATTAGCCTATAATTGAGAAAATTAACTAACACAAAGCCTATTTTATTGTATGGTATTGAATATCTCATGTAATTTATTGAATACTGTATTGAAAGTGAAAAAGAATAATTGTATGGGTACTCAAAGTGTGGTTGCTACTGAATGAACATTGCTTTTGCATCATCATAAAGTTGAAAAAGTCTATGTTGGAATCTACAGCTTGTGTAAACCAGCTTGTGCAGCTTGTTGCTATTCTTTTGAACAGTAAGATATTGTCAAAACTTAACTTGAAAAAAAGATAAACCATCATAAATTGGGTATTGTGTGTATAAAATTTTACATGTGTACATTTAAAAAATCTCCAGTGTTTGGCTTTCTAAAAAAATAAATGGAACCTAAATAGTTCTTAATTTCCCCCTATGGTTAGTCTCCTAGCTGTTAAATGTATATTTATTTACTTATTCTTTTTTTATTTGACAGCTATTTGTTTGAACTTACTTTTGGCACAGCATTGGGCTTTGTAATGAATACTATACAACAGATCAAAATCTTCTATAAGATTTTAAAAAGATTAAATCTTTAAGATTTAAAAAATTTTTAATTTTTTTTCTTTCTTTTTTTTTTTGGCTGAGTCTTGCTCTGTTGCCCAGGCTGGTTTATAATGGCATGATCTCAGCTCACTGCAACCTCTGCCTCCCAGATTCAAGTGATTCTCCTGCCTCAGCCTCCCGAGTAGCTGGGACTACAGGTGCACACCACTACGCCTGGCTAATTTTTGTATTTTTGGTAGAGACGGGGTTTCACCATGTTGGCCAGGCTGGTCTCGAACTCCTGACCTCATGATCCACCTGCCTTGGCCTCCCAAAGTGCTGGGATTACATGTGTGAGCCACTGCTTTCGGCAAAAATTTTAATTTCTTAAGATTAAAAAAAATTTAAATCTTTAAGTTTAAAAAATAAAGTCTATTTAAGGAATGGGAATTAGTGTCTGGTTGGTTGCTTTTCCCCAGTTAAATAGCCAGGCACAGTAGCTCGTGCCTGTAATCCCAGCACTTTGGGGTACCAAGGCAGGAAAATTGCTTGAGGGCAGGAGTTTGAGACTAGTCTGGACCACATAACAAGACCCCATCTTTACAAAAAATTTTAAAATTACCTGAGCATGGCAGCATGTGCCTGTAGTCCCAGCTACTTGGAAGACTGATGTGGAAGGATCTCTTGAACCCCAAAAGTTCGAGGCTGCAGTGAGCTATGATGACTCCATTGCATTCCAGCCTGGGCAAACAGAGAAATACTCTTAAAAAACTGCAAGTTCGCTCAGTGGAAATAAGTGTCACTTTGAGTGATCAACCATTATTGATGCATAGGCTGATACTATTTTGAAATATTGATAAACTTTCTCTTATGGACACCATGGTAGAAAACCTTCCTCAAGTCAACCAAGTACCGTATTACCTTGGTAAGGCTGTTTCTAGAGATGTTTAAGAGTAATAAAGGATCATTGTTCAGCCTTGACAAGACAGACAATAAGACCAAAATATTCTCAGAAGCAATAGTTATTAAAACCAAAGCTTTCTATTTGAAAAAAAAGCTTTTGAGTGTGTTTTTGAAAAATTTTACGAACACATAGAAACTTGTACATGAATGTTCATAGCAGGATTTTTCATCTTGTCTAAAAGGTGGAAACAACCTAAATGTCATTCCTGGATGGATAAGCAAAATGTTGTATGTTCATACAGTTGAATGTTATTTAGCCATCAAAGGCATGAAGTACTGACATGTGCTATAGTGGGGGTGAACAGTGAAAACAAAAGTGAAAACAGCCAGATATAAAAGGCCACAGTTTGTATGATTCTACTCACATGAAATGTCCAGACGAGGTAAATCCATAGACAAAAAGTAGACTATTGGTTGCCAAAGCTGGGAAAAGGAGGGAATTGGGGTGATTGCTAATGGGTACAGGGTTTCTCTCAGGTAATGAAGAGGTTCTAGAGTTAGTGGAGATGGCTGCATAAGTGAATATACTAAAAAAAATCACTGAATTGTACACCTTAAAAGAGTAAACTTTCATGGCAAATGAACTATATTTCAGTAGTGATAACACCAGAACAGGAGCAACAGCTACAACAACAAACTTGAAAAGAGAATACAGGAAGAGTTAGGCAAAAGGTTTCAATGACCTCCTGGGCTGGAAGACCTTTGCATCCCACCTTTGCAGAAGGAGATCAGCTTCAAAGATTGCTCACCTCTTCATGAAGAAGCATTGTGAGATCCAAGTCGACTTTGGTGGAGGATTTGTTCTTGAGAGGGAGCAGCGGAGGTTACTCAGCAACATGCACCTGCAAATCCCACTTGTATCTTGGGACCGGAAAGATTCTTGCTTATTCTTCAAGGCTTTGCTCAGTCCATCCAACAATTCCCCACCTTTAAAAGACTGGGAAAATTGAAAGTGACCACCTCTGAATTAGAAACAAATGAAATGAACAGAATAAAGTTCATGGGGCTATAGATGCCAGAGAGCATAGAAATAGTCTGGAAAGGAAAGTCCTAGATGTCAGCAGGGCCTAGTATAATTTGCTTGATATCATCTCCCTGCTCTGAGGCATGAGAAGGATGAGACCTGTCTCCAGGCTGTCACCTTATAACTTATATTTGTGGGAGGCCATTCTCCTGCTGCATTGTTGCTCTTGTGGTCAGTTGTGCTTGATGCTATGAGCTAAGGGGGTTTGGCTTTTCTTCTTGTTGTCAAGTGTCCTGCTTCTGATGTTTCCAGGAACCCACTCCTTTGATCTTAGCCTTCACCCTCTGTAGCTTTGGGGCCTAGTGGAAAGAGATGGAATTAGAAATCAGAAACACTGATTGTAAAACAACCTCTACTTATCCGTGAGACCTACACTGGAGTCTCCCAACCACAGTGTTGCAAGTGCATTGTGCTGGTGCTTCAAACTGTGGCTCTTTCTCACCCTTGGGGTCACTCAGAAACTGGGTGGCTGAAGCTCCCAGGAACAGCACCTTTGGCTGTTAGCTGGCTTGCTCAGGGTGCCTCAGAGGGCAAACCTAGCAGGGTGAGGCCTGCAGAGTCCCAGGTGGTGAGCACTGTTAGCTACATCAGCACTCATGGCTCCCTATCAACACTGTGCACTGCCAACAGGAGCTCTGCCACCAGGACATCTCCAGCAGCCAGGGACAGGCAGAACCATGCCCATATTGTGCAAATGTGGCCGATGGTTTGTTGGGGGCAGGGAAGGGACATGTTCCAAGTGTCCAGATATGCCCAGAGCTCGGTCAAGGTGTGGACAGTTAGGAGTTGGGTATGGTGCTGGGGGAGGGATTCTGATTAGGGATTCCTGAGGGCACTGACCCACATGGCAGTCTCCCATTTTTCTCTTCATATGCATATATATAATAATTATGTACCAGTTTGGTTGATGGGCTATTTTTATAAGATTTCAGTTCAGTAATCAAGAAGGATTATTCTTTTTTATTGAGATAGAGTCTTGCTCTTTCGCCCGGGCTGGAGTGCAGTGGTGCCATCTTGGCCCCACTGCAACCTCTGCCTCCCAGGTTCAAGCAATTCTCATACCTCAGCTTCCTGAGTAGCTGGGATTACAGGCATGTGCCTCCATGCCTGGCTAATTCTTGTATTTTAATTTTGTATTTTTAGTAGAGATGGGGTTTCACCATGTTGTCCAGGTTGGTCTTGAACTCCTTGGCCTCCCAAAGTGCTGGGATTACAGGCGTGATCCACTGCACCCCGCCCATAGTAGGATGGTTCTTCTAACAACACATGCAGCTTTTGCAGATTAGAACTTCATTGTTATCTGGATATATTTGATACAAAAATTCTATTAAAGCCAAAGTCCTTTTGCATTATTTTGATGAAATTAATATTACTCTTGTCCATGAAAGAAAGGAAGAATTGTACCAAAACATACTGTTCCCAAATGACCAATTTGATATGTGCCCTACTGTCAAAGGGGACATGAGAAAAGAGGAAGTTCCGGACTTTCTGAGCCTCAATTTTCTCATCTGCAAAATAAACATAATAATTCATAATAAATTTAGGCTAGTGCTCAAGGGTGAATCTATTCTCCATGCCATGCCCTAAAATATTTAGGTTTTTTGATTAAGACATAAAAAAAGATTAAGAATTTTATAAAACAGGAATCTGGTAGAAGTTTTTTTCAACTAAGGCCCTTTTATTTTATACTTAAGGTAACATGAATTAAGAGCAGGCATTGCCCATAGTGGTTTCTCAGCCTTCTGTTGGTGAAGTTTTCACCCCTTCGTTTTACATGTTGAAACAGTGAAAATCTGCCAACCCTACAATCTTGGGAGGTAGACATGGAGATATCCTCAGGCCAACTCCAGGTATATGGTCTGTTCCCTGCTTCCCCCCAGGGCAAGGTGTCCACCTCCTTCCTCCGTACTCAGGTTAATCTACAGTGATGGTATCTTCTTATAAATGCTTCACTTTCTCATTTGGGCCTCCTCTGAGCCATGTGCTTGGTAAAACAACACAGGACAAAACAAAGACTGAAGCAATCACATAGTTTCTACTCCTCCGTTTATTTATTTTATATAAATTGTCTCTTGCGACTGGAGTGACCCAAGCCTTGGGATTCTATGTATTCAGGTCATGTCAAGTTCATCTGTTCTCCATACAAAGGGATAATTGTCACATGGCAAAAAGCTAAGAAGCCTTGGCCTACAAGGACATATACATACAAGGATTCTGTGACAGACCATCTTGCTGGGAACAACATTGCAGGGTTGTGATGAGGATCAAATGTGGTTATATGTGTTACGGGGCCTGGAAGAGACCTGCCCTTCCCTGGTGCATTGTAACTCTCCCCCACTGAACCCAGAGGAGAGAAGAGGTTATAGACCACAACGAGAAGCTTGTTTTCCTACCTAAAAAATGGTTCCTTTTTCTGAGGACTACTCAAGCAGAAATGGCTGGTGTAATGAGAAGGAATGTTACCACAATGCTGACTCATGGCCTCAGGTCACTTGTCGGAGTGTGCAGCATGAGGACAACCAGACAGATTCAGCAGAAACACCCACCATGCCAGTGGTGCTCAGGGCCAAGAATAACTCTAGAAAAGACTTGCTAAACCACACACCCTATTCTGGTATTTCTACCTTACAGGTGGTTTCATCAGCTCTAGAAACTTACAGTAGTCTCAGGGGACACAGGATGGGGAGCTTGAGGGAAAGTCTTTCAATGGAGCCAAGTAAGAGTGTTAAAGAATGTAAATATTCCAGCTTAAATCTTGGAATCACACACCAGCAGGAATCACCTTAAATACAGTAATACTTACTAATGCATAAAAGGTTTATTCTAATTTACCCATGTTTCTTCCAAGGAGAGAATTTTTTCGGTGTTGACATTGTTCCAAATTAGCCAGGAGCTGTGTTTGTAGTCACCATTTTGTCAAGATGAAACAGGCAATAATAGTCTTAGTAACCGAATCAAAACTTATCTTCTTGAATTTTGATGATGGACAGGAGTTTCATCATGCATGTTAATGCTATTGCCTGCTGGGTAAAGAGTGTGGGCTAAGTGTGTTGTAATTAAGGTGCCAATGATCTTGACTGTTCTGTGAACCAGTGTCAACTATAAATTAAGTCTATTTGGTGTGTGCTCAGGTCTTGTTGGGAGTTTTCCCTTTCACAGATGGATGACCTTGGTATTTGGCTGTCCTAGGTGCTGAAGGAGCATCCTATCATTCCTATTGTATCATATAAATTGAAGAGGCATTAATTTTATTCTTCAGTACAAGGTGAAAGACATATCATGATTCTTTTGTTTATTTACATCAAATTTAACCTAAGTTCCCATTCTGTAAGGTGGGTGGAAATTTCTATCTCTATTTTCTTTACCCTGGCCCCAGGATCTATGAAGATCCTAGCTCCACTCATTGTCCAGAGCACTTAAGGAAAGCCCTGTGGCCGCTTGAGTTTATAGTAATCACTACTGATATTTTATTTATCTTGGCCCACTTGGTTCCTTAAAGGCAAATACCTTGACTTCTTTTAGGCCAAGCTCGAAGATGGGCTTTGACAAGGTGAGATGTCTTGCTAAGCTGTACTGCAGAGATTAGCAAAGCCTTCACTCCCTTCCTGATCCTGAGAGGAAACTATCAACACTTTAAGACTACTGGGCTCAAGCGGTCTTCCCACCTCGGCCTCCTGAATAGCTGGGACTACAGGCTCACACCATTATACTCTGGCTAATTAAAAAAAAAATTTTTTTTTTAGAGATGGTATCACACTACGTTGTCCTGTTGTCCTGGGTGGTCTCAAACTCCTGGCCTCAAGCAATCCTCTTGCATTGGTCAGCCAAAGTGCTGGGATTACCGACGTGAGCCACCATACCTCGTCAGAAACCATCCATATTGTATATCTCCTTCTGATATGCCCACATCTTCAACTCTAAACCCATTCTTCTATCCCTGTACCTCTCAGAGTATCTGGCATAATTCTCCTGAATGAGCTAAGTTTCCTATGCATAAATATCCAAGGAGAGTGAAGATAGGTAAGGTGGTGGTTGGACATTGATTTTTCGATACCAGGCAATGCTGAATTTAGCCCTGCAAAACAAAATCTCTGAGGTAAGGAGAGTAAAGCCTTGGTCATTCTCTTACTGTAAGAAAGAAAAGAGTCTTTTCCAGAAAGATTGGGGTAAGAGGTTGGAGAGAGCCTTCTGGGTAGTGCAGGGCCTCAGGGCATGTGTAGGTACTATTGCAGGGGTAGGAGTGGCAGGTAAGAGTGGGGGAAGCAGGAAGCCTCACCTTTCTGCCTGATCCTTTACCCAAAGCAAAAGTCTTAAGCTGCTGGAAGAGGAGGCAGCAACATTTGTAGCGTCTAAGACAGATACAGACCCATTGCTGCTGAGGAAAGGCAAACTCTCTGCTCTGCGGGTTACAAAATGCCCTGGGCCAGAATCCTACACTATCACCATTAGGATCTCCCATCACTAGGGGAGGGCAGGAAGACTCACTACAGATACAAAGCAGAGCTTGGCTTTCATGGGAAGGATCATCAGGGACACTCAAATGCTGCTGAAGGGAACTGGAATATGCCAACCAAAGTATGCCTCTTTAGCATATGGATTATTTTGGGCTAAAGACCACTGAGAACCAGCAGATTCAGGAGAAGCTTTAAAAATGGGGAAAATTGTTATTTTTGTAAAGGAAATTTACATTTATAAAGAACATCTCTATTTGTAAACCTGTCTCCTTCTCCAGGAGAGGAGGATCAGGAAGAGGAGGACTATACCAACTCTATCCACGGGGAAGGTACTGATGTAAACCTGCATAATGAATCTTACTAAACAACCTTTGTTGACCATGTTTTTCTTGGTCACTTTCCCATAACTTGCCACCTCCCCCCTCCCTAGAAGGCCCAAACTCCTTTTCCTTTGTTTAGCATAGGATGGTATATAAGCCTCAATCATCTGGCTACCTCCTAGAGATACATTGTTTTCTCTGTGAACTCCTGTGCATGCTTATTCGTTCATAATTAAAACTTTTTTTCCCCTCTTGTTAAAAAAAAAGAAAGAAAGAGTCCCTATTTAATGAGAGCAAAATTAATTATCCTGTCAATTAACTTGTCATAATTGTAAATGTCACATTGGGTTCATAATCACTGAGAGCAAAAACTAGATGTGACTGAGAAACATAAACTAGGAGGGAAGGCGAACATATTGAACTCCTATTATATGCTAGATGCTGGGACACATATAGGTGTTTCATGTTTCATTTAATCCTTACAATAGGCTCGCTAGGAAGGCATCATTATTCCCATTTTCTGAGAAGAAATCAGGGGCCCAGAAAGATTAAGTGACTTGCTGTGATAGACATCCTTGGCTGCTAATCTCACACACTCCCACCCCTTTCTCCCTTGTCCATCTCCATTGTAGAGACAGGAAGAACTGAAGAGTCACTTTCTCAAACCTCCCTTTTGGCTAGGGGTGGCCCTGGGACACAGTGTTTGGCTATGAGACAAGTAGGAGGGTGATGGAAACTTTTAGGGGAGACTTTGCCCCGCTTTTCCCTTTTCTTCCTATCTTGAGGATGCCTATTCATCTTCAGGCAACTTGCACAAGTGTGAAGCTGAACAGCTGTTTCCCCCAAAGTCCTTAATGCTTTTCTAGTGACGTTCATTGTCTCACATCATTTATTCAGCTGAGAGCAGCCTGCGTACTCCATCTCACGCCACCACGTTCCAATCCTTCTCATACTTGTGAACCCAGCTCAGTTATTGCCTCTTTCCTGGAAATCTTTTCTAGTCTTCCTGAATACAGTGATTATTCTATCTCCCATGTCTCCACGACATGGTATCCATACCTCCTTTATGGTTCTTATGGTCTCCATGTCTGTTTTTCTCTGCTGTCATATAAGGCTTTCTAAGCAGGGCCTGTGTATATATTTATACTTCCCAGAAAAGCCTAGCATACATAGTGCCTGGAATACAGTAGCGTTCAACCAATATTTTTTGAGTGAATAAGAGAGAATTAATCCAAGGTCAGATTTGACTTTGCAGACTACCAAGAAGAGGCCAGGAGACTGCTACATGCTGGTCCTAACATAGTGAAGTCTGTTGAGTGAATGCCAGGCACTGCTATCCTCCAGACTTGGGTTATATGAGATAACTTAATGTCTTTTGCATAAGCCACTATTTTGGGGGGCATTGTGTGATTTACAGCTAAAAGGCTGCTTTCTCCTGATACACTCCCCAAGGCCATGGAACTGTCTGTAAAATCCAGCATAGCACACAGATGACACAATTCAATATCTGAACATTTAGACAGTACTAAACTACCTATAAGTGGGCATAGAATATCTGACAAAGATATTTGAAAAAGTTTTGAAAAAGGCTGGTGAACAGATTGAGTAGGTATTAAGATATTATTAGAGATGGGTAAAGTCCCCAGGACAGTACTACACCCAAGCAGAGCATGAGTACAACGGACAGGAAGAAGATGTAGCTTTCTCTTGTTGCTGCAGGATAATGATTTCAATTTATCAAAATTTATGGGGACCAGTCAGTGTGGGCATCTTCTCAGATTGCTGGGGTGCCCACATTTGCAACACGGTTATCCTTCTGAGTTTGAGTGTTTTGTTTGTAACCCAGACGGAAGTGGATGGAGAATCTCCATGTGTTCCATGAATAGTTATGGCTGCCCCTGACATAGAAAGGTTGGAGAAAGCAGCCAATTAATTCACACCTGAAACTGCTTAGAATTCTTGGCACTTTGCAGATCTTTGGAGAACATTTAGAGACCTGTAGTTCAAAATACAGTAGTGGCCAGGCATGGTGGCTCACACCTGTAGTCCCAGCACACTGGGAGGCCAAGAGGTGTGGATCGCTTGAGCCCAAGAGTTTAAGACCTGCCTGGGCAATATAGTGAGACCCTGTCTCTACTAAAAATACAAAAAATTAGTTGGGCATGGTAGCACACACCTATAGTCCAAGCTACTCTGGAAGCTTGGAATCAATCTAAGGCCAGATTTGACTTTGAGCCTGGGAAGTGGAGGTGGTGGGGATCATACCACTGCACTCTAGCCTGGGTAACAGAGTGAGACCCTATCTCAAAAAAAAGCAGTAGTAGTTCTCTCCATTTAAATTCACGTTATCAAAGTGAATAGAAAGTGAACTGGAAAACACACTCCCAATTCATTTAAGGCAGGCAGTGAATAATCATGTGTGGTTGAGAGAATGGTAGAGTTTTTGTGAAAGAAAAGCAAGGTTCTCAAAGTGGGTGCTATGGACTGAATTGTGTCCCCCCCCCTCAAATTTATATATGGATGCCCTAACTTCCCATGTGATGGTATTGGAGATAGAGCCTTTAAGGAGGTCATTAAGTTAAATGACATCATAAGGGTGGGGTCCTAATACAATAAGATTAGTGCCCTCATAAGAAGAGGAAGACCCGAGATCCAGGACACAACACACACTGAGGAAAGGCCGTGTGAGAGTACGCAGCAAAAAGGCAGCCACCTGTAAGCCAGGAAAGGGCCCTTGCTACAATCCATCCCTGCTGGCACCCTGATCTTGGACTTTCAGCCTGAGAACTATGATAAATACATGTTTGTGGTTTAAGTCATCCAGTCTATGACATTTTGTTCTGGAAGCTGGAGCTTAGATAGGAGTATTCTCATAAAAAGAGCAAAGAAGGGTTTTAATTTTGATGAATTTATGGTTGCAGGGGGGTGTACCATGGAGTGTTGCCTTTCGGCAGCAGCATTTGCTTCTGAAAATAAGGCAGTTTTAAATATATCTTATATTTGTTGATTTGTTTGTCTGGGAATTGCCTGGTCAGAGAGGTTCAAGAGAAACAATAGCTTCAAGAGGCTCCAGAACAAGTTTGTACGCCCAAATTTTGGGGCATACAAAAATTCTGATGGGGAAATTTTTCTCCCCATCAAACCAGACTTGAAAATAAAACACTAAAAGAACTCTTGGCATTATAACTGCCTTTAACTGGAATCACTGTTTTCACTGGTCTGCATTTTGGCATGAGATGAAATGACTACCGGCAGCCCTTGCTGTAGGGAAATTTGATCTCTTTAGGGGCATCAAAGATCTGATAAGCCAGAGGTCTTGAATAGCAGATTTTTGACATGACCATATTACTATTATTACTTAATATTTTATAAACAATGATATCTGCAAATTAATGGATGGTAGACTAGTCATATTTTTCATTATATGTTAAAATAAGTATTTAACTATTAAAATAATAATAAAGTTAATCCTGTCATCTAAACCCACTTTGTAGTCTTCCAGGAATACCTGGGGAAATACTGTGAAAGCCCTGAGGAGTTTTGGTTAAAAACTCAGATGTGTAAAGCTGTTATTTACAAAAGAACATTTCCGGTTGATCATGATGTCACCATGAAAAACTTGCAACTAGTTCTTTTGACTTTAAACTTTTAAAAAAAGCACTAAATATGTGATTTGCTCTAAAATTCAAAGAGGTTTTAACTCCTGACATGTTGACTTTTTAATATTAGAGTGGTCTTGATTAAATGCCTTTTTTTGTAAGTGAAATTTCAGCTTGGGGTTTGTTTGCATGAGTCATTTATATATCTTTTGCATTAGCTTTTTTTTTTCCATCTAAAAATACATATAGCACATTGAATGACTTCCTAACTATCCTGAGGGAATCCTAAGGAAATTCTCAGTTGAATTTTTGATTTAATCTTATATCTTGACTATTTCTTAAAGGTAGCTAGCTGCCAACTAGCCTAACACTGTTGGGTTAATAGTAGTTAGTATTTCAGCTCCCTGCTTAAAAAGTTTTGGTCACTCCCTTGTCCTGATACTAAAAAGCCTTCTCAACACTTGAGCTAGTGCAACTTCAGCATCTTAACCTCGGTGATACTAAGTTGCTTATTTTCAACATACCGGGTACTTAATGCTTTTTAAAAATGTTCTTTGAATCATATTGTTTACACTTTGAAGTGGCCTCTGCTTTATCTCCTGTGTCCCAATTCCACCTCAGTGCCCATTCTTTAAAGTTCCAGCTTAACCATCACATCTTTTCTTGAAACCTCTTCTTATCCCCCTAAAACAGTTTTATGTCCTGAAATTCCACCTCCCTTTATACATTCTTTATGACTTGTATTACAAGCTTGCATTGCAGTTACACATGTACACATGTAACTACATGTGTGTACATGCTTTGGCCTTCTTTGATGTCATATAAGGCCTTTAGGAAGGGCCTATATGTATTTTAATTTCTTCTAGAAAAGCCTAGCTCGTTGTGTGGCATATAGCAGCATTCAGTAAATTGTTTTAAGTAAATAAGTGAATACCTGAGTATCCAAAGCCAGCTGTGTGTGTGTCTGTGCATATGTTAGAAGAGTATGTGTAGTCTAGAATCCACCAGATATAGATGTAATACCTTCAAGATCCGTAGAAATGGAATTGACTTTGTGTGAGAGAGCTAGGTTTTATGGCAGCCTTTGGGACTTAGGAAGTTTTTGTCACAGAAATGGTTAAAGCCAAGGCTGTAGCAGTTTTGAACAGTTTGGGAGTCTTTCAGACATGCCTAGAGCCATAGTCCTCAATGTGAGGTCCCTAGGGTAGCTGTATCAGCATCTCCTGCAAGTTAGAAATGCAAATTCTTGGACCCCATCCCATACCTACTACATCCAACAGTCTGGCGGTGGAGCCCAGCAGTCCATGTTTTAACCAGCCCTCCAGGTGGTTCTGATACACACCTGAATTGTGAGAACCATTGGTTTAGAGAAAGTTCCAGGAGGGTTTCTGTTCAGTCTTGATATCTCTTGACTCAGCTACCAAATAGGGCTTTTATAATTACAGAATGATTGAGTATAAATTCTGTGAGAGTGAGGGGTCACAGCATGCAATAATGCTTGCTCAATTTCAGTGCATGAATCAACGGATGACAAATTAAGAGCCTAATTTGACTTTCCATCCTCATTTGGTTCATTGTGAAAAAACTGCTGCTCATAACAGCTTGACAAGTGAACAATGATGCATACATCTGAGCAAAGTATGCTGACGTGTGAGAAGTAGCAGCAGCTATCAGCTTCCAATCAGCTGACTAGTGAAGGTCACGGTGGGACTAATATCCGATGCTAAAGGAATATTCTTTGAGTCTGAGTTGCCTGAATGTCCCCTGTTTTCTTTCTTGCTTTTTCTTTTGAACCTTTTTAAGAGACGGGGCCTCAGTCTGTTGCCCAGCCTGGAAAGCAGTGGTGCAATCATAGCTCACTGCAGCCTTGAACCCCCGGGCTCAAAGAATCCTCCCGCCTCATCCTCCCAAGAAAGTGGGACTACAGGCAAGTGCCCATTCCTTCTTTTCTGATCTCTCCTGTTTCTTGAACACAGTGATATCCTAGTGCTTAGTTACTACCCCAGTACAGCACTCAGTGCTGGTTCACTTACCCAAGATGTAGTTTTCCTTTCTTGCATGCTGGCAGTACCCCAGTTTTGTGCCAGTGTCCACCTCTCCTCCATGTGAGTCAGGTCTGATTTGTCAAAGCCGATTGTAATGGTTCCGTTCCCTCAACAGTGACTTGTGGAGGACTGAGCAGGTGACCCAGTTCTGGCCAATAAATTGTGAAGGCACATCTGTTGGTATGTTTCTGTGAAAGCTTTTTGTCATTTTAAAATAAGAGATGCACAAGCGGAAAATGACCCATTCTTTTGGACTTTAGTGTGTCCAGATGTGGTGCTTGGAGCTGAGACAGCTTTCTTGGCATGCAAAGGCATCTTAGGCAGTCCACTGCAGACAGTGAAGTCGAGGGAGTGGAGGGAACCTGGGCCCTGATAGTGTTGCTGAACCATTGAATTAACTGGAGCTGCTCGTATTAGAACTTTTGTTATAAGATGTAATAAATCTCCTTCAACCCATAACTTATTAAATATTAAGTAATTATTATATCTGTTTCTTTCCCTTTAATTTATCTTGAAAATGAAAAGGGAATGATATGATGACATCTCTAAATTTCTTTCAGCCTTAACGATTGGTAATTCTTTGCTCGAAGTGGATGTGTGGAGTTTTAAGATGCGATGTTTAGCAGGCATGGAATCCGGAGAGGGGTGCAAACATTGCCTGACTTAGGGTCGTTTGTGTGAGGTCTAGGAGGAAGCATCAAGGTAAGGTGGTGCGGTTGAAGCATGAATTCCTAGGGACAGCCTAAGAGCTATGTCCTAGAGCACAGCAAAATCAGAAATCCATAGTAAAAGCCAGACATTGAAGATAATACTAGGAATCAGATATAAAACAAGTTAGAAAAATTGGGATGAGATTTGCTTGCCAGCAATCAGAGCTCACGGCATGTGTTCAGCCTAGGGCCTCTCAAGGTACCAAGCGTGGATGAAGGGCCAGCAATCTCCTTGGGGACATTACCAGCATCTGAAATCCTTCGGTTACCAAGATTTACTGAATTTCCTCCCTGGCCATTCATCCTGTGAACCTCTATGCTTGGCCTGCTGCGTTTCCCTGTCTCTGCCAACCTCAGGCAGCTGCTTTTCTTTCTTTTCTAGTTGTCTCTTTACTGAATATTTTCCAAATCGGCGTTTCAGTTCTTGGTCTTGACTGCATAATAGTGCAATTCTTCAACTCTTTTGATGTCCCGAACCTTGAAAAACAGACTTAAGTCAGCCACAAAATACAATAAAAGGATGTTTACATTGGTTTCTAGTATTTTTTTAATCAACATTGCCACCTAGTGGCAAAATAACCTCAAAATTGTGTACAATTGTTTTCAGTTGGGATGAATATTTGATTCAATGTCAAGCATCTTCAAATGGTAAAATTTTGACCAAGAAGAGACCACAATGATTATTCATCTAAATGTATTGTTTTACACTTAAATAAACTGAGGCTTAGGAAAAGTCATATGGTAACCAGTGTCTTTTAGGCACATTAATTACTGGGCTAATAGTGTAGGGTCCTCATTCACAGACTATCACTCTTCCCCGCCCCCCAGAAATTCTTAATTATTTCCTCTTAAGGTTTTGGTTGATCACTCAGTTTTTCTCCCTTAAGTTTTAAGATATTCTTACTCAATTTAGCTATTTCCTGGTGGTAAGTGAAAAACAAAGCAAAACAAAAACAAACGACAAAAATTAGTTTCAAATGAAGCAAGGTTGTGTATCACGTTCTCTCTTTTTGACACATTTGTTTTGTCTTTCTTTCCCAAGTCTTTCTCAAGACGTGTCAATCCACGAGCATGTCTTCCTTTCTTGTGTACATTTCAATACAGGAAAAATATTCTAATACATCCTGTGTTCCATCCAGCAGTATTTACACAGTTTTGGGCAGGTCTAGGGTAGAATCAGAGATTCTGAATTCACACCAAGCTTCCCAAAGATGACAAAACTCCTGTTCGGGGATCACACTTTACATTGTAAGCCTTTATAGAACAATGACTACATTCTTGAGAACTCAAAATCTTTCTTCAGAATGGATGAGTAAACTGTGTGTTCTGTTTGAGCAAATGAGGAGCACAAGGGGAAATTCCTTTGCCTTAAGCAGCATCTCCGCTGAAGTGGCTAATTCCCTTTTTGGCTGCCACGGGGGTCATGCGCCCTGTGAAACTGCTGCTGCTTGCACTGCTTAACGAGACAAGGTCAGGGAATTTCCCTGCACTCTGTGATGACCATTGACCCTCTCCAGGGGTCCGTGATAACCGGGTCTGGAGAATGCCCTCCCAGGACATTCCAGGAGTGATCCTAGGCTTAGACAGTTGTATTAAAGTTCTGAATTTGGTTGCACATTGGGATCACCTGGAAAGCTTAAAAACATACTAACGTCTGGGTCCTGTCCCTGGATACCAGGGTTTTCAAAGCTCCCCAGGTAATTCCAATGAGTAACAATCCTGAGGACCACTGGAAACCTAAAGGCACATAATGGGCCAAAGGATGCCAGCTTGTCCCTCCTCTCCTCTCCTTTCTCCTTGTCACCAGTTTAGTCTGAAACAAAGACTTCAGGATGCTGCTGGAAAGGGAATTCAGCTCCTAGTAGCTCTGGCCGTTATTCATCCTCTCAGGCCTCTCCTCCCACCCACGCCCCAACGGGATGGGCATACTTTTTGAGGCAAGTCCAGTCCCTTCCCAAAGTTCCCAGGGTGACTTCCATAATACCTTTTATTATGTCACACCCACCTGCTCTGCTAGGCCAGCTGAGGTCATGTGATAAGGCTGCTGCATCCCAAGCAGAGGGTTTTGGCTTTTACAAGGACAAGTTCTGGATCAGCCTGATCTCCTGGGAGTTATGAATCAGATGGTCTGAATGTCCTTGCAAGACTTGTGGAAAGAGAAATGTTATCCAGGTTTTTCCATCAGAACTTTTCATAGGCGATCCTGGGAGCTCTGACCTAGAACTGAAATGACTTTTGACTTTGAAAATAATTAGAATTAATTTTGTAAGGCTACTTCTCTCTCTCTCTCTCTCTATATATATATATATATACACACACATATATATGCTTCTATATATATGCTTCTAAATATATATATATTTGTAAAATACAGTAATATATGGGCTAGAAACTGTGATAAGAAGCTATTAACAGAAATTTGCAGTTAAAGAAACAATGGATAATGTGGGATTGTGGTTAAAGATCAGAAGAAAAATGCTTTTGTTCTCCAATCTTGACTTCTTCCATTAGGTATTTTGCTGGGGGAAGGGAGGGAGGGAGACACACACACACACACACACACACACACACAGAAAGAGAACTATATATATATATATATATATTCAACAGGACATTTTTCTCTTGACTCTTCTGTGGTTTTGACCCTGTTGTTCATCAGATCTTCTTGAAACTGTTTTCTCTCTGGCTTTCATGGTATCACTACCTCCTGGGTTTTCTTTAACTGCCCCAGATGCTTTTCAGACTCTTATTTTTCTCCATTAAATGTAGAAGATCTCAGGAATTCATCCTTGGCTTCTCTTTTCCACTTCCCGGCTATCCTCATCACCAGGCTGATGCATGCAGCACTGCCGGATGTAGTCCTGCTTTCCTTCTGAGCATCAGACCTGCATTTTCATTGCTTACTCAACAGCTCAGTAAGTCCTACTGTAGGTGCTGTGGAAACCTAAAATTCAACATGTCCTGCACTGAACTCATCACTCACTCACACAATTAATATTTACTGAGCAGCTACTCTGTCCCAGGCATATACATCTCTGGAGATTCACTCTGGAGTGAATGAGAAATACACTGTTCCTACCTACGTGGAACTTGTGTTCTGATGGGCGAGGTGAGCAGAAAATAATATAGTCTGTTGTCAGGAACAGATGAATGCATTGAAGAAAAATAATGCTAAGTAATCAAGGTAATGGAGGATGATGGTATTTGCATTTTAGGTGGGAGAGTCGGGGAAGCCCTCTCAGAGAGGTGGCCTGGAGCCCAGACTGTAGCAGGGTAAGTAAGAGAGTCACGGGCTCTCTGCAGGGAGACGTTCTAGGCAGAGGACTTTCTCTAGATTTGCTTCTCTGTCTACCTTCCAGTTAGTTGCTCAGCCTAGGAAGTCGGGTGTTTATGTATCCCTTCTTCACTCCCATGCCCCAAAGTCATAAGACTTTCCATGTTTTTGACTTTAATCTCTCTTGAGGCTTTCCTCTTTTCTTTAGCTCCGTTACCACTACCGTACTTTTATCCGTCCTTCAGTTGCTTTATTTTTCCCACCAGGATAACTACCATGGACTCCAAAGAAGTGTTCTCACACCCAGCCTTATCCTTTCAATTCTTCTGTTTTGCATAGTCATATGCCTGTTGCATTCATCTGATCCTCAACATTGCTCTTTGATAGCTCCCCCGAGCTTTCAAGATGAAGTGCAAACACCTTCACTGTGCACACAGAGCTTTAATGATTTGGCCCTTACTTCTGTCTTGAACTTTATTTCTCTCTAAAGCAAAACTATTGCCTTGATCTCCTAGTTATGCTTAGCAATTGTCCAAATGAGTCATATTTCTTTTTACTTCCAGGGTTTGCATGCTGCTACTCTTCTTGAGAGAGACTGCCTCTGTTCTTCACCTGATAAACCCAGTCTCATCCTCTAAGATAGTTACATGACCCTTGTTTCACTGCATCCTGTGTTACCTCTTTCAAAGGGCTTACCTATCCCAAGCATCTTGGCATGTCTAGCTAATCCATTCCCAACTTATTTATCATGGAACCTCAGCATGTGATTCATAGTAGGTCCTTTATTGAGTGTATAAAAAATGTAAAATACAGACTCAGTATTCCTTATCTGAAATGCTTGGGACCAGAGTGTTTTGGATTTCAGAAGTTTTTGGATGTTGAAATATTTGCATGCACATAATGAGATGTCTTGGGGATGGAGTCCAAATCTAAACACAAAACTCATTTATGTTTCATAAACACTTTATATACATAGCCTGAGTATAATTTTGTACGATATTTTAAATAATTTTGTGCAAAGTTTTGCCTGCAGTTTGACTGAGACCCATCACATGAGGTTTGGTGTAAAATTTTCCACTTATGTTGTCATGTTGGTAGTCAGAAAGTTTTGGGTTTGTGAGCATTTTGGGTTTTTGGGCTAGGGATGCTCAGCCTTTATAAATTTTTATATTTTAATTTTCAATATTATTATAGAAATAAAAATGGCAATAGTTACAATACTCATTAAGTGCTAAGTACTGTTTTGAATACTTTATATGTTTGTCTCGTATAAACCTCATGCCAGCTCCTTTGAAAGAGTTGCATTGTCTCTATTTTACAGATGAGAAAAGTGAGGTAAAATAAATTTCCAAGGTCATACATCAAACCCAGGCAGACTGGCTCCATAGTTCATGCTCATAACCTCGATGCCCTGCTCCCTTTTTATAGCTTTAGAAACAATTTCATGTTCAGTTAAAACGTTTTTAAAAAAATTTGTAGAATGATGTGTGAATTATACAGAAAGCAGCCTTATTTCTTTCGAGTTATCCTTTATGTTTAACTGCAATAGTTACTTCCCAAGGAAATAAAGACTTCTCTAGACTGGGAGAAAGGGGTAGAGAAGAGAAAATAATTTCCCATATCAGTGGAAAAATGGCCTCACAGCAATTTGGAGATGTGAAAAAATGTGTAGATGACGTGTAACCAGAGGGCCTCTTCTACCCTCAAGATATCTTGGACCTGCATAGAATCTTGGAAGCATGACACAGGCCCACATTGGTATTGGTGGACAGGGAACCACAATGACTGAGTTAAATTTTCTACCTGCATGGACTAATGGGAGCTTATAATAAAATTAAATTATTTTATGGAAAATGTACAGTTGCAAATGTTCTTACACACATAGTTGAGTTTATAGTGATTTTTATACCCTTCTTACATCCTTTAGAGAGCTATTTTTCTCTAGATGTATCCATGCCTTCTATGAATTGGTCTTTTCAAAAAGGTTTTTGACTGAGGAAAACTTCTAACACAATCTGGCCTGGTCCCAAATTGGGCAAAGCCATCCTTGGAGAGCAATTAATGTCTGACTTCTAGTGTTAGAATGAGACGGGAATGTGTTTATAAACATGAAATTTAAAATGAAGTATCAGGTGAGTATAATCAGAATTGTTGAAAGGACCCAATTCAGAGAGATTTAGTCTGTTTCTTGATAACCTCTGAAGTCCAAGAATTGCAAAAGGCTATTAGTAAGTAGTACATCTCATGTAAAATCAGTAATTGTGGCTGTCTGTGGCCTTCAGCAAAATTTCATTCGTGTTCATTTTCACTATCGTAAGCATCTCTTGGTGCACCATGTATTCCATAGTCACTATTTAAATAGTTGTTGTGACCCTGAGTGAGGCACCAAAACTGTATTTTAAGCGTAAATCAGAAAGCCAGTGGGTCTGGGATTTTGACTATGGGCTATTGAGTCAGAATGTTGTTGTTGTTATTTCACCTTGGTTATTATCCTCTTTAATCAGACTCTTGTACTCTCTACAATCAAGATAGCATTTCTATTAATCTTTCATGGGAAGTGTTGGAGAATCTACCTAATATTTTATTTTGTAAGCATATTTTTAAGCATTTCAGTAGTTTTCCATGTTTACTGTATTTGTTTGTATTCAACAGACAAATGAATGTTTCAAATGTTCGAACTCATATTGAATGCTACTATGGGCCAGTTATGGATGACGTAAAGATGAATAAGACAAGGCTCCTGCTCTGCAAGAACTGTAGAGCTGTGGTGGCAAAGAGGGGCAGTAACCTGGCAATTCCAAGTCAGGGGTGAGGCAGACACCATTGGTTTGCTGTTCAATAGTTATTCTTTCTGTCTTCTTGGCTAACAGGGCCCTGATATAAAAATAAATAAATAAATAAATAAATAAATAAATAAAGCAGCAAAATGCCCAAAGAAGATAGGCCTCATTATTCAGGAGATGCATTATGATTGGTTAAAGCCACTTATGTAATCCTGTTCCCCTTTACCATGATTGGCTGGAATGGCCATGTGGCCTTCTTCCTGGCCAATGAGACAAAAAGTAGACTCTTCTGGAAAGCAAACCTGGAAAGGAAATCCTTTCCACTAATCAAAAATGGAGACAAGTGGGTAGGATATTGCTCCTTCTCTTCCTGCTTTTGAGAGTGGTTTTGAGGTGATGGTGGTTGGAGCCTGAAGGGCAATTTTCTAACTTGTTGGGGATGGTTGATGGACAGATAAGGAGGTAGTCCTTGATAACAATGTAGAACCGAACCAACCATGCTACCAACTTTCTCCAGAATTCTTGTTCTGCGAGGCAGTAGTGATAATAGTCTCTTGTTTCAGGTACTTTTAGTTACTTATTATATTACTGGTACGTGAAAAAAAAATCTACTTGATAGGTATTTCAGTAAAGTTAGGTGCAAATCCCTAAAGAAGCCCAGGAGACAAGAGGGTAATTTAGCTGGGGGAATGAGAGAGGGTCTCCTAGATAAGGTGAACTTTGAGCTTTGTTTTGAAGAATAAGTAGGAATTCACTAGGAAGAAAAGGCAGGGAAGGGCATCCAGGAAAGGCATGTAGAATGGCCTGAAGGCATGACGGCCCTGGCCTCTCTAGACTACTATATGGTTTTAGATGCCCAGAGTACTTTAGATGCTCAGTGGTATGGATCTCATGACATGAGTAGACTTCAAATTCACTTACATGAGATTGTTAAAGTTTCAAATTAAGTGTTTAGTCTGAGATGTACAGTTACCTATAATCTTGATTTAGAAGACTTGAATCTACACCTTGTGGCTTTGAGTTTGGAAATGGAGTGGCAGTGAGCAAGTGACAGCAGAGCACACGGTGTGGTTTCCAAGTTCTCTGTTTTTTTTTTTTTTTTAATTGTTGTTCGCAGCTCGGCAACTTTTATGAAGCATTTGAAGTTTGCTTCCTTTGTTAGTGCCGGTCATCTGAGAAGCAGATGAAAAGACATGAATAAACATGTAAGGATTTTATTAGGGGAACAGCCTTGTGAGAGGAAATGGAGAGTGAGCAGGGTGAGGCCACGAGACTGGGATGCAGTTGTGATATAGACAAGGAAAGACGGAGGGAGGTTGTGTGAAAGTGCCCTAGGCCACTGTGTAGTCTGAGGAAGGTTGGGAAAGGCCATGGGGAAGTCCTCAAGCCAGAGTCATGGTCAGTACAGTCCCCTGTGCCCCAATGAAGGGCCTGCCTCCGCATCCCTGCCCCACGCAAAGCAGCCAATGGGAAGCCCAGCCTCCACACAAACATGGCAATGGATCTTAGAGCACAGCTGCTGGGGCCACAGATTCCTTGCAGTTGGACGTTTGCGAGGATTTTCTGTGTCTTTTCAAAACATTGCCTTAAAAAGAAAACTGCTAAGATTGGTGATGGAATTATTTTAAAAATCAAATATTTTATACATTTTTTAGGTAAAATTCTTAACCTTTTTTGAGTCATGGGACCCATTCAGCACTTGATTTCGGCTGTGGACTCCAGCCTGACCCCTTGGCCTCCTCTTAGCTTCCTGCACCCACAGCTTTCCTGCAGCTGGGCTCCCAATATCTGCTGCTGCAGCCCCTCCATAGCTTCCCACGTGCTGACACCTGGATCCCTTTTGCCATTGCTTGTCCTCCTTCTTAGATTCATGGTTCTGCAGCTGCAAGCACACTTTTGCTTGAAAGATACCTTGGCTAAGATGTTTACGTTTTGCCCTTCAAGGCCTCTGTAGTTCACTTCCAAGTCTCAGAACTATCTCTGAATCCTCACTGAGTATTGATTCCTAGACTACCTGAAGGATGAGATTACTTCTATTAATGTGTTTAGATCGTGACCATTCCCTTGTCCACATGGTCAATTGGCATCTCTTTCCTGTCTTCCTTATCCAATATGAGCCCTTTGTCTCAAATTTAGGGTTGACAACCTAGACTATGTTCTTGACTTCATCCTTAACACTTAATGGTATATACCCTCTTTTTAAGACCCCCCCAACCATTGTGCTCACATAGTCATAAAGATCACATATATAATACACACATATATGTACTCCCTCACACACAGCATTAAAAATGCATATGCAGTTGATTCTCATTATCCATGGTAGTTATACTCTACAAAGTTGCTGTGAACACTGAATTAGTGAATACAGAACCATTTCTCCCAGGGAAAATATGTACACATATATACATAGATTATAATCTAAATCCCAAACCCAATTCATGCTAGTAGATTCTATTTTCTTTACTTTTTCAAAAGAGAAAACAAGCATCAGAAGTGTTAAGTGACTTGCCTGAGGCCACCCCACTAACAGGTGTCAGAATTGGGACTCAAACCCCATCCAACCAGCCCAGAGCTGGAGCTTCCAGCACTGCCCAGATCAGTTCCCTGCTGTCGCCACCCTCGATTCATCCCTGTATTCATCCCTGTATGAGAACTGAAGCCAAAGGCAGAGCTTTTCCAGGTTCCATCTCAGCTGGGAATATGCTTGTTGGGGCAACCCAAAATTTCCGTCAATCTATGAATGTCTGTGAATGACGGTTAAGGCATGCCAGTATTGATTTTGGGGTTACACATAAATTATAGCTGATAGACAAATCTGTAAACAGGAAATCCATGAATAATGAAGATCAACGATGCAAGGTAAAAAAATTAAAATGTACAAAGAGGTGTACAGTGAAAAATATGTCTCCTTTTCCCTCTCCTTAGATTTCTGGTTCTTGTATCCCTCCAACCCCATCCTCAAGGAACTGCTATTATCAATTTCTTATTTATTCTTTCAGAGATAACCTTCTAATAGCACCTTGGACAAAATGAGTGGTTAAATATGGGGGATTTGAATTTAAACAGATCTGGCTTTAAAAATGCAAATGTGGGCAAGTTATTCAAACTCTCTAAGCCTCAGTTTCTTCAACCCTAAAACAGAGGCCTCCTAGGTGGGCTGACAGGATTAAACAGCCTCATGTATGTAAAGTACCTGTCACTGTAAAGGCCTGTGTGACAGCTGTGATCTTCACCTCCAAAGCACTGAGCTTCCCAAAGACTTCTTATTTATTTTTATTTTTTGCAATGCCAAGGTTTCTTATAGTTTAATGTTTTGCATGCCAAGGTGGCATTGCAAAAATAAATAAATAAATAAAAGAATAAGAAGTCTTCGAGAAGCTCAGTGCTTTGGTTAGACCCAAAGACTTCTTATTCTACACTGTGGTTCTGACTTTAGCTGTTTCACTGCCTGTGGCTGTCCCACACATCCTCAACCTTGTGTGGGAGATGTGGGTTCAATGTCATGTGAGGCTGGAGAGAGGAGTTTATTAGCTGGAGCCATTCTATGCAGGCTAAGCCACCACTTCTAGTTAGGATTTATGGAAAGGATCACAGGATTCTTTTTTTTTTTAAAGAACTGGTGTAAATCAGGGCTTAACTTCAGCTTTAACCAAACATGGAGAGGGGAAACAGGAAGAAAAGAGGGGCCATTTCCTTATTCAAATAAATAGGGTAGTGTCACTTCACTCAACGTAGGCATCTAATAATGCACCCAGTGTTTTTCCCTTCTTTCAAGTGGAAGTCTATCTCTAGTGGAGAAACCAGTTTCTTCCCAGGAAACCTAAGCACTCTGTCTATCCAAATAAATTTCAGGCATTAACCATACTTGAAAAGATCTCTGTAAAAATGGCTTCCTTGAAAGAATTAAATAGCGTCCCCTCCCCCAGGCATTGTAAATCTTTTTCAACTGTACATATATTTTCATTTGCTAGATGTGCTACCATTGGTAGAGCCTTTAGGAAGGATTCAACATTTGTGCTATCATTTTTTAAAAGAAAGTTGTTGTATTTGACTCACGTCTGTCATGCAGTCAATCCGCTAGCATATAATAAAATTAAAAATGAAATAGAAGACCATGTCATGGGGAAATGGGTCTGTATTTGAATTATTTAGCTTCTTTATGTTATCAGGCAAAGCTGTCTGGAGCTTGATTGTTACTGAGTGTTCAGAATCCTGGCATTTCTCTGCCTTGTATATCTTCGAGATTTAATTCCTATTGACTTCAAAGGGAAAAAATATACATCAAGTTTCTGCAATTCTCCTGCCTCAACCTCCCGAGTAGCCGGGATTACAGGCACCCGCCACCATGCCCAGCTAATTTTTGTGTTTTTAGTAGAGATGGGGTTTCACCATGTTGGCCAGGCTGGTCTTGAACTCCTGACCTCGTGATCCACCTGCCTTGGCCTCCCAAAGTGCTGGGATTACAGGCATCAGCCACCGCGCCTGGCTGGAGCTGAAATCTCTTCAAGAACTGATATGTTAATATATTTTTTCCTTTATTGTTTCAATCACTGCTACTTCTTTGGACTTCTATTTAACTGAAAAGTGTTTGAGGAAACATTAGAATTTTCTGCTGCTGGATTTCACCTGAACCAGGTTGTGACAGCTAGGGAGATATAAGCAACATGTGGTTTTCTTGGCTGTGGTTTGTGGAAAGGGATCCATAAAAGCAATTGTTATCCCAAGTTTTAAATATGGCATATTTTCATGGGAAATGCATTTACTTAAATATTTTGAGAATATCCACCAGGTGCGGTGGCTCATGCCTGTAATCCCAGAACTTTGGGAGGCTGAGGAGGAAGGATCAACTGACATCAGGAGTTTGAGACCAGCCTGGGCAACATGGTGAAACCCCATCTGCACTAACAATCTGAAAATTAGCCGGGTGTGGTGGCGGGCACCTGTAATCCCAGCTACTTGGGAGGTTGAGGCAGGATAATCGCTTAAACCCGGGAGGTGGAGGTTGCAGTGAGCTGAGATTGCACCACTGCACTCCAGCCTGGGCAACAAAGTGAGACTCTGTCTCAAAAAAAAAAAAAGAAAAGAAAAGAAAAGAAAAAGGACACCCTCCTACTATTTTTCCTTAAAAATATAACTTCTTCAGTAGAATGCCAAGTACACACAATTATTTCAGTTAAAATGAAACATTAAAGAAGAAATGGTAATCTTACAGCTATGCATCCAGTTCCTACTTCAGCAAGCACTGCTCCAGCCCTCGTCCATGCCCCATAAGAGTTTACTCTCCTCTGCCATTTGGTCATAAAAGAGTGGGGAAAAAAGAAATGTAAAAAATGCTGCTTTAGAGGCATTTGTTCATCCTCCACTCATTTTCGTCAAACATTATTTGAGCATCAACACTATCCTAGGTATTGTAGCCATCTCGAACTTAAGAGCACGCTTCTGCGGAGATCAGTTTCAATATGGTGCACATGATTTCAAGGTGTTTTATAACTGTGTATCACACAAAGCTGCAAGCTGCATAATTGATGGGAGGACATATATACTCTTGAATTAGAAGAGACTGCTTTAAAGTCTTTGCTCTGCTATTTCGGATTAGGCAAAGCTGCTTTCCACTATGCCTTAGTTTTTTCATCTGTAAAGGGAAATAATTGTATTTGAAATTGTATTATGGAATCTATGTAGATTCCATGTATAATGTTTAACATATAATAATATAAAAATTGCTAACATTTATTGAAGCCTTACTATATTTCAGATACTAAGTATTTCATGTTATAAACAGCATAATCCTCACAAAAGCACTCTAAGACATTATCCCCATTTTGTAGAAGGGGAAACTGAAGCAGAGATGTTAAATGCATTTTCCCATGTTACACAAGATGCGTTTCAGGTATGTGCCTAGGCAGTCTGGCTCAAGAGCCCAAGTTCTAGCCTCTTTGGTCTATAAGTTGCCTGGCACAGCCTTGGTCTAGGGAGGGCAGGTATATACTCTGCAGGGTCCAGGGCAAAACAAAAATGTGGGGGCCTCTTTTTCAAAAAAACAAGAGAAAAATGGCCTTAAAGGTAATAAAATATAAAACTTGCTACCCTGTCTCTCTCTCGACTGATCATGGTATTTTTAATTTGATATTTAATGTTATGTTCTTTTGACCTTCCCAGGCACCTGGGGCACATGGGCAGGGGACAGGCTGCTGAGGCCCGCTTCCCACCAGCTTTGTGGGCGGTGGCCAATCCCGGTTTCTCACAGTCCACAATCTCAATTCCCGGTCATGGCAATGCCTAAATAGACTGCACTTGGTAGCAGGATCAGAGTGTGCAAGAGGCTGCCGCTAGCAGAGTCATTTGCCCAACCCACGGCGGTGCCGCCAAGGCCATGTGTTTCCTTGAGATATGTGTTGGGGAGGGAGTTGGGGACCGTGGGTGCGTCCGACGTGGCTCCTCCCTGCGCAGTCACCTCCAGAGCAGAATGCAGGCCTCTCTGTCGGTGCACTTGACGCAGTGGCCCCCACTGGAGGGTGGCAGCAGGGGCTGGGCAGGGAGCCAGGAGGGGGAAACTGGATCAAGTTCGGGGTGTCAGGGGCTGAGGAAGCTGACTGAGAACATATCTCGGAGGGGTGTGGATGTGCCAGAGGCAGGACTGCATGTGAGCTGGTACTGCAAATCCCCTATATAACTTCCAAGATGAACTTACTAAGAAATTCAAGACAGTGATTGACGAGTCTTAATAACCCAGTGCAGGGCCCTTTTGAGGAAGGCCCTGTGCAACCACTGGTCACACGCCCTGAAGCCTGCCCTGGGTTTAGGAATGAATGCTTTTCGCTCCTCCCGGATAGACGCAAAAGGAACTGTAGGGCTCTTGGTTGTAGGGCTGTCGTTTTTTAACAGGTGTTGAGGATTTCCTCATTGTTCTTGCATGAATAATACAAAACAACCCCTTTGGACCAAGGTAATGTTGCAAATCAGTACATTCTTTTGTTCTTTAAGTTTTTGTTCGTTTGTTTGTCTGTTTATGGTGATGAGCGGTAATTACAAAGTGCTATGAAAGGACTGAGGATTGTTCTTTCCTTCTGGATCCTTCAAGGATGTTTTTTTTCCTTTAGGACTCCCTAAAGACTTAAATCTCATATACCCACAGGGTCACCATGGTCTAATTCCAGAGAAATGACATGGATTTCTACTAAGAGAGACCACATTTACATTTGATGTGGATATATAATATTTTCCACATGTGACCACAAAGTAACCCAAATTCTCCATCACAGGAGACATGATTACAATTTTAAATAAACCCAGATCAAACAGCAGGTGATGAGAGTAAATAAAACTCTGATTGGTGAGTTCTTCCTGCCTCTGAGGCTTCCACTGAATAATTAATTCAATTTTAGAAGCCACTTAAAGATGCTGGCTGAGGATTATATTGATAAGAGCAATGAGATATACTATATACCACCTTGCCACTGCTTTTCCTCGTCACCTTGAGTACATTCTTTGTGCAGTTTCTTGCAAAGTCAGGGCAATGTTATGCTCTCATGTCTTTTCAAGAGTATGTGGCTGTGAGGTGTAGACGACAGTCATTGATCTTAGTTTCTTTAGACCCTTTGTCATGTAGTCAAAAGAACTAGAATGTAGTCAAAAGAACTAGAATGTAGTCAAAAGAACTAGAATATAGTAAGTGCCCTACTATTCCATGTGGTACTTTTAAAACTGGAGTGTCTTGGGTCAGGCCTCTGAGCCCAAGCTAAGCCATCATAGCTCCTGTGACCTGCATGTATACATCCAGATGACCTGAAGCAACTGAAGATCCACAAACGGAGTGAAAATAGCCTTAATTGATGACATTTCACCATTGTGATTTGTCCCTGCCCCACCCTAACTGATACGACATATTCTCCCCCATCCTTAAGAAGGTACTTTGTAATATTCTCCCCCAGTCCTTAAGAAGGTACTTTGTATGCCTATTCCAAACCTATAAGAACTAATGATAATCCCACTACCCTTTGCTGACTCTCTTTTTGGACTCAGCCTGCCTGCACCCAGGTGAAATAAACAGCCTTGTTGCTCACACAAAGCCTGTTTGGTAGTCTCCTCACACGGACGTGCGTGACATTTGGTGCCAAAACCTGGGACAGGAGGACTCCTTCAGGAGACTGGTCCCCTGTTCTTGCCCTCACTCCTTGAGGAGATCCACCTATGACCTCGGGTCTTTAGACCAACCAGTCCAAGGAACATCTCACCAATTTCAAATTGGGTAAGTGGTCTTTTCACTCTCTTCTCCAGCCTCTCTTGCTACCCTTCGATCTCCCTCTCTCGCTACCCTTCAATCTCCCTGTCCTTCCAATTCCAGTTCTTTTTCCTCTCGAGTAGAGACAAAGGAGACACATTTTATCCATGGACCCAAAACTCCAGCGCCAGTCACAGACTTGGGAAGACAGCCTTCCCTTGGTGTGTAATCACTGTGGGCACGCCTGCCTGATTATTCACCCACATTTCATTGGTGTCTGATGACTGCAGGGATGGCTGCCTTGGCCATTCACCCACATTCCCTTGGTGACAAGTCAATAGAGGGTACTCCTGCTTTGTCTGCTCACCCACATTGCAGCCCAGGGCCGCTCACCCAGCCCCTTCTCCATGTCTCTACCCTTCTCTTTAAACTTGCCTCCTTCACTATGGGCAACCTTCCACCCTCCATTCCTCCTTCTTCTCCCTTAGCCTGTGTTCTCAAGAAGTTAAAACCTCTTCAACTCTCGCCTGATCTAAAATCTAAGCGTCTTATTTTCCTCTGCAACATCGCTTGGCCCCAATACAAATGCGACAATGGTTCTAAATGGCCAGAAAATGGCACTTTTGATTTCTCCATCCTACAAGACGTAGATAGTTTTTGTCAAAAAATGGTCAAATGGCCTGAGGTGCCTGACGTCCAGGCATTCTTTTACACATTGGTCCCTCCCTAGTCTCTGTTCCCAATGCGACTCTTCCTGAATCTTTCTCCTTTCTCTCCTGTCTGTTCCTTCAGTCTCCACCCTAAGCTCTGAGTCCTTTGAATCCTTCTTTTCTATAACTCATCTGATCTCTCCACTTCTCCTTGAGGAGAAGGCTCCTCGCCAGGCTGAGCCAGGTCCCAATTCTTCCTCAACCTCTGCTCCCCCACCCTATAATCTGTCTGTCACCTCCCCTCCTCACACCCAGTCTGGCTTACAGTTTCATTCCGCGACTAGCTCTCTCCCGCCTGCCCAACAATTTCCTCTTAAAGAGGTGGTTGGAGCAAATCAGTTAGCATTTAGGCTCTTTTTCATCAAATATAAAAACCCAGCCCAGTTCATGGCCCGTTTGGCAACAACCCTCAGACGCTTTACTGTCCTAGACCCCCCAGAGGAAGGCTGTCTTATTTTCAATATGCATTTTATTACCCAATCCCCTCCCAGCATTAGAAAAAGCTCCAAAAATTAGATTCCGGCCCTCAAACCCCACAAAAGGACCTAATTAGCCTTGCCTTCAAGGTGTACAATAATAGAGTAGAGGCAGCCAAGTAGCAACCTATTTCTGAGTTGCAATTACTTGCCTCCACTATGAGAGAAATCCCAGCCACATCTTCAGCACACAAGAACTTCAAGACGTCTGACCTGCAGCAGCCAGGTGTTCCTCCAGGACTTCCTCCCCCAGGATCTTGCTTCAAGTGCCAGAAATGTGGCTACTGGGCCAAGGAATGCCTGCAGCCTGGGATTTCTCCTAAGCCATGTCCCCTCTGTGCGGGACCCCACTGGAAACTGGACTGTCCAACTCGCCCAGCAGCCACTCCCAGAGCCCCTGGAACTCTGGCCCAAGGCTCTCTGACTGACTCCTTCCCAGATCTTCTTGGCTTAGCGGCTGAAGACTCACACTGCCCAATTGCCTCAGAAGCCTCCTGGACCATCACGGATGCTTTGGGCAACTCTCACAGTGGAAGGTAAGTCCGTCCCCCTCTTAATCAACATGGAGGCTACCCACTCCACATTACCTTCTTTTCAAGGGCCTGTTTCCCTTGCCTCCGTAACCATTGTGGCTATTGATGGCCAGGCTGCTAAACCTCTTAAAACTCCCCAACTCTGGTGCCAACTTGGACAACATTCTTCAATGCACTCCTTTTTAGTTATCCCCACCTGCCCAGCTCCTTTATTAGGTCAAAACATTTCGACTAAATTATCTGCCTCCCTGACTATTCCTGGGCTACAGCCACATCTCATTGCCACCTTTTCCCCCAGTTCAAAGCCTCCTTCAAATCCTCCCCTTGTGTCTCCGCACCTTAACCCACAAGTATAGGACACCTCTACTCCCTCCTTGGTGACCAGTCATACACTCCTTACCATGCCATTAAAACCTAATCACCCTTACCCCACTCAATGCCAATATCCCATCACACAGCAAGCTTTAAAAGGATTAAAGCCTGTTATCACTTGCCTGTTACAGCATGGCCTTTTAAAGCCTATAAACTCTCCTTACAATTCCCCCATTTTACCTGTCCAAAAACTGGACAAGTCTTACAGGTTAGTTCAGGATCTGTGCCTTATCAACCAAATTGTCTTGCCTATCCACCCCATGGTGCCAAACCCATATACTCTCCTATCCTCAATACCTCCCTCCACAACCCATTCTGTTCTAGATAAACCTAGCTGACCCCATAAATCCTAAATCCTTTCCCCACTCCCTTTTCCATTTCTTAGAAAACAGCCCTAAAAGCTGCTCCCACACTAGCTCTCCCTAACTCATTCCAACCTTTTTCATTACACACAGCCAAAGTATAGGGCTGTGTGGTTAGAATTCTTACACAAGAGCCGGGACTGCACCCTGTAGCCTTTCTGTCCAAACAACTTGACTTTACTATCTTAGCATAGCCCTCATGTCTGCATGTGGTGGCTGCTGCTGCTTTAATACTTTTAGAGGCCCTCAAAATCACAAGCTATGCTCCACTTACTCTCTACAGTTCCCATAACTTTCAAAATCTATTTTCCTCCTCACACCTGATACATATACTTTCTTCCCCCCTGCTCCTTCAGCAATACTCAGTCTTTGTTGAATCTCCCACAATTACCATTGTTCCTGGCCCAGACTTCAATCCAGCCTCCCACATTATTCCTGATACCACACCTGACCCCCATGACTGTATCTCTCTGATCCATCTGACATTCACTCCATTTCCCCATATTTCCTTCTTTCCTGTTCCTCACCCTGATCACACTTGGTTTATTGATGGCAGTTCCACCAGGCCTAATCACCACTCACCAGCAAAGGCAGGCTATGCTATAGTATCTTCCACATTTATCACTGAGGCTACCACTCTTCCCCCCTCCACTACCTCTCAGCAAGCCGACCTCATTGCCTTAACTCGGGCCCTCACTCTTGCAAAGGGACTATGTGTCAATATTTATACTGACTCTAAATATGCCTTCCATATCCTGCACCACCATGCTGTTATATGGGTAGAAAGAAATTTCCTCACTATGCAAGGGTCCTCCATCATTAATGCCTCTTTAATAAAACTCTTCTCAAAGCCGCTTTACTTCCAAGGGAAGCTGGAGTCATTCACTGCAAGGGCCATCAAAAAAGCATCAGACCCTATCGCTCAGGGTAATGCTTATGCTGATAAGGTAGCTAAAGAAGCAGCTAGCGTTCCAACTTCTGTCCCTCATGGCCAGTTTTTCTCCTTCTCATTGGTTACTCCTATTTACTCTCCTACTGAAGTTTCCACCTATCAATCTCTTCCCACACAGGCAAATGGTTCTTGGACCAAGGAAAATCTCCTTCCAGCCTCACAGCCTCATTCTATTCTGTCGTCATTTCATAACGTCTTCCATGTAGGTTACAAGCCATTAGCCCACCTCTTAAAACCTCTCATTTCCTTTCCATCGTGAATATCTATCCCCAGTCCTCCATTCTTGACTCCCTCTTGGAGTGGGTAGATGATCTTTGCTGACAGGGCACCCTCCAACACTTTCACCCTGATGAAGTCCTATTCTTTACTTTTATACGCACTCTTCTTCTCATTCCCATTCTTATGCCACCCTCTACCTCTCCCCAGCTATCTCCACCACACTATCTATCTCACTCTCTCCTAGCCATTTCTAATCCTTCTTTAACAAACAATTGCTGGCTTTGTATTTCTCTTTCCTCCAAAATCACCGAGGCCTCAATTTATTCACTGCTGAAAAAGGAGGACTCTGTATATTTTTAAATGAAGAGTGTTGTTTTTACCTAAATCAATCTGACCTGGTATATGACAACATAAAAAACTCAAGGATAGAGTCCAAAAACTTGCCAAACAAGCAAATAATTATGCTGAACCCCCTTGGGCACTCTCTAATTGGATGTCCTGGGTCCTCCCAATTCTTAGTCCTTTACTACGTGTTTTTCTCCTTCTCTTATTTGAACCTTGTGTCTTCCTTTTAGTTTCTCAATTCATACAACACCGCATTCAGGCCATTACCAATCATTCTATATGACAAATGCTCCTTTTAACAACGCCACAGTATCACCTCTTACCCCAAAATCTTTCTTCAGTTTGATCTCTCCCACTCTTGAATCCCACTCTGCCCCTAATCCAACTTGAAGCAGCCTTGAGAAACATTGCCAATTATCTCTCCATACCGCCCCCCAAAATTTTCACCATCCCAACACTTCACCACTATTTTGTTTTGTTTTTCTCGTTAATATATGAAGACAGGAATGTCAGGCCTCTGAGCCCAAGCTAAGCCGTCATATCCCCTGCATGTATGCATCCAGATGGCCTGAAGTAACTGAAGATTCACAAAAGAAGTGAAAATAGCCTTAACTGATAACATTCCACCATTGTGATTTGTCCCTGCCCCACCCTAACTGATACAATATATTCTCCCCTGCCCTTAAGAAGGTACTTTGTAATATTCTCCCCTAGCCCTTAAGAAGGTACTTTGTATGCCTATTCCAAACCTATAAGAACTAATGATAATCCCACCACCCTTTGCTGACTCTTTTTGGACTCAGCCCGCCTGCATCCAGGTGAAATAAACAGCCTTGTTGCTCACACAAAGCCTGTTTGGTGGTCTCTTCACACAGACGTGTGTGACATCTTGAAATTGTTAGGATACCAAGTAGGTTTATAGTTGGAGATGCTGACTGGCACTACTAATGGTAATCTCAGAGAATATAAATAAGGACGAGTATCCCACTCTCAGGAACCTCTAGAATTTAGTAGAGATGGTTTCCAAGAACCTTTCTTTTTTCTGCATGAAGAAAGGGGAAAAAGTAGACTGCTTTTCTTCTGCTATTTGAGAATGGGAGTTTGGTATGTTAGAGAAGAGTAGGTGCTTTGTTTGTTTTAATCTTGTTTCCATTCTTTTATTCTCAGTGTAGGTTCGTTTCAAGATTCTTAATTTTTCATTATTCCTTTATTTTTCTCCATATTACTAGTTATCATCTGACTTACTGTACATTCACCTGGTTATTAGTCTGTTGTCTGTCACCACCAGCAAAATAAAAGTTTCATAATGGCAAGGACCATGTGTTTTACACAGTGCATTACACAGTGACTGGCAGATAGTGACAATAAGGGTTGATAATCCCTAACACTTACTAAATATTTATTATGTGCCTGACAATGTTCTGAAGCACTTGACATTTATATTACTTGATCCTCACCATAGCTCTTTGGAAATGTCATATTTTTATCTCCATTTTACAAATGACAAAAGTGAAGCTTAGAAAAATTAAGCAAATTTCCCAAAAGTCACACGATTGGAATGTGGGAGAGGCATGATTCAAACCTAGGCCAAGTGGTTCCTGCATTTGCAGCTAACCGCCAAGTTGTGAGGTTGCTCCATGGGAACAGGATCCTGGGCTGTCTTGTTTCCTGCTGTGCCCCCCATCCGCAAACACACACAAAGCTCCCAATAAATATTTTTGGAATAGATGAAAGTTCAGCCTGAAGGGTAATGTTCCTGGCAGAAGGAGTACTGGTCATGAAGAACAAAGAAAAGCCCGAGGCACGTTCTTGGGACTGAGCAGCCTGGTGGGATCTGTTCTCAAGGGTAATGTGGAGGCTGCTGTCTCCATCATGCCTGTGCTTCCCCCTTCTCCTTCTTTCCACCCTTCCCTCACCTACATGTGCACTGCTGGGGGCAGGGGCTGCTCTGGATTTGAAGAGAACAGCTCTGGGAGAAGCCTCCAGGGCAGATCTGCCCATACATCCAGCAACAAATCCCTTTGATGTGCAGCTGAGTCAGTGGTGTTGGCGGAGCCAGCCCATCTCCTGCTCAGCCGTCAAGTGTCCTGGATCTCATCACAGGCCCCCACAAGTTGTTTAGTCCAAGAAACGTGTGGACTCCATTGACTCATGTTGCATTAATTTGATGTCTTTCATAAGTAGCTCTCTCTGGGGGCAAGCCTTTGACGTCCCCTTCTCATGTCAAACTAAAAATGCTCTGTGGTGTGTGTGTGCGTGTGTTCAATGACTGTGGCTGGGCCCAGAAAGCATTTGGATCAGCTTTTAAAAATTAAGTATAAGGCATTCAATGTATTTTCTTCTCTCTTGTTGTCATACAGCTAGTAAATTGTAAGAGAGTTCAAGGGCAGCTTTGGAAAAGAACAATACTTCAGTGTGTGTGGATGTGTGTGCGTTCACACAGACTTGTGCACCTGGGTAGGAGGGAAAGGGCAGGTAGGAGGTGGAGGTGCATTATAAGGCTAAGTTTCAAGTATAAAAACACAAAGGTGTTGCTTCCTCTGGGACTGTTAAGCTTTGCAGCCCATTAACGCAGACAGTGGGGGATCGTTGCAATTTGCATGCTTGGAGGTAACATATGCAACTCCTACTTGGACACAAAGGCTGCCTTGGGAATGAGGTTGCTAACCACAGTTGAGGGAAAGCCTTTCAACTAAGAAGGAAATGAAAGAGGCCTTTATTTGTGGGCACCTGACAAGCTGAATCCTGCTTCTGTTACTAGGGAATTCGTTTTAGGATCAAAGTATGATATAAGCCCATAAAAACTGAACAAAGAAATAGAATTGCTGCTTACTAATCAAGTTCTGATAAATATAAAGGATGCCTCAGGACTATTTCATACTTTCATACAACAAAGGAGATATGTAATAGTATAAAACTCATTTGGCAGCCAAACATTTCTTATCACATATTCTCATATGAGAGTTTGTAAGGTTTTCCTTTGTTTAATATCTTGAATAAGGAAATGCCATTCATGCTTTTAGTTTATATCAGTGTTTTTGTTTTTTAAGCTAATTTTCCTATTTTTACTTCTAAAGTTTTGGTGTCTTGATATAAGGTCCTTGGGAAGATGGTCACAGCAGGCATGATTTGCCTTTGCTTGGTGATCACTGTACTCCCTGTCTTGGCACTACAAAATCTCATCAGCACTTTGAAAATCTTGAAAACTGTGATGTTAAATAAGGAGTAATGAAAACAAATAATGTATTAAGTCCATGTTAAGTATTTTTACATGCTAAAAGCGGGTTATAATAATCTTTGTATGGGAAAAACTCTTTCTAGATTATTTCTGAGAGCAGGGTAGTTAATTTAGTTATCTTCTAATACAGAAGAAAAAAGGCAAAGTTCTCTCTCCTCTTGGAGTCTACATTATTTTTGGAGGAAAGACCATTAGCAATAGCATAATAAATAAGTAAAATATATAATAAGTTAGAAGTTGATACATGCTATGGATAAAGAAAAGTAGAGTGGGGAAAGAGAAGATATAGGCAATTTATAATATGATGCTCAGGTTAGGCCTCATTGAGAAGATGACAGGTGATTGAACAATTGAAACAGGCAAGGAAGTTAGATGTATGGATATCCGGGGAAAGAAGATTTCAGAGAAAGGCAAAAGCCAATGCAAAAGCCAATGTGTGAACACACCCGGCATGTGTGAGGAACAGTAAAGAAACCTGTGGGGTGGGGGTGCAAACAAGTGAGTGGTGAGATTTGAAGTCACAGCAAAGGGGAGTCTTCTGATCTTTTAGGTCTTGTAAGGATTTTTACCTTTACTCTGAAAAGGAGGGACCCATTGCAGGGTTTTGAGCTAAAAGATTACTTTATCAGAGTTGTTTAAAAGCATAAGTCTCTGTACTCTGGAAAGGTAATAGTAGAAGTAAGGAAACACTAGAAGGCTATTGCTAGAATTTTTGTGCATTAGTTATCTAGTGCTGTGTAACAAGTTACTCCCAAACTTTTCAATACATGTTAAAACAACAAACATTTATTATCTCATGGTTTGTGAGTTAAGAATTTGGGCAAGGTTTAATTGGGTGATCTGGTGCAGGGTCTCCCATAAGTGGCAATCAAGGTGTCAGCCAAGGTTGTAGTTGCCTCAAGGCTTAATTAGGGCAATATTCACTTTTATGCTTACTCATATGGAAGCCAGTTCCTTGTGGGTTGTTGGACTGAGGGCTTTGGTTTTCTTTCTAGATATTAATTGGAGACCACCCTCAGTTTCAGGCCAAATGTGCCTCTTAGGCACATTGTAAGGCAACTTACAACATGGCAGCTTATTTCAGGAGAGCAAGCAAACAAGTGAGCAAGCAGTAAGAGCCAGGGAGAGAGAAAGCACGCATAAGATGGGGGCCACAGTCTTTCAAAGCCCACTCAGAAGTGATATCCCCATAGCTTTGCCAAATTCTGCTTGTTAGAAACAAATCATTAAGTTCAGCACACACTCAAGGGGAAGGAATTGCACAAGAGTGTGACTACGAGGAGATGGGAGTCATTGCAAGCCACTTTAAAAACTGTCTAATATGCTTTGCAAGAGATGATGCTAAAGTAGTAGCAGTGGAGGTGGTGAGAAGTGATGCCAAAATACATGAAAAATCTTGGAATTGTAATCCATGATCTACCCTTCTGTAGGTGACTTCAGGTACCTTGTATAATACTTCTGAGTTTCGTATTTCTACTTATTATTATTTTTGAGATAGAATTTCTTGTTGTCCAGGCTAGAGTGCAATGGCAGGATCTCAGCTCACTGCAACCCCTGCCTCCTGGGTTCAAGCGATTCTCCTACCTCAGCCTCCCAAGTAGCTGGGATTACAGGCATGTGCCACCATACCCAACTAATTTTTATAGTTTTAGTGGAGATGAGGTTTCACCATGTTGGCCAGGCTGATCTTGAACTCCTGACCTCACGTAATCTGCTCACCTTGGCCTCCCAAAGTCCTGGGATTACAGGCACATATTTCTACTTTTAATTGAAAGTCTATTCACACACTACTCTACAAGTAGCTTAATCTTAGTTTAAGTAACTAGCCAAAGTGTACGTAGCTAGTCGGTGATAGCGATAAGGTAAGTAGTACTTAAACCCTGGCAGTCTGATTCTACTACCTATTACTCTTAATCTCAGAGGACACCAGAAAAGATAAAAATGTCTGAAACTATTCTAAAAAATGCGAAGTGCTATGTAGTACAAGTAAATAATGCTCGCTACTATGGACACAAGAATATAAATGCTTAGTTTTAAAGAATGTTCCTTCCAAAAGACGATACTGGTGTCAATTTTCCTGTGTGGAGAAATTGAGCAATGTTGGCCAAAAGATGGAGCCCTTCCGTCTTTCCATGTGGCGGAAGCAGAAACTAATTCCTGCTGCAGCCTGCTTTTATGCAGCATGGCAGCACTCAGATGCTACTTGGAATAAAGCCACATGGATTTTGACCTAGAGTTCAATAACTTGGGCTGGAGAAGAAAGGTTGGTTTGGGAACAGATGGAGAGTTTGACTCACATGGGGCTGGTTCTGATTTTAACCAAGAAGGCATGTGGCTATGACAGGGGCAGAGTGGCCTCACAGGACCCTGCAGTGGAATGAGGCCTGGATCTGAGTGAAGTCCACTAGGGTCTAGGGAGTTCAGGGCAGAACCTTAGGGCTTGAGCCAGGCCGAATAGTAGCAATGTGAGTAGAAGCAGGCATCACATTAATAGAACAGAATGAGGCAAAAGCCTTGGCGATACTTGGCTAATATTTGCAGTTTCAGGCATTCTAATATTAATACAGAAATTGCAGCTGCCTCATGGATAGCTGTGCATGGTAGCTCTGTTACCCTCCTTTTATTTTATACCATCTGTATTATTATATTTTAGAGGAGTTTCTTGGTACCATATAGTTGAATTTTATTTTGTTTTTGTTTTTAAGACAAAAACAAACAAAAACATAAACAAATACCAATCTATAATTCTATACCTAGTGAAAATATTTTTTAGAAATGAAGGCAAAGTGAAGGTTTTTTAGAGAAACATGAAAACTAAGAAAATTCAACACCTAACCTGCATTGTAAGAAACATTAAAGGATGTTCTTCAGGCAGAAAGAAAATTATACCACATGGAAATTTTAATCCGCACAAAGGAATAAAGAGTAAAATAACTCTTTATTTGTTTTTGTTTTTAAGAGTTTCGCTCTTGTTGCCCAGGCTGGAGTGCAATGGCGTGATCTCAGCTCATCCACAACCTCTGTTTTCTGAGTTCAAGCAATTCTCCTGTCTCAGCCTCCTGAGTAGCTGGGATTACAGGCATGCACAACCACACCTGGCTAATTTTGTAATTTTAGTAGAGATGGGGTTTCTCCATGTTGGTCAGGCTGGTCTCGAACTCCCGACTTCAGGTGATCCTCATGCCTTGGCCTCCCACAGTGCTGGGATTACAGGCATGAACCACCACATCCTGCTGAATTTTGCTTTTTTATCTGGGCTGACAATCTCTGTCTTTTAATTGGAGTGCTTAGATTGTTTATATTTAATGTAAATGGTGGCATGATTGGTTTTAAATATAGCATTATGGTATTTGGTTTTTATTTGCACCATTTGCTCATTTCCCTTTTGTTCTGCCTTCTTGTAGATTAACTGAGCACTTTTCAGGATTTAGTTTTATCTTCACTGCTGGCTTATTAGCTATACCTCTTTGTTTTATATTTTTGGAAATTATTCTAGGTCTTAAAATATGCACACTTATAACTCACTACAGTCAGCTTTCAAATATTGTAGAGCTTCATATATAATGTTAAATCTTTCAACAGTATACTTCCATTTTACTCTTCCATCCTTGATACTATTGTCATACATTTAATCTCTGCATATATTAAAGATTCTACATATACTTATTGTTTATGTTTAAATAGTCAATTATCTTTAAATAAATTTAAAAAATGAGAAAAAATTTTAATTTACCCATATATTTACTATTTCTTTCACTCTTTATTCCTTTGTGTAGATTAAAATTTCCATGTGGTATAATTTTCCTCCTGCCTGAAGAACATCCTTTAATGTTCTTACAATGCAGGTTAGGTGTTGAATTTTCTTAGTTTTCATGTTTTTCTAAAAAACCTTCACTTTGCCTTCATTTCTAAAAAATATTTTCACTATGTATAGAATTATAGATTGGTATTTGTTTATTCTTTTTTATTATAAAAACCACACATCATAAACTTTACCATCTTAACCTTTTTAAAGTATGTAATTCATTTTTAAGTGTAGAGTGTAATAGTTTTAAGTATATTTACATTATTGTAAAACAGATTTCCAGAATCTTTTTATCTTGCGGAACTGAAACTCTATACTCATTAAACAACTTCTCTCTTTATGCTCGCTGCAGCCTCTGGTAACCAACATTTCATTTTTTATTTCTATGAATTTGATTACTTTGTAAACTTCATAAAAGTAGAATCATGCAGTGTTTGTCATTTTATGGCTTACTTATTTCACTTAGCATAAAACTCTCCAGGTTCATCCATGTTGCAATATGGGATAAAACTTCCTCCCTTTTAAAGGCTGCCTAGTATTTCATTTTATGTATATGTCAATTTTATTCATTCACTCATCTGTCAGCAGACACTTGGGTTGCTTCTACCTTTTGGTTATTGTGATTAGTGTTGTTATGAACATGTGTATGCAAATATCTCTTTGAGACTCTGCTTTCAATTCTTGTATATATATGCCCAGAAATGGGATTGCCGGACCATACTGTAGTTCTATTTTTAATTTCCTGAGGAACCGCCATACTGTTCCAAAGCTATTGCCCCATTAAATAATCCTACCAGTAGGGCACAAAGGTTCCAACTTCTTCACATTCCTGCAAACATTTGCTATTTTGTTTTCTTGTTTTTGTTTTCATAGTAGCCATCCTAACGGCTTTGAGATGATACCTCATTGTGGTTTTGATTAACATTTCTCTGCTGATCAGTGATGTTGAATATTTTTCCATATGCTTGGTTGGCCATTTATATGTTGTCTTCAGATAAATGTCTACTCAAGTCCTTTGCCCATTTTTAATTGGGTTATTTTTATTTATTTATTTATTTTTTTTGCTGTTGAGTTGCAAGAATTCTATTTTAATTTTGTAAATATTTAATTTTGTTCTTTCTTCAGTTTTGAAAGATGCAGGAGTTCTTTATGTATTCTGGATATTAACTCCTTATCAGATACACGATTTGCAAATATTTTTCCTATTCCATAGGTTGCCTTTTCAATCTGTTGATTGTGTCCTTTGATGGAAAAAAGTTTTAGGCTTGATATAGTCCCTTTGTCTATTTTTGCTTTTGTTGTCTGAGGACATTTATTTATTCTTTCAGTACTTTAAGATACTGTTCTTTTGTCCTCTGGCTTGCATAGTTTTTTTTTAATTTTTAATTTTTATGGGTTCATAGTAGGTATACATATCTATGGGGTACGTGAGACGTTTTGATACAGGCATGCAATATATGACGATCACATCATGGAAAATGGAGTATCCATCCCCTCTAGCATCTATCCTTTGTGTTACAAACAGTCCAGTCATACACTTCTAGTTATTTTTAAATGTGCAATTAAATTATTATTGACTATAGTCACCCTGTTGTGATATCAAATACTAGGTCTTGCTCATTCTTACAATTTTTTGTACCCACTAACCATTCCCTACCTTCCCCTCAGCCCCCAACTACACTTCGCAGCCTCTGGTAACCATTCTTCTGAATTCAATTGTTTTGACTCTTAGATCCCACAAATAAGTGAAAACAGAGCTTGAATAGTTTCTGAAGAAAAGTAAGAACAGTCTGTGGTATTTTTATCTTCGTTTCTCTGTATTTAATGTGTTTTCTTTCCTCAGGCTGTTTCTTTTTTTTTTTTCTTTTTTTTTTTTTTGAGACGGAGTCTCGCTCTGTCACTCCGGCTGGAGTGCAGTGGCCGGATCTCTGCTCGCTGCAAGCTCCGCCTCCCGGGTTTACGCCATTCTCCTGGCTCAGCCTCCGGTAATGGGACTGCATTTCGCCACCTCGCCCGGCTAGTTTTTGTGGCACTTTTGCGGTAGGGCGGGTTTCACCGTGTGTAAGGATGGTCGATCTCCTGACTTGTGATCCACCAGGTGGCCTCTAAGTGCTGGATTTACAGGCTGAAGCCACAGCGTAACTGACCTGAACTGTTTGTAAAGATTTTCTCTTTTTACTGCCTTTAAGCAATTTGGTTATATTGTTCTTTAGTGTTTTTTGTGTGTTTTTTTATGTTTTTGTATTTTTCTTGGTTGAGGTTTGCTGAGCCTCTTTGTGCATTTGCAGTTTTCAATTCTGGAATATTTTCAACCATTATTTCTTAAAAATTTGTTTCTATTCACTTCTTTCTCCTTTTGGAACTCCAGTTTTACTTGTGTTAAAGTTCTTAATGTTCTTCCACAGATTACTGAGTTCTGTAAATTTTTTTTTAGTAATTTTTCTCTATGCTTCATTTTGCATAATTTCTACTGCTGTCTTTGAATTCACTGATCTTTTCTCCTGCAGTTTCTAATCTGCTATTGATTCCATCTAGTGATATTTTAACCTCAGATATAATATTTTTCATCTATGTTTCTATTGACTAATTTTTTTTTGTTGTTGTTATGGCCCATATTTTTCTGCTTCTTCTCATATCTAGTTGTTTTCGTCTGGAACATGTGGCAGACAAGATTTATCTGTTTGAATCTTTTAAAAAGAGTTTTTAAGGGCATATCTGGAGTAGTCTTTATACTAGAGGTAATTTAAACTCACTTTTTAGGTTGGCCCTTCTGTGGTCTTCATTGGCTGCTACATGCATCCCATGGGGCCTTTGCATTCTCACTGGCGGAAACTCGAACTATTCCTGGCCTTGTGTGAGCTCTAGGAATTGTTTGGTTTATAAGTCCTTGGTACATTTTCTTTTCTCAGAAGTCATTCTTTGCCGTACCTTAGGGTGTTTCACACTCTACAAGTGCATATTGATATTCAGACATATATTCTAGAGTTCCCCTGTGCTGATTTCTAGAATTCTTTCTCTGTATCAGCTCCAGTTTTTTGTGGGTATTCTGGCATGTAAATTAAGGCCAAAGCCACCTTATCCTCCTGAACCTCATCTTTGTCTCCTCCACTCAGTGAGATTGCAGTTTGGGTTTCCCCTCCTTGCTCAGCAGTTCAGAAATTGCCTTTAGGCAAAGAGCCTGGGCAGTCATAGCACTCTATTTCCTTTTTCCCTGGGATCACAGTTCTCTGTTGCCTGTTGTCCAGTGTCTGAAAATAGTTATTTCCTGTATTTTGTTCTGCTTCTCAGTTGTTTACAGAGGAAGGATAACTTCAGATCTTGTAGTCAGAAGTGGTTTTTGCCCTAACTGTATTGAAAACTCTCCTTATGTAGATTTATGCAGGCCTAGGATACAGACCTAGTAAAGGAAAGCACTTTGATTTTTGAAAGAATTGAATTAATGAATGAAGCATGGAATTAGGTTGAGCCACATGAAGTTGACAATTATTGATGATTTTAACCCATACAATTTATATGGTTCAATTTTGTACCTTGGCTAATTTGGATTAGCTAAGGAAAGCAGACTCAAGTAAAGGTAATTATACCTTTAGAGTGAGATCTCAGGCAATGATGATGGATCCTTTGTTTCCTGTGCATCTGGCAACCTTAGAAAACTTCTGTTGAATTTATTTTTCTAACAGAACATGGTAGGTCTATCTATGTGGGCTTTGGGTTTTTAGGTCCAACTATTTTCTTTGGAGAGGAAGATTCTTTCTGTGATTGGGTTTACAGTTTATTCAAAGAGTATATCCCTGTTCCTCATAGGATCAATTGAGTCATGCCCCAAGACAAGGGGTTTATAAGAGGAGACTTCAACCTTATCGTCATCAGGGGGATGGAGCACAGGGACTCAATCTTTGTGAACTGGGTTGGGAATCTTTTAGCAGGATGGTGGTGGAATTCCTTTTAAGGAAAACAGTGTCACTAAGGACATAGGCATGTTATTGGTTGTTGAGTTTGTGGTTGTGGTGGCTAGGAAAGACAGAGGATTTGATGACCTATGATACGGGGTAGGTAAGACTATATTATTGTCTCATTGTTAAATGCATGAAATGGAGAATGAAACTTAATAAATACCTCAGCAGAGGATGATCAAAGAAAAAGCCAAAGTTGCTGGATTCACAGTTAATTACCAGGTGTGGTTTTAGTTTCACTATTTCATATTATTGTACAGTAAACAACACACGCATTTAGAAGAAAAGTGTTCTATAGGTGACCAGACTGTAATGAATTTCACTTGCCATCACAGGATACTAGTCTGTGAAAATTATTGTAGCTTCTTGCAAATTATTAATGAGCTGACACATGGCCCAGTGGGTTTGGCATCCTTGCTTCTCAGAGTGCATATTGCCCTTAAATGTCAGTGGTGTTCACCATATAAGAATGGATAGATGGTTGTTATGGCCTGAATTCTGTACCCCTGAAGTTTATATATGGAAGTCCTAACCCCTAGTCCTTCAAAATGTGACCTTATTGCAAGGTAAAGTCTTTACAGAAGTAATCAAATTAAAACGGGGTCATTAGGACAGGTGGACCTTAATCCATTATGACTGGTGTCTGATCAACAGGGGGAAATTTGAACAAAGAGATATGCGTAGAGGGAAGACAATATGAAGGGACACCGGGAGGAGATGACTGTCTCCAAGCCAGGGAGACAGGCCTGCAACAGATCCTTCTCTCACAGCCCTCAGAAGGAACTAACTCCGCCAATGCCTATATCTGACTTCTAGCCTCCACAGCGTTGTGAGACAATGAATTTCTGTTGTTTAAGCCACCCATTTTGTGATATTCTGTTACAGCAGCCACAGTAAACTAATAAAAGCATCTTTGCTGAACTACTGTCATAGACTGACTTGGTAGGAGAAACATGTTAGGAGCAGTGGGCCATCAGGAAACTCCTTGAAGCTGTGAGACTGTTAGATGGGGTGGGCGGTTCTTGTCTTTATCCATTTTGTGGATAGACACAAACACCACCCAACTGAGCAGAAGAGGGCAAGGCAGCTGACCTAGCCAAAGACCTCCTAGGAGCTTTTACCCAGCGCTCATCTGAGTGGGAGGAGTTTAGGAGAAGTTGAATTTCCTACGTGAGTTGTAAAGAGATGTTATGGCTTCCAAAGAAATTATTTGAGGTGCATAGATGGTTGGGAAGAAAAACTCATAAACGCTAGCTTTTGCCATTGGCATTTAAAGAAAGTTAATAATCTGCAGCAGAGTTATTTTATACTCCACTGCTCTGAAGGGTTATGATTACATAATCAGAGTAAGATTACATACTCTGAAAGATTATGAGATATAAAGAGTATGTATGAACCTTAGTATTTTAGTTCATGTTTAGGACTTCCGAAGGTCTACACTATTTCTCCCTCTGCCTGTCTGTCTCTCTCTCCCTGTGAATTATGTGGGTGACAGTGCACTTTTTTTTTTTTTTTTTTTTTTGAGATGGAGTCTTGCTCTGTCGTCAGGCTGGAGTACAGTGGTATGATCTCGGCTCACTGCAACCTCTGCCTCCTGGGTTCAAGCAATTCTTCTGCCTCAGCCTCCCAAGTAGCTGGGACTACAGGCGCCCACCACCATGTCCAGCTAATTTTTGTACTTTTAGTAGAGACGGAGTTTCACCATGTTGGCCAGGATGGTCTTGATATCCTGACCTCGTGATCTGCTTGCCTCGGCCTCCCAAAGTGCTGGGATTATAGGCGTGAGCCACTGTGCCTGGCCGACAGTGCACATGTTTCAATCCTTGACTCATTCTATTACCTATTTGCTCTTATGTTCATGTTGAAAAAATGTTGCTGCTCTTAATATGGCTACTATCCTAATGTACAAAACAAAGGATGTCCAAGTGTTACCTCCCAAGCAAAGAGATCTTATTAATGGTGGAAGTAAAAAGCCCCAAGACACTCACTGAGTGAGTGAGGCTACAGGAGGGGCCCCAGGCCTGTCAGCAATCTGTTATCATTGATGTCTTTCCAGTTTCTCTGACCAGTGTATAATTTAAAACTCAGTTGGCCTGTGCTTTTTGACTTGATTACAACAGTTCCCAGCTTGTGAGGCGTTAAGCCAAAGTAGTTTTCATTAATTTGCCTTCTCCCTGAAGATTTTAGGCTTGCTGTTTCAAAGAAAGCTAGATACCACAATGAGCCAACTATTTGGTGAGAAGTTTCTCCTCGGGGAGAGAGCTGTTTGCTGCAGTTCCAGCCTTTCAAATGTCAAACGTTACTCATTCTCGCTTTGGCTCTTGTAAGTATGTGTAGTCCTTTTTATTTTAATTTGAGAGTGTTTGCTTGCACTGGTAGCTCGGGGAACTTTTACTTGTCGTTTGAAATGTAACCCTGGAACACAAAAAGTATGACTAATCCTACTTACTGGAATTTCACTGTTTTCATCAAGGCCACCGTTTCCATTTCCAATTTTATATAATAAGGGCAAAATACCAACTGGCAAACATACTTCTTTTTTTTTTTTTGGTTGCTGTACATTAAACTATCTACTGTGTTATAATAAAAAGCAATGCTTCATAATAGTGATTTTTGCAATTGAGACAAAACAGTTTCCAAGGGTATTTAAAGAGCAAATAGTTCATGATATGAGTACCCAGCTAATATATCTATGCAAAGAAGCCTACATTTCAGCTGCTTTTCATCTTCTGTATGGCAAAGATATTAGGTTATCTCTAGGCAAAAAGAATGGTTCATACACTGGAGTCACAGCCAATGGAAAGATTTTAGAACAATATACAAACACTCGTGCCATAACACTGACTTAGTTAAGCAATCATTGTGATGACCATTGGAAAGATGAGAGTATCAGCTAACGCAAACCAAGTTTTTGTCTTCTTTCATAGGAATCCTTTATCATTTCCTTATGTCTTAGAGCTCTAAATGTGGATTTCTGGAATGCCATTGGGAAGATCTCATATGAGGAAGCTCTAGTGGAATTGGGTTGAGACTTACTGACCAGGCAGTTCTTTAAAGACAATATCTGAGTAGCTTAAAGGGAATATAGGTACTAATTTGGAATGACCTAAAAAGAGATTTCCAATCCTTTCTGCTTTAAGCGTTCACCTGGAGATTTGAAAAATGTGGATCTCCAGTTCCCATTCCCAGAGTTTCCAGTTCAATGGGTCAGTGTATCTATGTTTGCTTCCAGATTATTCTGGGTGCTGTCACCACTGGGAACCCCTGGCCCCAGTTGTCAGTTTGTAACTGTATACACAAAGAAATTATTCTGAGTTATTGGATCTGTAGGGGCTGCTGAATTTGGCATGTAAAGGAAAACGTTCTGCTTTTTGGTTTAATCTACAGATCACCTTAAATCTCCTGTTGTTGGTATGGCTTCTTTGACTCCTCATGGCCTGATACACTCGTGGGTCAATTACTAAGCGCTCAGCTGGAACGACTATGTCCTGGCCCTGGGTGGGTATCAGAAACACCTGTGGAGCTACTTGAAATTAGGTTTTTTTTTTTTTTTTTTTTTACCAGACTTCCTGAATCACAGTCTAAGGGAGGGGTCCAGATATCAATTCTTCTATAAGCCTCATTGTTGATTTTGAAAAGCAGCTAATTTTGAGAATCTCTGAGTTATACTAATGGGGAGGAATATTGATTGACTGGCATTGGATACTAATTGAAGCTGAAGGGCCTATAGAGAAATCACATTAATTTGATTAAGATGATTAAAACTGCTCATTTCACTAGTCTATGATCTAGGCTTTGTGTTTGATCAACAGATATTTGGTAATGGTCGTAAGACCATTAGAAGAGAGGGCAGAACTCTTTACCACTTGAAGTGTATCAGAGCTTTCAGATACAGCTTAAGGTGAATCTTTAAGGCAAGTGTTTCCTTAGAACCTGAATAAGGAGTGGAGTAGAGGGCACACTGTTCAGGTGAAAAAGACAAAATGAACGAAGTGATTATGATGGGAACTAGAATTCTGTGCTTGTAAGACAATGTGTTAATGGACACGTTGTCACTTCCTTATGTCTTAGAGCTCCAAATGTGGATTTCTGGAATGCTGCTGGGGAGAACTTACATGAGGAAGCTCTAGTGGAGTTGAGTTGAGACTTACTGACCAGGCAGTTCTCTTAAGGCAAGATCTGAGTAGCTTAAAGGGAATATTGATACTAATTGACCTAAAAAGAGATTTCTAAACCTGGAAGACAATGTGTTTTCCATATATAGTGGGAAATAATAGAATAAGAAATTGTACAAAGTGGGCTGGGGTCTTGAAGGTGGCTTGAAGTTGAAAGAAATCAGGAGCTATTACAGCATTTTTGTTGTATCAATTTACAGGAGTAAAGTGAAAACATTTTCACTTGGTAGGTAAGGCAGAAGTTCAGAGGCAGGGCTGTGGCAGTAATGCAGAGTAAAGAGACAAGACTTGGTCTAGCATAGTGCTGGAGGATTGGAGCAGGATAGATTTGGCAAACATGTATGGAAGTGATCTAAATGAAAATTATTTTATTTGCAGATTATTTATACATTTTCTGCTTACAAAAATATTATCCTGACGAGGAGGGCATAAAATATCTATCTCTGCAACTGCATAATAACTTCTTTCGTCAAATTGGTTTCTTGTTCAAATGGTCAAAAAAAGCATTCAGAATCAGCGTTAGCAAGCAAGCAAGATATTTGGTTATGTTCCTGGTTGAAACTTAATATGAGCGTAGAGTCAGTCTAGTTTGTTGCTTGTATAGCAAGCAGACAGACATTCAGGTATTCAGGTATTGTGAATAAGCAGGTAAGACAAATCAGTATAATTAACTGTAAAGCTGCCTAAATAGTCCTTTTATCCCAATACGTGTAATGTTTGCAGTTTTAAATGCTTTTATACAAACAGAGTGACATAAAATACAAAGAATTTGAAATTTTCCTGGTTTCCTCCAATCATGCCCCTACTATCTTTCAACATCCATTTCAAAGACTGCCTTGTGGGCAAATATTTCCTTAGGTGCCCCTTTACGTGCTTTACCTTCCATCTGATGGCTCAGATTGTTTCTACTCTCCCTTCTCTCACTTCCAGAGTCTTGATGCCAAAGGACTCAAGTCAGCAGAGGTCTTTGGTCAAAGACAGCAGATGGCCTCTGTAAAAATCAGAGGACTCTCTCGGCTGCCAGAGCAGTGTAAGGGAGACTCAGACTACCTGAGGTGGACTCCTGGAATCTGGGGATTGGGGGTGTAGCAGAATAGGGAGCAATGAGAGTCAGAAAAGACGTGGAAAGATCTGCTTTAAGATGTGGATATATCAGGTGTCAAGGTCGTAAAATAGCTTAAAAGTAGAAAAGCAGTTCTATAAACATTCACCAGCAGGCACTGGGAAAATAGCACTGAACAGAGCTGGACACAACCTTTGCTCTGGTAGAGCCATGCCTCAAGATAAGCGCCATTTATGAGGAAAAAGATGGGGAATTATAAAATATATACCAACCCTTTATGCTTTTTGACCCTATGTCAGTTTTGTGGGAATAACTTCAGCCTTGCCACAAAGCACAGCCTTCACACTTTATTAGATTCAATAGTAAATAGTTTAAGAAACATAGCTATACTATGTTTCTTCATGTCCTTAAACACAAAAATGAAATTGAAAGCTGGACAGATCTGAAGAGCACAGATTGGGGTGCTAGCTCTTATGGTTGAAGTAAAGAGCTATATGATGGCTTAATTTTTTTTTTTAACAGTCTAGGGTTTTTTCCTCAGGAGACCAATCCAATTTCTCTTATAATTTTTTTTTTTTTGTTGTTGTTGTTCTCTTAGGAAATTCCCAGAGATTGCAATGTTATTATGCTCATAATATTTTTCTTTTCTTTTTGAAGTTCTAGTTCATTTATTTTAACATTTAATATTCCATTGTATCAATATACCACAGTTTTTTTAAAACCCATTCTCCTGCTGATATATATTTAGATTATCTCCAGTTTTATGTTCTGTCAAACATAATCTCAAGAATTTCTTAATCATTACTAATCAAAGGTTAAAGAATGGCCTCAATTATTACTATGAACAATAGCAAGAGAAATGTAATTTGTCCATCGTACTGTCAAATGCAATAACACCAATATAAATTTCCTTAATGAACAATGAACACTTCTATTCAGTTACAAAAGTTTTTTGACTCAGTGGCAGCTGGAGATTGGACTTTGTGCTAATACTTAGGTTAATTGCATCTCATGTTAATATGTCTTAGTGGGTGCAATTAAGCAGAATTATAACTTGTTCGTGTTATAATTCCTTTTGCCTTTCTAATTCATTGGTGAACTCCTATAACTTAACCCCTCTTTCGTTTAGGTGTCTGCCCCTCCACAGATGAGAGAATGTTAGCAGATTTTCTTTTATAGCTTAGGTTACTTTGACAGAGAAATATTAGGCATCATCTTAATTTCAGCATCATCATCATCATCTTTTTTTTTTGAAATGGAGTTTTGCTCTTGTTGCCAGGCTGGAGTGCAGTGGTGCAATCTTGGCTCACTGCAACCTCCACCTCCTGGGTTCAAGTGGTTGTTCTGCCTCAGCCTCCTAAGCAACTGGGATTACAGGTGCCCACCACCATATCCAGCTAGTTTTGGTATTTTTATTAGAGACGGGCTTTCACCATGTTGGCCAGGCTAGTTTTAAACTCCTGACCTCAGGTGATCCACCCACCTTGGCCTCCCAAAGTGCTGGGATTACAGGTGTGAGCCAATGCACCCAGCTATCATCCCTTTATGAAGGCAGAAGCACTGGATATGGCAATAGGTTGCTGGAAGATTCATTCCCATGGTGGTCCTTTTAACACCATACTTTGGCCACACCCTCAACTGGAATTCAAACTTAAGATTAGAAGGAAAATGCTCTTCACCAGCCCTTAAAGATTTCTAACCTAAACTTACAGCAGTAGTCCCTTAAATGTGAAGAATAATCAAGCTCAATAAATACTTTGATATTTTTGAAAAAAATGACAGATTTTCAGCATTGAGAAATTCTCTGAAGTATAAGCATATCCAAGAAGAATGTCCTATATTTTGTCTTTTTCTTGCTAAATGGAATGTTTAAAAGCTGGATAACACTGTATTCAAATGTTAATTCATGTTTTGGGTTCAGTTTCATAGCTTAGCATCTAATATTTATTATGAATTCACCTGAGGTGTATTTTATTTATTTTTTAAGCGATATAGTCCCTAGTTTGAAAGATAACTTGAGAGAATGATTCTCGACACAGTTAAATTCTCTTTCTCCTGTGCCGTGTTTTTTAACCTCAGATACTGGTCTTAAAAAAATACATATATATCCAGTGCCAGAAACTCCCAGCAGATGTCATTGTAAGGCAGATTGTTTTAGCAAGGCTTTTCTAGAATAGTGAATAGGATTGTTGCATATCGTAGTGATGTGTGTATTAGATACTGGAGTTAATTCATTCTAGTCTCATCAGAGTGGGATTTGTTATGAAGAGGTAAAGAGATTCCTGGGATTCTTGCCTGTCCTTTTATAACATGGGGGCACTGCTTTTCTGCAATATAAGTTAGAGAACAAGAAAAACAGCCTTTCAACCAAGCATTTCCTTGGCTACTCTACCTGGGGCTACCAGCTTAACACAAGGCATGACTGTGTTCTGCCTGGGACAGAAGAACCACAGGGAGGAGACTGTTGCTTAGACACATAATATAGTAAGTGAGGGAGTTGCAGTTTCAAATGAGAGAGCCTCACTAATTCTGGACTCCACACCCTTAGTCCTGAAGGGAAAATACAAATGGACATGAAAACGTGTGTCCCAATAGAGCACATCTGGTCCTTATCTAAAGCAGAAAGGCAAATTGTATTGGAAATGCCTAACTGATTTTATGGATATCAATTTCAAGTGAAAAAAACATTTTTTTCCCAGGGAAGGTCATGATACATTGTCTTATTTGCTATAAATGTAAATGAAAGTCAATCTAAATTCGCCTATGTTTCCATGTATATATATATGGTGATACATGTTGGGTACCTGTGAAGATCTTGTTCTATTACTCTTCAATATTGTAAAAGCTCATTTCTCACTTACCATTTTTACATTGATTGATTAGATTTTTAAAAATAAACTCCTTTGGCACTTTGGGAGGCCGAGGCGGGCAGAGGTCAGGGGATTGAGACCATCCTGGCTAACATGGTAAAACCCTGTCTCTACTAAAAACACAAAAAATCAGCTGGGCGTGGTGGCAGGCGCTTGTAGTCTCATCTACTTGGGAGGCTGAGGCAGGAGAAGTGCTTGAACCAGGAGGCAGAGGTTGCAGTAAGCCAAGATTGCACCACTGCACTCCAGCCTGGGAGACAGAGCAAAACTCCGTCTCAAAAATAAATAAATAAATAAATAAACTCCTTTGATGAAGCCCCCTTTTAAAAGCCAGAACTATACTTTGTATTGTATAGTATTAACTGAAATGTAGATTGCTTAGAAAATGTTAATAAAATGTGTTTGAAAATCAACTACTTTTTTTTTTGAAGCAGAGTCTCGCACTGTTGCCCAGGCTGGAGTGCAGTGGCGCGATCTCGGTTCACTGCAAGCTCTGCCTCCTGGGTTCACGCCATTCTCCTGCCTCAGCCTCCTGAGTAGCTGGGACTACAGGAGCCCACCACCACGTCTGGCTAATTTTTTGTATTTTTAGTAGAGACAGGGTTTCATCGTGTTAGCCAGGATGGTCTCAATCTCCTGACCTCATGCCCACCTTGGCCTCCCAAAGTGCTGGGATTACAGGCGTGAGCCACCACACCCAGGGGAATCAACTACTTTTAAAAAACCACAGGGATCATGTAAAAGAGGCAAACTATATCAAAGATGGAAGGGTGGAAGTGTGAGGAAATAGTAAAAGATATGGACTTGGATATGGATTTGGATATTCCAACTGAGTATCTCCACTTAACTGACTCAACATATTAACCAATTTTTTTTTTTTCTTATGCTATCTGATGTCTGTATCATTCTGAAATTAAGCTAGCAGGATCCCCACAGTTTTGCTTCCCCAATAGAATTGTGTGCCTGCCAAGGGTCAGGTGAGTTTGTCCCAATCCTGTTTATGCCACCTACACTTGCCATTGAATTAAAGTGGGTAATTGCAATATTATGTGAACCAGTGAAATATGACTGCAAAATAAAAGGGGATTTTTATTTCTCTGAAAACGAGTTATATATAATGCTTAGAAAGACTTGATAAAGAGAAATTACTAGACTTGCTGTTAAATTTGGATGTGGATGAAACAAATATAAGAGGTTGGAGGGAAAACTGAAAATCTTGAAGGTATGTATTCTAAAATTTCTGCAAAATTATTTGTGGCTTCTTGCTCCACTTAAAGGGAAGTGGGGATTTAGAGAGAATGCCTTGTGGATGTGGGTTATTCGGGAAAGATTATATGGATTTCTAATCAGTGTTGCAGGAAGTCAGGGACCCCAAATGGAGGGACCAGCTGAAGCCGTGGCAGAAGAACATAAATTGTGAAGATTTCATGGACATTTATTAGTTCCCCAAATTAATACTTTTATAATTTCTTACACCTGTCTTTACTGCAATCTCTGAACCTAAATTATGAAGATTTCATGGACATTTATCACTTCCACAATCAATACTCTTATAATTTCCTATGCCTGTCTTTACTTTAATCTCTTAATCCCGTCATCTTCGTAAGCTGAGGATGTAGGTTGCCTCAGGACCCTGTAATGGTTGTGTTACCTTTACAAATTTTTTTGTAAAACATGTGTGTTTGAACAATACGAAATCAGGGCACCCTGAAAAAGAATAGAATAACAGCGATTTTCAGGGAACAAGGAAAGATAACCATAAGGTCTGACTGCCTGCGGGGTCAGACAGAATACAGCCATATTTTTCTTCTCACAGAGAGCCTATAGACAGATGTGTGAATAGGAGAAATATCACTGAATTCTTTTCCCAGTGAGGAATATTAATAATTGATAACCCTGGGGAAGGAATGCATTCCCACAGGTAGGCCTATAGACGACTGCTCTGGGAGTGTCTGTCTTATGCGGTTGAGAGAAGGGATGAAATATGCCCTGGTCTCCTGCAGTGCCCTCAGGCTTACTAGGATTGGGAAATTCCAGCCTGGTGAATTCTAGTCAGACCGGTTGTCTGCTCTTGAGCCCTGTTTCCTGTTAAGATGTTTATCAAGACAATGCATGCCCAGCAGGACATGGACCCTCATCAGTAATTCTAATTTCACCCTTGCCCGAGCTTGTGATCTTGCTCTGCTCTTTTGCCTTGTGATCTTTTATTGCCCTTTGAAGCATGTGATCTCTGTGACCCACTCCCTATTTGTACACCCCTCCCCTTTTGAAATCCCTAATAAAAACTTGCTGGTTTTGTGGCTCGGGGTCACCATCATGGTCCTACCAATATGTGATGGCACCCCCTGAGGCCCAGCTGTATTTGTACTCTTTTTCTTTATTTCTCAGACCGGCTGACACTTAGGGAAAATAGAAAGGACCTATGCTGAAATATTGGGGGCTGATTCCCCTGATAAATCAAATAATGTGCACTCAATAAAAGGAGACCCTCTACATTAAAATATTGGCAAATGCATGTTTATTTTCAGGTTTTAAATTACAATATTTGATTTTAAAATTCCTCTACTTTGTTCAGCTTTTTCAACTAACTGACCAACTGTTGGTATTGATCTTACCAGATGAAAGTTACTGCTCTGCATTTTAAAACTAATTTTTAATTTTAGGCTATGTGTCTTAGCCTGTTTTCATGCGGCTGATAAAGACATACTCAAGACTTGGCAATTTACAAAAGAAAGAGATTTAATGGACTTATAGTTCCATGTGGTCAGGGAGACCTCACAACATGGTGAAAGGTGAAAGGTACATCTCACATGGCGGCAGACAAGAGAAGAGAGCTTGTATAGGGAGACCCCCGTTTTTAAAACCATCAGATCTCATTAGACTTATTCACTATCACAAGAACAGTGCAGGAAAGACCTGCCCCTATGATTCAATTACCTCCTACTGGGTCCCTCTCACAACACATGAGAATTCAAGATGAGATTTGGGTGGGGACATAGCCAAACCATAATATTCCACCCCTGGAACCTCCCAAATCTCAAATGTTCACATTTCAAAACCAATTATGCCTTCCCAACAGTCCCCCAAAGTCTTAACTCATTTCAGCATTAACTCAAAAGGCCACAGTCTGAAGTCTCATTAGAGACAAGGCAAGTCACTTCCACCTATGAACCTGTAAAATCAAAAGCAAGTTAGTTACTTCTTAGATACAATGGGGGGTACAGGCATTAGGTAAATACAGCTATTCCAAATAAGAGAAATTGGCCAAAACAAAGGGGCTACAGCCTCCATGCAAGTCCAAAATCCAGCAGGGCAATCAAATCTTAAAACTCCAAAATGATTTCCTTTGACTCCATGTCTCATGTCCGGGTCATGCTGATGTAAAAGATGGGCTCCCATGGCCTTGGGCAGCTCTGCCCCTGTGGCTTTGCAGGGTATATGCCCTCTACTGGCTGCTTTCATGGGCCAGCATTGAGCATCTGTGGCTTTTTCAGGTGCACAGTGCAAGCTGTCAGTGCAAAAAACTACCATTCTGGAGTCTGGAGGATGGTGGCCCTCTTCTCACAGCTCCACTAGGTAGTGCACCAGTGGGGGCTCTGTGTGAGGGCTCTGACCCCACATTTCCCTTCTGCACTGCCCTAGCAGAGGTTCTTCATGAGGGCCCCACCCCTGCAGCAAACTTCTAAGCCTGGGCATTCAGACATTTCCATACATCTTCTGAAATCTAGGCAGAGGTTCCCAAACTCCAATTCTTGACTTCTGTACACTCACAGGCTCAACACTGCATGGAAGCATTTCTGAGGCCATGGCCAAGCTCTACGCTGGAACAACTGGGACACAGGGCACCAAGTCCCTAGGCTGCACACAGCATGGGGACCCTGGGCCTGGCCCACGAAACAATTTTTTTTTCTCCTAAACCTTGGGCCTGTGATGGGAAGGACTGCAGCAAAGGTCTCGATATGACCTGGAGACATTTTCCCTATGGTCTTGGTGAACATTTGGCTCCTCGTTACTTTTGCAAATTTTTGCTGCCAGCTTGAATTTCTCCTCAGAAAATGGGATTTTCTTTCCTATGGCATTGTCAGGTTGCAAAATTTCCAAACTTTTATGCTCTGCTTTCCTTTTAAAACTGAATGCCTTTAACCATACCCAAGTTACCTCTTGAATGCTTTGCTGCTTAGAAATTTCTTCTGTCAGATGCTCTAAATCGTCTATCTCAAGTTCAAAGTTCCACAGATCTCTAGGTCAGGGGCAAAATACCACTAGTCTCTTTGCTAAAACATAACAAGAATCACCTTTGGTCCAGTTCCCAACAAGTTCCTCATCTCCATTCATAGACCACCTCAGCCTGAATGTCATTGTTCATATCATTATTGGCATTTTGGCCAAAGCCATTCAACAAGTCTCTAGGGAGTTACAAATTTTCTCACATTTTTCTGTCTTCTTCTGAGCCTTCCAAACTGTTCTAACCTCTGCCTGTTACCCAGTTCCAAAGTCACTTCCACAGTTTTGGGTATCTTTTCAGCAGTGCCTGCTCTACTGGTACCAATTTACTGTATTAGTCAATTTTCATGCTGCTGATAAAGACATACTTGAGACTGGGCAATTTACAAAAGAAAGAGATTTAATGGACTTACACTTCCACGTGGCTGAGAAGGCCTCATAATCATGGTGGAAGGTAAAAGGCATATCTCACATGATGGCAGAGAAGAGAGCTTGTGCACAGAGACCCCCATTTTTAAAACCATCAGATCTCATGAGACTTATTCACTATCACGAGAACAGCATAGGAAAGACCTGCCCGGCGATTCAGTTACCTCCCACCCACAACATGTGGGAATTTAAGATGAGATTTGGGTGGGGACACAGCCAAACTGTAACACTATGGTTTCAGAATGTAGCCACTGCAGAGTTTATGCTACACCACAAGGGACACTCTAGATGAGCTCAGTGATTTTCTAGGTAAATGTTTTGCTCTTTTTTTTTTTTAAATGATTTTATCAACAGGTTAAGTAAATACTTTAAACTGGCGAACTACTTCTTGGCTTAGAATGATTTTATGCCACATAATGATGTCAAGCTTAATTTTTATATGAAATGTGATTATAAAACAACTTTAATAATTTCATAAATAATCATTTTTTCATACACAGCTCTTGCTGGCATGTTGAGGTTCTTGACAGGCTGACTTTGGGTTAGAGGCTTGGAAAACTCACCTAGACAAAGGGAGATGAACCTTGTGGCAAGTCCCCATCAGTTTGGTCCATGGTCAAGAACATTCTAGTTTGAAATGTAAGAGGGTGGCACATAGAGTATTCTCAACCAGAAGTGGCTCTACTTTTTTAGGAAATGTCTTATATCACTTAATTTAATCCAGCTTCCCAAATCATTGCAAATATGAAAAAATAGGTACATCCTATGCATAACTCCAACCTTACTAAGCGTACTTCTAAATTCACATAGTAGCAAAATAATGAGGACAGAAGGGATTGTTGTGATAACAAAATAATCCTTTTGTTGTTTGCATCCATCAGGTTTAACTCCAGAGTTGTTTGTCTTTAAAACAATTCTAATGTTATAATGGCAGTAAGAAGAACTATCTTTCACAGGGATAAACTTCCTTTTGAGGTTTCAGGTGGTGATAGGCAGAGATGGCAATGAGAATGAAGGAAAAAAAAGGTGGAAGGAGGAAGATGAAGAGAAGAAAAGCAGACAGCTTGCTTACAGGTGAAATCACTTCTTGGAATCTAGTTTATTTCATTTTGCTTTCTTTTGGGCTCTATTGGTAAGATTGGTAAGATGTTTGCCTTACTAGTTTAATTAAATAGAATAACAAGCATTCATTATTTAAAGTCTGGATCTATACACACCTCTCCTAGGCATTTTAAAGTAATACATTCCCCCCTAAGCATTTGATCTTGTAAAGGAAAATCACATAATCTACTTGAGAATGATACTTTGAAGAAATATTTACCAGAGTAAGAGTATTTTACATCCTGTGGTAAATGGAACAAGTGAAAAACTAGGTTCCAATTGCCATTCATTCTCCATCAGAGATATTTAATTATAGTGGGTATACATAATTCATATTTCAAAGAAAGCAACACTTGCTGAAAAGAAAAGAATAAAAAATTACTCCCATGTAACTTAAATACTTTTCCATTGCTGAATTTAAACATTTGGGGAGAATTCCCTGAGCGACTCTAGGTACATCTGAAATGGAACTGAACTGTGAGCTTTACAGCCACATGCCAAGATTCTGGCTATTCCCTTTCTCTGTCAGTGGGATATTGTTTTGGGGGTGACATCTTACGTTACCTTGGCAGAGAGCCCTTCATTTTCTGCCTCTGGGTAAGTGGCTAGAACTGAATTATTTGTGTTCCTGGACTTTGTTTTATCCTCAAAATATAATAACCTTAGACAGCCTGGAGTACAAAAAAAGAGTGCTAGTTTTAAAAAACTTTCTTTTAATAGTTCTGTAGAGGTACTGGAAAGAATGCTGGGCTGGGTGTTAGATTTTGCTGCTTGTCCTAATTCTGCCCCTAGTGGGTGATCGTGGCTATGACACTTTAATTTGAGGCGTCTTTACTCAAGGACAGAATTTAAAAATTCAATGGAAAAAGGCTTTAGTTGCTTTTTCATTCTCAGGAATTCTCTCCAGAGTTTTTGAAGCTTGCTTTGGTGAAAAAATTCAAATGAAATGACATCTAAAATCCAGTTTATATGTTACATTTTGGATCCTCTGATTTTAAGGTGTGCATCTGTGTTCACTTTGTTGATGAAAAAAGTGGAGGTAACTTCCTGTCTAAATTTATAGACCACAGTCATGACTTATGGCGACAACAGAGCCTCACATGGTCTTCGTCTTGGTTCTGTTATTTCTTAATCTCTTCCTAAGAGATTCCCTGTTTAGACTGAATAAAACTTTGCCATGTGATTTTAATGTTGTTGAAAGGATAGCACAGGCTCCACACGTGAGGTAGTGGCTGATCTGGCTGCTCCACTTCCCCATGAAGCCTTATGTGTTTTGTTTTGTTTTCAGTTTAAAAGACTATTATTTTAAGACAAAAAACAAGTAGTAAATTTTTAGGGCAAAATGTAATGAAGGTGAACACACATTTTGTGATTTTTCTTTGTGATTTTTCTTTGACTTTCAGAGATATAGGTACTTTGGTACCATCTTCCACAAATGCAAATCCTGCTATGTTCAGTTATAAAAGGAAAAAAACTTTTGACTTCAGCAGTAGCAGGCACAATCGTAGCCATAATAACCACTAATTCATATAGACACTTGTAGATGCTGGGCTCACTGACTTCTGTACTCTGCACACATCATCTTGTTTAATTATCTCAGGGTCTTCATGAGGCAGATCTGATTGTTATCCACATTTTACGGATGAGGAAACTGAAGCGTTGCAAGATTAACTAACTTCTTCAAAATATTCTAAAACCACCAATATTTTTATCTTTTTGAAGTTTTTAATCTACATTTTATCAAACAGTCTTAAATTCTATTTCTCTTGTACTGTCTTCTTATCACTTTTTTTTTTTTTTTTGGTTGAGCATTCATCATTCTTCAAAATATGCAATTCTTCAAAATATGCAATTTAATATGATCCCATATATGAATTTAAGCATCAATAGAGTCATTTTATCATATGGACTAGGTTTGGATAGAGTTTACTCTACTCTAAGAAAATCCTGTATGAGAAACTCTACATTTACTCAAAACATAAACAATGAAATGGTTATTAATTATTCATTATGTAAGACATATTTTGCTTTAATATAATTAATAGTAGGGACCTTTTAAATGTGATATTACTCAAACACATTAGCTGTTACATGAATGGATTTAGAATTGCAGAATTTTGGTGGCAAAAAGAAAATGCCTTTTTTGCGTGTTTAAAAAAACACACTTGGTGAACGTTGAGAGCAGGGGAGGTTGTGCATGTGTGGGGATGGGGTGAGTGAAAGCTCTCTGTAATTTCCAGTCAATTTTGCTGTAAACTTAAAACCACTCTAAAAAAATAAAGTTTATATTTACAAAAAGGGGATCAGTTAGAATTTTAGCTCTGTGATTCACTGTGATCTTGAACAAGTTATCTCTCTCTTAGTATTTATTCTGTCAAGTGAAGATAATAATAGATCCCATACCAATATTGAGAGAATTAACTGAAATGTATATATATGCAGCTCCTGGCTCATTATGCATACTAAAAAAAATGTTGATGCCTTTTCCTTTAAATTCCCTTATGTCACACTTGAGGGAAGTGGTGAGTTTATAGCTGAATAGGACTGATTATAAGTATTCTTCCTCCTTGTCTGATGCATTTTGTGTAATCCCACACACTTATCAGAAATCCAGCTTGGTGTGCAGACAGAGTTGCCTGTCTGTGCAGGTGGTGACTTGTGCAATCTGCATGGTGGGGGATGGTGAGGAGGCCCTGTAAGAAATGTAATAAGGAGCAATAGGCTGCTGTCTGTCAAAGAGCCTAACTGGGTTCTATAGTCTGGTGAGGATATTTGAAGCCTACTGGTTTTGACAGGTGAAAAGCTGTGCACTTTAGTCATGGATGAGCCGCTTCCAGAAAAGGATAACTCACTCTATCTCCTGGATGGCTTAATTGCTTAACTGCCAAATGGTTTCTTCTTGTCCCTTCTAACTTTATTATTTTGATTCTCTGAATTACAAGCACATCTACTCTACAAAGCAGAAATTTTTAATCTCTTGGCATTAAGAACAGCTTTGAGGATCTGATAAAAACTGTGGACCTGCTCCTCAGAAAACGCACACACGTATATACACAGTGACCTTTACAAAATGTTTGAATTAAATTTTAGGAAGCTAATGTCTGCTGTAAAAACTTTAGACATCAAAAACACTCAAACACATGTAGAGGAAGCAAAACTAATGTTGGAAGATAAGACTGAAATATTGAGCAGTTGTTCCTCTGTGTTAAACAATGAGAAATCCTAAAATAGGCCACCTTCAAGAAAAATGTTAACCTAAAGTCTTCTTACTGCAACTGGACAGTATGAGTTTAAGTCTACCAATAGATATGGTTACTGAGAGTGAAGAATTAGTAAGAATTGTCTCGGAAAATTACCTCTAATTCTACACAACGAAGGCAGCCAATGTTTATGATATTTATTTAATCCTTAAGAAAGTTTGTTTCCCTTTCCTTATATCACAACAATATTATTGAGGCTTTAAGAACCATGTTTAGAAAATCAGTACACATTGTAGCAAAAACATAGAGCACTTTAGGAGGGAAATCTTCAGGTGAGGAAAATGGAACAATAGCTCATGTGATACATATGACAGGTGGAAGATTGTTTTGAGAGGATATTTGAGAATAAAGGAAGAATTAGCAATAGTTACATAGAAAAGGAAAAAATAATAAAATAAGAAAGTGCTACTTTTTAGAAAAATGAAGCAAAGTTGTACATCTAGAAAATAATTATAGTTTACCACTTGGTTTAGCAGTGACTATTTACACAGTTATGGTAATTTAAACAAAAATAATTGGGGCGGGGGGAGGTCATCTCTGATCATAAGAGTTGAATAGAGTATACTTAAAATGGATAAATCAAGAAATAACAACATGAGCACAGTTTTTTAGAAATAGCAAGATAAATATTTGGAAAATGCAGGTCATTAAAAGTGCTTACATTGGGGATTGAAATTAGAGAGTCAGAGGTGTTAGGTTGGGGACAGCACTTTTCTTAAATAACTTGAAAAAAAGTCCGAATCTTTAAAACAATAAAAATTTTAAATAAAAATCCAATTTCTGGGATTTCCCAAGTAATTATAAAATCTGAAACTACAAGACTCAATTCCCAGAAAGCAAACCTGTCTGGACCTGAGAATGAGCTGCCACCTTAAGATGAGACTGTGTTCTTACTTTGGCTTCCTCAGTCAGCCCCATCCTCCTGTTGTTCTCATGGTGCATTTTCCAGCTTTCCTCCCCATCCTCCCCCAGCTTTGTTGAGGTATAATTGACAAATAAAAATTTTGTATACTGAAGGTGAACAACTTGATGTTTTGATACATGTATACATTGTGAAATAATCACCACCATCAACCTAATGAACCTCACACAGTTACAATTTTATTTTTCTTCTCTCTCTTTTTCTCTTTCCTTGCTGTGGTAAGAATCCTCGAGATGTATCTTTTAGCAAATTTCAAGTATGTAATAAGGTATTATTAACAATTGTCACCATAGTGTACATTCGATCACTGGAACTTATTCACCCTGCATATCTGAACCTTTGTACCCTTTGACTAAAATCTCCCTATTTTCCCCTCCTCCAGCCCTTGGCAGCCTTACGACTCTCCCGTTTTATAAATTTGGCTGTTTTAGATTTCACATGTAAGATCACACAGTATTCGTCTTTCTCTGTCTGACTTATTTCACTTAGTTTAATGTCCTCCAGTTTCCACGTTGTTGCAAATGACAGGATTTCCTTCATTTATGTGGATGAATATTTCATTGTACATATGTAACCCATTTTCTTTATCTGTCAATGGGCATTTAGTTTGTTGCCATATCTTGGCATTGTGAGTAATGCTGTAATGAGCATGGGAGTGCAGATATCACTTGGAGATGATTTCATTTACTTTGGATATATACCCAAAAGTGGGTTTGTTGATCCATTTTTAGAACCATAGTTCTATTTTAATTTGTTGAAGAACCTGCATTGCATTTTCCATAATGTCTGCACTAATTTACATTTTTATCAACAGCGTACAAGGGTTGTCTTTTTTCCACATCCTCACGAATACTTATCTTTTGTGTTTTGATGATAATCATTCTAACAGGTGTGAGGGGACATCTCATCACAGCTTTGATTTGTATTTCCCTCATGATTAGTGATGTTGAGCACCCTTCCATATACCTCTTGGCCATTTATATATCCTCCTTGAGAAATGTCTTTTCAGGTTCTTTGCTCATTTTAGAATCAGGTTATTTGGTTTTTAAATTATTTTCTGATGAGTTGTGTGGGTTCCTCAAATACTTCTGATATGAACTGCTTATCAGATATATGGCTTGCAAATATTTTCTCCCATTTCAGAAGTTATCTTTATACTCTGTTTGTACTCTTTGCTCTGAAGAAGATTTGTCTTTTGATGCAATCTCACTTGTCTATTTTTGTTGCCTGTGCTTTTGTTGTCGTATCCAAAAAAATTATTGCCCAGACCGCTTTCAAGTAGCTTTTCCTCTATGCGTTCTTCTAGTAGGTTTAGGGTTTCAGATCTTAAATGTTTGTCTTTAGTCCATTTTGAGTTTATTTTCTTATATGGTGTGAGATAAAGGTCCAATTTTATTCTTCTGCATGTGGATTTCCAGCCCTCCCTTTGATGAATTTTTAGTATTACTGTTTGTTAAAAACATTTATTTACAGTTCAGTAATCCAACCCAGTTTTACTCTGATTTCTGTTTCTTTTTTTAGTTCAAGTATAGTTTTATTTAATAATTCTACTAAAATCACATATAGTGTGATCATATCTACCTGTCTCTAGAGCTGCCCAGAGGTGCCTGGAATTGTATTAATCAAAGATAGCATGAGCTAATCCAGAAAGGAGGATATGGCTGATTTACTGCTTTCTTTCTTTGTGATTTTCTACATAGCTTGATTTAAAAAAAAAATTAAAAAGACTTTTTAAAAAAAGAAACAATAAAATCATAACTTAAAAAGAATCTCATCCACTCACCAACTCATTTTGAAACTCTTTTTATAAGTGAAATTGCATCTTGTCCTTTTTATCATTCTATATAATTTGTTGTCAGGACTAGTTCCTTATCAAGCTAAGTTTTAGTTTTCATCCAGCTACATTTGCAAGTAAGCAAGATTTCTGAGGGCAGATATTTTTTCTTTTCTGTTTATAGCTCTACCCTAGTGCCTAGATCACTGCCTAGGTGCATAGGAGGGCCTCAGAAAACATTTCTTGAAAGACTAAGTGGATGAAGAACCTTGAGCACCTTTGATAGGATGTTTTATAGTAGTAAATCCACATATTTATGACTGGCTGATTTTTGACAAAGTTACCAAGAGCATACATTTGGGAAAAGACAGCCTCTTTCAGTAAATGGTCATGGGAAACTGCATATCTATATGCAGAAGAATGAAACTAGACCCCTATCACTTACCATATATAAAAATCAACCCGAAATGGGTTATAGACTAAATGTAAGACCTAAACTATGAAACTATTACAAGAAAACATAGAAACAATGCTTCAGGACATTGGTCTGGGTAAAAATGTTTTGGATGAGACCTCAAAAACACGGGTAACAAAAGCAAAAATAGATAAGTGAGACTATCAAACTATAAAGCTTCTGCACAGCAAAGGAAACAACAGAGTGAAGAGACAACTTACAGGATGGGAGAAAATAGTTGCAAACTATTCACAGATAAGGTATTAATATCCCTTGTATTGATTAATATCCAGAATATATAAGGAACTCAACAGCAAAAACAAAAACCAAAAACCAAATAATCCAATTTAAAAATGGGCAAATGACTCGAATAGACATTTCTCAAAAGAAGACCTACAAATGGCCAACAGGTACATGAAAAAATGTTCAACATCACGAACCATAATGGAAACGCAAATCAAAGCCACAGTGAGATGTCATCTCACCCCAGTTAAAATAGCTATAATCAATAAGATAAATAAAACACATACTGGCAAAGATGTGGAGAAAGAGGAATTCATACACCGTTAGTGGGAGTGAAAATTAGTGCAGTCATTATAAAATACAGTATGGAGGATCCTTAAAAAACTAAAAATAGGATTACCATATGATCTAGCAATCCCAGCACTGGGTATATATCCAAATGAAAGGAAATCAGTGTGTTGAAGTGATATCCACATTCTTATATTTATTGCAGCACTATTCACAGTAGCAAAGATATGGAATCTATGTAAGTGTCCATAATTGAATGAATGGATAAAGAAAATGTAGTAAATACACACAACGGAGTATTATTCAGACATTAAAAAGAATAAAATCCTGTCATTTGCCACAACAGGGATGAACCTGGAGGACATTATGTTAAGTGAAATAAGCCAGGCGCAGGAAGACAAATACTACATGTTATCTCAGATTTGGGAGTTAAAAAAGTTGATCTCATAGTTGAGAGTAGAATAGTGATTTCCAGAGGCTGGGAAAGGCAAAGGGGAGGAGGAATAGGGAGAGGTTGATTAACAGGTACAAAATTATACTTAGATAGAAAGAATAAGTTCAAGTGTTCTTTAACACAATAGTTCTAGTGTTCTATAACACATAGTTAACAGTAATTTATTATACATTTCTAAATAGATAAGAGAATTTGAAAGTTCTGAAGACAAAGAGATACGTGTTTGAGGTGGTGGATCTGCTAATTATCCTGATTTTACAATTATACATTGTATACATATATAACAATATCACTTGTATCCCATAAATATGTACAATTATTTGTCAATTAAAAAGTCTTCCCGTAGCAAAAAGTATGAGAAGTACATAAATGTTACTAAGAATTCACCATGCCTTTTTGAAAGAGCTCAAGATACCTGATAACTTTTTGTTTTCTAAGAAAAGTTTTATAGGCTGGGCACAGTGGCTCATGCCTGTAATCTCAACACTTTGAGAGGCCGTGGTGGGCAGATTGCTTGAGCCCAGGAGTTCAAGACCAGCCTGGGCAACATGGTGACACCCTACCTCTACCAAAAAAATATGCAAAAATTAGCTGGGCATGGTGGTGCATGCCTGTAGACCTAGCTACTTGGGAAGCTGAGGTGGGAGGATAAATAGAACCCCAGAGGCAGAGGTTACTGTGAGCTACGATTGCATCACTGCACTCCAGCCTGGGCAACAGAGTGAGACCCTGCCTAAAAAAAAAAAAAAAAAAAAAGAAAAGTTTTATGAGGCAGATGTTAGGCCTATGTTACCAAAAATTTTGTTGTGTAACTGTCCTTGGTTGTTCCTCAATTCCAGTGCTGCTGACCAGTGTAAAATGGGTGTGGATCACATTTATTGCTTCTTCAAAGAAGCAGTATGGGAAAACAATGACTCACACAGTGGTGATAAATGGGAATGACAATGCAGATCAACAATGTCTGAGCCACTGGTAAGCCTAATTAAGAGGCACAAAGAGAGGCAGGGGAGAGCTCCTGTGCCTCTTGTATCCAGGGTTGGGCTGCCTGGGCCAATTGATAGAGTAGTTCCCAGCAATACAGCTCTGACTTTGGAAGGACCCCTGCTCCTTGCCTCCTTTAATTCCCTAGGCTTTAAGCTCTAGGGACTCAATCAGTTTCCCTTTTATCTAGTAAATCCAAGACTAGCTGTGGAGTAAGAACCATCCTCCTTGCTGCAAACCCCATGGCATTCTTCCTGTTTCTTTGCTCCTTCAGAATTTTGGATGCAAGAAAATGTGCTAGTTCAGAGTTTGCTTTACAGGTTAGAGAGGCTTAGATTTGAAGCTTTTGCCAATTCATGGGCTGGGACAAGGCACCCAACATCTTTAAAACCTCTGTTTATCTATAATAGTACCTACCTGTAGTGTTATTGTAAGCTGTTAAATAAAATATCCATGTAAAGTACTTGACAAAGTGTCTAGCAAACAGGAAGCACACAGCAAGAGTTAGTTAGTACAACTGCTATTGTTATGACGTTATTTGTTTATGTATTTGTCTCCTCTAGTAATGAAGTTTTCCAGGACAGAGATGATATTTTAGTCATCTTTGTATCCCATTTGCCTAACAACCTAACTTTAGTATGAAAGTTGCTCATTAAATCTTCGACTAATAAATAACTGCATATATATGTGTGTGTGTGTGTGTGTGTTTGTGTGTATGTGCACATATATAATATAGAAAGAGATGAAATGGTCTTTTGAAGCTCTAATTTGCTTACAAATATGGATAGCATTATTAAAATAATAAAAAGCCCTATTAAAACTCTGAATTAATTGTATTGGAGATTTTCTCTCACCATAATGGAAAGTTTTCCAAATTTAATTACTGTTGACCTCAAGAAATTTGGACCTTCAGGACAAGACCCAGTTCCTAAAAAAAGGAGACTTCATATCCATGCCCTAGGGATGGACTAGGCTAATTTCAGATTAAACTGAAAGGAGAGGACCAAGGGCTTTGGGATAGCTGATCCCTTAGGGGTGGGAAGAGAGGTGCTGCAGGTTACTCTTTGTTGGCATCTCTGTTTCATGGTGTCAACTCATCACCAGGGTCAGATTTTTCATAGCAGGGAACTTGAGTGATAACACTGACACAAACTGGAGACTCAAGAAGGTGGAGGAGGAGAACCAGTTTTGGGCAGATGAAAATTTAGCTATTGATTATTTTCAGTTTTAGTGTTATTGTGTTTGAGCGGATGTGTTAAGATGCAAGCGATAATAATATGGAGCACTGGGCATGGTGGCTCACACCTGTAATCCCAGCACTTTGGAAGTCTGAGGTGGGTGGATCACCTGAGGTCAGGAGTTTGAGACCAGCCTGGCCAAAATGGTGCAACCTTATCTCTACTCAAAATACAAAATATAGCTGGGTGGTGGCACCACCTGTAATCCTAGCTAATTGGGAGACTGAGGCAGGAGAATCCCTTGAATTCGGGAGGTGGAGGTTGCAGTGAGCTAAGATCATGCCACTGCACTTCAGCCTGGGTGACAAGAGTGAAACTCCAACTCAAAAAAAAAATTATGGAGCTTGAGGTAAGGCTGCCACACTCAATGCTATGAGCAATACCACAGGCTGAGAATGGAGAAAAGCTGTGTGAAGACATCTGAAAGTGTTTGAAGTCATTCTTTCTGGATATCTGTTCATGTCGAATGTACATGTTATGCTGGTTAGCTGATAAAGAGCATCACATAGTCTAGTTAGGATGGAGCTTGTTCTGACAGCACAAATGAAATTGAGGAATTGAGAATACATTAGCAACAAGATCTGCAATAGATCTTTGTCTCCACACACAGGACAATGCCCACTGAAGCCTCACCAGAACCGTTCCCCAGCCTTGTTTCTGACCAGCAGTTTGCAAGAGAAGTCAGCTCCTGGAATGTAACTGCTGACCTTTATGAGCTCATTTTCATTCACATGCAGAAACCATATTTAGCCATTTGAGAATTAAGAACCAGAGACATTGGAGCCCACCACATATGCAAAAAGAGATGGTAAAAGGTAAAGGAGCTATAAAATTATAGATAGAAGTGTAGCAAGAAAAGATTTTGCAAAAAGTGGGGAACTAGTATGGAGAGAACACAGCAGAGGAAGAGAGATGAAAGATGTTGAAGGAAGCAATGAGAAAGTAAGATCCAAGAAACATGAAGTAACAAGATGGAGAGATTGGAGGGTTAGTATGGAAAACGATACCATTTTTCTCTGAGCCTTGAGAGAAGGATGAAATGACACAAGGAGAGTCAAGGCTATTTAGCAATGAACAGGATATTTGAGAAATTAAGTCATGTTAAGGCTATACAATTGTGTATCAACAAGGTTACCATTTATTGAGTTGTTACCATGTGCCAGGCACTGCATTCACTTTAATTCTCATGCCAATCTTCAGGATAGGTTTGATTATCACCATTTTATGGAGGAAGAGACTCCTGTTTAGGGAGTTTGAGTAATTTGCTCAAGGTTACACTGCAAGTAAGTAGGTGGCCTGAGCACACATATCTGCAGGTCATCCTAACTTGCTTTTTTTTGTGTGAATTATGAACATTTTTGAAAATCTGATGAGAACAGACAGTTTTCTCCTCTGATAAAAAATAAACCCAAAGGCATGTACATACCACATTTTACATGCAATTGCAGGAGATTGCCCTGAAACCCATCTGTGCATCCTTGTGAATGTGTTGACACTGGATTAAGAGCAATGAATCAATTTTTCAACAAAATAATCTTTAAATATGTGTCAGTCTTCCAAGTCATCACAATGCTATTCAAATAACACTTTTGCAGCTCGAAATATTTCTGGAGCTCCATTTTCAGAATGGCCTCAGAACCCACTCACTGGCTACAAAAGAAAATCAATCCCAGTTATTTACTTCTGTTTCCCCCAAACAGTATTTATTGTCCTTCCTTGTCCATTATCCTTGTTTTCAAATGGCTTTTGGCTATTTTTAAAAATACAAACCATTCTCAAAGGAATCCATCATTAAATAAATCCAAAGAATGTGCAAAAGGCTCAGAAAGAAACCCTAACAGGGCATTTGAGAAGGGATTATATCTGAGGTTAAAGCTTGGGATAAGAAACTCTGTTCTCAAATACAACCATATGATAGCTACACATGCTATCTGTGATTATTACTTTAATGATAGGAACTCGTATTTCCATGCATAAGGGAAAGTATGCTTCTTAAAATATTACTTAGAAAATATACTCCTAAATTGGATTATTATAAGTTACCAAGTAAAATTTACTGCTGCCAGATATTTTTTGATTATTGGAAATAGAACTTTGTTACTCATGTAGGTAAAATTTAGTGTCACTTTTGCAAAGCCAGTCCTTCAGTGAATTATGTAGAAATAGTACACTTAATCATTGCTCATTGACTTTTCTTATGTGTTTCCATAGTCCAGTTAATTTTCAATGCTTCTGAGAAGGTAGTAAATAATTATACCTAAATTAATAATTTTTAAAAATTGCTTTTTATGGCAGCTTTTGTACCACTCTCTTTTCTTCTAATGTGAAATGGAAATATATCTTTTTTAAAAATTAATTTTGTTTTGGGAATATCATGTTACTTCTTAGATCATTGGAAATAGTTCTAGAACTGTTTTTCTCAACACATGTTTATCTCAACTATATTAACTAGAAAATTGTTCTTTCTCTATGGTGCTTGGGAAACCAGGGGCCCTATATATTGCACATAAATGTCAGTCTATAGAAGGGTATGCTTAAAATTTCCACAATGTCATCTTGTCCCCCAGCCCACTTAAATGCCTAATAACTTTGGTGATGTGTGTTTATATCAACTTGATGAGATCCCCTTCTGGAAGGAGCTCTAGGGCTAAAAAAATGAGTAGTACACTTCTCAAGTTATAGCAGAAAGGTTCTTGAGGTGATGATTTTCACTTTTTTTTTTTTCTGCCCCACATACCTGTTCATAAGTTCTTAAGGCAACATAGCCCTGTCCAGTAACTAATGGTTGGGTCATTGATAATATAGGTTGTGGTGCACAGAAGTGATTCTCAAGACGAGGTGCTTGTTTAATTCTATCACTTTCCTCCTCAGTGGAAATAGTCATACTGGTGTACTCTGATACTATTGTGGACAACAGTTGGCTGAGGGATAGACAGTTGATGTCCTGCTGTATTTGTTCAGTACATTTAGTATAGATTCTTGCTTTTCAAAGTGTGACCCAGGAAACAGCAGCATCAGCATGAGCTGGGGAACTGTTAAAAATGCAGAATGTCAGGCCTCAGCACAGGCCTACTAAATCAGTATTTGCATTTTAATAATGTCTCTCATAAATTGTATATACATCAGAGTTTTGGTAGCACTAAGTTAGATGGGTCTACGTAAGCTCTACACTTAGCAATTGCAGAAGTTCCTTAGTTGCTGTATTTTGGGTGATGGATATTGATAAAAAACCAATGAACAAAAAACACAAGCAGACTGAACAGACGCAGTTCCATCTATTGCAACTGATGAGTATAAAGATGTAAAGTGGTTACATTTCAGATATTTGGCTTATTCACTTTTAGTCTTTGGAACTGGTTATTTTTCCATTTCTAATTTCTTTTACTCTGAGTTTATGTTACGTTCTGGCTTATGTGGTAAAGCTGACTAAAACTCATCATCCAAACCATTTTTAATTTGCTTATCCTGAGAGTAAGATTTTGTGGTTTTATCTCATTTGCAACCACAGTTCTTGTGAAATAATCTATTTTATCCCAAATCAGTAGCAAGGATTAAGGATACAACAAACTGACCAAAAATACATTGTAAGCCCAAGATGCAACCGCAGGTCTGTGTCAAAAACAAAATGCTGTGCCTGAAAATTAACCTTCCATTGGAGACTCTGCAGAGCCCCAGCAAGTTTAGCTGGAGCCCCAGGTAGCACTCTATCACCTCCTGACCCACTATTTGGTGGGAGGTTGAAGTGGATTCCCCTTCTCTCTTACTCTGCTAGTGGGATTGTAAATTGCTATAGGCCTTGTAGAAGACAATTTTGACACACATATATCGAAATCATCCAAAAGTGAATATTCTATGATGCAGCAATTCTGATGATGCAAATTTATTAAAAAATAATTATGTGTATGGATTAGGAAGTGATCAATTTTAAAAGAGATGGCTACAGTGTCCATGGGAGGCAAAAGACAGTTTCTGCCTGCTCCACAACTCGCATGCCCCTTTTTGTTCTACATCTAATCCTTCCTTCCTCAGAGTAATGGAAGGTCCTTTAGTAAATCATTTAATCTCACCTGGGTGTCAGTTTCTTCATTTGGACAACATGGAGTTTGGGGAGACAGAGTTTCTCAGAATATTATTTATGTAAACAACATGTGAGAGTCATTTCGCCTTTTTATATGAAATGCAGATTCCTGAGCCTGAATCACCAGAACACCCTGTGAAGAAGGGATTATTATTATTATTATTACACAGAGGGGGAAACTGGTAGAGCTGAGATTTGAATCTAGTTCTACTGATTAAAATTCCAGTTTTTGTTCTGTCACTCCTAGGTGTTAGGGAAACAGGTGAGCAGAGAGGTGCAGATCTCTGCCCTTGTGAGCTTACCTCCTAGCAGGGAGGACTTGTGATTGTTATTGTCATGTGCCCTACATGGTTCCTTAAAGTGGCTTTTTGTGGTTGGAAGACTTTTGTAAATCTTAACTTCTTCCTATGGAATTAGTAGAAGATGTGATTTTTAATAATTTTGAGTTATATTAGAGAGATATTCTATTTGCCAGATATTTAATACTCAGTAGCCAATGAAAATGCTTCATCTCACTTTTAATTTACAGACCTCCCTAGTAGGAATGCACGTTGCTCTGGTGAGAGAGAAGGTGTTTCTGTGAACTGGAACAGGACTTACTCTTGTCTGTGGGTTATGTCTACGCTAATTGGCTATGCAACCTACCCTTGCTTTGTATTCCACAAAAGTCATGGTTTCATTTCCAGTAGTTACAGGTTTGATAGTGTCTTCAACCTATCCATTGAAAGTATATCCATTATACTTTCTGAACTGTTTCTCAAGTGCAGGGGAGGAAATGAATCTCCTTTAAAGCATAATTTAAAATACATATATTTATGAGCACCTCATATGTGCCTAGCACTACACAGTCATGGGGATACCCAGTGAACAAAGTATCCTAAGATCTGTGTCCTGATGGATTTAGATCACTTTGTTAATAGTCCACTTTTAAACCCTTTCCCTCTTTTTTTGTTATGTTCCATACAAATTTTAGTTAATTAAAAAAAAATGATCAATTGAAATGAAGTCTCATATATCATCTAAGTCATTGGAAGCATGGTGGTGTGCAACACCCTGCACAACTTAAACCATTGCTTCCAAAGAGAAAGGCCCATAATATGTTAACTCCCTATGTTAAAACTGTGAAATGTTTTTTATGGAGTCAAAGAATTGGATTGCTTTGAAAATCTTGTCATGCTACTTAATCCTCTTTCATTATATTTGGTCTTCAGTTTTATGGGCTGCTTTGGTTAGTTATGGTAATAGCAGAAAATTATTGTAGCCTTTAGGGGAATGAAAGGAGGAATGGAAATGATTAAAAATAAATTAGCTTTTTTATGCCCAGAAAGGAGGAATAGTGAAGAAGCAGCAATGCATTCTTAAAATGATTAAGTAATTTACTAGGGCATTTTGAAGCCTCATTAAAAATTAACAAATTGATCTTAATGCAGCTCATCTCATTTTGTTGGCAGGATGCCCAGTGCGTTAAGGCTCTGGTTAATGGGCTCAGATGATAATCTCCACCAAATGGCAATAATCTAACATTTTAAAAAACATCTCTTCTTTCTGTTGATTATACAGTGAGGCAAAGACAGAAAGAGGTAGGCCCTTACAGATAATCCTTAGGGTGATTTTCAAAAATTTTTAATGTATTAATTACACAAAAAAGATGAAATCTGCCAAGCATTGCTATGGAATCTGGGACTTGTTGGCTTACATTGGGATTATAAATGCCATTGCTGAACACCAGCTACATCTACATACATTTAAGTAAATTAGACCAGAATCAAAATTCTAACTCTCTATAAACTCTGTGAATTTGCCATCATAATATGAAAGGAGCAAGACAAGGAAGCCAGGCTTTTCCTGTGGTGCTTTTGTTGGTTTAGGTCAATGCTGTGGCTTTCTCATGGATCATTACTTCCTATGAAAACTGATGATAAATATGAATCCTTGAGTTAGAAAGCACCTTAAAAGATTCTGATTCAAATCCATGCCTTTAGGGCTTTTTCTATACCCCCATTTTAGGGCTGAGGCTATATAATTTGCCTAATGACATAGAACTAGGACATGGAAGAGAGTCACACCAAATCCTTTCACTTTGTTCATTGCTCTCCCCTGCCCCCCAAGCATTAATCCAATCCTTTACCTTATTCATTGATTCAAAATACACACACACACACACACACACACACACACACACTGCATCCTCTCCTATTTTCAGTCATCCATTTTTAAGTGGAGGGATAATTTAATGATGCTTCTCAGGTGGTCTTCTAGATATAACCTTAAAGGGTTAAGAAATTCCTTAGTTATTTTTAGTCAACTCATCCATACTTTATATACTAGCAGTATTGTTTTTCTAGTCGTCCGTGTTTATCAATCTTTCCAAAGATTCATTTACATTCACACATTTTAGTTTTTATAGAAATGGTCTTTTTCTACTCATATTTTATGGGTTTACATAAAATTTAATCGATTGCACATAATTAAAACAATAAGTCTGATTGGAGTGTGCAGTTTCGAGAACATAAACACCAGTTAGGAGCAGAAGTGTGCAAGGGTACTGGAGATGAATGTAGTACCTGTAAGTGCTCAGTATTTCACAGACATCAGCATGCATCAGTTAATCTAGTGACTTGATTAAGAGGAGATTGACTAAGAGAGCTGTAATAACTAACATTTTTGGGGGGTTCATTCTGAGCCAGGCTCCATGTGAGGCACTTAACACACAGTCTCCTATCTAATCTTTACTGTAACTATGAGGGTTAGGCATTATTAACCTCATTTATACAAATGAAAATAAAATCTCTGCTAAGTAGCTTGTCCAAAGCCACAATGCTAGCTAGCAAGTAGCAGATTAAGAGAAAAAAAAAAACAGATTTGGCTGTCTCCAAAGACTTTATTTTCAACCATCATGCCATATCATAACAAGGGGTTTGACTATCTAAAACTCAAAGAAATCTGCACCTACAGAAAGAATGCAGATATCACAAATGAAATCTCCATTTTAAGAAATAACTATAATTTTTCCCTACTTGGTATTAGTTTGTTGCTTTCCTGTTATAAGAATTCACAAGAAAAGTTTTGCTGAAGAAGCCTGGAAAAACACAGGCAATACTTTTGGGTTCTGCATAAATGGAGGTAAATAAACTAAATGTCCCATCCTGCTCTGTGTTATTTATGAGAGAGTTTACAATTTCTGTAGTGAGTGATGTCAAATATAATATATCCTCAGGACTTGACATGAGTTCAATCAACTTGCAGATTTTTAAGCAAGGAACATGGAGATTTTATGACAGACATTTGTTTGCTTGTGGTTCTTTGTACTGTTGCTCCACCCCGTTCAGTTTAAGTCCTTCAGTTTTGATGACAGCTTTGATCTTTGATTAGAGAGAATAATTAGGATAATTAGGAAATGTTTGTGGGTTTTATTGGTGATCTAGATGGTGATAGCTATATGGCTAAAGCTATGGAATTAACCTGAGTTCATATGTACATTTTTTCTCTTCTCCTACTTTTAGGGATTAAAGGGCATTAAAAAATGAATTTAAAATAGAAAATTGGCCTTGACTTTATGCAATCAGTTTTGGAGTAAGCCAATCATTTGTTTTGGCTTTCCAAGAGCTCTTGAAAATAGCTACCTAGAATCCTTAATCATATGTGGATCACAGGCTTTATGGCTCCTTGTTTTCTTTAATGAAGTCAAGATAATCCTGGGTTTAATAGATTTTTAGAATCTCCTGTCCTTAAATGGAATGCTCGTGCATTAAATGAATGTGGCACTCAATTCCCTAGAGTAACCTTATTATCAGGATATTTATCTCATATCTTTTGTATATTTTCATGCATTCTGGAATTATTTCTCTCATTCTTCTTCTGAGTCATGACAAAGAACATCTGATTTATCCAGAACAGCCTCTCCCTTACCTCATGGTGTGCTGGGAAATGCTTAACCATCATGGAAAAACAAACAAAAACAAACCGAATGCCTTGGCCTGATTGGTAGCATTTGCTGATTTCCGTAGTGTAAATACTCCTCCAATACCTATTTCAAGCTACCAACCTGACACCACTGGATGCTGGGTTGAAAATGTGCATAATGAGATCTCAGGAGTTGGCTCCTGAAGAATCCTGCTTTGCCCCTTTTGTCTTTTCATCAAATAGCTCATGTGGGCTCAGCTCACTTCTGATGCTTTTGACCAATGGGAAGGCAGGCAGCTAAGAGTTTCCTCCAGCAGCAATTCCTTGCTGAGTGTCAAGTTATTACTCTATCAGCTCTTTCACTTACCACTTCAAATGTACTTTTAACTGTAAAATTTCATTTTAGGGATTATTTTGTCAAGATGCACACCCCTACAACCCCGCACACACATGAATTGATATTTGTTCTGTTTCAGGCCCTCAGTCTTGGTGTTGGCATACCATGTTTTTCCAGTGTTCTCAAGGGTCTCAAGCCTTCTCTCTTCAATTTTCTCTCTATAGCCTCCTGAGGCTGTAATGAAATAAATCCACATACCAGCTCATCAGCTTTAACTCTTTTTCCCAGTCTATACTCACAGATTTCCCAGGTACAACCCGCTGATGTGGCCTTGGCAAGTACTTTACTACAATGTCTCTGAGTTTTGCAAAATGGCACAAACTATGCAAATAGATAGCAGCCCTCAATTTTATGCAAGGTCATCCTAATATTGGAACAGAATTCCAAGTGCAAGTAAGATGATTCAAATGATTTTTAATAATATAATGAAATGAGGTTAGCTGTTTCATGATGTGTCCTCTGCTTTTCCGATCATGTTTTGAAGCTGTCTCTATTGAATTGTATAACATTAGCAGGATGAAATATAGACTAATACTATGATACTAATACTAATATAGACTAATACTATAGACACACTGTTCTTCTCTCTCATGACAACATTTCCAAACTTATAAAAGGTTTGCTCTACTTGAGTAAGACTTTAGTCCTTTCACAGTTGATACAAAGAAATGACCACACTAGCCAAGTTGATGTAGAGATTTTACACTTGGATAATCCCTTCTGCTTTCAACACATGGAAATGATAGATAAAATATAATAAAAGAAAAAAACCCAAACAAACACAAGTAGCTCAAATATAAAACAAATATTTTGAGGGTCTCAAAGTGTGGCAAAAATGCCCAAGAGTGAAAAAAACTGATGCTGCTGTCTTTCTCAAATGTCACCTCCTCAATAAGGCCTTCTTTAGACACCCTAGCTAAAGTGGCCACTTCCCTTTTCTCCCACTCTGACACACACTATCCCACTTCCCTGTTTCATTTTTATTGCTAACACTTATCTTCTAAATATTATATATCTTACCAATTTATCTGACTGCCTGATTGGGTGTTAGCTTCAGGAGGGCAGGGATTTTGTTAGTTAAATATTTGTGAATGAATAAAGGAATGTTAATACATGTAACACATTCACATACATGTAACAAATACGTGTAACATATGCAAAGTACTAGCATGTAGTAAACGTTTAGTAAATGTTACTGTTAGTATTGACAGGTTGGTGCTGGTTGGTTTGAGGCTTCCTACCTCACTCTGTGTCTATCCCTCTCTTCCACCCCTCTATTGCTCTTGCCTTTCAATGTATTGCTCTCTTCTCTACTTTTCTCCACTATTCTTTCTTTCCCATTTCCTATCTGTCCGACGTTGGATCAATGCTGTGTGTCCGTGGAGAGCAATAGAGACTGCTTCAGGTCCCCCCTGCCCCAGTCTCTCAGTTCCAGCTGCATGTGGGTATCTGGTGGCCAAGAGAAGAGTGGGTGGTGGGAGAAGGCAGAGGCTCATGGCAAGGGTAAGATCCTTTCTAGTCCCTCACCATTCTCAACCTCACTGCCATGGCTCAGGGCTACTTAACTTGGGTGAGAGCAGAGCCCATGTTCTTTTGACCTATATCAACTACACAGATAAAACATAATCACCTTGGTTTTGAATTTTAAGGATACATTACTTTTGTTCTTTTAACTTTATTGAGGTATAAGTTGACAAATAAAAATTATATATATTCAAGGTATACAACATGCTGTTTGTGACATACATGTATGTAAAAATCACTGCTACAATGAAGCTAAGTGATGTATACATCTCTTCAAATAGTTACTTTTCTTTATTTTGTGTGTGAGATCTTCTCTTTTAGCAAATTCCTGGTATATAACACATTGTTGTTAATTACAGTCACCATACCATGCCTTTGGAAGGATGCATTACTTCTATAGAATGAAACATGGGTTTTGAGGTGAAATAAATAGAAATTTGTGGGATGAAGAGGTGAGATATAACCTACAACAAAGACATGATAGGAGGGGCTCAGAACATCAGGGATTTGAACTTAGGTGCTGAAACTATTTTTCGTGGTCCAGAAAGGTAGTGAGGACAATAAGGCATCTTCCACCAGAAAGAGAGTCTCAAGAGAAATAAGGAACCTTGATATTGGCTTTAGTCTCCGAGGTCCTGAACGTCTCCTAATTTCCTAGATTCCAGTCTACAGGTAGAGAATAAGTAGTGTACACGGAATACTATGTAGCCATAACAAAGAACAAGATCATGTCTTTTGTAGTAACATGGGTGGAACTGAGGCCATTATCCTTAGCTAAATAATGCAGGAACAGAAAACCAAATACCACATGTTCTTACTGAGGGAGCTAAATAATGAGAACTCATGAACACAAAGAAGGGAACAACAGATACTGGGGCCTCTTTGAGGTTGAAGGGTGGGAGGAGGGAGAGGAACAGAAAAAATAACTATCAGATGCCAGGCTCAGTACCTGGGTGACAAAATAATCTGTACAACAAATTCCCATGACACAAATTCATCTAATAATAAACCTGAACATGTACCCCCCAAACCTAAAATAAAAGTAAAAAAATACATAAAAATATAAGAAATGCTATATTCATGTTCATATGGTGAAACAAAAGCTTTAACAAATGATACCCCCCTTTACTGTGTGTCATGCAGCTTATTTTAAATATCTGCTTATTTCCTTTCTATTTTGTTTTCATTACAAGCACAGTATGCTGGTTGCAAGAACAAAAAAGAGTATGTAGTGTAGATGGTAGAGGATGAAATGATGAATCAGCTGCGTTTGATGAGTGAGCAGTTGTCAACTTTTGCTTGATAAGAAAAAAGTAAAACATGTGTCTTGTTCCTATTAGCACTTTGTAAGAGTTTTTATACCTTTATGCTAGTCCTCAGCAAATAGCAAAAATATTTTTAAGAAGCCTCTCAAGGATTTTATCTATCACAAATAACATGTGGATGGAAGGAGTTGTTTAAGAGTACACTCAAAACAAGGTGTTAAAGCTAAGCTGAATATTTCATTCTACCTTGAATTTCAAAATGAAATGACCATGAGCTAGCACACAGTGCTATGCCCCACACATCTAGTGACTGCTTTATCAATGGATGTTAACTATACAGATCTCTAAAATGTGAGCAATTAGCTTCAGAGTGATGCTCATCCTTGCTAAGTATTTGAAAATGGGATGCAGTACTTAGGTCCCCTAAGGTAGGAGTAGGAAGTGGGCAATGTCCACCTGAATAAACAGAGGCCTCCTAAATAAATAGAGACTCTCCCAGAGTGACATGTTTTGGTTTTCACCTGCCTCAGCAGAGCCATGCCATTCTGGCAGAGTCCCAAATTTGCTGTGTGTCACGTCTCTGGGTCATAAAGTGATGAAAATTGTTGAGGAGCCTCACCAAACAGAGATTGGCTGCCCATCAATTGTGGGCATCATTGCATTTCAGAACCAGAAGGAGTCTTGGGATATGCTCCAGTCTGGTTCCATTTCTGCACCCTTGTGGAACTAGTCTAGGCTCTGGGGTTATACAGATTAGGCCTAAATCCAGGCCACTCTATTTACCAGTGGTATGACCCTTTGAAAGTCACTTAAACTTTCTGAACCTCAATTGCTTCAGCTGAAAAATAGAAATAATGGTTACTTTCAGCGTTATTAAGACAGTGGACATTTGGTAAGTTAAAAGAGAAAAGAAGAAATATGAACCATCTTCTATGCCGAACCCATGTTAGTTGTTGAGAATTCAATAGTGAGCAAAAGAAATACTCTCCTTGCCCACACTGAATTTATAATCCAGCTGGGAAAGCAGATATTAACTAGTGACTGGTGCAGAGTAAGGTCACAAAAGATGGTAGCTATCTCATTATTTATTTTTGAATGAGGGCATTGCCATGCCAAGAGGTTAAGTGACACGTTCCAGATTTCACAGTGACGACTGGCAGAGTCAGGACTTTATGACCAGGCTACAGAATTTAACATCAATTGTTGTCATGGAAGCTGCTGGTGGTGGCCCAGAACTTTGGCGACAAGACTAGACCTTTTAATTCACTTGGGGACAGTCTTTTCCAACCAGACGCCAAGGTAGCATGGGTTTCCCCACACCATTGTCAAGTATTGCCAGGTCAGATTTATATCAGGTCAATTGGAATAATTCCAAAGCCACAATTAGTTCATTCTATATGGAATTTGTTACGCTCTTGTGGGTTCTTGAAAAATCTGCACAAAGGTCAGTAACATAAGCCATAGGCTTAGGGTTAAATGAGCATTGATTTGCACTGACCACAGCACTGGTATTAGGAGAATGAACATTCTCCTCAATGTGTAGCTCAGTGATTCCCATTAAAAGATTTATATGAAAAATTTATTTGAGAGTGTAGTGTCCACAAAAATTTTCTCCTTCCTTTATTATAATGGGAGTTATGTAAATAATTATGTTTATCTTTTTGCCCAAACTGCCAAAAGACTTGGACTCAAAATTGTGCCCATTTACAGGGAATGCATTAACCCTGGAAGCTGGCATTTAAGTTTCCTTCTCATTTCCTTGGTTCTGATATGTCATTCATTTCTATTATCTTATTATCTGTGTGTTCTTTAAGCTAGTATACCAAAATAATATGTCATAAAGTGCTTTCCCTTGGAGGGCAAGAGAGTGCCAGCTCCTCCAGGAAAAATTGTGAATGAACATGACCTCTGGACAATTATTTTGTCACAAGCTCCTTTTCTCAGGTAACTATAGGCTTTCTGTTTGCTGCTGATAGAATGAAGCCCAACGACCTATGACCCCTCAGTTGATCTGGGTCTGATCTCAAAATGAATGCCTTCCAGCATTTTCTTTCAGTTTCTGTGTACATTTGCTGGCATATCAGATAAAGTACAGCAGTTAAAAGCCCTTTGGTCCCAGATATACTGTTTATCTAGATTTGCAAGGTTGGTTTAGCCTTGGCTTTCAGTGTACTTGCTGTGATTGGGAATTTGTTCTCCGTGACCAGAGTTACCTTTACATCTATTTTCTTTACCTTTGTCTACTAAGTTCACATCAATTTTCTGCAGAATGGCAATTTTCTGCAAAATTGGTTCTTCTGTTCTTGTTGCTAATCAAAAATGGAATACAAATAAAGTATGTGAGCTCAACTCTTCAACAGTAATATGTTTTGAAGAAGTAGAGCTATAAAAACACGAGAAACAACCCAGATTTACTCCAGCTCTTCTGCCTAGGACACAGTAAGATCACAGTAATAGTCACAGAGCAGCTGATTTCTAGCTCAGTCCAATTAGTGATATTGCTGCAATTCAAAATTCTTTCTAGTTAAAGGGGTCACTGAGTGCCCTATGACATGCTCACTGAAGGCCACAAATGACCTGCCCTTTTTTTCTGCCTCGAGGGTCCCACTGTTCTCTCTGTGGCCCCTGTTCTGCATTTTTCCAGCGATCCTCTCCTGGCTGCAGTGCTTGAGACTCGTTTTGAGGACAGTCTTACTGGTACTCCACTCTGCTAGCTCCCATAGGAATGGATATAGCCACTCCTCTGCTCGCTCCTGTTTCATGATGTCGAAGCTTCCTCCGACCAGCATTACACCCTGGTACCAGGCACAAAGCACAGCTTCCTATGTCCTCCATTGTCTGGAGGCCCTTGACTATCCTGACACTTGACCTGCTCATTGATTAATGGGGTGGGCATGGCAGACTGCTGATTATATCTCCAAATCTGTTCTTCCCCTCATCCACGTAATACGGCTTCCTCTTCCGAGTACCTTTCCCAGTCTGTCCTAAAGCCAATTGAGGCCATTTTACTAGGCTCTCATTAATGGAATGTGAGAGTTTACATTTGTGGTCACTTTCTTGAAAAATATTTGCCCTGTACATTATCCTTTCCCATATTTACCCTAGTGCAGCAGTTCTCAAAGTGTGTTCTGCAGACACCTAAAGATTCCTGAGGCCCTCTCTGGAAGTCTAGGAAATCAAAGCTGTGTTCATAATAACACTAAAATACTATTTGCCTTTTCACTGTTTTGCATTTGCATGGATGGTACAAAAGCAATGATGGGTAGAACTGCTGGTGTCTTAGCATTAATCAAGGCAGTGACATGAGGTGGAGCCAAGACTCATGACATTCTTCACAGTTTTGTGAAGTTTTGTGCTTGCAATAAAACAAAGCAAAACAAAACGCCAGTTTCAGTAAAGAATGTCCTTGAGGAAGCACTTACAAATGATGGATTTAATTCAATCACTGTCATTGAGCACACTTTTAAAAAAGATTCTGTGATAAAATAGGGAATATGCATAAGTACTTCTGATGCATATAAATACATGTTGTCTCCAGGAAAAAGACTTGGGTAATTGTTACAGTTGTGAGTTGAACTACTCACTTTTCTCAGATAACACCCTTTTTACTTGAAAGAATGATTGTCGGCCAGTTGTGGTGGCTCACACTTGTAATCCCAGCACTTTGGGAGGCTGAGGTGGGTGGATCACCTGAGATCAGGAGTTTGAGACCAGCCTGACCAACATGGCGAAACCCCATCTCTACTAAATAACAAAAATTAGCCAGTCATGGTAGTACATGCCTGTAATCCCAGCTACTTGGGAGGCTAAGGCAGGAGAATCACTTGAACCCAGGGGGCGGAGGTTGTGGTGAGCTGAGATCATACCATTGCACTCCAGCCTGGGCAACAAGAGCAAAACTCCATCTCAAAACAAGAAAACAAAACAAAACAAAAAAAACAAAAAAGAATGATTGTCAAGTTATGTTTATTTAGACATTTCTTTAAAAATGGGCCTGTCACTTCAAGGGAAAAAAACAACTGACAATATTTGTTACCAGTGATAAAATTTGAGTTTTCAAGAGGAAATTTTAATTTTGAAAAATATGTATCTGTTACTATAAACTTGGCAACATCCCAATATTTTAAAATGCTTCTGATGAGACTAGCAATAATATTAAATGTGATTTTCTGATATTGTGTAATAAAAATGTGTCAAAATTTGGAAGTTCTGCATAATTTGGTGAACCAGTAATTTCTAAAGACCGATGCAAAATATTAGGAATCTGTGCATGGGTAAAAGAGCCATTGGAACTATAAAATAAGAAATTTTGCTTGTTTTTTGTTTGATATGTTTTGACAAATGTAATCAGTTGGATAATTACCACCATTCTAATGAATTTTAATGTAATAGAGTATTAAAAGTTTATTGATATGGTTTCAGATTCCATACAGCAATTAACCTTTAAGAAACTACCATTTGAGTTTTGGTGTAGTATCAAAGAACAGTGTTCATAATTGTCTGAAAAGGAGTATTCATCCCTTTCCCAGCTATATTTGTGTGAGACTGGTTGCTCTTTACATACTCTTTTTTTTTTTTTTTTTGAAATGGAGTCATGCTCTGTCACCAGGCTGGAGTGCAGTGGTGCACTCTGGGCTCACTTCAACCTCTGCCTCCTGGGTTCAAGCGATTCCCCTGCCTCAACCTCCCAAGTAGCGGGGACTACAGGTGCACACCACTACACCTGGTTAATTTTTTGTATTTTTAGTAGAGATGGGGTTTCAGCATGTTGGCCAGGATGACCTTGATTTCCTCACCTTGTGATTCCCCCTGCCTCGGCCTCCCAAAGTGCTGGGATTACAGGCATGAGCCACCGCACCAGGCCACTCTTTACATACTTTAACTGAAACAACTTACTGTACCAGATTGAATGCAGAAGTATTCCATAGTAACAATAACGATCATCTGTCTTCTAGTAAGTCAGATATTTAAAAGATTTACAAAAATATCAAATAATGCCACTCATTTTCACCATCTTTTTAGAAGATATATTTATTTATTTTTGAGACAGAGTCTCACTCTGTTGCCCAGACTGGAGGGCAGTGGCGAGATCTCAGCTCACTGCAAGCTCCGCCTCCTGGGTTCATGCCATTCTCCTGCCTCAGCCTCCTGAGTAGCTGGGACTACAGGCGCCTGCCACCACACCCAGCTAATTTTTTGTATTTTTAGTAGAGACGGGGTTTCACCATGTTAGCCAGGATGGTCTCGATCTCCTGACCCAGTGATCCACCTGCCTCGGCCTCCCAAAGTGCTGGGATTACAGGTGTGAGCCACCGTGCCCAGCCAAGATATATTTATTTTTTATAAAATAAGTAACATGTTAGCAAACATTGAGTTTATCATGGTTTAAAAAATGAATTAATAAAGTGTTTATCATAACAGGATGTTGACTTTTGTCAAATGCTTTTCGTCTGCATTGTTTGAGATAATCATATGTTTAGATTCTTCATTCGGTTAATGTGGTATCTCACATTTATTGATTTGTGCATGTTGAGTCACCCTTGCATCCCAGGGATAGGTTCCACTTGAACCTTTTAATGTGCTGTTGGATTCAGTTTTTGAGTATTTCATTGAGAATTTTTTACATCTATGTTCATCAGGGCCAATGGAGTATATTTTTCTTTTCTCATAGTGTCTTTATCTGGCTTTAGTATGAGGATAATGTTGGCCTTGAAAAATGATTTTGGAAATGTTCTCTTCTCTTCAATTTTTTGGAAGAGTTTGAGAAGAATTGGCATTAATTCTTTAAATGTTTGTTAAAATTCACCAGTAGAGCCATCTGGTCCTGAGCTTGTTCTTTTCTGGGAGATTTTTGATGACTGTTTCTATTTCTTTACTCATTATTGTTCTGTACAGATTTTCTATTTCTTCTTGATTAAATCCTGGTAGATTGCATGTGTTTAAGAATTTATTAATTTTTTCTAGGTTATCTAATTTGTTGGCATATAACTGTTTATTGTATTATGATTCTTTGTGTTGCTGTGCTATCAGTTGTAATGTTTTCTCTTTCATTTATACTTTTATCTATTTGATTCTTCCTTCCTTTTTCATAGTTAGTCTAATTAAAGCTTTGTAAATTTCATTTATGTTTTTAAAAACCCAGGTCTTGGTTTTGTTGATATTTTCTACTGCTTTGTTCATCTCTATTTTATTTATTTATGCTCTGGTCTTCATTATTTCCTTCCTTCTGCTAACTTTGGGTTAAGTTTGTCCTTCCTTTTCTAGGTCCTTAAAGTTTAAAGTTAGGTTGTTTTTTTGTAATTATTCTTTTTTCTTAATGTAAACATTTATATTATATGCTTACATATAATATTTAAAAAGCAGCTCCCTCTTAGAACTGCTTTCATTGCATCTCATAAGTTTTGATATGTTACGTTTCTCCATTTTTGGTTGTATCAGAGTTTTTAAAATTTACCTTTTGATTTCTTAGACCAATTGATTGTTCAGGAGTGTTTGTTTAATTTCCACATATTTGTGAAGTTTCCGATTTTCCTCCTATTATTGATTTCTAGTTTCATGTCAAACAATGCCACTCTTTTTATTATCTTTTTAATAAGATTTAAAAACTGAAATATGTTATGACTAATATCAGCAAGATGATGGAATAGGACTTTCCAACACTCATTCATCCTCTCACAGAAACATTAATTTGAACAACGGTCCACTCATGGAACTGCCTTCACAAGAACTAAGGAAACCAGATGAGAGATTATACTACCTGGGTGTAGCACACAAACAAGAAAATACATCGAAGAGGGTATGAAAGACAATTTCACGTTACTTGCATCACCCCAGCCACAACCCTAGACAGCACAGCGGGGAGAAATACACCCTTTCTACAGCAGAAGGAGAGTGGAGTGAGCAAGTGAGCATCATGTTCTGCCTCAGTCTCCAGCCCAGGACCATGCCAGTAAACTCAGTTATAGGCCAGCCCCAATGGCCCCGGGCTTCAAGCCCATTCCCGTGCCAGGTCAGCCCTTGTGGATTCAGGCTCTAGGCTTGTCCCCATGGATCCAGGTGCCAGGCCCATTTCAGTGCCAGGCCAGCCCCTGAATATGCAGGCTGAAGAAGGCCTTCCCCAGTACCAGGTTAGCTTCCATGGGTCCAGGCATTAGACTGGCCCCTATGGATTCAGGCTCCAGGCTTGTCCCTGTAGACCCAGTAAGCAGGTCCATGCAAGTGGACCCCAGGGCCAGGTTGGTCTCATGGACCCAGGGTCCACCCACTCCAGCAGACCCAAGCTGCAGGCCTGTCCAAGTGAACCAAGGCTCTGGGTCCTATCCTGCAAACCCAAGTGCCAGGCCCACCTACCTGCTGACCCAGACACCAAACTCGCCCAGGCCTGGCCACATACTATGCCAGATGGCCTGCCCAGAATCTCTGTGTGGGCTGACTACTGTAGGGCTTTCCTTGCAAAAGCCGTTCTGTAAAGACTGGAATATGAGCCTGCTTCTTCAAATGCGCAGGCATCAATGCATGGCGGCAGGATCACAAACAATCAGGGAAACATGACACCTCCAAAGGGGCAAAATAAAGCACTAGTTACTGACTCTAAAGGAATAGAGACTTATCAACTGCGTGACAAAGAATTCCTGAAAGAAGTTACTTTTGTTAACAAACAATGGGTTGATTATAGTTTTAAAAAATAAGTTAATAAATGCTTAAATAATTTTTCAGTTCAAATTTCTTTTTCCTTCTAATTTCTAATATAGTAATTATCAACAGATATTTCCTACATAAACAAAATCTATTCAGAGTCCTCAATACTTTTTTTTTTTTTTTTGAGACGGAGTCACACTCTGTTGCCCAGGCTGGAGTGCAGTGGTGTGATCTCGGCTCTCTGCAAGCTCCACCTCCCGGGTTCATGCCATTCTTCTGCCTCAGCCTCCCAGGTAGCTGGGAATACAGGTGCCCACCACCATGCCTGGCTAATATTTTTTTTGTATTTTTAGTAGGGATGGAGTTTCACTGGGTTAGCCAGGATGGTCTTGATCTCCTGACCTCGTGATCCGCCCACCTTGGCCTCCCAAAGTGCTGGGATTACAGGCATAAGCCACCACGCCCGGCCTAGAATCCTCAGTACTTTTTAAGAGTGTAAAAGGATCCTGAGACCAAAACATTTAAGAACGTTTGCCTTAAGTTATGACAGAGCTACACAATGAAATCCACCTGGACCATTGAGCGAGCTCTTAGAATACAGACAGCTTCTTTCAGACTGGTATATGGGAGAGAAATACATCTCTGTTTTGTTTGAGCCACTTGTGTATTGGTGACTCTTTGGTACAGCATCTTGACCCATACCCTAAGTAATATATTGGTCTAGAAAGTGATCAATGGACATAATTAGAATTGTTCCTCCCCTCAACCCCCAACCAGTATCTCCAAATCAAACTTGTATATCTTGACTCTCCAAGATATAGCCTGAATGGTTGAACAATGGCTTTTTTCCCTTAACATTTTAGCAAAATCAGTACGGTACAGCTGTTAGTATGAACATGTCAAGTCAATTATCCTTCCCATGAAGGACCTCAAGATTCTGAAAATGTGGAATTTTTAACAAGTAAATGGCTTATACCCATATTTTGGAATCTTTGTTACAGAAGGTTTTAATCTGCATTCTGTTTTTGTTCTCTTAATGTCAGTATGTTTGGTCTAGTTGTTATGGTAGTAATATTTTTCAGAGACAACAACGAGGCCTGTGGTTTAACAAGTATAAGGGTATCATTTGGGACAATGGAATAGTACTGGAATTTGAAATTTTCTGGAAAAATTCATTGCTGTTGGTCATCATGCTTCTAACAAAAGTCCCTGGAATATGGGAATCACATTTCAGTAATTTCTCTTTACTGGACTTTGCACAGTCGATATAATTGATTTGTTAGGATGCTGTTTAACAATAGCATAGCTTTTCTACTGTGTAAACTTAGGAACATATAAATGCTCACAAGTCCAATTACTCAAGAGAGGAGAGGAAACCTCTTGCTTCTTTGCAAATTTCCCTCTTTTCTAAACCATGTTAGGTTTTTAAAATCTTGGCCGGGCGCGGTGGCTCAAGCCTGTAATCCCAGCACTTTGGGAGGCCGAGATGGGTGGATCACGAGGTCAGAAGATCGAGACCATCCTGGCTAACATGGTGAAACCCCATCTCTATTAAAAAATACAAAAAACTAGCCGGGCGAGGTGGCGGGCGCCTGTAGTCCCAGCTACTCGGAGGCTGAGGCAGGAGAATGGCGTAAACCCCAGGAGGCAGAGCTTGCAGTGAGCTGAGATCGCGCCACTGCACTCCAGCCTGGGCGACAGAGCGAGACTCTGTCTCAAAAAAAAAAAAAAAAAAAAAAAAAATCTTATCACTTACTTGTTTAAAATATCATGAATGACTACCTATTTTCTCTATGATCGAATCTAACTTCCAATCTGGGCGTTTAAGACTCTCCATAATTTGGCTTTATTCTACTCTACCACTGGTATTCTTGACAGGTGATATAAAGCCCTGTAGACTACTGAGTTCACAAAGGAGGAAAAGAGAGAGGAGTATAGCTTTCCTAATCAGATACTATTAACTAGCCTTAAAAAAAAAAACACCCTTTATTCTTTTGTCCTCAATTGTACTCATCTGTAACACCAGAACCCTAATTAAAATTAACTCTGCCTACTTTATTTAACAGCTGAGCATCATTGGAGAAAATCGAGCAACCGTGCTTTCTTCCTTTAAAATTGTAACTACAGATCTAAAATGGGCACTCAACATAGACTGTCAATCCTACTAACGTCTTTCCTACATTCCCTCTCCCACTAACTGAGGTGACATTTTTTGTCTTCTGACTTCCTCAGCTGATGACATTGCCTCTTAATTTATTTTTGAAAGAATAGATAAAAACTGACATATATCTGCTCACTCATTTTTACCTTCCCTCCTTTTATGATGGGAGAATTGTCCTCAGTTCATATCTAAGGACTACCCTTCTCACCGCCGTCCCACTATTTATACTTGAAGATCATCCATGTGAAATGGGAGAGAGCATTTCTATGCTCTGCAGAACACAATTTATCGTACACCCCCATTCCTCGTGCCACAGATATATTGACTTCTTTCTGTTTTTTGAAATTTCTGTCTCTGGTCTCTTGCACTTGACATTTTCTCTGCTTGGAACAGACAGTGCTCCTTTAAGTTTCAGACCTGGTGTTACCTGTCATCACCTCACAGAAACCTTCCTTGACAATATTAACTAAGGTAGGCTTCTGTATTAATTTTCTAGGGTTGCCATAACAAAGTACCACAGACTCGGCAGGTGAACAACAGAAATTTATGTTCTCACAGTTCTGGAGGCTAGAAGTTTGAAATCAAAGTGTTGTCAGATTTAGTTTTTTCTAAAGCCTCTCTCTTTGGCTTGTAGATGGTCAATTTCTCCATGTGTCTTCACATGGTCTTCCCTCTGTGTCTGTGTCCAGATTCCTTCTTCTTGTAAGTACATCAGTCATACTGGAATAGGGCTCATCCTAATGAAATAATTTTAACTTAATTATCTCTTTTAATATCCTGTCTCCAAAATAGTTATATTATGAGGTACTGGGGGTTAGGATTTCAATACATGAATATTAGGGGGACACAGTTCTGCTCATAACAGCTTTCCCATTGTGCTATTTTCCCCAGTGTTTGTCACTCTTAGAATTTGAATTATTTCTCTATTTTTTTATGCATCTCTCTCCTTCACTAGACTGTAAGTTCTAAGAATGGAGAGTCCTTGTGTGTTAGTCCATTCTGCATTGCGATAAAAGAATATGAGACCAGGTAATTTAAAAGAAAAGAGGGTTATTTGGTTCATGGTTCTGCAGGCTGTACAAGAAGCATGGTACCAGCATCTGCTTCTGGTGAAGCCCCAGGAAGCCTTCAATCATGGAGGAAGGCAAAGGGGGAGCTGACATATCATATGGCAGGAGAGGGAGCAAGAGGAATGTCAAGCTCTTTTAACCAATCAGCTCTTGTGTGAACTCATTACTGCAGGGAAACTATCAAGCTACTCATGAAAGGTGCACCCCCTTGGCCCATGCACTTCCCACCAGGCCCCACCTCCAGCATTGGCGATCACATTTTAATATGAGATTTGGAGGGGACAAACATCCAAATTATATCACACGTCATTGAATATTCCTTTCTGTTGTTCCTGAACTGCCTAATGACTTCATATGTGTGCTCTCTCTTTCTAGTGAGATTTGACATCCCCACGGGTATCAACCATCATTTATATATTTTGATTCTGAGTATGCTGTAGAGCTTTATGTTATAATAAAGCTGAATTTTGTTTTTCTCCCCAGAAAAAAGAGAAAAAAAATTCTAGAGCTTTCTTTTTTTCTTTTTTAAAAATAATTTCGACTTCTACTTTAGAGTTAGCTTGTACATGTGTAGGTTTGTTATCTGAGTACATGGCATAATGCTGAGGTTTGGGGTACGATTGAGCCCATCACCTAGGTACTGAGCGTAATACCCAACAGTTTTTCAACCCTTCCACTGCTCCTTCTTCCCTCTGGTAGTCCCAGTGTATATTGTTGTCACCTTTTTGTCCATGAGTCCCCAATGTTTATCTCCCACTTATAAGTGAGAACAAGTGGTATTTAATTTTCTGTTCCTGTGTTAGTTCACTTAGGAGAATGGCCTCCACCTACATAAATATTGCTACAAAGGACATGATTTTGTTCCTTTTTTTTTTTTTTTTTTTTGAGACGGAGTCTCGCGTCTCGCTCTGTCACCCAGGCTGGAGTGCTGGAGTGCAGTGGTGTGATCTTGGCTCACTGCAACCTCCACCTACCAGGTTCAAGTGATTCTCTTGCCTCAGCCTCCCCAGTAGCTGGGATTACAGGTGTGTGCCACCAAGTCCAACTAATTTTTTGTATTTTTAGTAGAGACGGGGTTTCACAATGTTATCTGGGGTGGTCTCGATCTCCTGACCTCGTGATCCACCCACCTGGGCCTCTCAGAGTGCTGGGATTACAGGCATGAGCCACTGCGCCCGGCCCTGTACCACATTTTAGAAATCCAATCCACCACTGATGGGCACCTAAGTTGATTCCATGTCTTTGCTATTGTGATTAGTGCTGTGGTGAACATACGAGTGCATGTGTCTTTGCAGTAGAATGATCTATTTCCTTTTGGATAAATAGCCAGTAATGAGATTGCTGGGTTGAATGGTAGTTCTGTTTTAAATTCTTTGAGAAACCTCCAAACTGCTTTCCACAGTATCTGAACTACTTTACATTTCTACCAATAGTGCATAAGCATTCTCTTTTCTCCACAGCCTCACCAACATCTGTGGTTTTTTTTTTTTTTTTTTTTTTTAACTTTTTAATAATAGCTATTCTGACTGGTATGAGATGATACCTCATTTTGGTTTTCATTTGCAATTCTCTGAGGATTAGTGACATTGAGCATTTTTTCATGTTTCTTGGCTGCTTGAGTGTCTTCTTTTGTGAACTGTCTGTTTATCTTTTTTTTGCCCATTTTTAAATGGAGATATCTGTTTTTTGCTTGTAAAATTGTTTAAGTTTCTTATAGATTCTGGATATTAGACCTTTGTTGAATGCATAATTTCTGAACATTATCTCTCATTCTGTAGGTTGTCTGTTTACTCTGTTGATAGTTTCTTTTGCTGTGCAGAAGCTCTTTAGTTTAATTAGTTCCCACTTGTCATTTTTGTGTGTGTGTGTTGCAATTGCTTTTGAGGGCTTAGTCATAAATTCTTTGCAAGGTCAATGTCCAGAATGGTGTTTCTTAGGTTTTCTTCTAGGATTCTTATAATTTGAGGTCTTACATTAAAATCTTTAATCTAATGAGGTAATTTTTGAATATGGTGAACAACAGCAATCCAGTTTCATTCTTTCGTATATGGATAGCCAGCTATCCCATCATCATTTATTGAATAGGGCATCCTTTCCTCATTGCTTATTTGTGTCAACTTTATAAAAGATCAGATGGCTGTAGGTTTGCAACATTTTTTCTGGGTTCTCTATTCTGTTCCATTGCTCTGAGTGTCTGCTTTTGTACCAGTACCATGTTTCTGTAGCCTTATAGTATAGTTTGAAGTTGTGAAGCCTTTGACTTTGTTCTTTTTGCTTAGGATTGTTTTGCTTAGGATTGTTTTGGCTACTCAAGCTCTTTTTTGGGTCTATATGAATTTTCAGATAGTTTTTAATAGTTCTGTGCAAAGTGACATTGGTAGTTTAATGGAATTGCATTGAATCTGTAGATCTCTTTGGGTAGTATGACCATTTTAATATTGAATCTTCCAATCCATAAGCATGGAATGTTTTTCCATTTGTTTGTGTCATCTATGATTCCTTTCAGTAGTGTTTTGTAGTTCTCCTCATGGAGTTCTTTCACCACGGTTAGGTATATTCCTAGGTATTTTAATTTTTGTGAGTATTACAAATGGGATTGAATTCTTGCTTTGGCTCTCAGCTTGCACATTATTGGTGCATAGTAATGCTACTGATGTACAGTGTACATTGATTTTGTATCCTGAAACTTTACTGAAGTAGTTTATCAGTTCCAGAAGCCTTTTGACAGAGTCTTTAAGGTTTTCTAAATATAGAGTCATATTTTCCAAAAGAGAGATAGTTTGATTTCTTCTTTTCCTATTTGGATGGCTTTTATTTCTTACCTTTGCGTGATTGCTCTGGTTAGCACTTCCAATACTATGTTGAATAGGAGTAGTGGGAGTGGGCTTCTTTGTCTTATTCCAGTTCTCAAGAGAAATGCTTCCAAATTTTGCCTGTTCGGTCTGATGTTGGTTTGTCACAGATGCTCTTATTATTTTGAGGTATGTCCCTTCAATGCCTAGTTTGTTGAGGGTTTTTATCTTGAAGGGACGTTGAATTTTATTGAATGCTTTTTCCATATCTGTTGAGATGATCATATGGTTTTTGTTTTCTGTTTATGTGGTGAATCACATTTATTGATTTGCATATGTCGAACTACCTTTGCATTCTGGGAATGAAGTCTATTTGATCATGGTGAATTAACATTTTGATATGCTGTTGGATTCAGTTGGCTAGTATTTTATTGAGAATTTTTGCATTTATGTTCATCAGGGATATTGCCCCGTAATTTTCTTTTTTCACTGTGTCTTTGCCAGGTTTTGGTATCAGGCTGATACTGACTTTGTAGAATGAGTTGGGGAGAAGTCCTTCATCCTCATTTGTTTTGAATATTTTCAGTAGAATTGGTACCATTTCTTCATTGTACATCTGATAGAATTTTGATGTGAATCCATCTGGCCTGGCACTTTTTTTGGCTGGTAGATTTTTTTCTTCCTGATTATATTTCAGAACTTGATATTGGTCTGTTCTGAGTTTCACTTTCTTCCTGATTCAGTCTTGAGAGCTTGTGTGTTTCCAGTTATTTATCCATTTCCTCTAGATTTTCTAGTTTGTGTGCATAGAGATTTTCATAATAGTTTTTGAGGATTTTTTGTATTTTTGTGGGATTGATTGTTATTTCACTTTTGTTGTTTCTGATTGTGCTTGTTTGGATCTTTTCTCTTTTCTTTGTTAATCTAGCCTGTGGTCTATCAATCTTGTTCATCCTTTTGAAGAACCACCTTTGGATTTTGTTGAATTTTTATGTGATTCTTTTGGGTCTCAATTTTATACAGTTCTGCTCTGATTTTAGTTATTTTTTTTCTTCTGCCAGTTTTGTGGTTAATATGTTCTTGTTTCTCTAGTTCCTTTAGGTGTGATGTTAGATTGTTAATTTGAGATTTAACTTTCGAGGTAGGCATTTAGCGCTATAAAATTTTCTCTTAACACTGCTTTTGCTGCATCATAGAGACTTTGGTATATTGTATCTCTATTTTCATTTATTTCAAAGAATTTTTTTTTTAAATTTCTGCCTTAATTTTGTTGTTTACTCAGAAGTCATTCAGGAACAAGTTGTTTAATTTCCATGAAATTGTATGGTTTTGATGGATCTTGGTATTGGCTTCTGTCCTTATTGCACTGTTGTCTGAGAGATTGCTGGTATAATTTCCTTTCTTTCAAATTTATTGAGACTGGCTTTATAGCCAAGCATGCAGTCAATCTTGGAGTATGTTCTATGTGGAGATGAGGAGATTGTATAATCTGTGGTTGAACAAAGTATTCTGTAGATATATATTAGCTTCAATTGGTCAGTGTTAAATTTAAATTTAGAATTTCTTTGGTAGTTTTCTGCCTCAATGATCTGTCCAATGCTGTCAGTAAAATGTTGAAGTCCTCAATTATTATTTTGTGACTGTCTCAGTCTTTTCATGGGTCCAGAAGTACTTATTTTATGAATCTGTATGCTCCAATGTTGGGTGCAGGTATATTTAGGATAGTTAAGTCTTCTTGTTGAATAGAACCTTTTATCAGTATGTAATGCCTTTCTTTTTCTCCCCCACCCCCTTTTTAATACTGATGTTGGTTTAAAGTATATTTTATTTGATATATGAATTGTGACCCCTGCTCTTTTTTGTTTTCCATTTGTGTGGTAGATCTTTCTCCAACCTTTTACTTTGATCCTATGGGTGTCATTATATGTGAGATTGGTTTCTTGAAGACAGCAGATGGATGGGTCTTGTTTTTTGTAGCCCAACTTGCCACTCTGTGCCTTTTAAGTGGAGTACTTAAACCACCTACATTCAAGGTTAATATTGATTTGTTAGGTTTTGATCTTACTGTCAAGTTGTTAGCTGGTTGCTTTGTAGTTTCTATTGTGTGGTTGCCTAATAGGGGTATGTGGTCTATGTACTTAAGTGTGTTTCTGTGGTCACAGGTATTGTTCTTTCATTTCCATATTTAGAACTCCCTTAAGGATCTCTTGTAAGGCCGGTCTAGTGGTAATACATTCTCTTAGTGCATAGTTGTCTGGAAAAGCTTTTATTTCTCCTTCACTTATAAAGTTCAGTTTGGTAGGATATGAAATTTTTGGTTGGAATTTCTAGCCATTAAGAATGCTGAAAATAGGCCCCCAAATCTCCTCTGGATAGTAAGGTTTCTGCTGAGAATTCTGCTGTTTGCCTAATAGGGTTCCCCTGTACATGATCTGACCTTTTTTTTTTTTCCTAGCTGCCTTTAGGATTTTTTTCTCTAGCATTGATCTTGGACAGTCTGGTGACTATATGCCTTGGTGCTGTTTATTTTGTATAGTACCTAGAAGGTTTTCTTTGGATTTCTTGTATCTGAATGTCTACCTCTCTAGTAAGATGAAGGAAACTTTCTTGAATTATTCCCTCAACTGTGTTTTCCAAGTTGTTTACTTTTTCTCCTTCTCTCTCAGGAATGTCAATAATTCATAGGTTTGGTTGGTTTACATAATCCTGTATTTCTCAAGCAGTTCTTTTCTTAAAAATTCTTTCTTCTTTATTTTTATCTGACTGTCAGCTTCAAAGACTGATCTTCATGCTCTGAAATTCTTTCTTCTGCTTGGTCCAGTTTATTGATAAAGTTTTCAGTTGTATTTTAAAATTCCTTAAGTAAGATTTTCTTTTCTTTTCTCTTCTTTTTGTTTTGGAGATGGGGTCTCACTCTGCCTCCCAAGCTGGAATTCGGTGGCACAATCATAGCTCACTGCAGCCTTGAACTCCTGGGCTCAAGTGATCCTCCCGCCTCAGCCTCCAAAATAACTGAAACTATAGGTGTGCATCGCAATGCCTGGTTGAAAGTGAGTTTTTCAATTCCAGAGCTCTGATTGATTCTTTTAAAAATGTCTATCTCTTCATTCATTTCCTGGATTGCTTTATAAGTTTCTTTGTGTTGATTTTCAACCTTGTTTTGGATCTCATTACTCTTCCTTGCAAACCATGCTTTGAATTCTTTATCTGTCATTTCTGAGTTTTCATTTTGGTTAGGGACCATTTCTGGAGAGCTAGTGTGATTCTTTGGTGGTATAAGTATATTCAGATTTCTCATGGTATCAGAATTCTTTCACTGGTTCCTTCTCATCTGGAGATACTGGAACTTCTAATTTTTATAATTACTTCATGCAGGTAGGATTCTTTTCTTTTTCCTTCCCTATACTTTTTTTTAAATTTCCCTTTCCCTTTCTCCTTCTCCATAGAGGGTGTAACTGTAGAAAATGCTGTGTAGAGTCTTTTGGCTTTGCTTCTCTACCCTATGTACTTTTGTTAGCAGGATTTATGTTGGGCTGTGCAGTTCAACCTATAAGCCAGGAAATCATCCTTATAGGTAACAACCAGATTGTGGCCAACATGGTGGGCATATACTTGATCCTTGTTTACTGGAAGAAACTCTCTGTTCCCTCAGGAAATGGGTTGATTCATGGAGTGCACAGTGGTTTGAGCTCCCTGCTCAGCTGCAGGAGAAAGGGGGCCAAGAAGGTCAGAGCCAGACCAGGCATGTCCATCTATGGGTCCCCCAGTGGCAGGCACAAGCACCAGCTCTGAGGGAGAATCCAGTGGGTGGTGACTAAGTGCTCAGAGGTGTGCTTAGGTGTAGCATTGGGAAATCTCCTCATTCTCAATTTCTCTGCATAGGGAGGCAGGTAGCCTCAACGAATCCAGGAGAGTGAGTGCTCCAGATGCCTCGAGATCTGCCTGGGCATAGAGTAGAGAGCCCTCCACCCCCACCTGCATCAAGATCTTTGCACAGGCAGGGTGGGGCAGCTCAGGCTGCTCAGCCAGGCAAGCAGGTGCCCTGAATGCCTTCAGATCTGCCTGGGTTTGAAGCAGAGAAGGTCTCCCTATAACAGAATTTCTACACAGGAAGGGTGGGGTGGGTCAGGCTGCTTCTCCAGGTGAGTAGGTGCTCCAAATGCCTAGACATCTGCCTGATCGTGGAGTGGAGATGGCCCTCCTGGACCAGGATCTCTATGCAGGAAAGGTTGGGCAACTTAGGCTGCTGACCCAGGTGAGGAAGTGCTCTGAATGCTTGGAGATCTGCTTACACGTGGAGTGGAGAGGGCCCCAATGTTAGGCCATCTCAGGCTGCTGATCCAGATGAGGAAATGGTCTAAATGCCTGGAGATCTGCCTGGGAGTAGCATGGAGAGGGCCCTGCTTCACCATGATCTCAGTGGAGCAGGCTGGTGCACCCAGCAATGGCACATTCAGACCAGTTTCAGGTCTCCAAGGTGGCCCTGGCTGCAAATCTCATCACTCCAAAGAAACTGCAGCGGTAGCAGCTCTCCTCCCACCCCACGCCTGTGATGGGGGAGAGCACAATTCCAGGATCTACTCCAGAGGTACTTTCTACAGTCCTTGCTGTGGAGGCCCCTACCCTGCTCCAGAGCAGGTGCTCCAATCTCTGGCCCAAGAGTAAAATGCCTGTGAAGCCATGATGCTGTGTTACCAAAGAATGACTGATTTTGTATGTACTCAGATTAAAAATGACATTCTCCTGTTGGTTCTGGTCTAGGAAAATGTCTACAGCTTTTCCCAATGTCCTTCCCTCACAGTGTGTCCAAGCTTCTCCCCATGTTAGCTCCAGTGCTTGGGAGAAACAAAATGCTCTCCCCGGCCTGGGTTGCTCAGATCCTTAGGGGAAAGGTGAGTCAGAAGGAAGCTCTCTGCCTCTCTCACACACTAGGGCTTCAGTCAATTTTATCAGCTCTATGTATATAGAGGCCATTTGCCTATGTTCTCCTCCTCAGGATCTGTTGTCCTTCATGATTCTGGTAGATTTCCTTTTTCCTTCCTGAGTTAAAGCTCACACAGTTGATATATATGCACTATCTTTCTATTTCCAAGTGGCTGAGGCATGCTAAAAGCCCCTCATCCACCATCTTGAGGGAAAAAACCCAAAGGACTAAAGCTGACTTTAATAGACTCAGATGAATTTCTATACCTCATTTAGCAAAAAAGTAGGAATCTCTGGACAAGAAATTATGAGTGAGTTGGTAGCTCCATGTGGTGTGCTTTCTGAGGCATGAAGGAAAATTCTGCCTTACCTACACATTTCTGGCCCATTCTTGCCTCCACATTTGCTGATAGATATCTAAAATGTCTTTAATGGCAACTTTCTGAGAAACTTTTAGGTTGAAAAATAGAGCAAGGTGTTTTAAATGCAAATATCCTCAGGGGAGGCAAAGCAATGATTTATCTTTACATATCCTGACTGATAACTTGTTTTTTCTAGAAAACAAACTTATTGGAGTGTGGGAAAGGACTGGATGGCTGAGGTGGGAAAAACATGCTGAGAAAGGAGCTGAGGACGTGATTTAAACTTTAGCCTCTCAATCCTGACCTGGCCTATCATGCTGAAGAATAAGATGTTTCCTTGAATTAAAATCAGGTGTGGCTAAGTCTCTGCTTTAAGGTGGTTCAATCACTCTAGCAATGTGAGTCACGTGACCTTAGGAAAGTTACTTCTTTGTATTTGAGAACCCCCATTTTTAAAATCGGTTACTTCCAGGTTATTGTGAGGATTAAATTAATGTTTAATAAATATTAACTGCTACTGTAGGGCGCCTTTCTTAATTTAAAGCATTCTCACTGTAAGTAAGAATAAACACATTGTCTTAGGAGTGTTGTGGAAGGTGGGAGATCAGGTTAACTAATTTATACTTAAGTGGTTGCCCTTCCTTCCCTATATGATTTCTTATTAAGGGTAGTGGTCCCCAAACTTTTGGAGAGGAGATGCTACTTTTTATTTTCCACAAAGTTTGAAGTTACTAGGCTGTAAATTAGAAGAGAGGTGTAGATATTGAAAAATTTCTGGGCAAGTTTAGGTGACCATGGGGTGATGTGCTAATGTTGTCTCTCAAAGTGAAATTCTCCCCGAGAGATATTGGAAAGAGAGAGTTTTTCATCACTGGGAATTCTGTCAAGCTATGGAAAGGAGGCTAATCCTACCAAAAAAGGAGGTCTAAGATTATTTTCATTTTTGAGTAAACTAAAGCCAAGTGAACTGACTTGAATGAAAATTCCACAGATGAACTCTAAGTCAAGGGCTCTTTTGATGACTTTATTTGGCCTTTCCCACACACTTCAGAAATGAGTTGGGCTGCAGGAGTGCCAAAACCCAAAGAATGTTGTAGAAGTCCATGTGGGACCTCTTAGAGGTAGAGTTGACCTCTCATGTAGGGTAGGGATGACCTTGTAAATAGTTTAGAAATACAATATTTACATTACATCAATATTTTCATAGGCCCTACCTACTTTGCGGCCAATTTTGTGCTCTGGAGACACATACTACTTCCTGCCAGCTACCCAAACAGCCTTGAAGCAATGGGCATAATGACTCATGGTCATGTAACATTCTTTTCAGACATATATCAGCAGATTTGTTATTACATTACTGCCCAAACACCCACAGAATCCCGGGAGGTAAAATAGGATTAGTGTTGAAGAATTTAGTCCCACCCATTTCTCTTTTATTCAAATCAAACTTTTGAAATGATCACTGTTGAGGATTCATTTTTGCTTCTAATAAGGGATATGGTAAAGATGAGTGAACAGGCTGGTCTCAGTCTTTGGAGTCAGGCCATATTCTGGAACTATTTTATTTGGAAACCACACCTAAATCATAGCAAGGAAGTCATCCGATATGAACCACATGATCCAACTTGCTGGTGTGAAGGAGCTGGCATTACATAGGACAGCATAGAATGGGAAACAAGAAGATATCTTATAAAATGTCCATTAGCTACTCAAGATAGATAAGTGGTTTGCTTACAGCTGAAGCTCATAATTTATGTCTAATAAAATGGTCAGAGTCACCTGCCTCAGCCATAAATCTCATGCCATAAATCATGGCTAATGACCAGATTCTTCTGAATGATTTCCTTAACTGACCTATAGCATAAAGTATATGTAATATTTACAGTGCATATAAGGATTAAGGGAGCAGCTATTTTATGTCAACAACAGGGCCACAAAGGACTATCACACACTGAGAGTCCATTACATGGGTATTGATTAATTTCATTGAATTTTTTAAAGTGCTAAAAGTGTTTTAGTAGTCCCTGAAATATTTATTCTCTTGCTTTTCAGAGTAATAGGGATATTCATTTATTTATTCATTTGCTAAATGAATGAATTAATGTCTATGTATTTAAAATACCTAATCTAAGCACTCACTCTAATCCTTACTTAGCTGAGTGAACTTTGGCAGTTAACCTTTCTGCTTCAGTTTCCTCATATGTAAATAGGAAAATAATTGTATTTATCTCCTGAGGTTGTTGTCATGATTAAATGAATAAATACATGTGAAGTTCTTAGAATAGCTCCAAACAAGACAATAAATTTATTATTTTTTTGATATTGGAGACACAATGATTATACTGCTGCCTACCAAATTACCCTAAAACTTAGTGGCTTAAAACATCACTTCTTTACTATCTCATAGTATCCATGGGACAGAAATCTGAGCATGGCTTACTTGGGATCACTGTTTCACAGGCTAAAATTAATGGGTCCACTGGACTTAACTGAGGAAAAATCTGCGTCCAAACTTACATACATAGTTGTTGGCAGGATTTACTTTGTTGATGACTGTTGGGCAGTGATTGCCCTCAATTCTTTGCTGTTTGCATCCTTTCAACATGGCAGCTTGCTTTGTCAAAGCATGCAACTTGAGAAGCCAATAGATAGAATCAGCTAGCAAGATACAACTCACAGTCTTTTACAACCTAATTATGGAAATGATATTCCATCACTTTTGCCATATTTATTTATTAGAGGTGAGTCACTAGGTCCAGCCCATACTCAGGTGGAGAGTATGACACAAGACTATGAATGCTAGGATTTGTGGATCATTGGGAGCCACGTGAAAAGCTGCCTACCATGATGGTGAACAATATAAACATGAAGATTATGTTTGTTAGGGGAGACAGATATAAAATACAAATACAATATTCATTACAAATTTTGATAAGTACTATGGATTAGAAATATAATGTTTGATGACAAATTATAATACTGGTACTTGATTTGAGTTGGAGTATTTCAAATGAAACCATCTCTGAGGAAATAATTTTTAATTTCAGATTTGAAGGATGAGTGGAACTACTGAGAGATAGAGCAGGAAAACAGATGAGTCTCCTTGGAAGAGTGAACAGCTGACATGTAGGTCCTGAGATGGGTGAGAACCTATGCATGGTCGCTCCATGTAGCTTGAGTTCTCAGAACATGGTGGCTAGTTTCTGAGATAGAGTGCTTCTTCTTGGAGTACTGCAAGAAAAGCAGAAGCTGCCAGGCCAGGATATACAGCAGCCCTTCCAATGTATTATGTTGACTAAAATAGTCATAGGTGCAGACCTGAGTCAAGGGAAGAGGTAATAAACTTTACTTTTTGAATTGAGGAGCAGTCTGCTTATACAAGAACTAGCAGAATTGTTTTGGGTCGTCTTTGGGAAATAACCACGATCAAGAGTAATTTAGATTAAAGACTGTATAATAAAAAAGCAAAGAAAGAACGTGTAGATATCTCTTTACAAAGCTTGGGTGGAGCTAGGAGTTGACACTTCGATGGGTAACTTTAAGAAAATGATGGTAAAGACAGGAATTTTATGAAAGTGATGTTTGTATGTTATAGGTCATGATCCTATAGAAAAGCAAAGCTTGGCAATCATGATAGAGGTGAGATGGTGGATGAAGGAAGTTTCTGAGAAACAAGAGGAAGAAAAATTCAGAATACAAACTTGGGTGATTGGGCTTTGATAGAACATTTTTTCATAGTAATAAGAACAGAAGAGGGGATGGTATGAGCAGATGTAGGTAGTTGTTGAAGGCTAACTCTTCCATTAGTGTTGGGGATCCCACGTAATGGAGACTCAATAAATATTTGTGAATGAATAACTATCTTGATCATAGCAACATAAACAGAATGCAGAAAAGCAGTGTGTGGACATGGTGCGGGGGGAACTCTGTGCCCTGCAGTGGCGCAGGGAAGAAAGGAAGATAGGAATTAACACAGATGCAGCTGAACTCAATTCAAGGGAAGCGTTTTAGTTTAATTGATATATTGCTACCTCAGTGGTTGTTTTATTGCAGATTTTATTCTCATTTGGTCTCCTGAACAGGAAATAGCACAAGAGAAGCTTTAATGGTTGCATGATCTCTTTTCCCTCCTATTGGGCTTATTTCCTAAGTTAAACTGAGCCAGACAAGGAAAATTCCTTTTGCGAAGGACCCTGTGCTGGAGGACCTATTTATTCTTTAGCCTCTGTGCCTTCTTCATTTGTGGAAAACCCACTGGGTTCCAGGTTAACACTGTGTCCTCAGCTTTAATTGGAGGTTTATACAAGAAACAGATTATGAAAAAATATTGAAAACTCTTTTATGCCTGTTAATATGTCCACTATTTCTAACATAAGGCCAGGCATGATTTATTCTTTCTGAATTTTGCTCTCAAAATTTTTCTCTTTTGAAGGACCCATTTAATTTGTTGGAAAATTAAAATGCTAACATCACTGTTTTTTGCCTTTTTTTTTTTTTTTGCATTTGACGTCAGGATCTCAGAACTGAATTTAATGCTGTACCACAGTATCTATGGGTAGACATGAAAGAGTTTAAGAGTGTAGATTTTGAAGTCATATTTCTCAAAGCCACATTTTTAATCTGTAAAATGAAATAATTTCGGAACCTACCTTATAAGGTTATTTTAAAGACTAAATGAGTTCATACTTGTGAAGTACTTGGCATATTACTTGGTATTTGATTGTTAGCTCTGTTGGTCTTAATTGTGCCCTTCAATTTAAGTGGCTGATTTGCAAATATGGAACTTCCCAGTTCTCTGGTCTCACATTTCTATAAGTAGGTCCAGGTTTGTCTGATGTAATCACCTTTTCTTTCTGTTTCTTCCTTGTAAAACATTTCACCCAGGATTTCTTTTCTAAATCTATTTTCTTCTGCGTGGCCAAAGTAGATGACACCTAAAGAATTTTCCAGTTCTTTAACCATCTCATTTTATGACTCTTCTCTGTGGATGTGAAGATGAAGAAAAACAATATGTATGTAAGGCAACACGCCATCAATATGAATGGTTCTAACTTAACATAGATGGAATATTTAGTTACTTTTGAACTGGAAAGTAGATACTAATTTGACACTTGTGATATTCTTTTTTTCTCTATAAATGTCTCCATTATCTAGTATGAATGGATAGGCTAGGCACATGAAGGATTTACTGGCTCATATAATCTGGGAAAAGGCAGGGTAAGAAGGCATCAAAATTCTTGGCATGTAGGGGCATAGATTATTCTTCTACATATAGGTACGAAACGATGATTATTTATCATTAGGATGAGGAAAAAACAACAAGGAATACACATCATTTTAGGCACCCACTGATTTCTCTGTCACGTAAACTTTGTGTTGGAAGATAATCATTTCCTTGTTCAAATAAACTTGATGACTATTTTTCTAGAATGTTGTAGTGAGAATTGATACATTAAATAGAAGATTATGGTAGATATAGTAGAAACTCTAATGTCGTTCCAACTCTTAATAGTCATACTTTTATGATTTTTGTCTTCAGAGCATTGAGACTGGAATTTCTCTACTCACAGTGTGATTCTCATCTGAGAATTAGGTGAGTCATTTTGATTTCATAGTAGGGCTTGGGGTCAGGGAACCCCAAACATAACAATCAGATCTTTCCCTGGTATTTTAAATTAATCTCTTTGAGATCAACTATAATTATATCTTCAATATCTGGATCTAATTGTGCATTCTTTCAGATGACAGTATAATTTTTTATTTGTGACTCTATCATAATAGGAGTTGTCAAATCCTAGTTAAGGGTTGGGTAGGTTAGGTGTATTTTTGCATGAAATCAGGAATTTTTTTTTCCTTTGAGATTTTGAATCTAGCTTGGCACAAGAGACAGACATACCAGAGACCTTTTTTTTTTTTTTTTTTTTTTTTTTTTTTCTGTAGCATCAGGAATCTACTGGCTGCTACCTAAGCCTTTGAGTCAGGCTGGGGTCTCCTCACCAGCTTTGATTCTTTGTTTATAGCTTTTGATTATGTGGATATATGCTCAAACTTAAAGGCATAACTATGGGTGGGGGAAGGTAGCTATCTAGGGTCTTTGCATGGGCATAGGAGGCAGCTCTCTTTATACACTGAATCTGCTGGAATAAAACTCACTTGCTTCTGAAAAGGCCAGAATGCTGTAAATTTATCAAGACTCCACAGTCACACTGCTTGAGTATCTGAAATAGCCAGATGCAGAGATGTCTCAACACCACTGCATAGAAAGAAGACACCTGATTCATATATGAACAACATCCTGGAAGACATTACACAAATACCAGAGAAGAGTAGATACTAACTGCCGATGATTGCTTTTGACGAACGGCATTGATAACCCACATGTGCCTGGTGCTTTCTCTTTCAGTTCTTGCAATGTCAAACTAGCTAGGAAAGATAGGCAAAGATATATGTATTTTGTCTTTCTTCTCTCTAATATTTATTTTATTTTATTTTTGAAGCAGGTTCTTACTCTGTTGCCCAGGCTGGAGTGCAGTGGTGTGATCATAGCTCACTGCAACCTTGAATTCCAGGGCCCAAGAGATCCTCCTGCCTCAGCCTCCCAAGTAGGTAGGACTACAAGCACACATCACCATGCGTGGCTAATTTGTTTTAGAGACAGCATCTTGCTATGTTGCCCAGGTTGTTCTTTAATTCCTGGCATCTCACTTTGGCCTTCTGAAGGACTGAAATTATAGGCATGAGCCACCAGACCCAGCCTCTAATATTTCATTTACTAGGCTATCATTTTTTTGCTTCTTCATTTTAAATGATCTTGTATTCTCTAGTTGCTTAAATTGTAGACAGGAGGCATTTCAATGGCAGGCCCTGGACTTTTTAAACTCCCTTTTAATATTTTAGAGCCTTCTCCAGGACTAGGTCAAAAGTAGAAGTAGAAGTAATCTCTTGAGACTTACTTTGTGATTGACTAAGAACTTGGTTCCAACTGATGTATTACAAATTGAACTTTTTAGGTTATGTTTATTCAGATTATCCTAGGTGGTCTGACAATTGAATAGTGTGGAATGTGGCTGCATACTTTCTCCTCAGGGAAGAGTTAGTGTGTCAAAATGAAAGGATGGGAAGAGGCAGAGAGGAGCCCAGAAGAGGCATGGGGACAGGCTTCCCTAGGGCCTAGCACATTGTCTGCCTGGTGTGTGGCAGCCACTTGGTGGAGGTTTGTTGATGAATGAATGAGTGTATAAAAGCTGAGTTAATCTGAACAGTCAAGTTGGATTAATTCCAAATCCCTCTCTTTTCTTGGGAAAGCTAAATTAAATCCAGCTGTTCTTCAGACTGCCAAGCCACTTTTGAACAAGTTCTATTTCTTCCATTTCTATTTATTTTCCCCTTGGGTCCTAAAGAAATAAATGCTTCACCAATTATTTATTCTTTATAGGGGTTGGCCCTCTGCACTTGACATTTGCTTGATTGTTCACATTCTGCATATTATTTTCCTAATGTTGTTCCATTGTCAGCAACATCTTATTATGTGACTCTAGTGATTAGAGTATAACAGGATTTCCTTGTGAGCCCTTTTATTTTATCCTTTCCATGTCTTCGCTACATATTCTTCCTCCTAATACCAATATTCGTATCTAAGCTGACCACACCATTGATTATATAAATATGACTTGGAAGTTTCAAATGATGTGAGATGTATCCCCTACCTTTTATTGATTGGTTAATCGAGCGATTCATTGAGACAGGTTCTTGCTTTGACACAGGCTGGAGTGCAGTGGTACAAACATTGCTCACTAGAGCCTTGAACTCCTGGGCTCAAGCGATCCTCTTACCTCAGTCTCCCGAGTAGCTGGGACTACAGCTGTGCCAACATGCCAAGCTAATTTTTATATTTTTGGTAGAGACAGAGTCTCACAACATCTCCCAGTCTGGTCTCAAACTCCTGTGCTTAATCCATCCTCCCACTTCGGCCTCCCAAAATGCAGGGATTATAGATATGAGCCACCGCAACCGATCTCCTCCATTTTAAACAAAATGGTTTAAAAACATGGATGTGCAACTTAGCTCTTTCTACAAAATTCTGCCAGGCTTTTGGAATGCATTCACATCAGTCAGATTCACCGATCACATTAGCGACACCTGACAAACTGGATGAACCCATACCTGTGTAGAGTTGTTCAACATGAAGCAACAATAATGTGCTGCACAGCCTCCTGGCACCGCTAGGCCCTGCAGGACATGATCATAGAACTTATTAGTTCTAATAAGAACTAAGAACAGAGAATCTCTCAATCAGAGCACCTTCTGAGACAAACACCAGTACCCCTCAGCCAGCATACCTTAACAAGGAAATACATTGGTATTAGAGTCAATTTTAAGAAAAACAATCATTCATCTGATCTACAATGCTATTCATTGTACTATTTTTCAATTCTTGTTCACATAACACTTTAAAAAAATAGTAATGATAACATGCAGCTTTATTTTCTGTTCTGTCCTTGATCTTTCTCTGTAGGATGGCACTTTCTTCATTGTTATATCACTTATAGTTTACCTTGCTTCTGTCCTCATTTACCAGATCTTCCCCCTTCCTTCTTAAACATTAGCTAATATTATTATTTATCCTGCTTAACTTCTGAGTTACTTTGCAATCCAATGGGCAAAGCCAACCAAAACATAGCCATAGTCAAACTTCCTCCTCCTCCATTGTCTCTTCTCCTCTCTCTGTCCCCCTCTCTTTCTGATGCACAGAATTGGATTGATTTATTGAGTTATACTCTTATCTTGGTAAGAAAATAGAATAATTTGTCTAGGCATAGCTTTTATTTTATGACCCATTTTTACCTCATTCCCAGACATGAGTCCCATTCACAAAACATCCTATTTTCAGGCAATCATTTTGGAAATTCTTTGACTCATCAGATACTTCAATGTCCTTGGAGCATATCTGTCTCTTCTGGAAAGAGAGAATTTCCTCACATTTCCCACATTCGATTGTGCTGGTGTCAGTGATAAATACAAAACAGTGGTTCCCAAATTTCAGTGTACTTGTTATCACCTCGAGAGCTCATTAAAACAGATTGCTGGGTACCAGCCTCAGAATCTCCACTAGGAGATCTTGGGTGGAACTCAGCAATTTGCATTTCCAGGTGATGCTGGTAATGATTAGGGCCCACTTTTGAGAACTACCTCATTTGAGGAGTTCCATCTTTTTATCAAAGTACAGGTGAGAGAGATTGGTGATTATTTAAGGACGAGCGATTTGCCTTAAGTCAGAAACCCAAGAATTTACTCTGCATATATAAAACCCCAGCATATAGGACCACTTATGAGAGTCCAAAAAATGTGTAAAATGTGGGATTCTATTATATCCAACAAGAGCAAGAGCCATGTCAAGTCGACCCCTAGGTTAGGGAGGTACAGCAGCCAGTGGCTTCATATCCAAATATGTTAACAGCAGCTAAATTATCTGGGGGGCTTCACTGTAACATTGGCTTTAGAGAAAGATTACTTCTCTGACAAGTGATAAGGAGGAAAGAACATTTCCACAACGTTCCCCTCGAGTAGGCACACCTTTAGCCTCCACAACCTATCAGGCCATTGTAGAAGACAGTAAAATTGTAGGGCCATCATTGTTACTATTATTATTTTTAGTCTGCCAAGAAAGCCCTCCCACTGTCCTTTCTCTAGTCACAAGCCCACCATCTCTGGCTGTGTATGGGTACCAGGTGTAGCTACTAACACTCTCTCATCCGTGGGACGTAAGTTGGGCATGTGATACAAGCAGAACCAATGAGCATCCTTCCCTGTGATTCATGGGGTGGTACAAGGCTGAGGCTGCTAGCAACCATGTCTCCTGTTAGCAGAGAAGGCTAACTTACAGAAGAGAGTGAAGCCAACATATGAAGAGAAGCAGGGATGAGAGGCGAATGGAGACAGAATCCAGGAGGTAAGGAGTTCCTGGGGGTGCTGGCTGTGGCATCTTTCTTCAATGCTGAGCCTACCCCAGTAAACATAATAGTTTCCTTTTTGGTTTAGTTTGAATTGAGTCTGTTGCTTAAATAGGGTTCTAACCCAGGTGACTTTCTTAACTCCAAACTCGCCTCACTCATCATTAGAGCTGGCAAACTGTGGCAGGGAAATCTTTAAAATGCTACTTTCTGAATATTCTTTTCACAAATACTTCTATGATACTACTCTCTATTATTATTTTTTATTATTAATTTCAAAGCCAAAAAAAAGATATTGGTGACCTTTCAGACTTTCAAAGCACTAAATGATGTAGGGTATATTCTAAAAATAGAGAAACCTCAAATGCCCTAATCCATTTTGGAAGCTGCAATGTGTTTGTCTCTGAGGGTGACAATTTTTAATGTCCAGTGGGAGTTGACCATGATTATTGATGACATCTGGGCTGAATCAGAATTTAAATTTGGACTTGAATGACTTCACTGTGAAGGGCCTTCCTTTGGGGGAGGATCAGGGTTTTCAGAAAAACTGAAACCAACATAGTCCTTTCTTTACTTCAAGCTGCTGCAGACCAGAAAGTGGACTAATCTAATAAATGACAGAGTTCACTGTCTTTGGGAGTCTGCTTCCCAGGTGATTCAGGTACCCTTTTCAGAGAACTTTGTCATTCCATGGACTTCTTTACAGCACTAATGGGGCAGTGGAATATAATCTCCAAATGCTTGGCTGATTTTCGGGAGACTGGTTGTTTAGCACTCACAAAAATGCCTTCTTTAAACTTACGCACAGAGATAGACCTATCCAGCATGTGTTGGATTTAGACTGTCATGATTTATTGCTTAAATATCTGGGAGTTGGAAGCATGTTTTCTGCTAAGCAGATCTGCTTTATTTTTTTGAACCAATGAGTTATTTGACTGTATTAAGATTCACATGTTTTTCATTAATTCACAATTAACTCGTATCAAGATGTTATTTTATGAGAGCCTTTTAACATCCATCAAACCCTCTGAGTATTTCTAAAATACACTCTAAGTTCCCTTTTAACCTTAGAATATGTTAGGCATGTTGTTTCAAAGGCAGTTGTTTCAAAGGCAGTTGTTTCAAAGGTGAAGATGTGGATCTGGCACAGAGACAAGGGCAGAACATCACAGTGTTAAATGAAGAGTCAATAAAGCTTCATTTTACTAGTAGTTAACTAGAAATTGAAGCTGGGTACCAACTTAGTTGTGAGATAATGGGCTTTCTTTGCATTTACTTTCTTATCTATATAATGTGAGTAACAATGAATTTTTCAGAATATGAAAGGATATAAATATATTTTTAAAATGCCTTGAAAGCTAGGACACCGTTCAATACAAATAAACACTATGATTTGTGTAGTCCATCAAACCTTTCTTTCTCAATGGTGACGACAGACTTGATATTGAAATGAATTCTGCTTCTGCCATATACTCCCCAAGTTATAAGCTAACATATGTCATGTTTCCCAAACACTTCCCAGTGCCTTTATTTTTATCTTATATTTCCATAAATGCAAGCTTTGTGGTGCAATTGGATATAAACACAGAATTCTAAGTCAGAATTGCATGTGTTGAGACATAGAATTGAAGGCAAGTCAATGATCTTGTTTTTTCAATGTTTTCTTCCCTCTTTGGAGGAACATGGGTGCAAACAGCTGTTGTGAACACGTGGCTAATTTGCCTATGAGGCATTGGTTATCTATCTACCTGAATAATTAAAATAAAAATAGGAATATTTTCCTTTTCAGGGATGTATATTCTTTATGTAAATATATAAACAATGCATTTGATATACAAATATATGCAATACAATTTGGGGAAAATTAAATACATTAATTCCTCAGATACAGCCTGCTTCATTGCCTTAGAAAATCATTTTCCTCATATTCTTCTTGTCAAATTCTTTTATATTAAGACCTATCTAAAAAAGCCACCACCTCCATGAAGCCTGCCATGTTTTTCCAACAGCTATGTGTGTAGATGATGAATACTTGTACTCCGCTGTGAGTTAGTATGAACCTTTCAGGAACAGGGCTGGGTGCCCATCATCTTTGTCTTCTACCATATTAGTCAATATGGATTGATTATGTAGCAGATCTCCAATGAATATTTCTTGAACTACAAATTGAGTTCAAGTGTTCTTTTCAAAGTTTTTCTACCAACCTCATTATCGCTATTTCCTAGGACCAAGCTCAGACATCTTCCACAAATTCTTCTCTGATAAGCTCAGCCAATAGCTTCCCTCCTTTATCTAAGTTTGACTTCACACTCTTATATCTTGTCCTTTGTTTCTGTTGCTTATTTTCTCATGGGTTGACTTTCAAATTGCATTTTAACTTTCTTAAAAACCCAGATTAAGTTGAAAGTATAGCACCTGGAGAGGGCCCTGTTATAATAGATGCCCAATTGCTAGTTATTTATTGACCAATCCCCACAGCAGGAGATAATGGCCTGTAAGGAAGAGATAATTTTGTCACCTGTGGTTCATTCTGCCAAAAGTACAGATGATGTAGAACATTGGGAAAGAGGCTCTAATGACTTCAATATTAGAATCTAGTCTTGATGAGTATACAATAAATCATTATTGGGCAAATCCTGTTTCCTATTTTTGGAAATGTTCAGTATGCAAACAGACTTTTATTTAAAATAATATAGGTTATAATTGTCCGGGATAGTTTATCAGAGACTGTAAAGTAAAACTGTGGAGGCTCTCAGCTGGATCATGAGAGGGAGTATGTTGGATTAACTCTTCTTTGGTGGATAATATCTACAATTTCGGAAGCTGCCACCAGTGGAATGGTGATGGCTTGTGGTTATGATGGGAGGTACATATTAGCATCTCTGGATACTTAACATATAATACACATTCCTGGACCATGCTTACCCTAGGAGTTTCTGATCCAGATGGTTCGAATTGGGAACCAAGTGGGTATGGGGTGTTGTGTGTGTGTGTGTGTGTGTGTGTGTCTTTTGAAAGCTCACAGATGATTCTGATGTACATTTATCGTTTAAAGCCATTGGTTTGGAGTTTGGAATATCTTGGTGCCCAAGAATAGGTTTTCTTTTGTTTTTTAAAGTTTTCAAATTTTAGATTCAGTGGGGTACATGTGCAGGTTTGCTACATAGATACATTGTATAATGGTGAGATTTGGGCTTGTAGCGTACCCATCACCCAAATAGTGAACTTTGCGCCCAACAGGTAATTTTTCTTAGTCCTCACCCCTTCCCACCTTCCCTGCTTTTTGGAGTCCGCAGTGTCTATTTTCATCTTTATATCCATGTGTACCCATTGTTTAACTTCCACTTAAAAGTGAGAACGTGCAGTATTTGATCTTCTGTTTGAGCTGTTTCAATTAGGATAATGGCTTCTGGCTCCATCCGTGTTGCTGCAAAGGACATGATTTCATTATTTTTCATGGCTGCTTAGTTTTCCATGTTGTATATATACCACATTTTCATTATCCAATCCACCACTGATGGACACTTAGGTTGATTCCATGACTTTTCTATCATGAATAGTGCTGCAATAAACATATGGGTGCAGGTGTCTTTAAGAAAATAGAATGATTTCTTTTCCTTTGGGTAGATAGCCAGCAGTGGGATTTCTGGGTCAAATGGGAGTTCCATTAGTTCTTTGAGAAACCGTCATGCTGTTTTCCACAGGTGTTGTACTAGTTTACATTCCTATCAACAGTGTGTAAGTGTTTCCTTCTCCCTGCACTCACAGGTTTTCTTCTGGTAAGAAAAAACTAGAATCCAAGATGGAAAGCAAGGTGCATTCGACTTTGCTTTTTTATACAATTATTTATGAAGAAAATGATATGTATGTTGATAAGCTGCTTTTGTCTTCCAATTTAGTCAAAGAAATGGATAGTCCTAAGTGTAGTTCATAGGATGTATTTGTAAGTAATAACTAATAAAAACTGAGTAAGAATTTAGCTTCCTTTTATTCCAAAGGAAGGTTTTTAGTGTTCTTTCATGTTTGAGACTATTTCGGTACTTTTTCATGTTTCCAGGCCCCATTGCAGCTATTCCTGACTTCTACTCAAAGGAAAGGTGTAATTTTTTTTTTTTCTTCTGTAAGCCTCTTCTGTTGCAAGGTAGTCCTTAATTAGCCTTAATTACTTTTACCTCCGTGTTCCTCTGATCCATAGATTGCAGCCTGGTTACTGAGCATTGGTTCTGTCTGCCCTCCAGCTCTGAACTGCCTCCTAAAAAGAAAAACCATAGTTTTGGAAGTATAAGTGTTAGTAATTCTCTTGTTCAAAATCTGTTTCTTTATTTTACTGTTTTCTTAAAAGGGCCAGACAGTTCGAAAGCTTAAAAATCATCAAATGAAGTAGCTTTTAAACAGGATTCAATAGCTGATGGATGGCTGTCATTAGTGTGAACTGTGCTTAAAAACTTCCCAGGAAACCACAAGCGTTAATCTGGAGGAAGTTAAGACCCTGGGTGTCCTCTCTACTGTGCCACATGGATTCCTCTCTATGAAACAATCTTTCAACAAAGTACTTTAGGTACTTACGTTCATTTAAATGGGGGTTATTAACTAGAATTTTATGCTAGAAAAGTGTTATATCACGATTGATTTTTATGAAGATTTATTGAGTAGGTCATGTGCCAGTCATTTTTGTGAGGCAAAATGCAATCCTCAAAACGTCTCATGAGCAGATGTTATTCCCATATCCTGTATAAGAAAATTGAGATTCAAAGAGTTACATAATTTGTACATGGTCAGTGCAACTGCTTGGTGTGTATTTCATCTCTCATTGCAGCCAAGTCAGCGTCAACTTGGATTTCTAATCCCCATCACCAAGGCAGAAGACACAGAAATTGTAAGGAAGCCAAGTTCAGAGTGTCCACCAGTAGCGTTCCTACATTCTACACAAAGGATGCTATAATGGCTCACTGGTCCTGTTAAAGTCTGTCAGTCGCACCAACTGTCATATCCTTTGAGCATATCCATTTTCTTTCACAGAAATAAACTGCCTCTGGACAAATGTGCAAGCTCCCACAAATGTGCCCCATTCTGCCTTGACTTTGTTGATTAGAAGACTTCTTTACTGCCTTTAGGCAACATCTTTGGTGGATTCTCTACATTTCTGGTTAATTCTCATTACTATCACTCAGCTCAGTTTTCAACTTCCAAGCTCACAATTTACTCCAAAGAAATCCAAATTTTTCTGCTTCAACTTTTAGGTGCAAGTACCTCCTGTGCCTTGGAATGGAAGGAGGGAGTAGAGGAGGTGTCTGTCTTCATCGGTCCCTGGTTTAGATCTCTTCGTTGGTGGTTGATGCTTCTCTGCTGTCTTTCCATGCCTCTATGGGGCAGCATCCAAGTGTCCACCTTTGACTGGGGCACAGGGTGGAGTCTCTCCACTGCCCAGTTTTCAGAGTGGAACCCTATGTCTTACAGCCCAGGCAATCCCCACCATCAGTAGTCTAGCCACTGATTTTTGCTGCCACAACCCAGACTTTGGCTGGTACCTGGTAAACAGCTTTCTTGGGTAAACTATGATGAAAGACAGCTGGAGCATAGCTAGCTATTCCATGTCAGTCTCTTCTTTGTACCATAATATTATTCTCATTCTCTTCCCACACTGGCAGAGGCTAAGGATACCTGTAAACAGCATCCTTTCTTATAGGAAAACCCTCTTGGACTTGTTTCCAACCACATTCCCACTCTACAGGCTATTCAGAGAAGAAAGATACACCTTACTTGGAAGCGGTAATCTTCTCATTGCTTGAGAAGCAGATGACAATCTTCTCATTGTCTTCAAGGCCAATGTCTGCACTACCTCCTTCTCTTGTATAGCAGTCATTCCAACCTTGCCTGCAATTAGAATTACCTGGATAGCTTTAAAAAACATCTTATTGCCAAGGGTGGCACCAGACCAATCAAATATCTCTACAGGAGGCATCTAGGCACCAGTAGAAGCCTGATTTTGCCATTCTTAATCCCTGGCAGATGTTAGGTGCTATCTGCAGATGTTGATATTCTAAAACGTTAGGTTACTTCTGTCTTGTAGTTTCTAGTCATGGATCCTAGCCAATCATTCCAGGAAAAATTCCCTTCAATATCCTGTTCCACAAGGATGAAATGACATGCTTGAGTATAGAAAATGAAGTGAAAAGAGGGCCTTTTGCTTTTCTTAGTTATGGCCCCTAAAAGGGAGGTTATCATAAAATTAACCACCACCAAGTATTTATGCTACAAATGAGTTGTATGAACCAGTGCAACAGCTTGCTTTCTATTCCTTCATTTCCAGGACAAATACAGGCAGACAATACATGTGGTTAGTTTTTCTCTCTCTTCCTTTTTTGTTTAAGGAATGAATAATGCTGAGGCTTGTTTGTTGTGGTTTAACCAGTCATGGCTTGGTTGTAGTAGGATGTAAAATGAGTGTAGCTAAGGGAGAGAAATTCCGTCTGTAAAAATAAGAAACACAACCAAATCTAAAATTTGAGGGGAAAAGAAAGCATTTTGGTAAAGAGGTAGCAAAGAGCCTCAGTGACTAGGATCATGAAAACTTGTGTTGGCTGTGTAGTAACAGAAATTTTAGAGTGGGGAGGAAAAAAAGATCTGGACTCGGGAGCCTTGTGTTCTGGGTTTCACTCTGCCACTAACTGGTTTGGAGATGCAACTAGAGCAGTGATTAGTTACCTGGTGTATGGAATCTACCTCCACCTGCCTGGGAACCAGTCCTGGCTTTACTGCTGACTGGAGGAGTCTCTTAATTTCTCTGTGCCTCAGTTTCCTCATCTGTAAAATGAGGATCACAGTAGCACCATATCAAGATTGTTATGAAAATTAAATGAGTTAATGCTCTAAAACATTCCATGCAAGCAATTGTTAAATGAAAAATAATTAAATTTGAGCATTTCATTAAATCTTCATGTACTTCAATATACTCATCATTAAAATACGTCTTTAAAATACCTGAAAACCTCCATATTCCCTCCCTCCAATACCTATACAGATTTGACATTTTTCAATAACCTAGTTAATTTTGTTTATTTGTAGATAAATAACACTCAAACAGCTTCGGAGCTACATATAACAACGTACCTTCACCAACGGGATTAATGATATAACAGAACTTTGATTTGTTTTGAAGATATCACAATAATAATTATTAAATAAGGATTAGCTATTCAGGAAGGCTAGTTCTTAAAGAGTGTCAGAAATAGTTCATTATACGCTATGAAATTAGATAATTGGACACCAGTGAGGAAAAGCCACCAATGTCCTTTGCAATCTAATTACAAACTCATGATGTCTTCCGTCCATGTCTTGGTTCCTACTGCTGTTTTTTTGTTTGTTTTTTTACCTGGAGTGCCCTTTGTGTTCAACTGCAGTGCAGAGAGCTGAGCTATCCTTCAATGATTAGCTCAAATATCTCCTTTATTACACCTTCCTTGATTTCTCTTGTTGGAAATGACTACTACCTTGTATCAACCTCTCCTGCAGAATTTTGGGGATTATATTCAGAACTATAGTTGTTTGGGTACTTATCTTTGGCCTTCACATTAGACTGTGGAGCTCATGCCTGCATCGCATGGTATACTATATCAAAATACATGGTCTTTAAATGAAAGACTTTGAAGAGAGGAACAATTCTTCTTTTCCAACTTTAAAAAAAGTTAATTTTTTAAATAAAAGTTTTAGGTTCACAGCCAAATTGAGAGGAAGGTATAGAGACGCCTATGAACCTCCACCCCACACATGTATACCCCATCCCTGCTGCCATGTTTCCAACCAGGAATGGTACACTTGTTACAACTGATGAACCTACATTGACACATCATTATCCACAGTCCATAGTTTACATGAGGGTTCACTCTTGCTATTTTTTAAAAAAATTTTCTATTTCTTCTAAAAAAAAACAGGATATATGTGCAGAACGTGCAGGTTTGTTACATAGATATACATGTGCCATGGTGTTTTGCTGCTTCTACTGGCCCATCCTCCCCTCCCCCAACCCCCTAATAGGCCCTGGTGTGTGTTGTTCCCCTCTCTGTGTCCATGTGTTCTCATTGTTCAACTCCCACTTATGAGAACATGCAGTGTTTGGTTTTCTGTTCCTGTGTTAGTTTGCTGAGGTTGATGGCTTCCAGCTTCATCTATGTCCCTGCAAAGGACATAATCTCATTCCTTTTTGTGTATGCATGGTATTCCATGGTGTGTATATGCCACATTTTATTTATCCTGTCTATCATTGATGAGCATTTGGGTTGGTTCCATGTCTTTGCTATTGTAAATAGTGCTGCAGTAAACATACATGTGCATGTGTCTTTATAGTAGAATGATTTATAATCTTTTGGGTGTATACCCAGTAATGGGATTGCTGGGTCAAATGATATTTCTGGCTCTAGATCCTTGAGGAATTGCCATAATGTCTTCCACAATGGTTGAACTAATTTACATTCCCACCAACAGTGTAAAAGTGTTCCTATTTCTCCACAACTTCGCCAGCAGCTATTGTTTCCTGACTTTTTAATAATCACCATTCTGACTGGTGTGAGATGGTATATCATTGTGGTTTTGATTTGCATTTCTCTGACTATCAGTGATGTTGAGCTTTATTTCATATGTTTGTTGGCCACATAAATGTCTTCTTTTGAGAAGCGTCTGTTCATATCCTTTGCCCACTTTTCAATGGAGTTTTTTCTTTTTTTTTTTTCTTGTAAATTCTGGATATGAGAGCTTTGTCAGATGGGTAGATTGCAAACATTTTCTCATTCTGTAGGTTGCTTGTTCACTCTGATGATAGGATCTAATTAAACGAAAGAGTTTCTGCACAGCAAAGGAAACTATTTGTCAATTTTGGCTTTTGTCACGATTGCTTTTGCTGTTTTAATTTTTACCCATGCCTATGTCCTGAATGGTATTGCCTAGGTTTACTTCTAGGGTTTTATGGTTTTGGGTTTTACATTTAAGTCTTTAATCCATGTTGAGTTAATTTTTGTATAAGGTATAAGGAAGGCGTCCAGTTTCAGTTTTCTGCATATGGCTAGCCAGTTTTCCCTCACTCTTGCTATTGTATATTCTATGGGTTTGAACAAATGTATAATGACATGTATCCACCATTTGAATATCATACAGAGTATTGTCACTACTCTCAAATCCTTGGTCCTCCACCTGTTTTTCCATTTCCCCAACCCCTTGGAACTGCTGATCTTCACTTTAATTTTTTACCTTAAAAATTAACAATTAGTGACTTTCTCCTTGGCAATTAAGATACTCCTTTTCTGTTGATTGTGGTGTTTTTGCTTTTATAACTAGGTACTTCAAATTATGCAGTTATTTTATTTCAGATTCTACAGTATGTAGTTTTGTCAAATAGTTCTTCAAATAATCTGAAGTACCTTATTTAACTTACCTAGCATAATAAAATCCTAGTATTATACGTACACACATATATGTATATCATATATATTTCAATAAAGTATGATTTTTACATACTCTCATTTTTCTTCAGAATTAGAAAATGAATTCTATTTGTGCTTGGGGCAGGATGTTGTGTACATTTCCGTGTTATGTTTATATGTCTAACTAAAATATGATGTTACCAGATTAGTTTTGTAATTGCAATCCAGTTTTTTCAAAATGCCCAAGAGATGTCAGTTTCAATCATGCAAGAACCTTTTTAAGTCATAGACACCAGGATGAAGTTACTAGGTTGCTTATTTATTTTTAATGATCAATAGAGTTCTATCACAAGGGAGAATAAATATAGATGGTAAAAAGCTTTCTCAATTCTGAAAAAAGCGTAGACATTTCTGTGCTGCTGTAATTACTTGCAGATCCTTGTGGAAGCAGGGGGAAAGTTCCATGTGAAGATTATTTCCCAATGTTGAGTCTGCAAATAGTTCCAGTCTTAGGTGTGAGCATTCAGTTTCTGGCTGTGAAGAATCATCTACCTGCACAGAAGGAAGTGATTGCTGATTATTTTTCCTTTAGCAATTAATCGTTGGGAAGATGACCTTAGAACTCTGAGCTAAATTGCCTGGCAAGTCTCTTGAATTCTGATAACGTTTTCCTGAATGCTTATGTTTTACATATATTTTTAATTTACCTTGCCTTTTTAAAAGATAACTTGTTCTATACACATGCTTAAAGAGATAGTATGAAACAAAGGCAATCAGGGCCTCTACTAGCAAGACATGTAGAAACACAGGAGACACATGGAGAATTTCCAACATCCAGGTTTTGTCAATTATGAATAAAGCTGCTATGAACACTAACATAAAAATGTTTGTGTGGACATATGTTTTTATTTATCTTGGGTAAATACTTATGAGTGGAATTTCTGGGTTAGATGGTAAGGATGAGTTTCACTTTAAAAGAAAATGCTAAACTGTTTTCCAAAGTGTCTTTACCACTTTGCATTCCCACCAGCAATGTTGGAGATTTCCAGTTGCTCCACAGCACTTGTTATCAATCTTTTTAAATTTTAGTCATTCTAGAGGGTGTGTTGGGACATTGCATTGGAGTTTTAATTTATAGTTAACAACTAATGATATTGAATACATTTTCATATGCTGTTTTCCATCAGCATCTTTTTTTGAAGTGTGTCTATTCAACTATTTTGTTTGTGTCGTTACTGAGTTTTGAGAGTTCTGTATATTCTCTGCACACCTGTTTTTTATTGTTTGGAGATAACTCTTTATGGATCTCTCATATTTCTGCACATTTTGTGAGCAGAGACATTGACAACTGTTGTTCTAGACTATCTTTTCAAAGGAGTTTGAATAGCAAAACAGCCTTGGACAATTGAGATATTGTTTTGCTTTTGGAAAGACAAGATGTATTTGGTGTCCAAGATAATAGAGGTAATATCTCCCTTATTTTCTTGCAGACCTTAAATAAGACTGGGCTATTAAGCTTGGGGTTACTCAGTGGTAAGACAAATCTGCATGTGCAGCATCCATCGGGGCCAGTCACACACACACCTCTCACCATCCCCACTACTATGAGTAATAAAGTCCTTTGTCTGTGACTCAGGAATCTCATATCTTCTGCCAGAATCCATGAAACTGGTGGGGGTGGTGGGGAGCTAACTTGTCAGTTTGCTGGTAGTATAAAATCCCAGAACTGTCATAACTCTTTACAAATACATGTTTTCCAAAAATTTTTCTCCCAGCTTGTGGTTTGCCTTTCATTTTTTAAACAGTGACTTTGAACAGCAAACTATTTAAATTTTTGTCAACTCTAATGTATTGGGGTTTTTTTCCTGTTCCTGCTTCTTGTGCCCTACAATAAATCTTTGCCTAACCTAAGGACAAAAACTTTTTTCCCTGTTTTCTTCTAGAAGTGTTATAACTTTAGGTTTATGAGTCATTTAAGTTAACTCTTATATATAGTGTGAGGTGTATTTTGTATATGATTTTTTCACTTAGGGATATGTAATGATTCCAGCACCACTTGTTGAAAAGATTCTCTCTTCTGCATTGAATTTCCCTGGCACCTTTGTCAAAAATGAATTGCTTAAAGAAAGATAGGTCTGCTTACACATTTTCTATTCTGTTTCCTTAATCTATGTGTATCTATTCTGTTTCCTTAATCTCTAAGTCACACTATCTTGATTACCGAAACTTTATAATAAAGTCTTGAAATCAGGTTGTATAAGTCCTATAACTCTCTTCTTTTTTGGAAAGTATTTTGTGTACTTTAGATCCTTTGCACTTCCTTAGAAATTTGAGAATCGGTTTGACAATTTCTACAAAGGTTTCTGGAGTTTTTATTGGGATTGTGTTGATCTATTTTATTGGAATTGTTAGATCTATTTGGGGAAAAATTACTTCTTCACAATACTCTTGATTTATTAACACAGTATGTTTCTTAATTTCTTTAAGTCTTCTTTAATTTCTCTATGTAATGTTTTATATTTACCACTTATAAATCTTGTAAATATTTTTTTAATTTAATTGAATTTTAAGTTCTGGGTACATTTGCAGGATGTGCAAGTTTGTTATGTATAAAAACATGTGCCATGGTGGTTTGGCCTGAAGTTTTCATTTTTCTGTTATATCTCTGCCAGGTTTTGGTATAAGGACGATGCTGGCCTCATAAAATGAGTTAGGGAAGAGTCCCTCCTTTTTAGTTGTTTGGAATAGTTTCAGAAGAAATGGTACCAGGTCCTCTTTGTAACTCTGGTTGAATTCAGCTGTAAATCTGCCTGGTCCTGGCCTTTTTTTGGTTGGTAGGCTATTTATTACTGCCTCAATTTCAGAACTAATTATTGGTCTATTCAGGGATTCAACTTTTTCCTGGTTCAGTCTTGAGAGAGTGTATGTGTCCAGGAATTTATCAATTTCTTCTAGATTTTCTAGTTTATTTGCATAGAAGTGTTTATAATATTCTCTGATAGTTTGTATTTCTGTGGGGTCAGTGGTAATATCCCCTTTGTCATTTTGTATTGTGTCTATTTGATTCTTCCCTTTTCTTTATTAGTCTGGCCAACTAGCAGTCTATTTTATTAATTTTTTTCAAAAAACCACCTCCTGGATTCTTTGATTTTTTTGAAGGGTTTTTCAGTTCCACTCTGATCTTGGTTATTTCTTATATTCTTCTAGATTTGGGGTTTGTTTGCTGTTGGTTCTCTAGTTGTTTTAGTTGTGATGTAAAGATGTTGTCGATTTGAGATCTTTCTAGCTTTTTGATGTGGGCCCTTAGTGCTATAAATTTCCCTCTTAACACTGCTTTACCTGCATCCCAGAGATTCTGGTACATTGTCTCTGTTCTCATTGGTTTCAAAGAACTTTTTGATTTCTGCCTTAATTTCATTATATACACAGGAATCATTCAGGAGTAGATTGTTCAATTTCCATGTAGCTGTGTGGTTTGAGTGGATTTCTTGAGTTCTAATTTGATTGCACTGAGATCTGAGAGACTGTTATGATTTCAGTTCTTTTGCATTTGCTGAGGAGTGTTTTACTTCCAATTATTTCATCAATTTTAGAGTAAGTGCCATGTGGCACCAAGAAGAATGTATATTCTGTTTTTGGGTGGAGAGTTCTGTTAATGTCTGTCATATCTACTTGATCCAGAGCTGAGTTCAATCCTGAATATCTTCGTTAATTTTTTGTCTTGATGATCTAATATTGGCAGTGGGGTGTTAAAGTCACCCACTATTATTGTGTAGGATTCTATGTCTCTTTGTAGATCTCTAAGAACTCGTTTTATGAAATGGAAGCTCCTGTGTTGGGTGCATGTATATTTAGGATAGTTAGCTCTTCTTGTTGAATTGAACCCTTTACCATTATGTAATCGCCCTCCTTGTCATTTTTGATCTTTGTTGATTTGAAGTCTGTTTTGTCAGAAACTAAGACTGTAACCCCTGCTTTTTCTGTTTCCATTTGCTCGATAAATATTCCTCCATCTCTTTATTTTGAGCCCATGTGTGTCTTTGCATGTGAGATGGTCTCTTGAATACAGCACACCAATGGGTCTTGTCTTTTTATCCAGCTTGCCATTCTGTGTCTTTTAATCAGAGCATTTAGCTCATTTTCATTTAAGGTTAATATCGTTTTGTGTGAATTTGATCCTGTCATCATGATGCTTACTGGTTATTTTGAAGGCTTGTTAATGTAGTTGCTTCATAGTGTTACTGGTTGGTGAACTTCAGTGTTTTTTTGTAGTGGCTGATAATGGTTTTTCTTTTCCATATTTGGTGCTTCCTTCAGGAGCTCTTGCAAGGCGGGTCTGGTGGTGACGAATTTCCTCAGCATTTGCTTGACTGAAAAGGATCTTATTTCTCCTTTGCTTATGAAGCTTAGTTTGGCTGGATATGAAATTCTGGGTTCAAAATTATTAAGAATGTTGAATATTGGCTCCTAGTCTCTTCTGGCTTGTAGGATTTTCACTGACGTGTCTGCTGTTTGATGGGTTCCCCTTTGTAGGTGACCTGGCCTTACCTGATCTTCTCTGTGGCTGCCTTTAACATTTTTTCCTTCATTTTGACCTTGGAGAACCTGATGATTATGTGTCTTGGGGTTGACCTTCTCATGGAGTATCTTACTTGGGTTCTCTGGATTCCCTGAATTTAAATGTTGGTCTGTCTTGCTAAGATGGGGAAGTTTTCCTAGATGACATCCTAAAGTATGTTTTCCAACTTGGTTTCAGTCTCCTCGTCTCTTTCAGGTACCCCAATCCATTGTAGGTTCAGTCTTTTTACATAATCCCATAGTTCTCAGAGGTTTTGTTCATTCCTTTTCATTTTTTCTCTAACCTTGCTGCCTGCCTTGTTTCAGCAAGATAGTCTTCAATCTCTGAAATTCTTTCTTCCATTTGGTCTATTCAGCTATTGATACTTGTGGTTGCATTGTGAAGTTCTTGTGTTTTGTTTTCCAGCTCCATCAGGTTGGTTATGTTCCTCTCTAAACTGGTTATTCTGGGTAACAGCTCCTGTAATGCTTTATCATGGTTCTTAGCTTCTGTGCATTGGGTTAGAACATACCCCTTCAGCTCAGTGAAGTTTTTTTAGCCACCTTCTGATGTTTATTTTTGTCAATTTATCCATCTCAGTCTCAGCTTATTTCTGTGCCCTTGCTTGAGAGGTACTGCAATCATTTAGAGGAGAAGACGTACTCTAGCTTTTTGAGTTTTCAGTGTTTTCGTGTTCTTTCTCATCTTTGTGGATTTATCTTCCTTGAATCTTTGAGGCTGCTGACCATTGGATGGGGTTTTTGTAGGGTCTTTTTTGTTGATGTTGTTGTGGTTGCTTTCTGTTCATTTTTCTGTAAACAGGCCCCTCTTCCACAGGGCTGCTGTGGTTTACTGGGAGACCACTCCAGACCCAATTTACTTGAGTTCCTCCATACCTGGAGGTATCTGTGGAGGCTGCAGAACAGCAAAGATTGCTGATTGCTCCTCCCTCTGGGAGCTCTCTCTCAGAGGGGCACCAAGCTGATGCCAGCTGGAATACCCTTGTATGAGGTGTCTAGCGACCCCCTATGGGAGGTCTCACCCAGTCAGGAGGCACAGGATCAGGGACCTGCTTAAAGAAGCAGTCTGGCTGCCCATTGGCTGAGCAGGTTTGGCTGTGTTGGAGGGAATCCCCCTTGTCTGGACTGCCAGCAATCAGGAAAAACTAGATCTTCTGAACTGTGAGACCATGTCTGCCCCTCCCCCTGGGGGCTCCTTCCCAGGGATATCAAAGTTCCATCTGTAAACCCCTAGCTGGAGTTGTTGCAATTTCTGAAGGGAGGCCCTGCCTGGTGAGGAGGGATGAATCCGGGTCCCACTTAAACAAACAGCCTGGCCACAATCTGCCACAGCCACTGTGCTGCACTGTTGGGAATTCCTCTCAGTCCAAACCACCCAGTCTCCCCAACACCAGCAAGGGGGAAAAGGGCCGACTGGAGGTGCAGTCATGGCAGCCACCCCTCCTCCCAGGAACACGGTCATCTTAGACTGTGTCTAGCATGCTGCTGCTGGCTGCAACCCGAGCAGATTGCACAGCTCTCTGTTTGGGACCCAAGATCCTGGTGGCATAGGCTTACAAGGTGATCTCCTGATCCATAGGATTTAAGGATCCATGGAAAAAGTGTGGTTTCCCAGGTGGAGTAGCACAGTCACTCACCACCTCCCTTGGCTTGGTGTGGGAGCTCCCTTTATCCCCTGCGGCTCTCAGGTCATTGTTCCACTCTGCTTTTCCTCTCTTTGTGTGGGTCAACCACCTAGTCAGTCCCACTGAGAGAACCTGGATACCTCAGTTGATGGAGCAGGATTCGCTCACCATTTTCATTCTTCTCAGTGGAAGCTGTAGACAGAAGCTACTTCTAATTGGCCATCTTGGCCCTTCCCCCAACCTTGTAAATATTTTAAGTTTATCCCTAAATGCTTGGTAATTTCTGGTGCTACTGCAAATGCTTTGTTTTAAATTTAAATTTCCAATTATTCATTGCTAGCATATAGAAATACAGTAGATTATAAAATGTTGACTCTACATTTTACAAACTTGTTAAACTCACTAATTATAATAGAGGTTTTTTGGGGGGTATATTCCACAGATTTTTCTACATAGACTATCATATATTCTGGAAATAAAAAGAAGAATAATTTGTTTTCCCAATTCATACATATTTGTTTTTTTTCTTACATTATTGTACTGGATAGGACCTCCACAATAGTGTAGAATGGAAATGGGCTTGTTCCTGAACTTAGGAGGAAAGCACTCCATCTATAACCATTTAGTATGATGTTAGCAGTAGGTTTTTCATAGATGTCCTTTCTTAGTGTCAGAGAGTCCCCTTCTATTCCTAGTTTGTAGATAATTTTTATCACAATTGGTTGTTGAACTTTGTGGAGGGGCTTTTCTATATATGTTATTTAAATGGTTTTTTATATGGCATTTTCTTTTGTAGGCTCTGGAATTGATGAACTATATTGATTAATTTATGAATGTAAGACCTTGTGTTTCAGAGTAAAGCCAGTGTGAAAGTGATAATTTTTTAATGTATAGTTAGATTCAGTTGGCTAAACTTTTAAGGAATTTTGTCTCTTGTGAGAAATAGTGGTCTTTTTTTATTGGATGACTTTATCTAGTTTTGGCATTAGGGTAATGAGGTTCTCATAGAATGAATGGGGACACGTCCCCTCTTATTTTCTGGAAGAATTGCAGTATATATAACATTATTAAGTGTTTGCTGGAATTTATAAGTGAAGCCAAATGAGTTAGGACTTTTCTTTGTGAGAAGTTTTGAAACCATGAATTTATTTTCCTTAGTAAATACAGGACTATTCAGATTATATTTTTCTTTTTCAGCGATCTTTGGTAGATCATATATTTTAAGGGATTTAAATATTTCATCAAGTGTCCAAAATTATTGACATAAAGTTCATCACTTTCCCTTATTTTAACATCTGTAGATTATGTAGTAATATTTCCTCTCTTTCCTGATTATGGTTATTTGTGTTTCTCTGTCTCCTCCTTTCTCTGTCTTTTGATATTTCTGGACAGAGTTTATCAGCTTGTTTGAACTGTTCAAGGAACCAACCTTTGGTTTTATTGCTTTTTTATTAATTTACTATTTATTATCTTGATCTTTATTATTTTCATAATCCTGCCCATTTGGAGTTTAATTTGTTCATCTTTTTAGTTTCTGAAAATAGAAGGAAGATTAGATCATTTTTGAAATCTTCTTTTGTCCATAAGTGCTATAAATTTTCCTCTAAACACTGCTTTAGTTGAATGTCATACATTTTGATATGTTGTGCTCTCATTTTTATTAAATTCAAAATGTTTTACAATTTCCTTTGATTTCTTTGACCTTTGGATTACTTGGAAATTACAAAACAGATGGGAATTTAAAATGTTTTTCTGTTGTGTATTTCTAATTTAATTCAGTTTTGGTCAGAGAATATATTTGGTTCTTTTCATTTTATTGAGACTTGTTTTATAGCCCAGAATCTGGTGTATCATAGTAAATGTTCTATATGGACTTTAATAGAACATGTATTTTGATAATGTTGGTAGAGTCTTTTAGAAATGTCATTTAAGCAAACTTGTTGGTGCTATTCAGGTCTTTTATATCCATACTCATCTTTTTTTTGGTCCAATTTTTCTATCATCGAGACAGGGGTTTAGAAATTTTCAACTATGAGTATGGATTTGTCTTTCACTCCTCTTAGTTGTATCAGGTTTTGCTTTATTTACTTTGAAGCAAAATGTTACTTTAGTAATATTGTTTACTTTGAAATCTACTTAATCTGGTACTAATTTAAATACTCCAACTTTGTTTTGATTAGTGATAATATGGCATTTTTTAATCATCTTTTTACGTTTTATCTATTAGTCTCTTTATATTTAAGGTGGGGTTGTTGTATCCAGCATTTAGTTGGGTCTTGCTTTTAAAATTTTAATCCAAACTGATCATCTTTGCCTTTTTAATTGTAGAGTTTAGGCAATTTATATTTAATGGATTATCAATATGTGTGGGTTTAAATAAGTCTTGCTATTTTTTCTGTTCCATTTGTTCTCTGTTCTTTTCTCTTTTCCTATCTTTTGAATTAAATAATTTATTTCATTTTATCTACATTATTGGCTTATAAATTACACTTTTTTTTTTTTTTTGAGATGGAGTTTTGCTCCTGATGCCCAGGTTGGAGTCCAATGGTATGGTCTTGGCTCACTGCAAACTCCACTTCCTGGATTCAAGCGATTCTCCTGCCTCAGCCTCCCAAGCAGCTGGGATCACAGGCATGCATCATCATGCCTGGTTAATTTTTGTATTTTTTTAGTAGAGACGGTTTTGCCATGTTGTTCAGGTGGGTCTTGAACTCCTGACTTCGGGTGATTCACCCACCTTGGACTCCCAAAGTGCTGGGATTACAGGTGTGAGCCACCACGCCCAGTCATCTTATCAAGTATACTATTTTTAATGGTTGTGCTAGGGTATAGAATTGTATCTTTAATTTAGCACAGACTATTTTCAAGCATTGTACCATTTCATATATAGTGTAAGGATTTTACAACAAATACTTTCATTTCCCCTTTGCTAGCCTTTGTGCAACAATGTATTTTGTTTCTGCATGTGTTCTAAATCACACAATATGGTGTTTTGAGTTTTGATTTAACCAACTTATTATCTTTTAAAGGATTTTCAAAAATTTCAAAAGCTTTCATGTTTACATATGATTTCCAGTGTTCTTCATTCTTAATTATACATCAAAATTTTCCTCTGGAATTACTTTCCTTCTTTCCACAAGGCTACTCTAAATATTTCTTGTAGTGCATGTCTGCTGGCAATGAATTACATCTGTTTGTGTTTATCGAGTCATTATTCACCTTCCTTTTTTTTTTGGTAGAGATTTTTGCTAGGTGTAGAATTCTAGGTTAGGTTTATTTTTATCCTTTCCATTGTCTTCTGGTTTTCAATGTTTCTGACCAGAAGTTTTGTGTAATTCTTATCTTTGTTCCTTAATATATAATGTATCATTTTTCTTTGATTATTTTAAAGGGTTTTTAAAAATTGACTTTTAGTAATTTAATTATGTGATTTGCTATACTCTTCAGCTTTTAACTCTTGAGATTATTAGATTTGTGACTTTTTATCTTTTATCAAAATATTTTTATCAAATCTTTTAATTTGCTTCATCTTTCCTCATCTCCTCTCACTTTCCACTTCTCTGCATAGGGATGTTAAATGAGAACGTGTGACAGTACCTTTGGCCTTTTTAAGGAGGCTGGTATTGTGAGAAGGAAAATTCAATTCAAAAACTATACTTTGCCTTTTTATGACATTAATAGTAAAGTAGATTAAGTAATATTAATTATAGACTCCTAGAAAGTAGGTAGTATACATTTCCTTTCTCAACCCAGGACATACTAGAAAATTGCTTTTATAAGCGATCTCTTTGGCTTTTCTATTTTTCCAATTAATTGGTTATGAGCACACCACTTAAATCTTATCTTTCTGAGCACCACGAAAAGGCTCATGACTGTAATACTTTTCATAAGCATATGTTTAAAAATGGTTTGTATTTGTACGTTTTCTGGAATACTGATGTTTTTAAAATATTTTATGCAAATATAATTTGGTTTTTTTTTTATGGATAAGCTGTCATATACTATAGTCTTGTTGTTTTCTTGTGGATTAAGAGCAGACTGGACAGACCGAGACTCTGGATACTTTTTTGGAATAGTTTAAAAATATTATACAAATATATTGAAACTGTAGAATATTTTTCCAGAACTTTATTTTAAGGAAATTTATAATTTTACTGCTTGGCTCTGTGTCCATCAGATTGTTACTTGGTTAAATGACTTTTGATTTTTTTAAAAAAGAAACACTAAGGCTAATAACCTTCTGTTTCACCCAAGTAGAAATATAAAGATGAGATGTTTTATGTGCCCCAAAATAAACTAGTTATTTTATTGTGTGGCTGATAGTACCCTGTTATGTAGATAGAGGACTACTTGTTATATTTAAACTGGTAACTGGGTATTTCTGGAGTGTACGAAATGAAAACAAATCTTTTAATAGCACTGATATATACAGTAATTTAAAATTTCTTGGTAACTTCCGCAACATCTTATGAGATAAACAGGAGGAAATTACTATTGTGTCAATGTGGTAGCCAGGGCATTAACAATTTAGATAAATTTCCAGGTCTGTACAAGGAGTCAGGATTAGAATAGGTTTCAGGATTTGAAGGCAAATGCATTCTTCAAATCCGGGCTTCTGATGAGTCACTGGTGAAGAAGAAACTCCATTTAAGAGATCCTCACTCTCTGCTCTTTCTGTGGGTAGCGCTGTTTTGGTTTATTTGAAACCAAGCTTACTCATAAATCCTTAAGTTGGAAAGGATATATGGTCAGTTTATTATTCTTAAAAGATATGCAAAGGCATTGGTCTAGTCATGAAAATAAAGTATATTAGAAGCATCTCTTGTGCAGTCAAAACTCTTGCTCATATTAATTGCTTTCCTACACATTTAAAAGTAGGTTTCAAGTAGATGGAATTATTCAGAAAGTTGAATATATATTATTTGGCTATGTAAATATGCATATGTCCACATATATTCACATATATTTGAGAGGGAGAGGGAAAGAATCTGTTTATATGGCCATAACTAAGGTAGTTCGAGGTAGTAGAAATAGTTGTTTTTAGTGTCAGGAATTTGGAAGAAAAATGAGGGCAACAGTGAAAGTGAGCTTGAAATGTCTTTCCTAATGATTGACTTGTTATAAAAGATTATTTCTCATTCACAGAAAAAATGTTATTTTATTAATTTTATTTTTTATTTTTTTCTTTTTTCCAGTAGTTATTCTTTATTTTACTTGTACTCTTTGTGTAACCCTGGCCAAGACACACCCTAAATTCTCTCCAACTCTTTTTCTTTTTTTCTTTTACTTTAAATTCTGGGATACATGTACAGAACATGCAGGTGTGTTACATAGGTACACGTGTACCATGGTGTTTTGCTGCACCTATTGATCCATCCTCTAAGTTCCCTCCCCTCACCCTCCACCCTCCACATTCCCTGGTGGTGTGTTGTTCCCCTCTCTGTGTCCACATCTTCTTATTGTTCAACTCCCACTACGAGTGAGAACATGCAGTGCTTGGTTTTCCGTTCCTGTGTTAGTTTGCTGAGGATGATGGCTTCCAGCTTCATCCATGTCCCTGCAAAAGGACATGATCACATTCCTGTTTATGGCTGCATAGTATTTCATGGTGTATATGTATCACATTTTCTTTATCCAGTCTATTATTGATGGGCATTTGGGTTGGTTCCATGTCTTTGCTATGCAAATAGTGCTGCAATAAACATACGTGTGTGTATGTCTTTATAGTAGAATGATTTATATTCCTTTGGGTATATACCCAGTAATGGGATTGCTGGGTCAGATGATATTTCTGGTTCTAGATCCTTGAGGAATTGCCATAATGTCTTTCACAATGGTTGAACTAATTTACCTTCCCACCAACAGTGTAAAAGCGTTCCTATTTCTCCACAATCTTGCCAGCATCTGTTGTTTCTTGACTTTTTAATTATCACCATGCAACTGGCATGAGATGGTATCTCATTGTGGTTTTTGATTTGCATTTCTCTAATGATTGGTGGTGTTGAGCATTTTTTCGTGTTTGTTGGCCACATAAATGTCGTCTTTTGAGAAGTGTCTTCACATCCTTTGCCCACCTTTTGATGGGGTTGTTTGCTTTTTTCTTGTAAATTTGTTTAAGTTCCTTATAAATTCTGGATTTTTGTCTAATGAGTAGATGGCAAACATTTTCTCCTATTTTGTAGGTTTCCTGTTCACTCTGATGATAGTTTCTTTTGCTGTGCAGAAGCTCTTTCGTTTAATTAGATCCCATTTGTCAATTTCAGCTTTCTTTACAATTGCTTTTACTATTTTAGTCATGAAGTCTTTCCCCATGCCTATGTCCTGAATAGTATTGACTAAGTTTTCTTCTAGGGTTTTTATGGTTTGGGGTTTTATACTTAACTCTTTAAACCATTTTGAGTTAATTTTTGCATAAGGTCTAAGGAAATGGTCCAGTTTCTGTTTTCTGCATGTGGCTAGCCAGTTTTCCCAGCACCATTTATTGAGTAGAAGAGCCTTTCCCCATTGCTTGTTTTTGTCAGGTTTGTCAGAGATCAGATAGTTGTAGACGTGTTATTTCTGGAGTCTGTTCAGTTTCATTGGTCTATAGGCCTGTTTTGGTACCAGTACGATGCTGCTTTGGTTACTGTAGCCTTGTCGTATAGTTTGAAGTCAGGTAGTGTGATGCCTCTAGCTTTATTCTTTTTGCTTAGGATTGTCTTGGCTCTACAGGGTCTTCTTTGATCCCATATGAAATTCATTTATTTTATATTTCCATAAGTTATTGGGGCACCGGTTGTATTTGGTTACATGAGAAAGTTCTTTAGTGGTGATTTTTCAGAAAACATATGCTTTAAAATTTCTTTCACACGTGGGGATTATGATTTTCTCCTATGTAGTTTATTTTTCCCATATAATAGAAAGTCTAGAGTAGGTGTTTGCTGGCATTGATTTAGCTCCCTGATGCTTCCATCAAAGATCCAGGATCTTTTTATCTTTTAGTCCAACTGTCCTTGTTTTGTTGTCTTTTGTCCTTAGGATTGCTGCCTATGGTCACAAGATAGCTTCTGAAACTTCAGTTAATTACAGGATGCCTCATTAAGCAGGAAGCTGGAGGGAAGGGGCTGCACCTCTTGTGCCTATCTCCTTTTGTCAGGAAAGCAAAATGACAGAAGCCTACCAGGAGACTTCCCTGTACTTCTCATAGCCAGGACTGGACCACATGACTATACCTAGCTGCAAGGGAGACTGGGAAATAAAGGAACAAAATTATGACTGGCTCAGTCTAATCATAATCTATCACCTGTGCCAGGGCACATTGCTACCCCAAGGAATGAAGTATGAGGGTAAATATTGGCAACAACTAGCAGCATCAGTCTCAGGGTCATAGATATATCCTTCTCTACTATGATCTAAGTAGTGCTCTTCTATATAATAGTCTAATCCATGCATTCACTAAAAGAGAATTACTTTGTACTCTAAAATTCTTTACAAATGTCAAAAGATGCTCTGTGAAGTATCTTAGTATTTTTATTTATTGATTCTGTGTCTTTTATGTTTGTGGGGGAAAATTCAACTGATTTGTCAAATATTTGATTACAGATACAGAATACAGAAGAATTATAAACCACCCCTCAAAATTTGTAAAGAGAAATTATCATAAAACTTCCATGAAAGCAAAAGACATTACCAAATTTAAGGTGTATAGTGTGTTGCACAGGAAATAATGTTGCTCTCACTTTCTTGATTCTATAGCATTTGATAGTAAACAGATACCAAAGTTTGATTCATATGTCCAGGTTTCATCATTCAATCAAGATGTTGAAGTTCATATTTAAAAACAATCAATATATAGTAAACATTTTGTTTCTGGAATCGTGCTAGCATACTTGCATGTATACGTACATATGCAAGTTAAAGTCTTCATTCTCACAACTATGAATTTCTCAGTAACACAGGGTAGGAAGTATAAAAAGTCTAAAGCACTAAGTTTGGGGTTTTATTTTGTTTCCAAGACTTGCAACTTGAGTCTTGATATGAAATATGAGCCTCTAAATGTGGGGTAGCTGGTCTTTTTCTTAACCAAATAAAATGAATAAACATAAAATCAAAACCTGCTGTTTTTCTAACTTAGGAATATAGAGACACAGCAAATATTAGATGACAATATTTTCCTACCTTTGAGCCAATTGTTTTGGCATCCTGAAGACATAATCTAAGTTACATAGCCAAAAGAAATAATGCTGTTACATGTAGAATATATTTTCACATACAATTTACATTCAGTGTTCATTCTAAAGACATATGATTCAAAAATGATTGAAGGAAAACAAAGTATCAAGGTTCACAGACATTTATTTTGAAACCATGATCATCAGGCCTCCATGATAAAGCATGTGCCTAAAAGGTATTCTGAGTTTCACTTTGGAGATTTGGAAACAGAGTCTCAGGGACCAGTAACTTACCCAAATTCTTGCAGGGTTCATAGCCATGATGACAGCTCTGGCAACCCTAAGGGTTTAAGGGATAAGATTTCTAAATCCAATTCATACAACTAACAGTGGCGCTCAACCATGACTCATGTTAGAATTACCTGGAAAGCTTTTTAAAAAATACTAATGCCTGGCCTCTACCCTATACCAGTGAATCCAAAATTTTGGTATTGGGGTCCAGGCATTGATTTTTTTTTTTTTCTTTTTAAACGAAAACACTCAAAAAGCCAAAAATTTCCTCAGGCGATTTTATTATGTGGTGTAGGTTGGGAAACACTGATTATGCCACAGACCTGAGAATATGATGAATTGGGTTGGTGAATCAGGGTGATCCATAGCCAGTGGGTTCTCAAACATTCAGTTCATGTGGTATTTCATGACCTGAAAGCAAATGCAGACAAGTTCTTTGTGTCTTATTTGAAATGCTGTTGTCAGACAGCATCATCTTTTCCAGCTATTATTCTCTTTTTATTTTCAGGTGACTCATGCGGGAGAGTGTATTTGCTTCATGTTGCAACTTAGTCCTTCACATGGTTGTCCCAATGCCCCATTTACCTTTGTGGCCATTGGCACAGCCTGGAAGTTTAGAACAATGCAAGTCATCTTGAAATCTAAAACATGATTTCTGGTAATGCCTTAGGAAGTACTTTCAGGTTAATTTTTATTTCCAAAGCACCTCGGACTCCTTCCTGAAATAGATTAAAAACTGCTTATTGGCAAAGAGTGAGGGGAACTAGGTGAGGGGGATTGGGCTAACACTGGCTCCATGTGATTAGTCCTGATTTAAATGCTGGAAATGACAACGGAGTTTGTTTATGGCTTTTCTCACCCTGAAGATATCTTTATAGGAATATTTATTTGAACACTAACTGGGGAAAGATTTATAGGGGCTCAAACAATTCTTTTTCAAGGAGCTGAAGGCCTAATTTTTATCATACACACCAATATTTTTTTTTCCTTTTAGGAAATGTGTGGGCGTATGTGCTTTTAAAAATTGCGTATCATACTCTTTTTTTCTTGCCTCAAGCAATGTTGCTTTGATAAAATGACTTATTTGAATCTTAAACTGATTATTTACCAGCTACAGGACTTGGAAAAAATTGCTTAACTCCTCTGAGACTGGGCACGTTCATCTCTGAAGCAAAGACAGGGTTATCTTTGCTTATCGTGGTTACAGAAATTAAAGAGATAATTTTCATAAAGCACCTAGTACAAAGTCTGGGATAGATAGTTCTCCAGTAAACATAATTTATCCTCTCTTCCTTCCTCTTCCCTCAAACAGAATATATTCTCAAGAAGAACCTGACATAAATCATTTATACATAAATGAGACTTTGTCATTTTTTAATTTCCTTGAGTATTCTGTAAGAGTAGACTTTAATAATAATAACACAGTTATAATTTTTGCCATGTGCTTTACTATGAGAATTGTTGGTTGGATGGCCTGTCTTTGGGAGAATTCAGTATCAGTGAGTGGGAAAGCTTATTTTTGTGGGTGGTTGGTCAGGGAACAGAGAAGTCACTCCATACAAACAGCTTTCTATTCTGCATACAAGGTAGATCCACTGGAAGTCTCACTGAGTGATGTGTTTGTGCGAACAGCAGTTAATGACCATGTAGGATAACCCATCATCAGAGCTCGATCCCAGCTGACTCAGAGTAGGATTAATCATGGAAGTCTGGATTTAGATGTGTAGTCTGAAGATACATGTGTCCTGGGAAAGAAATTAGGCTGGACTTTCATAAAAATTGTTATAAAGAAACAACAATAATTAGAGTAGAAAAAATGGCCTTCAGTCATTTAGTGCCCTGGTAGACATGAACCAACACAGCCCACTTTAGGTTGGCAGATATGAGAGAATCTGTGGAAGGGAGGCTTGAACCATCTTGAAAATATTTCCCAAAGCCTCTACTGCTGGGATCCTGGTCAGAACTGCCCCACGTCTGTTTATCTGGAGACATGGAAACCTTTATTCAAGGACCTGTGGAGAGAAGGCAGACAAGATTGTAGAATCTGCACTCTCATCCTCTTGAGGGCACACCTTATTTACAAAAGGAGATTTAGATTACTTGATACCATAAATCTTGGCATAGAGAAACTCAAAGCAAATATTTATTCTACAAGGATGGGTTAGCAGTGTTGAGGTAGTGAAATTTACCTTGTACAACTTTTAAAAAGTTTATTGAGTTGTTAATGGAATAGCATTACCTGTGATTAACAAATGTTGAGAAACTGTTGGCAGGTTCCTGGTAAATATTTAACAACACTTATGCATCAGACAACAGAAATGGAATAAAATTCCAAAAAAGCTATTGTTTTTTTCATTTGGCTTGAAGTCAGTATGGAGAAGTTATTTAAAATAAGATTTTTGTCCCATGGAATTGGCCCCTTTGTTATTGTATATCCTTCAGGTTTATGGGACAGCACTAGAGGAAAGTGATAGCCTCAGAGGACCTTCAGGTAAGCTGGCTCCATTTTGGTGACATACATATAGAGGCATAAATACCTGGTTTTTACTGAGAATACCCTGGATAATTATTAAATTGGATTTGGACTAAGGAAGAAAAGGTCTTCTTGCTTTTCACTTTCTCTCTCCACATGTATGTTTGTATGTTTGTGTATGTATGTATTTATAAAAATATTTGAAACTTTGAACTCCTGAAATCACAGACTCGGGTTCCTTGAACATGAATTGTTTTCTGTTGAAACTTCTTTTCATGCCAATTCTATCTGATTAGTTTCAGCTCTTTGATAACTAGGAGTCTATGATAGTTGATGTCATAGGGGTCTAGAATATTGGCATATGACTTCAAACAGATCAAAACTAATTTCCAGACAAGTTCCAAGTATGTTCGGTAACTGCTATAAAGAGCACTAAACATTCATGATTCATTAGCTGTGTCTACACCACATAGAATGAGTGGAGACTTGGTACTTTTCTAGTCACTTATTATCCACATAGGCTGACAGATCCCATTAATCAGACTAATTGGTTAATCGACAGATCTCCATTTTGCTTTTTGTTTATATATAGTTCTAGTGTATAGATGCCAAACGTGCTATTCTATCATTGTGCACAATTCTTAAGATGACTTTTGGCCAGTCTAAACACTGCCTAGGAGTTGTTTATCATGCTTGATTTAATACTCCTCCCGAAGCATGTATACTATTAATTTCTGCTTGAGAATTTCCAACAAAGCAAACATTTACACAAAGAGGGTGATTCCCTTCTGGCTGTAGGGATGGATCAAGACAGTGGTACCAAAATAGATATGACTGTGTCCACGTTCCTGAGACCTTAATCACATTTAATCACTGTACAACTTGTGCTAGGAGGAAGGAAAATGTGGTGTCTCTCTGTGGTTGCACTATATATCTTGTCAACTCTTCAGCGAAGCTCTGTGCATGGCTGCAATAAAGGCGCTACCGTGTGTGTGTGTGTGTGTGTGTGTGTGTGTATTTTTCCAACTTCATTTACCAGTTTTTAGTAGAAAGCCATATTTTGTGTATTTAAAAACATTGAGAATCGGGCAAGGCAAAAAAAAGACAGGATAAAGGAAAGTTTCCTACAGGAATTACCAAGAATTTATCCCACAGAGGAAGTCCTCAATTGCTTCTTGCTCATGGAAATATTTTCACCTGCTTTGCCAAGGCCTTGATACTGATATCTGGAAGGTATTAAGCAATCCAGAAAGTTTATTCATCAACTTTGATTCATCTTAATAAGAGAGCTTAGAAATCAAAGCCATTTCCCTCCTTCCCGCAAAAAGTTCAGGATTCGTAATGCTAAATGGCTTGCTCCCTACTTAGAGCAAATACTTTAGTCAAATTTGATATATTGACTCATAACCCACACATTAGAGCCAAACATGTCCTGTTATGAAAAATTAAGACTCTCTCGACACACAACTTGGCTCTGAATTTGAACCCAATAAACAACTTTTGTTTAAATGCCCCATTTGAAAAGTAAATTAAAATGCCTAAGAATTAAGTGTTTGTGATTCTCAAAGGTATCACTGGATCCAGGACAAAAAATCCTGCACATGTTGGGCTTCCTCTCTGAAATCAATGCCCTTCCTTAGGGCTTCTGAACCAACGGGTATGAATTTGAGGCTGGGGTAATGGCTGTGGTTGTTGCAAAAAAAGAAGAGAAGGGAATTGAGTCTGTCTTACAGAGGCAGATCCTGGTTTAGTATGAAGAGCATCATTGATGCTTTGAATTGAACCTGAACTCTAACACCTCAGAGACCGCCACAGTTCTAACCATTAGAACCAAAAGATAATTGCCCAGATGGATGCACTGTGCATGATCTGCAATCATAGCATTTTGATAACTACTTTAAATCAGCAATGCTAAAAATATATATATATATATATATTTTAAAAAAACTAAACTATTTGAGATCTGAGGAAAGAGCAGACTAACAGCTAACTCCTTCTAACAAAGGCAGGCTTCAAAGAAGTTACCAATCAAACAATATGTTGCCCAGTTTCCTGCAAGAAAAAAAGTCTCTCAAATTTAAAAGCGGAGTTTTTTGTCCACTGAAATCAAGAGAATCCTTTAGGTTATGGGGACATGATATTAATTATTTGGGGAACTTTAGATGTTGGCTATTTTTAGACTTACTTTTTCTGTATCTTTCACAAAGTTTTCTAAATGGAGATGCTTTCATTTCTTGTCAATGTCAAAGCCACACTGCAGCTGTCTGCTGTGTCCTCAGAGGTGCTTGCCCCCTGCTCATTACCCCTGCAAGGTCAAGTTGACCTTTGAGTGCTGAAACCAAGGGAAAGCAGGCCCTAGTTAGAAGCAGCTAGACTGTTAGTGGTAAAGTTACCATATGGCAGCAGGCCCCGCTTAGCAGGGAGGAGAAATAGGAAATTATGGATTGTAGGAATGAGTTTGAAGCCCACGGAATCTGGGAATCGATTGTATATTCATTGAGTAACTGAATGTTGTTTTTAGCACGAGTACCTACTATGTGCCACACACAATTCCATACTGTCTCTGACTGCCTTTGGTCTCATAGACTGTTATGCCTTGTGTCCTTCCTTCACCGCTACTAGCAGCAGCATGGTCTAATGGAAAGTAAGAGGGGGTTCAAATAAGAGCCCCAAATTCATATTTGATCACTGACCTTCACTTGTATGACCTTTGGCTGCTGAAATTACCTGAACCTGAGATTCCTGATTTATAACAAAGGAATAAAAACACTGCCTATATTTAAAATCATTGATATGCTTAGTTAATTTTAGCTAATGATTTTTTTCTGGAGTTTTTAGACATGAGAAAAATATTTAAGGGACATGGCAGCAGCAAAGAAGAAATAAACAGATGTAAGCTTGGAAAATAGTATTTGTGAGGGGAAACCAGAGACCAAATGTGGCACAGGCAGTTTATGAACCAAGGTGGGTGGGATGGGTTGCCTGGGAAAGGATTTTAGAGGCATGCTGCTAAATGACCCAGTCATATCCAGAACTGGCGTCCAGTTCTCTCTGCCCTGACCCCAACTTTATGTGGTTTGATTGATAATAAAGCAGTCATTTTGATCCTATTTACCAGAACCACCTGTAGCAAAACAGCCCATCCTTTGTGTATGAGGTAGAGTAGGCCTGTACTCTTGGTGAGAGGACAAGTGGTTTGAGCAGAATCATTGTTCTGCTCTGAGCTGGGAGCTTTCTATCTAAGGTCTGTGGTACCTGAATTAAAGTTGGGAAGTATGCAGCAAGGTACCCTTGAGCATGACTTTTGCTTTCTGCCAAGGTTGTGTGAGTGTTCATAAAACTGAGAAACAGGGCTAGATGGCAGACTCTTGGAAAGAGATCAATAAATGCCTTTTTTCTTTTGCTAAATGCTTCCTTTTGCAATTTTTATCTCTTTTCATGTGCTATAATGCATCTTGATTTATTTTGAAAAAGTGATCATAGTCTACTTAGCTGGCCAGAGGTACAACTGAGAATAAACAGTAGCAATGTGTCAAGTCAGAGCAGTTGGCTAAAGCCAAGCAAGCATGAAGGTACCTGAGATGCACAGAGGTGGGTGAGGTACAGAGTCTAAGGTCAGATAATCAGTAAGTGCTTGCTTTATTAATGGGGTTGAATTATGATCTCACCAAAGAATCTGTGCTCTGCTGCTTTATGTAGCCTTTTGGGGTGGGCATTTAGGTGCAGCTTGCCGCCAGATAGACATCTACAGGTACAATTTACCCCTGATCAAGAAACACTAAAAGTGTTTCATGTTAGCAGGCCAAGGGGGAGTGGAGATGATGGGATAGGAGGTAGACTGAATGAAGAGGAAGAGTGCATAAAGTATGTAATCCTCATAGAGGAAACTGAAAGTTGATTGTATCCAGATGGTTCTGGACTGTTGGTTTATTCAGACAGTGATAGCAGCCAACTGCAAGAGTGATGTCCTTTATTGTGTGAGCCAGATTGAGCACTAGTTGACAAGTGGAAGTGTTGAGCTTAGATGGAAGCATATTCATCTGAAGGAATAGTGGGGAAGGTGGAGTACACAGTAAACATGCAGTTAGATGGGTAGATCACTGGATGGAGAATGAGGACATTCTCTTACTGCTTCTGTTTTTCATGAAATGGGAAACGAGGCTATCAGCTGACGGTGAGAAGGTGGAAGGGTTATTGCAGGTATGACTGGGGAGTGAGTGGCAAAAGGATCAAGGTTACTGGAGGTGAGGTGATGATCATGAGACATAAAGGCTGAAATAGGGGAAGGATTTTCTACAGGGATATGAAAATCACAGGAACTGTGAAAACACTGGTGATGAAGGGACAGAGGGAGCCACAAGCTAAACTCTTCAAGAAATGTTCCATGGATGGATATCATTAGGTGACCACAGCAGGGAGGGGTATTGGGTACTATGATGTCAGAGATTACTTTCAAATTGCTAGAAGTTTCTATTGATATGAGAAGAACAATGATTTGGAGGGAGCATTAAGCACAAGAAAGACAACTACTGCAACTGCTGGCCTTGTGGCATGGAGGTTTGAGAGAGAAAACAGCAAGCCCATGAGGTGACTATACGAGAAGCAGTGTCCTCAAAGGAATTCGGGTTTCAGATACAGCAAGATGGTCAAGAGAGCATTTACATCAAATGTTTACCTGTGGATTTTGCTGATGACAGATTGGGAGTACCAGAGAACAAAGAGGAGTAAGAAAGATCAGAGTTGGCCGGGAAAGTAGGTCAAGTCAGGAGACAGACAAAGCCATATGGAAATGACCATGTGGGTGCAGAGGATTGATCTTGGAGTCTTAGGAGATAAAAAGATCTTACGAGCATTTTTTTTTTTTTTTTGTAGGAAGGGAATGTAGGGGCTATGAAATTTAGCCTTATCATCATCATCATTATTAGACTGGATTATCGCTTTGGATACAGCCTATATGAGATTTGTTCTGTTAGTGTACGTTCTGTCTCTCAGACCGTATTTATTCATATTGATCCACTAGACTTGAAAAAAATCTCAGAGGCATTTAGTTTATTTCTATGTGTTTTTTGGTCAGTCCTATTAAGGTATAATTTATATATAAAATTCACCCTTTCTAGTATATTTTTTTCATGTGTTTTGACAAATGTGTACCCCACCAAATCAAGATCTAGAACAGTTCCAAAAGTCCCCACAAATCACTCTTACCTACTTTCAGTGCCTGGCCACCACTGATCTGCCTTTTGTTCCTATAATTTTGCCTTTTCTGGAATGACAATTAAATGGAATCATACAGTATGAGGCCTTTTGAGTCTGGATTCTGTCACCACAATACAGTTGAAATTCATTTTTCTTATCTGTATTAAAACTTTGTTTTTCTTGCTGAATTATATCTGTATTCCATTGTATGGATAAACGCAGTGAATTTATGAATTCATCAGCTGAAGGACATTTGGGCTTTTACTAGTTTTTAGTGTTTGTGAGTAAAGGCCACTGTAAACATTCAGTTTTTGTGGGAACAGAAGTTTTCATTTTTCTTGGGTAAGAGTCATGAAGCAAGTTTGTTAGATTTGTGTGGTTAAGTGCATACTTCATTCCTAGGAAACTACCCAACAACTTTTCAAAGTGGCTGTGTCATTTCGCATTACCACCCGCGATGCCTGAGAACTTCAGTTCTTCCACATCCTTGCCATGTTGTCTGTTTTTTCCTTTTCTTTTCTTTTTGTTTTTTTTACAATTTTTAATCAGTGAGTGGGGTAGTGTTATCAGACTATGGTTTTAGTTGACATTTTCCTGATGACTAAACACTGAACATTCTTTCATGTGCTTATTTGCCATTTGTGTATCTTCTTTGGTGAAAGTCTGTTCAGTTTTTTGGCCTACTTTTAAAATTACCTTCTTACCTTTTTGGGAGTTCTTTACATCTTCTAGATACAGATTCTTTATCTGACATGCCTTTAAAAACATCCTCCAGATCTTATTTTGCATAAGCAGAAACTTTATACGCTTGCATGGATTTATTTTTGGGCTCTCTGTTCTGTTCCGTTGGCTGTGTGGCTGTGTTTGTGTATGCAGTGAGGTCCACGATTAGTGGGCCTGTAACTACTGGAGGGTATGGGCGGGTGTGACCCCTCTGTACTGGGTGGATATTGAACAGTCTCTGGGACTGGGTGGAAAGGAGCTGACGGTGGGTAATGGGTTACAGCTTCTAGCTGTGGAGCTGCGTCAAGCGGTTGGCCTGCTACCCTAGGGCACAGGCCTGCCTTGTCAAAGCAGCTTTCCATGGCCTTGGGCTCCACCAGGGTGTCACAAACGCCCCATCTAGATCCTGAAGCTCCTAAAACTTTTATCCGCAGATGGTTGAGAAATTAGTACTTCTGGGACGAGAATTGGGCTGATGGCTGTTCTGCCATCTTTTTGATTTCATTCTCTGACATGTCTTTCAGAAATATCTTATTTAGGTGAGTTGGTTGTATTTATTTTCTTCACAGTGTATTTGGAAGAGTAGAAGTTTCATATTTTGATAAATCTAATTTCTAAATTTTTAAAAAATGGAACATGCTTTTGGTTTTGTATCTAACAAATCACTGCCTAACCTAAGATCACAAATGTTTTCTCCTAGGTATTTAATAAAGATTTACATTTAAGTCTATGATCCATTTTATGTTAATTTTGGTTTATAATACAAGATAATGGTCAAGGATTTTTTTATTTTTGCATATTGATATCCAATTTTTCCAGTGCCATCTGTTGAAAAAGCTATTCCTGCATGCTCATGTTTCCTTTGCACCTTTGGCAAAAAAACTAATTGACCATATTTGTTTTGGTAAAATACTGTTTTCTTCCATTGATTTATGTTTGTATTCTATGTTAATGCCATACTTTCTTGATTACTGTTTTATAGAAAGTCTTGAAATCAGGCAGTATAAGCTTTACTTTTTTCTTTTTCAACTGTTTTGGGGCTATTCCAATTCCTTTGTCTTTAATTTTATTTAATAAGCAGGCATGCAAATTAAAGAAAAAATAAAATTACTTTTTAAATTATTTAACTTTAATAAAAGGGAAGAAGTTCCCTTTTCTAGTTGACAGAGTTTTTTAGTATTATGGATGTTGAGTTATATGATTTCTCTGCATTTATCAAGATAAGTCATGTGGTTTTCTTTTTAAGACTGTTCATACAGTAAATATGATTTTCCCCCCAATATTGAACAGCTTTGTATTCCTAGTTTAAGCCCACTTAATTGTGATGTGTTATCTTTTGTATACAGTGCTTGTTTCAATTTTCTAAGATTTTATTGAGAATGTTTGCCTCTACATTGATGAAGAATATTGGTCTGTAGCTTTCTATTCACTGTAATTCTTTCATCTAGGTTTGGTATCATGGTAATGCTTATCTCACAGAATGAGTCGGAAAGTGTTTGCTCCTCTTCTCATTTTTTAAGATTTTATAGATAATTCATATTTCTTCCTTAAGTTTGCTATAAATACATCTTGTCCTGGAATTTTCCTTGTTGGAAAGTTTATTTCAATTTCTTTGAGATAGACAGTTGTTTACATTATTTCTTCTTGAGTAAGCTTTGTTAATTAGTGCTTTTCAAGAAATCTGTTCATCCCTTCTGAGTTGTTGAAATATTGGTGTTTATAATTGTATCTCCTCTCCCTCTCTTTTTTTCTGTAATTCTGCTTAGAGGTTTATCAGTTTTTCCCAGCTTTTGGCTCAATTGATTTTTTTCTCCATTTTTTTCTTTAAAAATATTTATTGGTTTTTCTCTTCTCATCTTTCTTATCTCCTTCCTTTTACTTGTTTTGGGTTTAATTTGCTCTTTTTTTTTTGTTTTGTTTTTGTTATGGGATAAGTTTAGATAATTGATTTAAGTCCTTTCTTTTCCTTTTTTCCCATTTTAATTCGTTTTGAAAATTAGTGTCACATAGTTGTACATATTTTGAGGGTCCTTTCTTCTCTTCAATATATTTAAGGCTATACCTTTTCCTTTACTCACCGCTTTTGCTGCTTTCCACAAATCTTTTTATATTGTATTTTTACTTTATTTCAAAGAAAAATATTTTCTAATTTCCTTTTTGACTCTTTAATTCATGAGTTACATATAATTCTGCTGCTTAATTTCCAGATAAGTGAGAATTTCTAATATCTTTTGTTATCAATTTCTAGATTAATTTTTTTTTAGTATCATAGAACATAGTTTGTATGACTTTACATACAAAGATTTGAGATTGATACAAAGGTTGAGATTTGCTTCGTGGTCCAAAATGAGACCTGTCTTGTTGAATGTTCCTTGTGCAAAAGAATGGGTGCTGTTGGGTGGTTTTTGTAAATACCAGTGAGCTCACAGAAGTTGGTTGCTAGTTTTGCTAAGGTTCTGTAGACTTACTGGTTCTCTTTCTATTTGTTTTATTACAGAAAAAGGAAGAGAAAAGTATTTAAGTTTCCAACTGTAATGTTGGATTTGTCCATTTCTGCTTCTAGGTCTCCTCTTTCATTTTGTCATATCTTTGTCATTAGGCACCCCTGCATTTGCATTATGTCTTCTTTGTGCATTGTCCCATTTGACATTATATAGTATCACTTTTTCCCTAAAAATATTCCTTCTTCTGAAATCCTCATTGTGTGACATTAATGTAGTCACTGCAACTTTTTTTGGATTAATGTTTTTGCATAGTATATCTTTTCTCATATACTTGTTTTTACCTTTTTTGTCATTAGAATTAAAATGAGCTTATTGTCATCAGAATACATTTGCATCTTGTTTTTTCTTTCTTGTTTAAATCTTTATTTTACAATTAGTTTGTATTAACCATTACAATATAATTGTAATATAATTACCATTATGGTTGGATTAAAACATACAGTCTTGTTGTTTTCTACTCTACTCTTTTTATTACATATTTTGAATTAAGTATTTTTCATTTCTATTTTATTTCCACTATTGACTTATTATTTGTTTCATTATATTATTTCCACTATTGGCTTTCTGAAAATGTTTTTCATCTCATTGGCTACCATTTGCTATATATATATATATCTCTAATTAATTTCAGTCTACCTTCATATAGTCTACCTCTTCATGAATAGTGTAAGAACTTTACAACAGTATATTTCCAATTCCACCCTCCCAGACTTTGAGCTCATGTTGCTATAGATTTTACTTTCATACGTCCTCTACATATACAATAAATGTGTGTTACTGTTGCTTTCAAAAGTCAATTTTCTTTTAGAGTAATTAAAATTGAAAAAAAGTCTTTTGTTCCTCTTCATTTTAACCAGTTTCAAAGATCTTTAATCCTTTGTATAAATCCAAGTTTCTGACTTGTATTATTTTATTCCTGCCTGAAGAACTTTCTTGTAACAGTTTATAGTTCATGCCTGTTGGTAATGAATTTTCTTTTTTGTATGAAAATCTTTAATATGCCTTCTGTTTTGAAGGTTATTTTCATTGAGTATAGAATTATCAGTTGCAAGGATTTCTTCCTCCTGGGCTCAAGTGATCCTCCCACCTCAGCCCCCCAAGTAGCTGGGACTACAGGCACATGCTACCAGGCCTGGCTAATTTTTTTTTTTTTTTTAAATTTTTGTAGAGACAGGGTTTTGCCATGTTGCCCAGGCTGGTCTTGAACACCTGGACTCAAGTGATCTACCCGCCTCAGCCTCCCAAAGTGCTTGGGACTACAGGCATCAGCCACCACACTCAGCCTTAGATTTTTCCTCCCTCTTCTATCATGTCTTCTTACTCTAGTACTTTCTAATGAGAAATCTATTGTAAATTTTACCTTTCTGTAAACTTACCTTTAAGTAATGTGCCTTTTTTCTATGGCTGTTTTTAAGATTTTCTTTTTCTTTTTACTTTTCTCCACCTTATATATGACGTGTGTGTGTGTGTTTTACTTGTCGTTAACCTCTGAGCTTCTGGGACTTATGATTTGATGTTTTATTAATATTTTTGGAAAATTATTGACCACTATTTCTTCAAATATTTATTTTGTCCTATTCTCTCTCATCTCCTGGGATTCCAACTGGTGTATGCTATACCATTTGATATTGTACATAGCCCATTGTCTTAGTCCATACCACAGACTGGCTAATTTATAAAGAACAGAAATTTCTCACAGTTCCAGAGGGTGGAAGTCCAAAGTAAAGAGACTGGCATGTGGCGTCTTAGGGCTACATCCTCCTGAAGGAGGGAATGCTGTGTCCTTGTGTGGTGGGAGGTGGAAGGGCAACAAAGGAACAAACTCCCTCCATTAAACGCTTTTATAAGTGGGGGGTGATCTCATTCATGAGGGAGAAGCTTTTGTGGCCTAATCACCTCAAAGGCTCCACCTCTTAATACTATCACATTGGAAACAGCTTAATTTGGGAGGGAATTCATTCAGATCATAGCACCCTTGTACATTCTCTCCTGTTTCAGCCACTATCCTTCTCTCTGTGTTTCAGTTTGGGTAATTTCTATTGACCTATTTTCAAGTTTACTGATTTTTTTTTTTTTTTTTCCTTCAGCACTGTATCTACCTAAGTGACCATTCAGGGCATTCTTCATTTCTGTTTCTTTGTATTTGTTTCTAGCCTTTCCATTAGACTCTTTTCATGAAAGAAAATTCAACATCTCTTATGAAATTCAACATCTGTTCATGCATGTTGGCCATTTTTTTGGCTAGAGTTTTTAACATGTCATACTAATTTTAAATTTGCTATGTTATGGCTCATTATTCAGGCCATCTCTGGCTTTGTTCATTGTTTTTTCTCTTATAAGTAGGTTGTTTTGTCCTTGTTTGTGTGTGCCTCATAATTTTTCACTGAATGCCAGATATGTGTAGAATAGTAGAGCAAGAAACTAGTATTTATGCCTGGAATGGGCACACTCATCTTCTGCTAGGCTGTCGTTGTGGAGTGTTAGGTCATTCTACAAAAAAGTCGAGCCAGATTTGGGTTGTGTTGTTACTATGGGTTTATTCACTGTATCTCTGACTTCAAATTCCTCCATCATTACCTTGTGTTCAGGGTGGGGTCTGCCACTGGGTTTTTATTAATATTGCTGGACCAACCTCATCATTAGACCTTCTCTGTGCACCCATATTTTGGAGATAGTTTGTCTCTATTCTTGTCACTGCCACAGTGATAGGCTGCTGTTTCCTATCATTTAGCTTCTGCCACTCTAGTGGGGAGAGGGACTCTGTTTCATTATTAAATAATCATGGAGAAGAATAAGATGGTACAGATTTCCCTTATGTCTGAAATTTCCAGAAGTTCTATATTCTCATAGTGGCCTACTCTTAGACTTTAAGAATGTATTAAATTTTAATGGAACTTGTCTTACCTACTTGTATGGCAGCCAGCCCTGGCTTCCTTCTACTCTCATTAGTAAGTCCATGCACATATTCTCTTTCTTCTTGAAGACACCTCACTTAGGTATCTAATTAGCCTAAAACTTCACTTCTCTAGGTTCAAGGAAAATTCAGATTTGTAGTATAGCCAGTCTTTTCTGATTGATAGGGTAGGAGTGACATTGTTTCCTCATTTGTACATCCCAGCAGAAGCCAAAGTCAGTATAACCTTTTAAGTAAAGTATTTATAACGTTTCACTTTTATTCATACTAGAATGGATGCTGAAACATTTTGATCTTATTTATTCTGATAAAAAAAATAGAGCTGGGCTTATAGAGCTCTGAGCTCAGCTTGCACAATTCCAAAAAGGATCCAACTGTATTTTCTACAGACGATGATTCTACATGAAAGAACCACATCCTTGGGCACTGAGTTGTCCTTCATAGTCATTTATTGCCATACTATGAGCATAATGAGTCACAGGCACACTTCTAAATATATCAACAGCTCTGCAAAGTGTTTCAGGGACACATCCATCAATTATGGTCATGGGAAAGGTCACAATAGTACAGGCTTTCATCATAATTTAGCTCTTCCTCCCCAGTTTGCCTTGGGTGTGTTGAAATACTGTGATTGTTCAGTTAGAAGCATTGTTCATTTTTGAGGATTAACTGGAAATGAGTAAAATATCTGAGGGAGGCCATCCCATTTGAAGGCTTATTGCCTCATTCAAAAGCTTTTTTGTGTAGTAAAAGTATCTCAAAAACTCTTCTGTGAGATTCACCAACCTTGTTCCTTCTAAGCCATTGATTATAATCCATAATTTCAATGGAAGAAAAGATCCACTGTGAACTTGGATGCTAGCCCTTTTCACTGAATTCCCCTCTTACACTCCTGTTAATAACAAAAGCAGTGTAGTTCTCAGTGCTGTGGCTCTTCTGTCCAGCACAGTGAGTATTTCTGAAAGTGTAACTCTATCAGCATCAAACAGTCCATAGAGTCCTCTGACATTTTAATGTGGCTATAAAATAGGGTACAATCTTACAGAAAGCTACTCTGGAAATCAGCCTGGGATAAGAGAAAATTGTTCTGAATCCTGTTCCCTTGAATAATGTTCTTTTTTTTTTTTTAATACCAAAAGCAATGATCCTGGCAATATTCCATAGCCTGTATAAATAAAATTAGATATCAGGAACCAGAAAATCAGAAAACATTTCAAAATTAAATATTAAAAGATTTAATGCCAACACTTTTAACTGGAATTTTTAAGCCAGAATATTTTAGTTTCGCTTTGGTGAACAGTAATTTAAAGCAGTTCATGCTTTCCTTTGCTAACTTTTAAAAGTTGTGTAGATTTTTCAAACCTCAAGATTATTCACCTAAATAATTATAGGAACCTGTTACTATGCTCTGCCCACATTATGGCATATCAGTGTTTCCTTGGAAATTAGAGGTCATACTTTCCCCATACTATATAGATTCAGAATGAATTCCAAAAAGAAATCATACCTGTTTTGTGTCTGCTTACAATTTGAAACTCATGTGCTTTCCTATCCGATTAATATGGAGGGTTTATTTTAGCAGTACTTCATCACTTCTGATTATTCGTTCTCCACATATTTATATTAACAATGAATGGTGAAATAGTTAAACTACTAAGTTAATGATCACCCAAAGCCCTGTGAAGGTCTGGAACCACATCATAAAAGTCTTTTGACAAAAAAGTAGAACATATTTATTTTGGAAGGGAAACGACATTAGTGGATATTTGGATATATTTTTGTTTATACTAGAACTAAATTAATCAAGCCAGAAAAGATTGTCTAGCAACATCTGACATTAAAAGATTCCATAACAAAAAATAAACCACATGAAGGATAAGATAGAAGACAGCCCAAATCTCATCCAGATAAGAGTCATAGTCTGTAAATGGAGCTGCCTTTAACCCTAAAGAGAAAAAGTAGAAAAGAAATTAAAGTTAAATACAGAGGAAGAACTAAGTTAACATAAATTAATATATATTGAGTGCCTACTAGACTTCAGATCCTGCACCAGGACATGGCATACATCTCATTTAATCTTAAAATACTGATGATCTCCATTTATAGAGAAGCAAGGCAATGTAGTTAAGTACCACTTACTCTGTAAAGCCTGACATCTATTTAGATTCTTGCTAGATTTTTACCACTTACAGAAACCTAGGCAAATTAGTTATCTTCAAATTGCAGCCAGAAAGTAGTATGTTTTGAAAAAACACGACTTTATAGGTTTGAAATAGTTTCTCAGAAAGTTAACTAGAATATTCAACTTTTCAAACTTTCTGATTAACTGAATTCTTGTTGCTGAAACACACACATACGTGGTGTGCCCGCATCAAGGCAGACTTCTCTGGAGACAGCACTGATAGGCAAAGCTGGCCAGGGCTACTGCCACTTTAGAGGGGAGGATGGTTCTGATGGTAAGAACCAAGAAGTGATTGTTAGTGCTAGGTTTGGAGACTCTTCCAAAACTGTAAGTCTTTTAAATAACAGAATTGAAGTTTTTTTTATTCTGAAAAAGCTGGAGAGAGAGAGAGCGAGCGAGTAAGTGAGAGAGCATGCAATATCAAGTTATAGCAGAGGAAAGAAGATAGCAGCTAAAAATACTTAAGACGTAACACTCTACCAGAGCAGGGGGTCAAAGATACGTTATCAATGGATTCATACATATGCTTGCTTTGGTAGTAGATGGAAACCCTAAAGTGGTGATGTGTGATCAACCCTCTTGTGATTTGCATGGTTTAGACATTTATGTGGCTTTCTTATTTGGCTACTATTTTAGTATGGGTACGTATGTTTGTGTATATGTGTGTGTGTGTGTTTTTCTCTTTTCTTTTCTTTTTTTCTCTTCCTTTATGCCATGGTCCAAGCCACTCAGCACCCTGCCTATTTCTACCTCAGTGTTCTCAAGAGGCTACAAGGCTCAGACCCAATTAAAAAGGAGCAGAGAAGCCTGTAAAGTAAAACCTTCCAGAGGCCTGACTCTTCCCCGCTATTCCATCTTCTTTCCTAAAATCACTGTTTTCTTTAGAGTGAGCAGAACTAGGCTTTTCTTTAGGCTCTTTTTCCAATCTACACAGAGCTGTCAAGGTCACATTAAATTAATAAAACAGTTCATATTTTTTCTAAAGTCACACTATCTAGGCTAGGAAGAAAAATCAGAATGAGATACAAGTGGGATCTAGAAAACCTTAATGAGTTTAATTCTACTTTTCAAACTTGGCAGGGAAAAATGTTGGTTTTCTTGGCAGATGAGGTGAGCATTCTCTCTGTTCATCGCCGTATTGAACACTTTAAGAAAGAGCAGGCAAATAAGTTGGCTCCCCTGATAATCACTTGGCCTTACTTCTAACAGTATTGTGAAAACATCTGTTCTCTTTCCTGAATCTTTTCAGCACCAGTCTTTCTTCCTTCATCCCTCTGCATTTTCTCTCCTGAAAAACAGAGCAGAAGACACATTCTCCCTAGGTAGGACAATCTATCCTGGGGCAGTGGACTCAAAGACACAGTAATCCTTCTTCCTGTTTCACTAGGAGTTACGCATACGCTCCCCTAGCAAGTTTCCCAGTGTGTTGTTAGGGATTGACCTTAAGAATATCATTTGGGAATTTTCAAGGTTATGAGGTCTAAGAGAAATATCATAGTTATGATATTCTCTAGCATCTCTCAAAAAAATACATGAATCTAAAACACACATCCTCATGAATAATAAAAAGTATTTTTACATTTATATGGATTAGAAGTAAAAATAGTTTTCTGTAATGAGAAATCTAAAAGCATTTTGCCTTAGAAGAACAACACTGGAAGAGATTTAATCCTGTCGTTTAAGAATCCTGGATTTTGAAGATTACTCAGGAAGGCATCATCACAGCTCATTATAGCTGACTTGAGTAGAAACTTGAATATTTTGAAGTAAATGTTTTATATGTGGAAAATGTTTTGGAAGACTTACATTTAGATAGAGTTTCTGGCTACAGTGGTTGATTTCTATTGAGCCTTTTGAGGAAGACTTATTTACAGCCAAACTAGCTGTATATCAGTGTTTGGGCCAGGCAGTGGAGAACAGGAAACCAGGCGAAGTTTGATCGTGTCCTTGGCTACTGCTTTGTGCACCCTTTTGCTTCCCTCAGCAGCACATTCTCTCTCCCTCTCAATACTCAAAGAACTTCATCTTGAAGTGCCACAGAAAAGCTTATTGGTAACATGATCCTACAGGTTCTAACTGTGAGTCCCAAGGATCTCCTCCAATTCAGGAATGGGACCTCCTTCATTCAGGCCTACTTCTTCAAATGGTCTTATTACTAACTAAAGATTTCTCTGGAAATGTGTGTGTGTGTGTGTGTGTGTACATTTGAGGCCTGGTAAATGTGGGGAAATGGAATGGTGCCTGTGTTTTTCAGAACCAAATGTTTCCTAAGTGACTATTGCTTATTTTCTTTCTGCATTCTTCACACACAAACACCCCTGTGGAGTATATTTGTTAAGCAGAGTACCACAGGAATGTTGGTTTTCTGTTCAGTTGCTCCAAATTGACTAGGGGCTAATTCCACCTGGAATCCTAAGTTTTCAAACAATCCTGAGCAGCTAGGCCAATGGCTTGGTGAGGGGGACATGCGTAACAGGGAAAATCCATTCTCCATGTATGCCGACCTTCCTTAATCCCTGCAGCAAGGACTCAGTATTGTGGGACAGGGGAGTCCTCTTTTTAGAAAATTTCAATAATTACATTGCAATCCTTAGTCATTGACTATCTTTTGCTTTGGAAGTAGACACTGTTCTCTAGATGCTGGAGGCCCATTTAGTGATGCTTATAAAGACTACTGTCTTTGTTCCTTATTGTAAAAGGAATGCAAGTTCAACTCAAACTTAAACAATATCAATGAATGCAAACAAACTTATAATCTTACCACCCCAAATAATTTTAATACATTTTGGTGAATATCCTTTCAATCCTTTTTTAAAAAGTTACTATGCATATGTGTGTATAAAAGACATGCTAGGTAGGAGAAGAGGAGACAGCCGGGAGGGGAGTGGCAGGCATATGTGTCATAGTGCTTTGAAGCTTTCTCCTTTCATCTTTTAGCTCATTGTGGACATTTTCTCATGACAATAAATACTCCTCTGTTACAGTGATTCTCAACCAGAGACAATTTTCACTGTCAGAGAACATTAGGTAACATCTGAAACCTTTTTTTTTTTTCCTCTACTGGCATCTACTAGACAGAAGCTGGGGATATACTGCTAAACATCCTACAACGCACAGGACAGTCCCCCATAACAAAGAATTACATAGTCTAAATGTCAATAATGCTATACTTTGCCATGGCAGATGAACAGAAAGCAAAATGGTATGACCTGAGTTCACATATATGCATTTGTCAGGCCAAAATCTAAACCATCAGATTCAAAGGAAATGATATCTGTAAGGGTTTAGCATACAACCTGGAATATAGTAAGGGCTCAATACATTTTAGCTATTTTTTAGGCTTAGAACCATCGAGTCCTCCAACTTTGCAGAATTCCCTGTTACGTCCTGCAGCAAGTCCAGTGTGGACATCTCTTCACTATGTCCTTGGTAATTGATTATCATTTTGGTCATGAAAACTCTGTTTGGTCAGAGCCTGAATTGCTATGCGCAGGGTCATGTCACCAATCCAATATGTGCAGCTGAACTCAAACAACATTGACAACAAAACAACCAACTTTTTAGAAAAGGCAGTCTCCTGTAATAGCACATTATATATACATATATTTCTCCCCACCAAATGACCAGGTGAATATAGATAAGGCTGTCCTCCTTCAAATCAGTCATATTTTTGTTACTCTTCAAATCCTTTTTCTTTCTGTTCATCAGAAGCCAGGGATAGGTTTGTTGTATTGACACTGACAGAAAATTCATTTTGGTATTCAACTGTTTACATGCAGTGTTCATATTTTTGAAAGTGTCTCTTGATCTGTGCTCAGATGTCTGTAAAGCACCTTTTTAGTTGCCTGGAGGGAAATACACATGCTTCCAATTTTCATTAACCTCATATCTTTCCTCACATCTCTCCAGGGAATGTCTCATGCCTTTTTCATCTCTAAATCCACTGCCTACCCTGGTGCCTGATCGTAGGTGCTTAACCCACATTTATTGAATCAAACTGAATATGATACATTTCCCAGCATGTGAAATATCAAGCATTATAAAAGGTTAAATAAAATTGAAGAGCAATAGTTGTTACTTTACTTTTCCTTAGCTTATCGAGTCAATCTTTCCTCCCTTCTTCCCTCCCTTTCTTTTCTCTCTGAGTTCCATGTATTTCTGGGGCTAGGCAGGCAGTGGGATATAGTTTAAAAAAAAAAAATTTTGAATATCCAATCCTTTGACTGTCTTAAATTTAACCAGTTCTGTTTACATATGATCTTTTCCGAGATCCTTTTGAAATTATTGTAAAGTGGGAGGTACAATATTTTAGTGTTGTATGCTGTTTTTCCTTAACAGACCAGAAAGTACTGACCACACACAGACAGATTTTCTCTGTGTTCTGCTGTAAAGTAGATCACTATTGCTGTTTTCAGAAAATGAAGCCAGTCTAATTCCAAAGAGTTCAAATTATCATCAGAAATATTGCATCGCCTAATCTCGCACAATAAACAACAAGGTTCACTTTACTCTGCAGAGATTCTTGGGAGGGTGGTAGTGTTTGCTTGAAGCAGCTCTTCTAGAGATGCTAGTAGTATCCATAAGTCACCAGGAAATTAGTTGCCAGTCGCATTTCTGAGAAAGTTAAGTCAGGGTCTTGAACCCCACCAAATTCTCTACCCATTGCCTAAATGCAAAGCACTTAGAACCCTGTTTGGCATAGCATCAGCACTGTACAATTGTTAGCTTTTTATGGAATAATAGCAGGCATGCTGGTCTTGTGTCTGCTCTTATGAAGGAGATGCTTTCACATTTTCCCATCAAGCACCAGGTTTACCATAGACTTCTGTAGAAATATTTTATTAGGTTCCTTTCTATTCTTAGTTTTCCAGGAATTTCTTTAAATATCATGAATAGGTACTAAATTTCATCTAATATTTTTTCTGTACCTGTTGAAATGATTATATAATTTCTCTCCCATAATCTGTTAATGTGTTGAGTCATTGATTTTATTATACTAACTTTACATTCTTGAGATAAAACCAAATTAGTTAACATGTTTTGCCTTTTGTATTTATCACTAGATTTGGTTTGCTAGAATTCCGTTTTGGTGCATCTATATTCGAGAATGAATTTGACTGTAATTTTCCTTTCACTTAGAAATCTCAGGTTTTAGGATCAGGTTTTTATTACTAGATTCAGAAAATAAGTTGTGAAGTATTCCTTGTTTTTCTATTTTCTAGATTAATGTTTCTAGGGTTAATATTACATGGACCTTAAAATGATTGGTAGACCTTGCGTGTCATGTCTTTTAGTCTTTGTGTTTTTTTGTAGAATTATTATGAACTGATTAATTTTATTAACTTTTGTGTTTCAGTATCTTTTTGTATTTCTCCTTGAATTGATTTTGTTAAATTATTGAAGAATTTATTCATTTTAGCTAAGGTTTCAAATTTAGTGATATAAAGTTTTTCAGACTACCCTTTTATTCTTTGCCATTATGTTCCTCGTTTCATTTCTAATGTTTGTGAATTTCCCCTGGTTGTCTTGTTCAATCTTACTGGAGTCTGTTTTTTTTTTTTTTTTTTTTGGTTTCTCAGTCTCATTAACTTTATTTTTATTTATTTATTTTTAGTTTTTTTTTTGTTGTTGTTAGATAGAGTCTTGCTCTGTTGCCCAGGCTGGAGTGCAGTGGCATGATCTTGGCTCACTGCAACCTCTGCCTCCCAGGTTCAGGCAATTCTCCTGCCTAGGCCTCCGGAGTAGCTGGGACTACAGGCGCCTGCCATCACGCCCATCTCATTTTTCGTCTTTCTGGTAGAGGTGGGGTTTCACCACGTTGGTCAGGGTGGTCTTCGACTCCTGATCTCAAGTGATTCACCCATTTCAGAGACTACAGGCGTGAGCCACCGTGCCTGGCCGTCTTTTTTTATTTTGGTGTATTTTTGGGGAAGAGGTGGTGGTTGGTTACATGGATAAGTTCTTTAGTGGTGATTCCTGAGATTTTGGTCCACTCGTCACCCAAGCAGTGTACACTGTACACAATGTGTAGCCTTTTATCCCTCACCCTCCTCCCACCCTTTCCCCACCGAGTCCCCAAAGTTCATCGTATCATTCTTACGCCTTTGAATCCTCATAGCTTAGCTCCTAATTATGAGTGAGAACATATGGTGTTTGGTTTTCCATTTCTGAATTTCCTTAAGCTAGAATAATAGTCTCCAATTCCATCCAGGTTGCTGCAAATATCATTATTTCATGACTCTTTATGGCTGAGTAGTATTCCATGGTGTATATATACCACATTTTATCCACTCATTACTGATGGGCATTTGGGCTGGTTCCATATTTTTGCAATTGCAAATTGTGCTGCTATAAACATGTGTGCAAGTCTCTTTTTTGTATAATGACTTTTCCTCTGAGAAGATACCTGGTAGTGGGATTCCTGCATTAAATGTTAGATCTACTTTTAGTTCTTCAAGGAATCTTACATCACAGTTTTTCATAGTAATTGTACAAGTTTACATTTCCACCTACAGTGTAAAAATGTTCCCCTTTCACCACATCCCCCCCAGCATCTACTGTTTTTTGACTTTTAAATTATGGCCATTCTTACAGGAGTGAGGTAGTATCTCCTTGTGGTTTTGATTTGCATTTCCCTAGTACTTGGTGATGTTGAGCATTTTTCCATATGCTTATTGGCCATTTGTATATCTTCCTTTGAGAATTGTCTGTTTATGTTCTTAGCCTACTTTTTGATGGGATTGCTTGTTTTTTTCTTGTTAATTTGTTTGAATTCTTTGTAGATTCTGGCTATTACTCCTTTGTTGTATGTACAGTTTGTGAATATTTTCTCCCACTCCGTGGGTTGTCTGTTTACTCTGCCTATTATTTCTTTTGCCGTATAGAAGCTTTTTAGTTGAATTAAGTCCCATCTATTTATCTTTGTTTTTGCTGCATTTGCTTTTGGCTTCTTGGTCATGAAGTGTTTGCCTAAGCCAATGTCTAGAATGATTTTTTCTTCTAGAATCTTTATGGTTTCAGGTCTTAGATTTAAGTCTTTGATCCATCTTGAGTTGATTTTGGTGTAAGGTGAGAGATGAGGATCCAGTTTTATTCTACTACATGTGGCTTTCCAATTATCCCAGCATCATGTGTTGAAAAGGGTGTCCTTTCCCCACTTTGTTTTTCTTTGCTTTGTCAAAGATCTGTCAGTCCCCCACTCCCAAGGTGCTGGAATTACAGGCGTGAGCCACCGTGCCTGACTACATTTCTTATTTAATATTTTTAGTTGCCAGATAGAAGTTTAAGATTTTAAGCCAACTGAGGGGGAGTTGAGGCTAAGTGCTTAATTTTAAATGCCTTAAATAGCCAGTTTTGAACATCTTTAAAGGCCAAATCCTTATAAGGATTTGGCATTATTTCTGTATTCTCTATTCTGTTCCATTGGTCTATGTGCCTGTTTTTATACCAGTACCATGCTGTTTTGGTGACCATAGCCTTATAGTATAGTTTGAAGTCAGGTAATGTGATGCCTCCAGATTTGTTCTTTTTGCTTAGTCTTACTTTGACTATGTGGGCTCTTTTTTGGTTCCCTGTGAATTTTAGGATTTTTTTTTCTACTTCTGTGAAGAATGATGGTGTTATTTTGATGGGAATTGTGTTGAATTTGTAGATTACTTTTGGCAGTAAGGTCATTTTTCACAATATTGATTCTTCCCATCCATGAGCATGGGATGTGTTTCTATTTGTTTTTGTCATCTATGATTTCTTTCAGCTGTGTTTTGTAGTTTTCCTTGTAGACCTCTTTCACCTCCTTGGTTAGATATATTCCTAAATATTTTATATGTTTTGTAGCTATTGTTAAAAGGGATTGAGTTCTTGATTTGATTCTCAGCCTGGTCGCTGTTTGTGTATAGCAGAGCTACTAATTTCTGTACATTAATTTTGTATCCTGAAACTTTGCTGAATTTATCAGTTATAGGAGCTTTTTGAATGAGATTTTAGGGTTTTCTAAGTATACGATCATATGATCAGCAAAGTGACAGTTTGACTTCTTCTTTACCAATTTGGGTGCCCTTTATTTATTTCTCTTGTCTGGGTGCTCTGGCTAGGACTTCTAGTACAGTGTTGAATAGAAGTGGTGACAGCAGGCATCCTTGTCTTGTTCCGGTTCTCAGGGGGAATACTTTCAACTTTTCCATGTTCAGTATAATGTTGGCTGTGGGTTTGTCATAGATGGCTTTTATTACCTTAAGGTATGTCTTTTCTATGCCGATTTTGCTGAGTGTCTGAATCGTAAAGGAATGCTTGATTTTGTCAAATGCTTTTTCTGCATCTATTGAGATGATCACGTGATTTAAACAATTTTTCCATTAGTCTTTAAAAACCAGCCTTTGTGCATTTGATTATCTCTATTATATCTGTGCTATATGTTTAATTTTTATTCATTTTTGTTCTTTCAATTTCTCTTCATTTCTTTAGGTTTCGTTTATTTTGTTAAGTTGGTTGTTTAAATTTGTCTCCACATTTTTTCCTTTTTAAAAATTGGTCAGTCCTTTTTTTTGTTTTTTTTTGTTTTTTTGTTTTTTTTTTTTGAGACCAAGTCTTGCTCTATTGCCAGGCTGGAGTGCAGTGGCACAATCTCGGCTCACTGCAACCTCCACCTCCCAGGTTCAAGTGATTCTCCTGCCTCAGCCTCCAGAAGAGCTGAGACTGCAGGCACATGCCACCATGCCCAGCTAATTCTTTATGTATTTTTAGTAGAGACGGGGTTTTACCACATTGGCCAGGATGGTCTCGATCTTTTGACCTTGTGATCTGCCCACCTCAGCCTCCCCAAGGTGCTGGGATTATAGGCGTGAGCCACCACGCCCAGCCACATTTCTTATTTAATATTTTTAGTTGCCAGATAGAAGTTTAAGATTTTAAGCCAACTGAGGGGGGTTGAGGCTAAGTATTTAATTTTAAATGCCTTAAATAGCCATTTTTGAATATCTTTAAAGGCCAAAACTTGATGAGCAAATGAGGCAAGCACTTGTCTCTGCATTTCATAGGGCATGGCTAATGACTGCAGTGTCCTCTCTTTATACCCTGCATATTGCAATGAATGATGTCATTAGAAAATTATCCCTTTCTTCAAGCAGAGGTATTAATCCTTGGATGTTACACAACCCACAGACTAATTAAATCCTTATTTTCTCTCTTCTCTTTCCAAAATTGTATCAATCATTGAGATATAGTATGTACATATTGTAAAAGGCTTATTGGTAGAAACACCACATGACTGAGTAGTTTCTTCTATCCACTTGTCTATACATAGCAAAAGCAGCATTTTATACATGAATTATAAGTCATATTTTACTGTAAAAAGCAGAAGGACAGCACAAATCTGATCCTGATTTGTAACATTTCCTATTAATCGCTTACACAAGATATGTATTTCAGTACTTTTCCAGTCCATTTCAGAGTTTCTTCTGGAGAAAAACATTTCCGTGTTTAAGGTGCTATCATTATCTGTGAATTAGGGACTAAAATTAACTGCATTGAAAGCCAATGCTGTCATATTTGTGATTCTAAAACAACTAAAGTATGAGATTTTCCTCCTTTAAAATCTTTCTTCCAAATAAATTATTTTAATGACTATGGGCATGTTTCCTATGTCAGATGTGCCTGGCCCATGTAAGTGTTTAATAAACTTCTGTAAATGAAATGAATATGACATTTTTTATTTGAGAATTTTTGGTATGTATTGTGTCTGATGCCACAATTTTAAAGGCATAACTTGAAATTCTGTAGTTTCAGGAAAAATATATTGTAATTCCAACAGCTACTCGTGCCACCTGTAGTACCTGGGTGGTGGGGCTGAGGTTGTGGGGCCCTGCCTGTTAAGGTGTTTGAAACCAGTATTGAGGCTATATGTAGGACTTGGACATAGTTCTGCTACAAATTATTTCCCTCCAAACCAAAAGAGTATGTAACTTTAAACATGTTCAAATTGATTTGTGTGCCTGATATTTTTAAAAATGAATATTTCAAACTCTTAAAACTGTCCATTGTGTTTCATTTTTGAGGAATGAGCCTTTAACACTAGCAAAGATGTTTCCTTAAACATGTTAAATCTCATTCTGTATAACAGTATCAGATGGAAAAGGACTTATATTTTATTCGTTTAGCAATGTGTCTGGCATTTTCTGAGGTGTGGGGGGAGGTTGTAGGAAAGATAGAGGGTGTTGACTAGTGGTGATTTCAAGTCCTAGAAATGAAAATGTTACTAGCTTTGGAGACAAAACCATCTTGGATTAGAGACAGTCACCAGAATTGACACTATGTACACAAATGTAGACAGGCACCCACCATCAACCCACTGAAGATCTAAAATCTGTGAGGTAATATTCTGTCTGAATGCAGATGCCAGGTCCTGGTATATTATATTTTCAGTTTAATAATGTGAATTGGAGGTGAAGGTAGTTTGACTATGATTTGAATAAAAAGAATAAACAAATGATCTCCTGGAAAGAAGAGATTGTATTGGATTGTAATGAACAGAAAATTATTTCAGATGGATTAAGCAGTACTTTGGGGAATATACTGTAGGCACCTTTGAGAAGGTGAGCTTCTTCTTCCACTCAGTCTTCAAGTTCTTCAGCTGTATGTAACATGATAGGCAATCTATTACTCTGTTCAGTCTTTGGATTTTCATAGCAACATCTTCACCTGTTTTTCTTAGTGATTTTCCTCTTGTTTTTGTTTCTGGTATCTGCTGTATGAGAACATTTTATATGTTTACTCTCAAATTTTATTTTTGGTTTAATAATTCTGCTTTTTCCAATAAACACCTTTTATGGTTTGAATAGTTTCCCTTTCCAAAACTCATGCTGAAATTTAATCTCCAATGTAGTGGTGATTACCTCACCTCCAATTGAGAGATAAGACCTTTGGGAGGTAATTGGATCATGAGGTGTTGGCCCTCCTGAATGGATTAGTGGATCAATAGTTAGTGGATTTTAATGGGTTATCATGGGAATGGAACTGGTGGCTTCATCAGAGAAAAAGAGACCTGAGATAGCACACTCGGCCCCCTCACCAGGTGATAACCTGTGTGGCCTTGGGATTCCTCAGAAAATGCACACCAGCAAGAAGGTTCTCACAGGATATGGCCCCTTGACCTGGATTTTTCAGCTAAGAAATAACTAAGAAATAAATTCATTTTCTGTATAAATTACCCAGTTTTTCATATTTTAAGGAACAGAAAATGAAGTAATACAACGTATTTTTTTTTCTTTTAATGATTTTACCCCTAAGATGCTATATTGCTCCTCCCTTTAAGCTCATGTTACCCAAGGCACGATAGTTGCTTAGACAGTAACATGTGTGAGGGTGACCCTCTTGTTGAGTTTAGTTGGTTTAGAGATGTTGGTAGTGATTTTTCCCTAGAAGTACTTTTTAAGAAGACCCTTGGGATGGGGTAAAGGACAGAGTGGGAGGATGGGAGCAGGACATGCTCAGGAATGGACAGATTTGTTTATTCATGTTGTTAACCCTTCACCTTCCAGCCAGGCCAGAATTGTGCTCCAAGTATATTCAGCCACCTCCAGTGGGCACTGGATGAGCCCTGGCTTTCCTGTCTCGTGGTGGTGATATGTAAGGCAATGATGTGCTCAGAGGGATGCAGGAGAGAGAAAAGGACACACAAAAATCCCTCTCTGACCCGTCCGCTGTGCCTTTGAATCTGGAGGGTTGCCTGAGTCATAGTGGAAGAAGCTGGAAAGATGGGAGACAGGCGAGCAAGAAAGCAGTAGCTGTGGGTGACTCAGGAGTGTGGCCAGGTCTTGTGTGTGGCAAAGAACAAGGAAGTGGATATTTGTGCAACATATATCACCACTTCCTGGTCCTTCCTATCAGTAAATCAGTTCTTGAAAACACTCCCTACCCATTCTTATATTCATGACTCTTACCTGAACAACATAATTCACCCTGCCAGGGATCAAAAAACAATTCCAGAAGCCTTTTCTTGGACCCTTGCCTTAATTGTGCCATGGTCCACAAGAGGTTGTGTAATTTATTCGTGGGCCTTTTGTGTTTTATCATTTATGTCCCTGTCTGATGAGTAACCCATTTTATTTTTTAGGCAGCTGATGTGGCAGTTGCATCAACAGGCAGCTATAAAAACTAAGCATCTGTAAATCCTTTTGATAAATATTTGTGAAGTTTCAGAATCCTCATGTCTGATCAGTGTAAATCAGCAAGCAAGACAGTCTCCTAGGAAAGCCATTTGGAGACACAGTAGTGCATTCTGACCATGGGAACTTCCTCATGGGGGTCAGGGATGAGAAACTCATGAGGTCTTGAGCAAAGATAAATTAGCCTTCACAGAAGCAGATGCTTAAGACTACTGATACTAAATTGTACTGAGGTCAAACATTGAAAACCTCGCTTCTGAGCAAGGAGGAGTTGGAGGATCAAAAGTCTGGTTGAAGGGGCAAAATAAGAGTCTATAAGAGATGTCCCTGCAGTTTGCCCTTCTATTCTCATTGAACAGAGGCGAAATTCTACATGATGTGGAAGAAAATTTTAAATGGAGATTATGTAAATTTGAAGCTATAAATAAGCAAAATAAATAGACTTTAATATACATATACCCTTTGTGATATTTTCCTGAATTTTGAACATTGACAAAAATATCCCCCCCCCACTACCGCTGCCCAATATCTTTTCCACTCGAGCAATCCCTAGTATTACGTGCCTTGTTCATTGAAAAGATATTAGAAAGTAAAATCCTAACTGGATCAACAACCTAATGGTCTAGACTCAGCAGTATACCATTAGAACATAACTTAATTTTTCTCCTACTCTGTTAGATATTCCTTCCTTTTTCCCCGTGATATTTTATGGTCATTTTCAGTTTCATTTTTTTCAGGTATTAAAAGCTCAGTCTGGTCTAAACTAAACTTCTGATATCCAATTTAAAGCTTTTCCTTTTCTTTTGGGCATGACCTAGAAGGTTGGGCAAGAGGTATGGTGAGTCCCTCCTCTCTTTCTTGTTCTGTATCCTTCTGACATGAAAGATGGCATGATGGTGATGTGCCTCTGGATCTTCCAGGGCTAGATGGGACAGAGGATTAACAGCTAGAAGGCAAAACGAGTCTCATGTACTTAGCTGGCACTGTTTGTAGAGCTTACTTGGATGTCATAGGCTCTCTGTCATGGCAGGCTCTTTCTTTAATAGGGCACTATCATGGGTTTCCTGCTCAACTCCTTGCTGCAGAAGTTGCACTTTCTGGTGAACCCCTTTCCTTCTCTTTTTGCCTGTTGTAGTTGTACCTGCCACCCCACGGTTTTACTTGCACTAGGATCACTCAGATGTGATAACAGCTTGTCTGAGTGAACTTCTTTCAAGGTCACTCAACCCCAGTGGTCTTCTATAGTCTTCCAACTCTGGGAATCCAGGCCACTTTTGAGGAGTTTATCACTTTATCTAATTGTTATATCTTGGAACAGGTCCAACTTCTGTAGCTCAGGAAGTATGATGGTAGCCGGGTTGGGGGGGTGGTGTGTGTGTGAGAGACTTCAGTGACAGATACTTCAGCAGTCTCTGCTCATCCAGTCATGACCTGTAAAAGGCAACATTTATGCTAGTGGAATGAGGCATAGGCCAGCTGAAGACATTTACATTGTTGTAGTTCAGTATCAAACCCAAATAGCCAAATGAAAATTACTAAACATTTGAAGATTACTTTTGGAGACAAACTGATGTATTTTAAGACTAAAATGAATCTGAGGTGATGTCCACTAACCACCATTCGGAATCCACACGGATTCCTGACTGGATCAATGAGGGTGTTTTGGTTACAAAGGAGAGTTGAGAATGTTTTTATCTGAATGTGCCTGTAGGTGTCACCAAAGTAAATGACTCCTTTACCCTTGGTTTGATAACGGGGGCAAAAAAGCAAAGTAAAAAAATGATATTTTGTAAAGTCTACGGGGGCAAAAAGTAAAGTAAAAAATGATATTTTGTAAGGTCTGTGTTATATTGACAACACAGAATAGCAGCAGCAACGTCATTCACAAGTAAGTCTGCAAATTCTCCTTCCTTTTTGCAGTTACGATTTCTCTTAGACAATGAAAGTATACTTGGCAAGGGGACAGTCTTCAGGGTATAGCAAGCAAGGAAAACTCCTTTCTCATCCACAGCAGACACACCTCCTTCTGGACAGGAGAAGTTTCTTCTTTATCTGATTCCAATCACTCATTAGAGACACTGTCTTCAAGGAATATGGATGCCTCATGAAAGAAAAAAATTACATGAGCATTGGTAATTAAAGAAGAAAAAAGGTGAACGTAACATTTAAAAAAAAAATATTGGGAAACATTCCATTCCAAAAGTATTTAAATTTTTTTCTCTGTGCTGATTTTTTTTTTTAAAAAACAAACTGTAAATTTTGATTCCTTAGAAAAAATAGTATTTTTTTCTCTCCTTTTAAGGAAGGAAAATCCATTGCACAATGATCAACTAGAAACTCTTATCTCTGAGCTTTCACAGCCAGGGAGGGTATGTGATGTTACCCAGAAAGTACTTGGACTTGGCACTTGTATTTCAGTACTGTGAAGGATGTTTCCGGCTGGGCTCATACTCTATACATCATTCTTCTCACCAAGAGGCTAAAACAGCGTTTCATCACAGAATGGCCAAGACTGAGACCCGCTGAAAGAAGAACGCTCAACAAAAAGGAATTTACACAGCTCGAGCGCCATGTTAACAGAGTGTAAACAGCCTTTCTTATGTTAGCAAGAATTTTGTAGGCCTAATGAGAAAAAGAATCCTCCTAGAAACTTCTGGTATTTAAAGTGAAATCTAAGCAAGTGAAAGACACAGAATAAGGTCTCTGGAAATGTTATTTGTCAATGAAACATGGCTCAGGACAAGAAAGACATAAAATACTGAGAATTATCAGCAGAACCTAGAAGAAAAAATATTCAGACAAGGATAGACTGCTTGTAGTTATTCTAGAATAAGTACTACATATTTTGTGAGGAAGAATTGAAAGTTGACTATAAGACTTCATTGTATATACTTTGTGATAAATAAGCTTATGCGAATACTAAGCGTAATCTTAGGTATTTCAAAGTAATATATTCAGATTCTAATTTTAAGTAAGGATTTAAGCATTTTCTACTGACTTTTTCCCTTATAAAGCCCTATACCTTTCTGGTATTATTACCTATAGTTACACAGCACAGTCATAATTCTGTTGTTCAGACTGAAAAAAAAAAAAAAAAAACCAAAGTAAACAGCATCTTCTACAAAGTTCTGTCATAGTGAGACTTATTTATGTTTGGAACTTTCTTTTTTCTCTTTGGTAACGCTACTCAAAAAATTATTCCACTCGGTATATATAGTAAAAAGTTTTAAACGTGCTTTAAAAATATTTCTCAAAGTTAAACATAGAATAACCACATGGCCCAGCAATTTAATTCCTAGGTGGCATATACCTAAGAAAAATTTAAAAAACATATGTCCACACAAAAACTTGTGCACAAATGTTTAAAGCAACATCATTCATAGTAACCAAAAGATGGAAAAAACCCAAGTGTCTGTCAACAAATGAATAGATAAATAAAAGGTAGTATATCCATATAATGAAATACTGTATGTCAATAAAAAGGAATGTGGTGCTGATACCTGCCACAACATGGATGGACCTTGAAAACATTAAGTGAAATAAAAAGCTGATCAAAAAAGACTACATATTATATGATTCCATTGAGATGAATTTTCCAGACTAGGCAAGTCAATAGAGGCAGAGTAGATGGCTGACAGGGATGGGGAGGTCTGGGGAGTGGGAGAGGAGATTAGGAGGTGACTGCTAATAGATATGTGAGTTACTTTTGGGGGTAATGGAAACATTCTGGAATTAGATAATGGTGATGATTGCACAGCATTGTGAATATACTTAAAAACCACTGAATTGTATCCTTCAAAGGGGCAAATTTTATGATATGTGAATTATATATCAATTTAAAAAGATGGATTGTTTGCTGGACACCATGAATTCAGTTTGAATTTCCTTCATTAATGCTTCCATGAAGAGAAAGTTACTCATTTGATCAATTAAAGAGTGAAAGGGTAGTCAGACGATTGTACCTCTGTTTTACTTGTAGGGGTAGAGAAAAATGTCTAGGAGACATGTATTATACTAGGGTAGACAGATGGATGTAGTCTATTAGTCACTCTGAAGACCTTTTTTCGGCTGTGCAGCCTATCAGTGAATACAAATAAGTCATTGCCTAAGGTCAGTGAATCACATTAAATTCAGGGGGTGAGGAATCCTAAAATAAACAGTGGATTTATATTAAAAATAACACATTTGGCCAGGCACAGTGGCCCACACCTGTAATCCCAGCATTTTGCAAAGCTGAGGAGGGCAGATCACTTGAGCCCAGGAGTTTGAGACTAACGTGGGCAACATGGCAACACCTTGTCTCTACAAAGAAATACAAATATTTGCTGGGCGTGGTGGCACACACTTGTGGTCTCTGCTACTTGGAAGGTTGAGATGTGAGGATTACCTGAGCCCGGGAGGTTGAGGCTGCAGTGAGCAGTGATCACACGACCACATTCCAGCGTGGGTGGACAGAATGAGACTGTGTCTCAAAAAATAAAAATAAAAGTAAAAATAACACATTTGCAGAGTTTTGTGTGTATATGCATAGACATTATACAGGAAACCAATTTAAAATTTTTGTATGTTTCTGCTTTTATTCCTTCTGAGTGAAATATAGTGATACCAAAAAACATCTTTAAAACTACATGTGTAATTAAGTTCAATAGTTCCCTGTTCCAAACAATATGAATAAATTACATTCAGTTCAAGACAATCTTTTCATTACATGGTTTATTCCAGTGGCTTTGAGTATAAAGTGTATTTATTAAAACTCAATGGAGTTTTGTAACTAGCAAAGCCCCAAATATGCTCCTAACTATAACATGTGTTACTCAGTCTGCAGGTGGATGTTCTGAAGGCTTTTTTGTAGACCTTGGACTGTTTGTGTTTTACCATATGCTGCTGTTCCTCTGGCTCAAGATGGATTCCTGTGATCAATAATCAGAAAATTAGTGACAGTACTTGTGATGACATTTATTTTTAGCTCTTTGAAATGTTTATTTTTACTTCTTAATGTTTTTAAGTGCACTTAAAAGGTGTCTAAACATTGTTCCCTCCAGAAGCCAAAAAATAACTATTTTTACATAGTTACATCAAAACTCGTTTAAAAGTACAGGTGGAGCCCATGCATTTCTAGGCAGCCTAACACTTAAAAAGAAGACGAAAGAGTAACAACAAAACAAATCTAAAGCCTCTTCTCCAAAGAGATCAAGAACTGCAGGTATAAAATTAGGTCTTCTGGAAATAAAGCCCTCATCACTGCATTTGGAGGCTTTGTCCCCACTTCAGCCTAAATTCATTCTCCTTTATTGCCTTCCCTAATATGAAGCCTGCCAGTAGACAAGGTCCATCCATTTTTGTTTGAAAGACCTCACCATGAAATAAAAGATAAACAACAGCAGAGGGGACTCATAATTTATATCCTAGAAAATCAACCTAGTCCACTATTCTTCTTTATAAGAAGACAGCCAAAGATAATAAAAAACATAAATAAAACCAGCAGCACAAAATAATTAAAACAACAATCACTTTAGAAGAAACAGATAATTCAGAAAAAAGGAGAATGTTAGAAGAACCTAGTTATCATGAAATTAGCTTGAAAATTTGAGAGGAATTGCATGAAAATTTGAGAGGATATTGCATCCAAAAATAAGACTAAGAAAGTACAAAAGAACAATGGAGAACAAAATAAGATATTTTGTCTTGAAGATGCAATTGCAAAAATTTGGTAGACAGTTATGAAGATGAAACTAAGAAAGTCTCTCAGAACAAGAGAAAAAAGACAAAAGAGAAAAATTTTAAAAAGATAAACAGAGAGGTTCAGTCCCAGAAGCATGACATTGACCCAATATTCTGGGAAATAAAGAAAAGAGGGAATTGGAGTGGGAAGAAGTTAGCAATGGAAATATGCAAGAAAAATTTTCAATACTAAAGCACCAGAATTCTTTAGGGCCATTGGGTTCCCAGGATGCTGAAAAAATTTATATCTGAAATTTCAGAACATAAGGATTTTTTTTTTAAACTTTATAGTTAGGATGTAGGGAACACAACCATATTTATGATTCATAATGTTTAAATGAACCAGATTGACATCAGACGTCTCATCAACAATAAGGGATCTGAGAGACAATGAAACAACGCATTTGAAGCTCTGAGAAAAATTCTAGGCTTAGTCATTTGGCAAGAAATTATGATGGTAAAATATAGCTATTTTCCGACTTTCAGAAACTTTTTTATGTACTTCTCTAAGAAGGTTACTTGAAGATTTGTTCCAGTAAAACAAAGGTAAAAACCAAGAAAAAGACATGGTGGAAAAATACAGAAAAATAATCCAATTCTATTGAAAACAAATGCCAGCACACACATCAATTATATAAGAGATCTGGAATGCTAATCCCAAATTACAGTAAGGCACAATCAAGATGGAGACCAACAAGGCTATATCAGAGTTACTGTCTAAGATTGCAGGGAAAGGAGAGAAAGAACTAACACCAAGGACAAGAAATGAGACGGCAAAGGTACAGGAAATAAAGTTCATTCTGATTGTATGTGATTTTTCTAAGAGTACTGAAGACTGGATATTAGAACTGAACACTTTTGATAGGAAGAGACAGTGTTAACTAGAAATTACTATCTGAAAGCATGTGACAGCAAAAATACAAAATTAAGAGTGGCTGAAAAACAGTTTGTTCTGTTCTAAAAAGAAGTCCAATAGTCAGAATTTTAATAAAGAATTTCTATTAATTCATCAAAGTCCCAGGTTCCATCCAGCTATTTTCCTCTGCTGCCCAAGGGTATGATCCTTGTCATTATTGTCTGCATTCTACCCAGCAAGAAAAGTGGAGGCAAAGCACACAGCGCTTCCTCTGTGGAGATTTGCTCACCCCATTTCTATGTACATCTCATTGACTAACGGTCACATGACTGTACCTAAATGAAATTGGGTGTCACTGTGTGCCTGTGGAGGTTTGGGGAGGGGGCTGTCTATTTGTGAAGATAATGAAACTGGTAATTGGGGACAGAAATGGCCTTTTCCACAGACCTCAAGCAAAAGTTCTTTTGGTGGTAGTTTTTAAAATAGGTCTTAATTGGCATATTTTATTCCCTATTGAATTTCCATTAAAACTTACTGTATTTGTGAAGACACAGGATGCAAAGATTTTTAGAAAACAAATAGATTAGCTAAATCAAAGCATTAGAGTTTTTGCAGGGATCTGTGAATTGATAAGGATCTCAAATATTGTTATTAAATAAAATAATATTTACATATTACTATTCATATGGGCACACTTCTGATTCATAAAATACGATTTCACATAACTGAATTTATTTTAGCTTATTATTGCATTTTTCATCAATGTCTATTTGTATAAATAGAATTGTTGGGTATCATGGCTGTGGGGGCAGATTGTCATTTGGGGGCGATCTATGAAAATTTCTGGTTTTAGAAAAAGTGATCTCATACTAAAAAACTTCGGGAACTATTGTTATCAGATATTTTGGTAAAGATTTGTGTGTCATTTATTCTTGGCTTTGTTTCATAAGCTCTACCTTATCTTTTTGCCTGAATTCTTTCCCTTCTTCTAATTTTTATTATCATGTTGCAATATTTTATTGTTTGTAGGGAAACTTATATTGTTTTTGAAACAGGGTGGGTATAAGTATAAAATCCGATAATAGCTTCACCTTCTCTGCAGCCAGGTACTGGCTACTGGGGTCGATAACATTTTAATATCTAGGAATTGCAAAAGAACTCTCATCTAGCTGTATAAGGATTTCCAAGTTGCTGGGGCAGTGGCCTTTGGATGTATAATTGTCCTTTGAACCCATATTTAATTTTGCCCTTTTCTTGTTTGAAATGGCTTGAAATGTGCATCAATTTTCAACTGGCTTCTAGTTTCCTGGAAATCCTGGTTTCTTGTTAAACCCTTCAGTCTCTTCTCACACTCAGTGTGCCCCAGACTTGCAGTGCCTTCAGCTCTTCACCACCTTACTCATCATCTCTTTTGAATGCTTGGTTTCCCTCCATCACTTTTTCACTTTTGCTCCCTGGATATTTAACATTTGTGTTATACGTGGTCAGTTCTTTAAATCATTAGTGGTACTATTTGCTTGTTTCCCTTTTTTCTCCTACGATGGGGAGGAGATACTAAGTATTTTCCCCTGGAGATCTTTAGTTTTCTTTTACATTTATTTGTAGCCTTCTCTGGGGCTATTAAATGTAGACTTCCTCTCAGTTATCTTGAGTTTCTATGGATTAGCTTGTCAAAATAGCCAAACATAACTGACAAATGTGCAATCTTCATCTTGGCTTGGGTCAATCACCTGCTCTTTTATGAGCTGTACTGAGATCTTTGAAGTACTAGTTTCTCTGTCCACTGATGGCTGCTTGAAAAGATGCAGGCTGCCTGAGGTTGATGGCGGCATGGGCAAGTATCATTGCAAATAGCAGAGTATCTTGCCAAGGACTACTCATTGACCTTGTTTGGCTCTGAGAACAATGAGGTAAGGCTATTGAAATAAGTTTGAGATTGTGAAACACTAGATTACCATCAAAAACTTTAAAAATAGGATAATCTTTTTCAGCAGAGTATGTAAGAAATTTTCGTAAAAAGAAATGATTACCACTCTGTACAGACTGTGGATTTTCTTTTGGCTTAAGGAATTTGACATTTGCTGTAATGTACCAGAATCAGTGTTGATGGACCTAAGCTGAATGTAACCTCAACTGTGAATAGAGCCAGAACTGTGTAGAACTTCCAGTCATCTCCATAGAAATACAGAATGCATAGAACATACAAGGGTAAGAAGATGAATCATGTGGAAAGATATCCCGGCCCGCGGGATCGTCGAAGCAGGCCCTGGAGGAGGGAGTGGGAATTTGGGGGACAAGAGACACGAGAAATGGAGACAAGACAGTGCTCTGATCAAGTCTCGTTTAATGGCGGTAATGCAATGCCTTATATACACTTGGAGGGGAAGGGGTTGGGCCAGAGGCGGAGATGATCTCATCGCGGAGGGTGTGGCTAGGTAGGTATTGGTTTCTCTGGTCGGAGGTCATGTTGTGCCTGCGCTGTCAGTTGGTAATTTTCCCGGGCGCAGGATGGTGCCTGCGCTACAAAGTAACAATTTTCGCGGCGCGGGGGAAAAACAGGTGAAGAAAAAACAGGAAGAGCACCATCTTTTATGAGGTATTGATACAAAAGAGAAACAACAAATCTAGGGAGGAGGTAGAAGGTGGAAAGGAATAGAGCTCGGGCGTTTAATCATTAATTATTATTTGCTATGGCCGGGGCGCGCAGCTCCGGACAGAAAGAGAGTAAACATCTGGTATTAAATGTTTATAACTCCCTTTATACAGAATATGCAGATCGCTTTAGGTTAAGCAATTACTCAAGTGCTAATCAATAGTCTGGAAGTCCAAAGAAAGCCAGCTGGAGTTCTGATCAGGAAGTCCATATTCTGTAGGAGGCTAATAGAAGTGCTTCTGCTTTTTGTGTTTCAGTTAGCAACCCATATGGAAATGAGCAGATTGAGCAGAAATTTGCTTGTATTGGTGAAGATCATGGCTTATAAATTAGGATAATTTCACTGCTTAGTAAAAGTTTAAGTTTTCAGGAAAAATGATTTCTTTAAAAACATGTTAGAGACATTCTGCATATTTATATGCCTGTGGAATAAGAAACCAGTGAGGCCTTACCATACCCTTAAAAATGATCCCTAAATGGTCCTATGGCCAGCCATTGATTTACGAACTTTTCAGGTCATCTGGAGCTAACTATCAGGGTACTAGGCCCTGCTTCTGGAAGGTTGTCATAATTGGCTTCAGTTATTTTTTCATGTTGGTGGGGTGGCTGATCACTTAAAAGGACAATGCTGGCATTTCAGTGAAACTACAGTACAGGTTGTTTTTTGCCTGCTTGTTAATGAACGTTTATATAATTGTAAGTGTGGGAGAATTTTGTATGAGACTTGCTTTCGTTACAACTTGGCAGCTCAGTTTTACTGAATGGTTAGCTTCCAAATCAACCTAAGAAAACATAAGAACAAAGAATGTATTATTGGCTATGCCTATCATTTAAATGTTTACTATTTTAAATAACTAAAAACATGCCATTTTCTTTCAATTTTATTATATCTTTGATTATTAAAGGTGAACATTATTTGTGTTAGCCATGCGTATTTTTATTTTTCTGAATGTTCAGTTCATGCTCTTTGTTGAATTATCTTGTATATATTTTATCCACCTTGTTTTTACTATTTAGATTTCTGAGGTTTTACAATGGGCAGAAATGAAAAATTTTAGGTCTTTAAATCTAGTAATCTGTTCCTTTGTTTTTGAGTTTATGCTTTTCTTTTTCTTCTGTGAGTGACAAGTTTGCTTATTTAATTTTATTTTTTAATGTTATAATATTTGGTGTTTTTTTACATTTTTCTATTATTGTTTTGGAATTGTTCAGAACTGTTTCTCAAACAAATCTCCTTCTCATTCATTTGGAAGCCCTCATTTATTACTTTCTTGATTCTTACGTATTTGACAGTACCATGCTCTTCACCTCGTTAGAACTTCATAACATGTTAATATTTCATAGCGCTAAACTCCCTTCTCCCATTACTCTTCCTTTTCAAATGCTCTTCACTCTTCATCATTTATTCTTTCATATTAAGTCTAGAAATATTTCAAAAGAAGCCCCTTGACATTTTGATGTAATTACTTCATAATTATACATTTGAAAAGATCTAACATTTAATAATAGTCGATTTCCTCATCCATGAACAGGGAAAATTTCACCATTTGTTCATGTTGTTTAAATAAATAACTCAGAAAGGACATTCATGGTTCTTGCTCATTTGTTTACAAAGACCATTTCTATATATTTTTCGTTCTTGTCTACTGTTTTTGTTCTATCTTATTTTTTAACCAGCTATTGCTGACATGCCAAAGAGTGATTGCTTTTTTGATTTTATCTGGTATCTATCTCATTTACTGAAATTTCTTAGGAAGTCTAATAACTTTTCAGTTGATTATCTTGAATTTTCTGGGTAGACTAGCAAAATTCTTTTTGCTTTATATTTTGACAATAGTTGAAAATCCTAGAAAAATTCAAAATACTGGGATTATGAGCATCCTTTGTCTATTCCAGATTTTAATGTATGGGCTGCCTAATGGTTCCTCTATCAAGCAAGAAAATGGTCATTTTAGGTAGATTAATGTTTTTGCATATAAATAACATGCTTTTTCATCCTGATGCTAACAAAAATTTACATCAGAAATGGGGCTGACTTTTATGAAAATGATTTTTAGCAGCTGTTGAGGTAATCAAATGTTCTGTGTGTTTGTTCTGGGTCTCTTGATACATTACATAGAGTCCCAATTATTATTATTATTATTATTATTATTATTTTTTTTTTTTTTTGAGACGGAGTCTTGCTCTGTGCCCCAGGCTGGAGTGCAGTGGCGCGATCTCGGCTCACTGCAAGCTCCGCCCCCCCGGGTTCACGCCATTCTCCTGCCTCAGCCTCCCAAGTAGCTGGGACTACAGGCGCCCACCACCTCGCCCGGCTAATTTTCTTGTATTTTTAGTAGAGACGGGGTTTCACCGTGTTAGCCAGGATGGTCTCGATCTCCTGACCTCGTGATCCGCCCGTCTCGGCCTCCCAAAGTGCTGGGATTACAGGCTTGAGCCACCGCGCCCGGCCCCAATTATTAAACCCCATTGATCCAAGGAGATGTTATCAAAGTTAAGACTCAGTGAACCCAGCATACATAACTTTATTAAATCTCTCATATAGAGATCATAATATATATATAACAAAAAGAAATTTTACTGACATGTTTCTTTTTCTTAAACAGCTCCTCAATCATATCAGATATCTAGAAAACAAAGTTGACTTTTTTTTTTAATATTAAGGCTGAACTTTCCCCACCCTTTATTTATTTATTTGTTGCCTTAGGCTCGGAAATGGGTATTTAGCTTGGGAAGATTTTTCTCTTTTCAATTATATGTGGAAATTTTACTGTTTCACAAATGACTTGCCAATGTTTTTCTTTCACATAGCTTATTCCTTCTCATACCGGTTTCAGGAAATTATCTGTGGCCAACAGTGTTTTGTTGTTTTTGTTAGCATGTGACTCACGTCCTCTGTCTTCCTTCCTTCATTTAGTTTTTAAAAAGCTTAAAGGAAAAGATCAAGGGATTGAGTCTATGTAGCAATGACAACAATTGAAAAAAATAAATGTGTAAAAATCATTATTTAACTAATAATCTTGAATTTTGTACAAACGAATTACATGTAACCAAGGTATTTTGTGAGCTATCAGGGACTTAGATTGTTATCTTTTAAAATTGAAGTTTGCAGGCTGAGGTTGTTAATACCATCTTTTTAGGGAAAGTCCACGTTAATCATATTTTTCTTGGGGCTCAGCTTTTGTGTCCCTTGGCTGTAGCATTCTGTACAAATTCATTATAAGTGAAGGAGATGAAGAGAGTCAATCAAGGTTTTAGAACATCCCTTCACTAGATAGCATAATGAGAAAGCCTGAAGACTAGCTAGTATAATGAGAGAACCTGCATGGTCACAGATACATCATCGTTGCAGAGTACAAAATACCTTTCTTAAACAGACACTTGTATCATTTAGTCATGGACCAAGCATCTAGAAGATATTTCATGGGTAGACTATATATACGAGCAACTAGTATTTGAAAATAGTTTTGATTAAATCCATTAAAACTCTGGGACATGAAATAGGAGAATCTGAACTGTTACTAAAACTGAGAAGTCAATCATATTATGAGAAAAAGAAATTCAACATTGTTACTTATTTTTTTAACCTGATTACAGTCTATAGTTTAAAAACAGTAACAACTTCTGGGATGCTATGTCAACCAATGAAAAAAGGGAAGACAAATGTGGTTTTGAATCCCCTCTGCCATTTATCTATGTGATTGGACAAGTTAACCTCATTCATTTTCAGTTTTTGTACTGGTAAAGTACAGATAATGATAAACATCTATCTCATGGAATTGTTTTAAGTTTTTCATGAATCTTTGTGTATAAATATGCATGTGCGTATGTTTACATATGCATATATATGTATGTGTGTGCATGTGTATATATATATTCTCCAGTCCGTTGCTATTCAAAGAAGTTCCAAACTAGCAGCATGGGCATTACCTATGAACTTGTTAGAAATAAAAATCTCAGCTCCACCTAGACCTAATGATAATCAGCATTTTAACATGGACCCTCCAGAAGCTTCCTTTTCACATTAAGTATAAGAAGTGCTGCCCTGCCTAGCACAGGGCCTAGCATGGAGTGGTGTCCAGTTAGTGTAGTTTTCTTCCTTTCAAATTAAATGAGTCTTAACCATGAACTTGACTGCCTTTGACATAAAAAGAAACAAAAGCAACCCGACAGTAACAACTATAACCATGAAATACAAGATTGATATATTCTCTCATTTCAGCTTATTTTTGGTAGTCCTTCCAAACAGAATATATCTATATCTATATAGATATATATGCCATTTTCTTCTCTTTAACATTATTTATGCTGACCTCTTGGAACAGAAGGTTAAAATTGAATTTTGAGTAAGACACCAAGACAAAATAGAGGTGAATTTCACAAGACAGATCCTAAATGTAGAATTCACCAGTTCCGTAATTCTTGGACCCTTCACCAGCTGGAGGCTATAAGACTGAGGCAGAGTATGGATTGGAAGAGAGCGGATTTCAGGGGAGAAGATACCTTTGGAGAAAGCTATGTTGTGAGCTATACACCTTGGAGGCAGCGTGCCTGCTCCCTATCATCAAACCTAATGATGAGGCTTCCAAGGACACTTGGGCAATTTCATATTACTCCTGCATTGAGGCTTTTGGTAGCGTGGCTCCCAACAGGGCTATGTAAAGGGTGAAAGATGCTAGCTGCTGCTGGTAATGAAGCCAGTAGAAGAGCAATGTTGGGATTTGCCTGTACTTCTCAAAACTTTTGGGGCGAGGGATGTTTGTTTGCCATGGAACCAGTGCTGTGCTGAAAAACTGATTCTTAAACAACAACAAGAACAAAAATCCACAAAAGCGATCCTCTTCCCATCCTCAATTTTTAGCATTTATCAACTTCTGGCAGTGTATATAGGAAAGTTATAACCTACCTGAAGCTGTTAATTTGACATCATTAAATGTGGAGTTGGGCAGAAATAATCACAATCGACTCTATTGAGCTCGTAAGAGCTGGCTCCAGCACGCAGAGAGCTAAAGACTTAAAGTGACTGTAAGACTGTTTATTATCCAAGAGTCAGTCTTTCAGCTGGTGCTAGAGGAAACTGCTCCCATTGAATAAAGTTTAGAGGACAATCGGGATAAAAATGTCATATTTCAATTAACTCACATATCATGCTGGGTCAGTATAGTAGTTATACACATATAATACTTTCAAGTTTCAGCTGCCAGCTAGAGATTTAATCTGTAGGTCAAACTTCATTCCACACTGGGTATTCTCTGATACTGCGTTAACAATTTAGATGTGTTTTGTAGCATCTTGTATAGTAAATCCTTAACACTTATTATGCTCTTGTGAACTCTTGACTTTTTCCTGATGCTTGTATAAATGTTCTCCTAAGACTAAAGACTATTTCTTGTACTACTTTTTTTTTTTTTTTTTTTGAGACAGGGTCTGGCTTTGTTGTCTAGACTGGAGTACATTGGTGCTATCTCAGCTCACTGAAACCTTCCCCACCCCCTACCCCCCACCCTGCCAGCTCAAGGAATCCTCCCAGCTCAGCCTCCCAAGTAGCTGGGACCACGGGTGTGCACCACCACACCTGACTATTTTTTTGTGTTTTTAATAGAGACCGGGGTCTCACCATGTTGCACAGGCTGGTCTTGAACTCCTGAGCTCAAGTGATCCACCCGCCTTGATCTTCCAAAGTGCTGGGATTACAGGCATGAGCCATCATGCCTGGCCTATTTCTTGTACTTGATGTAACTTTTCTTTCTCCACTAAAACCTTCCAACCTTCATTTCCTAGTAAAGAATATGGCTGACAGCTGCTTGTTAAAAGAATGGAATTAAATTTTTATTTTCAGTGACTTTTTTTTTGTTTTGTTACTAAAGCAGAAATAAATTTAAAAAGCACATCAAAAGAGGAGAAAGACATTTCTTGTTTAAGCCTGGCAAATTTGGCCCCTTAATATGGAGCATATTACAGGGAAAGAGGATATTTGCAAACCTTTTTATGTTGTATTCTTGAAAATGTCATGTTTGCAATCTAAATGGCTACTGAAGATATAATGTTAGAATTTCTTGAGTATGTTAGATCAAGTTGCCTTCCTGATAGTAGCAAGGTCAGTGCTGTGTGCCTAGCCTTCCATACATAGTAGGTACTTAACAATATTGGATAAAGTTCTCTTACTTCTTCCATAATGAGAGACTGAGACTATAATAAAATAAAAGTAAATGTACATATTTAACAATAATCACCAGAATTCTTCTTAGAAAGAATTGGAAATGTTACTTCAAGAGCCCTTCCAGTTGGAAGTTCGATCCTCAGATCTTTGATATTGGCTGGCACCAGGGTTCCGGGGAAAAGGCAGGCAGTGCCTATAGCTATGGGAGACAGGGAAAGAACCTGTTACTTCTTCAGAGAGGGAGAAGGGCAATGACAGAACATATAAAATGAAGCATGGAGAGAAAAACCAACAAGAGGATGAGAGCTAGGATTACATAAAGTGAAAGGCCAGTGGCAAGCCTGGTGGAGATGTAACCAAATGAAATTTTAAGATAGATGATACCTATTATTTCATTTGAAGCTGATTTTTGTGGCTGGAACATGAACTCTTTTCTGCTGTGTTCCAGGAATCATTTAACAAAGTCTACCATATCCTCAAATTCTTTTTTTTGTTTTGTTTTTATTGAGATGGATTCTCTCTCTGCCCGGGCTGGAGTGCAGTGGCGCCATCTCTACTCACTGTGATTCTCCTGCCTCAGCCTCCTAAGTAGCTGGGATTACAGGTGCCTGCCACCATGTACGGCTAATTTTTTGTATTTTCAATAGAGATGGGGTTTCATCATGTGGGCCGGGCTGGTCTCCAACTCCTGACCTCAGGTGATCCACCTGCCTCAGCCTCCCAAAGTGTTGGGATTACAGGTGTGAGCCCCCGCGCCCAACCAATATGCCCTTGAATTCTTATTGTGTTTGCTTATTTATTTGTTCTGTAGAAATCAGAGAAGATTTATTTCAAGTTGAGGTTGGAACAGAAGAGAGAGAGCAAGTGTGAAAGCAGAATTCTAGATCAAGAAGCCACAGAGATAAAGATCTTCACCCTCTTTCCCCATGCCTTATGAGCGGGTAGAGAACATGGGGTGATTTTATTTTTTATACTTACAAAACCCATGGACTTGTTTGGAAGTGAAATGATAAGTGAAATTAATGGAGTGTTGTGTAACAGATATTTGGGTTACAATCTCTTTATTGCCTACGTTTATATTTTGGTTTGACAGTTCTTCCTTTTGAAGAAGATCTCTAACAGACTTACTATAAATCCCATGCATACATCAGTGCAGCCTTTTTCTTAAATATTCTTGAGGTCAAAGTATTAGGAATTAGGAAACAGTTTTCTTGGGAAAAAGTTAGCCCAAAGAACATCTTGATTCATCAACTTGAATGGGAAAATTTTTGTGCAGCAATTTAATGGCGGTGAATAATTATAATCAGCTGTCCATATTGGCAAGTATGGCAAAATGCCTGACATCTGGATCTGCATGGCACAACATCAAGATCTTCACACACCCAAAATTAGGAATGGATGAGTCAGAGTAATCCAGCATTATTGTGCATATACAATAAAATTATCGTAACATAAAAACTATTCACTATGAAGAAAAAAGAACAAGACTTTTTTGTAAGCTACTCAGTATTTTAAAGCTAAAAATGAACTTTCTAGATTAAATATTTCTATCTATCTTGTCAGTCTTGTTGTTGTTTAAATAGCCACATCATATGTCAGAAGACTGACAATGCTAAATGGTGGCATGACTAGCTGGATCATATGGTAATACTATGTTTAGTTTTATAAGAAATCGCCAAACTCTCATGCAAAGTGGGTATATCATTTTGCATTCCCACCACCAATGAAAAGTTATTGTTGTTCCACATCCTTGCCACCATTTGGCATTGTCAGTCTTCTGGATTTTGGTCATGCTGATTAGTGTAGTAGTATCTCATGATTTTAATTTGTATTTCCTCGATGACACATGCTGTGGAACATCTTTTCATATGCTTACTGACCATCTAAATGTCTTCTTTGGTGAGGTGTCTCTTAAAGTCTTTGGTCCATCTTTTAATTGGGTTGTTTGTTTTCTTATGGTTTTAAGAGTTCTTATATATTTTGGATAACAGTCTTTTATTAAATATATTTTTGCAAACATTTTCTCCTAGTCTGTGGTATATCTTTTTATTTTCTTTACAGTATCTTTCACAAAGCAGAAATTTTTAATTTTAATGAAGTCCAGTTTATTAATTGTTTTTTTTCATGGATTGTGCTTCTGGTGTCATCATCAAACCCAGTGTCATCTAGATTTTTTTCTATGTTATCGTCTAAAAATTTTATAGTTTTGTGTTTTATAGTTAGGTCTGTGGTCCATTTTAAGTCAATATTTGTGAAGAGTACAGAGTTTGTGTACAGACTCATTTCTTTATATATGGATGTTCGGTTGTTCCAGCATCATTTTTTGAAAAGACTATCTTTTCTCCATTGTATTATCTTTGCTTTTTTGTCAAAGATCAATTTACTATATTTATGTAGATCTACTTTTGAGGTCTCTGTTCTGTTCCATTGATCTCTTTGTCTATTTTTCAACACTATTACGTTGTCTTGATTATTATAGCTTTAGAATGAGTTGCAAACTCAAGTATTGCAAGTCCTCCAGTTTTGTTCTTCTCCTTTAATGTTGTTTTGGCTATTCTGAGTCTTTGGCCTCTCCATATAAACTTTAGAATTGGTTTGTCTATGTCTGCAAAATAACTTGCTAGCATTTTTATTGGGAATGCATTGAATCTACAGATCAAGTTGGAAAGAACAGATATCTTAACAATATTTAGTCTTCCTATCCATGAACATGCAATATCTCTACATTTATTTAGTTCTTCAGTTTTTTTTCATCAGAGTTTGGCATTTTTCCTCATATGGATCTTGTACATATTTTGTTGGACTTATACCTATTTCAGTTTTTTGGTGCCAGTGTAAGTGCTATTGTGTTTTGAATTTCAAATTCCACTTATTGCTGGAACATAGAAAAACAATTGCTGTCTGTATAATAATCTCGTATCCTGCGACCCTGCAACAATGGCTTATTAGTTCCAGGAGACTTTTTGTTGTGAATTGCCCCCCTCTCCAAATTTTCTACATAGACAATAGTGTCATCTATGAAAAATGGCAAGTTTTATTTTTTATTTTCCAAACAGTATACTTTTTATTTCATTTCTTGCCTTGTTGTATTAGTTAAGACTTTCCAGGACAATGTTGAAAAGGAGTGGTGAGAGAGGACATCCTTGCTTTTTTCCTGACTTTAGTTAAACAGCTTTTCATCATTAAATATGATACTAACTGTAGGTATTTTTGCAGTTATTCTTAAACAACTTGAGGAAACTCCCCTGTACTGCTACTTTATTGAGGGTTTTTATCATGAATGGGTATTGAATTTTCTCAAGTGCTTTTTCTGCATCTATTGATAAACAATATGCTTTTCAGGTGCACATGAAACATTTACCAAGATAGAATGTGTATTGGGCTATAAAATATGTCCCAACACATAGAAAAGAGTAAAATCATACAGTTTGCTCTCTGATCACAACAACTAAATGGAAAAAAACTAGCCAAAAGAGATATGAAATGCCTTCAAATATTTGAAAATTAAACAACACTTTTCATTAAAACAACACAAGGTCAATGAAGAAAAATCACGAAGTCAACTAGAAAATGTTTGTAATGAAATGACACCTAAAACACAGAATATCAAACTTTGAGAGATGCAGCTAAAGCAGTGCTTAGATTAAAAATTATAGTTTTAAATGTTTATTTGAAGAGAAGGAAGTAGGCCATGCACAGTGATTCACGCCTGTAATTCAAGCACTTTGGGAGGCCAAGCTGGGTGGATCACTTGAGGCCAGGAGATTGAGACCAGCCTGGCCAACATGGTGAAACCCTGTCTCCGCTGGGGAGGGAAAAAAAAAATTAGCCTGGTGTGGTGATACTCACTTGTAATCCCAGCTACTGAGGACCCTGAGGCATGAGACTTGAACCATGGGGGTAGAGGTTGCAGTGAGCCAAGATCGCGTCACTGCACCCCAGCCTGGAGGACAGAGCAAGACTCTGTCTCAGAAACAAACAAAAAAAAAGTAGAAGTAAGTATAAAATAAACTCTCTAAGCCCCATACTTAAGTAGGCTAGAAAAGAGAAGGGCTACTTAAACCCAAAATAAGTAAAAAACAAAACAAGGCCAGGTGGGGTGGCTCACACTTGTAATCCCAGCCCTTTGGGAGGTCAAGGTGGGTGGACTGCCTGAGGTCAGGAGTTGAGGTCAGCCTGGCCAACATAGTGAAACCCCTTCTCTACTAAAAAATACAAAAAATTAGCTGGGTGTGGTGGTGGGCACCTGTAATCCCAGCTACTCAGAAAGCTGAGGTAGGAGAATCACTTGAGCCTGGGAGGCAGAGGTTGCAGTGAGCCGAGACTGCGCCATTGCATTCCAGCCTGGGCAACAAGAGTGAAACTCCGTCTCAAAAATCAAAACAAAACAATAAAGATCAAAATTAGTTAATTAAATATCAATGAAACAAAAGCACATTCTTTGAAAAGATCAATAAAATTAAAAATATATAGGGGTCTTCATAAAGAGAAATGAGAAAAGACAAATTACTAATATGAAACATGAGTCACTACAAATCCTAGGGACATTTAAAAAAGGATAACCAGGAGAAGTCAGCAAACCCTTTATACCTTAACCAGACAAAAACATAAATATAGTATAGGCCAATATCCTTTATGAACATAGGTACAAACACTCTTTAACAAAGAATCAGGCAATATACAGAGAAGATACTATGGGGAAGTTGGATTTATTTCAGAAGTGGAAGATTGGTTTCATGCTTGAAAATCAATCAGTGAAATTCACAGAATTAACAAAGGTGAAAAATTCTTCATAAAATTATCTCCATGGATGTAGAAAAACATTTGATAAAATTTAACATTCATTATAAAAGTTCCCAGCAAACTATGAATTAAGAAAAACTTTGTTACCTGAAAATGTATTTAAGGCATCTGTGAAAATCCTGTAGCTAACATCATCTTTAGAGGTAAAAAGTTAAATGCTTCCTCCTCTAAGATCAGAAACAAGACAGAAAACGAACTCTTAACTCCTATTCAACATTTTAGGGGAGTTCTTACCCAGTGCAATAAGGCAAAACAACACTTCAGATTTAAAAGAAAGAAGTAAAATTGTTTTTTATTTGTAAACAATATCAACTATGTAGAAAATCTGATAAAATAGACAAAAATGTTGTTAACATTGACAAGTGAGTTTAGGTTTAGCTATCTGTAAGCAGCAGTAGCAGCTTACCCTAACTGTGATTTGAAAGTAGAAATAACAGAATCCTGTTTATTCAAAGGCTGGTTCTCCAATGACTACTTACCATTCTTCATTTGGTATCTAATTTTGAGTATACCATATCCCATGTGCACACCACAATTGAATTAGCTTTTTATCTATACAGAAGTTCTCAACAACCTGACCTCAATCCTTGTGGATTGTTAGCTGTGTAGATTAATTAGCTGACATAAACATTTGGTAGAAGATGTGATGCATATACTTTGGGTTTATGAAATTTAGTTCATATCATACTTCTAATCCCAGAACTAGATATTAATTGATATTTATATTTTGAGGGGAAATGCAGTAGGATATTAATTTATTAAAGATAGAATTTCTGATAGTGAAAGTTATAATTTCCCACTTTTGAAAACATAGACAAAGCATTATTTCTGGAATAGAAATCAACATGTTGGTATTTTTTTAATAAGCAGCATTTGCACTTAGTATTTTGGCCAATGCCAGATCTCGAAGTTAGGAATATACTTAAAACACACAACTTGGGAGAACGCAGCATGGTGTTATCATAACCAGCAGAAAAATGTCTTCATTACTTAGTTGCATTGATACTTGTTTATTTGCATCATTACTCAAATAGAACATTTTAAAGGAGACTAAACTCCAGACATCTGTGGACATTCCCTGCATCTGTTTCTGAAAATAATCACTGTGCATTTATTGTTTACATCAATTGTCATGGAGTCTCACTCAGTATTTATATATTGTAAATCTGCCAAGCTGCCTTAGAGTACATGATCATCACATTTGAAGGGATAAAAAACTAAAGATGAGAGTTAATGGTTAGAAATTGATAGAGTTAAAAGTTTCCTTGTGGGAATGAGATGAAGGATTTTAGAACCTACCAACAAAAAGAGATTAGTGCCTTGTCATTTCATTACTTCTATTTTATTGCAGCATATCCATATATCCATGAAAGTATGAATCAGATTTAAATGCAGAGAATGAAAAGCATGGTAGCATTTATAAATATTTGAAGGGTGTAAATGTCATGAAGAAGCAAACTTTAACATATAAAATGAAAAAAGGGTGGAACTTGGAGCACAGCCATATATTTAAGGCAAATAGAAGTGTAGTTCAAGTATGTAGAAGAAAAATTGTTTCATGAATAATCATTTATACTATTTTGATTTAAAATTCAATATATTAAAGGACATGCTATTTTTCCTTATGTATATCCCTAAGGTCTCCTCTTACTCTTTAAATTTTAAAGAGCTCTGGCCCATTTAGAAGTAAACAGCTAAGTGAAACAGACATTTGAACCTCACAAAGCTAAACTATAGCAGATTAATTGGGCATCTCACCATAAAATATTCCACATGAATAGAAAAAGCTTTTTGAAGATAAAGTTCTGGTGCCATTGTTAATGAGACACTGGAATGTTTACAGAAGGGGGGAGAGTGGCAGTTTGACATATTTCATGACTAGATAAAACCTATTTCCTTGTGTATAACACAAGCAAATAAATAAGGCATTATTTTCACACATTTTCAGAAATACCTGTCAGCAGGTGTCTTTAACAAAAGGCTTTTTTGTGTCTTCACTTTTTTTCAGAGTTAATAATTTGTTTACATGCCCTTCTTTTTTCAATATCCTGTAGCTTCTGGTGAACCACTGTACCTCTATAATTGCTTATCATTTTATCTTAAAAAATTCATGAAAAGTGAATGAGCAACTGAAATAAAAATACAATAGGATCTTATATGTGTCTACCTACAAGGCTTTGTTTCTCTTTACTATAATATGTTGGAAATCATGGCAACAGCCAAACTAATTTCGACCATAAAATGTTCTAACCTGAGCAGTTAAAGAGGAAGCCCCCATCATTCAAGTCAATTCAGCCATATCTTGATTCTATAAATATATTTAGTTACGTTCACTTTTCCATGAGATTGATGTTACAATAAATTTGATATGAAGAAAAAAATTATTTAGATTGCTTAGAAGGATGTATGTGTCCATATGTTACTAAAGATGAAGGGCTAGGCCCCTTTGATTTTTTTCAGCATTATCTTCTGTGATTTATTTCTTATGAAATAATATTGTTTTCAGTGTGTTGAAGACACCACTAAATGGTAATCTTGTTAGTGCAAAGGGTCTGGAGCATTTAGAGTTGTTGGCCAACATTTTGTATAATTTAGTATGTTGGTAACAAATTTCTGTATGAGCCACCCGACATTTGGAATAATACTGTCTTATTAAAAAAAAAAAAAAGATACATCTTGTAACTGGAAGCTATAAAGACTGAGTTTTTCTAAAGTAGGGGTGTGCAAACCTGCTAACATTTCAAATCTGGCCTGTCAGGTTAATAATAAAGTTTTGTTAGAACACAGCTATGTCCATTTATTTAGATTAGAGTTAAATAGTTTCAACAGAAACAGTATCGCCTACACAACCTAAAATTTTGATTATGAAACAATTTAAAGAAACAATTTTTTTACAGAAACAATTTACCAACTTCTGCTCTAAAACATTAGAGAATTAGTAATTTAAGTTGCAAACTAACAAGAGAAATGGACTTAAAACTTTTAACAATTTGGTGTTTGGATTCCATTTTTGCCTGACCTGTTCTTGCCTTGGATTTAAAATGCAAATTTTGCAAATGCATTAATAGCCAGTTTTTATGTTAAGTTCTTAGAACCTACTTGATACACAAATTCTGTTCCTATAATCAAGACTATTAGTAGTTAAAGCAGAAAGCAGTCTTAACACGGTTCTTGGCAGAGTTCTCTGAGAGGTGGAAGAGTAAAGTAGAGGGGTAGTTGCACCTCAAACCTACTGGATCCTAACAAGAGCAGAAACCTCTCATAATAAGTCAGTACAGAATTCACTGAACATTCAAAGGTAGTTTGTGGAGAGTCCTTTGATCCATCAGTCATCCTAACTCCCGTGCTCGAGACATTTTTGTTATGTGCTCAAGTATAGTAGGAGAAAACATTTTCAGATCAATGAGAAATAGTTACTTCAACTGTGGCCTAAGAAATATATCCAGGGTGATAATAAAGAGAAACTCATTGGGAAGCTTTCTGTAACTCTTTTTTTTTTTTTTTTACTTAAAATATGTTTCTATTAGTTGCTATTCAAATTGTTATATTTCTAAATCTCACTGACTAGATGTGTAATTCATATAGTTCTAGGAAAATGACCCGAAAAAAACCCTCTAAACCCAAATCATGTAAGTCATCTCTGTGTGTAGCTTTGGAAAATATCATTAAGGATTCTTCTATTTAGATTTTTTGAAAGAAGTCAGTATTCAGATTGGTGCCCAGTATATATAGAATGTATAATTTATAGTGTTCAATTGATATCAGACATCAAACAATCTTCAAGTATCTGTGTTGAAGGAGTATGACTATTAAGACATACAAAGTCCTTTTTTTTTTTTTTTTTTTTTAAAAAAGGAACCAAAACAGAAAATTAAGTTTTAAAATGCATGGGAACTTAGTATCTTGCAACACTTACTGCAAGGAATTTTATAGCCAGGAGTGCGAGATAAGCGATCCTTCTGCTTGGTTTCCCAAAGTGCTGGGATTACAAATGTGAGCCACTGTGCCTGGCTGCATTATCTTATTAAATTGTCCCAAGACCATGATTACTCCAATATTATAAATGGAGGCTTATAGAGGTTAAGTAATAAATAAAAATTCAAGGAATGGTGTTCACTTCTCCAGAGATTATTAGAGAGCCTGTAGCTCTCTACACCTGTAGCTCTCTACATCTGAAGCTATGCCTTAAATCAGCCCACCAGCATTCAGGAGATCTAGTTCAAAAAAAAAAAAAAATCCATGATAAAGGGCAACTGACAAACTTCTAGTGAGAGCATCCTTTGGTTCCCAAACCAATGCTTTATTGTGGATCTTATGATTATTTAACTTAAAATTTGCATATAGAGTTTTTAGAACTCTAACATGTTTTGAATATTAAAATAATTTATAAAATGAATTAGGAGTATTTCCTCTTTTATGATCTGATATTATTTACATGACATTTGAATTGTCTGTTTTATTTTTTGAAGTATAGATGGAACTAAGTCAGAAAACCAAGTGGTCCTTGTATGTTTTTTACAAGAGGAATTTTAACAAGTGTAATAATATCTTTGGTAATTGGTCTATTCATGCTTTCTACTTCTTGGGTCAAATTTGGTAATTTATATTTTGGAGATCTGTTAAAATAATGTATTGTTATACAATATGATTAAGTTTTGTTCTAAGAATGCAAGAATTTTCAACATTGGGAAACCTGTTCAATGCAGTTCATTACAATGAACATGTTGAGGGATAAAAATCCAAATGTCCATAGAGTAGATGCTTGTAGAAGTAATTGCCGGTTGTCCTTCAGTATCCCTTCTTCGCATCTTTAAAGATAATAAAATCCCAATTTTAGCTGGCCACATGATTTCCCAGAATAAAGACTTTCTCAGACTCTCATGGATTTACTCATAGCCGTATCACTAAATTCTGACCAATGTAATGCAAGCAAAAGTAGCATATGCATCTTTTGGCAATGTTTGTCCAGAAAGGGGATTTGCCCTTGATTTTTTCCATTTTCTTCTTCCTGTTTTCTAGAATTAAAACATGACAATTGGCCCTGAAGCAGCCATGGAGCCACAAGTTGCTTGGAGAGGTGGCAGAACAGGAGAAGAGGAGCCTGGGTGCCAATGGTTGTGGCTCTGTCTTATAGCCCTTGACTTACTACATTTATACAATACAGAGGAGTTTCTATTTGTTTTAAGCCACTGCTACTTTCAGTTCTCCATTTCTCACAGCTGAACTTACCCTATATGACAACTATTGGCACTCAGGTTCCTCCTCTCCTGTTCTGCCACCTCGACAAGATGGGGTCTCCTTATGTTGGCCAGGCTGGTCTCGAACTCCTTGGCCTCAAGCAATCCTACTACTTTGGCATCCCAAAGTACTGGTATTACCGGTGTAAGCCAAAAAATAATAATTTTAAGTAGTTGGAAGGCATATTATATTCTTAGATGGAAATACTTACCAATATTATAAAGATACCAGGGTTCTATTTTTATAAACATATAAATACAATGCAATTCCTATTAAAATGCCATAGAGTTTTCTGTACTCAATTTCCAAAAATGATACTTTAAAATTTTGGGGGCCAGGCATGGTGGCTCACACCTGTCATCCCAGCAATTTGGGAGGCCGAAGTGGGCAGATCACCTGAGGTCAGGATTTCGAGACCAGCCTGGCCAACATGGGGAAACCCCATCTCTATTAAAAATATAAAAATTAGCTGGATATAGTGGCAGGCGTCTGTAATCCCATCTACTCAGGAGGCTGAGGCAGGAGAATTGCTTGAACCCGGGAGGCGGAGGTTGCAGTGAGCCAAGATGGCTCCACTGCATTCCAGCCTGGGTGACAGAGCGAAATGCAGTCTCAAAAAAAAAAAAATAATAATAATAATATAAATTTTTTTGGAAAAATGAATCCTCAAGAATCACCAATATTTTTGGGGAAAATGAGGTTAGAGTTGTCTTACAAAATATTATAATATAGATGAGAACTACTTATGAAATCAGTATGGTTTGGCATAAGCATAGAAAAATACATCAGTGGGGCACAATAGAGAGTCAAGAAACGATTATATGTAAAAATGTGCTTTAGTGGGAAATCTATGATTTATTAAGTTGCATTAAACAGTATCCTTCTGAAAGAAAGTAGGACCCCTAATTTCCATGTGTTCCATACCATGAAGGGCTCCAGCTCATTTTTGTAAACACTCCAAACCCCATTTTCAAACTCCATCCACATTCTGTGGAAGCAGCCAACCCTTGGCTCTCTCGTGGACTTAATGGGTATGTGCTCCTACAGCCTTGCCTGCCCTTAGAAGGACAAACTCAGGGAAGCGGGCCCTCACAGAGCCTATTTGGGGGGCAGTTCTGATGATCACAGGACTTGCAGTAGAGTCTACACTGGAATGGGAATAGATAAATGGACTCAGAGAAGTCACAACCTTTAGCCCTCCAGACTTCTCTCCATAAAGAGGCACATGGCTAGAGGAAAACCAGATCAGACTAAAGAGTGTGAACTAGAGCAGGGCAACTCTTGCCTGGGTCTCAGTGGAGTGGTGTCACCATATTCTTTTTCCTTTTGCCATTACAAGTACAACAACCTCTCCCTCAGCCAGAATATAGGAGTAAAGATAACTTTGAGCAGAAATACGGCTGACCTAAAATGGAAAGATAATATTTATTTTTGGGTGTTATAGTGGCATCACTGCTAGCCATTCCTTACTAATACATATGTATATCTTTGTATTGTACATATGTCTGTACATGGAAGTTTATCAACTAGTTTGTTCATCTAAATGACATATGGCTAAATCTAAAAGGACATATGCCTGTGGGTATTTGTACACAGGGAAGTACATGAAAAGATGGGTGCTAAAATGTTAATGGTGAGTGTTTAAACGTGTGGGGGTGGGATATCACGTTTTTACTTTCTTTCTTGGAACTTTATGTCTTTTGAGTTTTCCAAATGATTGTTATTTAAATAGCAACAGAAAAAGAATGAATCCATTTCATTATAGAGGAAAAGAAAAGATTAAGCCTGGAGAATGTTGGCCAGTTTCTCTCCTTGAATTGGACTGACTTCCTTCTCATCCCAATGATTGTGACCTCTTTTCTTCTGGTAAAATGCGGTTTGTTCCCAGAGTTTACCTAGATTTCAACAGTTTTATAGGATAGACGTCATGAAGTTTTCCCCAGTTTCATTAAATGGATTGGCTAATTCATGAGAGAAGGACACCACAATAATTAAGCTCTTACTGTGTGCTATGGATGTTAGCCTTGTGCTGGGGCCATATCTGGGGCTGGTGTGTTGATTGGGTTACCTACTGTAAAGGGTTCATGATAATGGTCACATCCTTCTTTCAAACTGATTTCACAATGAAATGATATATCTAGGGAGGGAATTTAGGAATCAGTTGTGGAGATCTGGAAGAGATGTTGTAAAACCCCTAGGAAGAAAGAACATCTTTCACCTCTTCTTGCTTAGGGCTTGGACTGACCTCCCAGATGCCTCTCTTTAGCCAGTATTTCTGCTTGCTAGTTGTAAAAGTTGGATAACATCTTAAAGAAGATGATAAAATAACCAAGATAACATAAACAGTAAGATAAAGTGGTATAAAATGATGACTATAAAATGGCAAAGTAAAGGCCAAGAATTAGTAACAGACGATAAACGTTAGAATGCCAATGATGAAAACTAGAAACTGAAGACTAAAGAAAATAAAATTGAGTTTAAAAATAATAGCTTGAAGAGCAAAATACAATCATAAAATACAACATGTAAATTGGCTAAGATAATGAAATTGTTAGACTAATGAATGAGGGGTTAACTGGGACCCTTGGGGGCTACTAGGAGCAGCATCTGAGCTTCAAGCTCAGTTTTCTTCCTGGGCTAGGAGTCTGTTGGCAGTGATTTCTGAACTTTGAGGTTCCCAGATGGTTGATTTCAGGAGAGTGGAGCCCTGAAGTTTTGGCCATGAAGGTTCCTTCTTGTATTTTCCCTATCATGACTCCACCCATCATTTCCAGTCAGGCAGCTGACCTCCTTACCTCTGCACCTCCTCAAACATGATTGATGCAATCTTTATTTTAGCACATACTCAAATATTTGCATTTCTTTGTACTAGTTTATTTTGATAAAGGGAAAGATTAAAATGAAACAAACTTAGCAAAAGCCCCTAAATTTTACATTTAGCCCTTACTCTCATTTTTTTAAAAAAAGGAAATCATTAAACACATGAGAGTCTCCTAATTTGCAAAGCCGGTTGTTTCAATCACTTCTGTGCCAATGCCAATTCATATTACAAAATTATAGTGTTTACTTCATTACATATACATGAAGTACTTAAAGATCTGATTTTTCCCCACATTATCAGCTGTATAACAGGAATGGCCTACACTGGTTTGAGTCTTAAGATCTCGTTTTACCAGGGTTTTATTTCAGTCCTATAAATAAATGAAAAAATTTTATTAAATGAAATTGATGTCATTGAGATTTAAGTAATGAACAAGCTTTTTCTTAAGTTGGTTAATCATTTTATTTGATTAACCTACAATGATTATGTCATAAACGAAATGATTTAAATTAAACAAATATCCTTGAATAAAATTTCACTTTCATTTGATTCCCATTTGACCAAATCAGTTGTAAACTAGTCACACGTTGTATATACATAGTACCACATGCATGCATTCACTATAAACAGGCAACAGATGGTAAATATATCAAAACTGACACACAGAAATAATTGTTCAGAAAGATCTTGAAATCTGGGAGAATTTAATTAAGACCTCAAAGGGAGGCCTCATCAGAGGTGTTCAGTGGCAGAAAGCCAGCAGTAAGGCCATTTGGAGATTGGGGCATTGACTGTTTTCTAATTCATTCCTTTCAGAATTAGTAACTACTCTCCTTGAGGTAAGATTTCAGCAATATAGTTGACAAAACCTCTTCAAAAGTAATTATTCATTAAATAACAGCAACCCTAGGACTGCCTCTTAAGGACTAGCTAAAGTTATTTTAGTTTAATATTTCAGACCTAAATGAACTTCTCTCAAGTAGTCCTAGCTGGTTTAAATTGGTTTTGAGGTCACAGTTGTAAGGGAGGTCTAGGTATTGGTAGACCTACTGGAAGATGAGAAAACAGCAGGCATGGTGGTGCCACTGTACAGACTGCATGACAGCATTGTCTGGCAGAGCTCAAGAGCTGTCCTAAAAGAGCCACAGAACTCAACATACAGTGAAGGGCCACCTGCGTGGCAAGGCCATTGTCACCCTTCCTATGCCATGACTTGCTTTGCAGAACCAAGTTTAAAGGTATTTCAGATGCTTCTGGATCAACTATGCTTGAGAAACTATATGTATTCCTGATTTCCAAGCACTTTGGGAAATGATACTGTCAGAATCGCTGTTATCTCTAAGTCCCTTCCATCGCAAGTCCTGATGATGGATTGACCAAGAAGGTCTAGTTCAGCCCTTTCATAGGACATTATTGATCTCAGACAAAACAGCAGTTTCTACAGGAAGCATTTGGTTGTACAACATAATCAAAACTATTTTTGAACCCTGGGCTTGTAATCATGTCTTTATTTCAGAGTGACCCCATTAAAATATTTGGAGGAGTTTGTGTAATTACTTACAAATGTTTCTATACCCTCAAGCAGAACTGACCCTTCTTCTGGGAGTGTAGGTATTATAGATACCACTTACAACTTCTCTGCTTTGCTCAATGGGTCTCAATTTTGTCTAGTGCTTAGAAAAAATATTCATACAGACTGGGCACAGTGGCTTACACCTGTAATCCTAGCACTTTGGGAGGCCGAGGTGGGTGGATCACTTGAGGTCAGGAGTTCAAGACCAGCCTGACCAACAATATGGTGAAACCCCATCTCTACAAAAATTAGCTGGGCATGATGGCAGGTGCCTACAATCCCAGCTATTCGGAAGGCTGAGGCAGGAGAATTGCTTGAACCCAGGAGGCAGAGGCTGCAGTGAGTCGAGATCACGCCATTGCACTCCAGCCTGGGCAACAGAGCAAGACTCCGTCTCAAAAAAAAAAAAAAAATTATACAATCTCTGGTTTTCTCCATTTTACTGTTAATGGCACCCCACACTTGGGAGAAATCTTTGGTTTGAAGACCAGGTATATGTACCTCTATGTCTTCTTTGCCCAGTTCTGCCACAATGTTAAGAACAGGTATCTAGGCTTGTTTTATGTTGACTGATCTATTATCTTGCTGACTTTGCTCAGTAGGACTCTTTTATGTAGCTGTAGCCTTGAAACCTCCCACAGTCACTAAGAAACCAGGATGTTCAGGATTCCAAGACTATAGAGATATAATATCTGGGGAGTGACAGGGACGCTGAAGACAGGAGTGCATTTGAAAAGTCCACTTTGACCCACATTTTGTAGCAGGTTTCTTCCAGGTAAGCCTTTGTACCTATTTGCTCAGCTTGAGTTCAAGGATAATGTTTAGTTTAACTCACTTTTTTTAGAAGCCTGGCCCTTTTCTGCCCTTTCACATCTCCAAGACAGCTTGCTTAAAAAACAAAACAAAACAAAACAAAACAAAAAAACCCAGTGAATGCTCAGATTATATCAGCATAACTTCCTTGCTGTATTTTCTTCTACCTCTCGGATTCCCCATTTTCAGATTTATCTTCCCTGGCTCTAGCTCTGTAAGCACCAACTGTGTGTTTTTCTGACTTGACTTTTGATCCCAGAATCCTGATCATCTCTTACATTTTACATAGCCTTTCTCTAAAATGATAATTGGTATTAACCCCCCCTTTCAGTATCATCCAATTATTTTACTATTAATGTACCATTGTTGCAGACATTTCATTCCAAGCATGTCTGATTCTACAGGCAGGCATTGGACAAGGCTGAGACCAAGAGAAAATTGATGAAAGTGGTTCAGTCCAACGTAAGTTAGTTCAACCTAGTTCTGACTCTAACAAACTTGGTTCAAGGGGATTCAAGCTAGCTTAGAATAATTAAAACTGGTGACCACAACTCAAATTGGAGATTCAATTTCATCTAGTTCTGTGCTAGTCAGAGTAGCCTGTTTAAGATACAGTAGGAATAAATTGGAAAAGGAATGTTTTCTTCATTTGGCATCTTAAGACCTTATGTCTGTAAAATAATTCTTTACTCAATAATATTCATTTCAATCTACTTGAATCTAAGTAATTTCATTTTGAGAAACACTAGATAAAATGTGCTCACTCAAATGGAAAGAGGTTACCTGAAATCTTAGAAAAATATAGATTAGAAAATACATACCACTTCAAACATTTTTTCTTTGAATTTCTAAATGGTAAAATCATCCATGTCTGAGGATATGAAAACAGAAAGCAGCATAACTTTTAAATCCAATGTTATTAAGGGAAATGGGGAAAGAAAAGAGAATGTTAAAACTATGCAAACTATTTCCATTTGAAATGTAGTTCTTAAAATTCTAAACTTTGACCTATACTTCTTAAACTATTGAGTCAACACCAAAAAGTATGTATTTTTAGGCATCAAGTTGTTCCAAAATCAAAAGAAAGGAGTCTTGTATTAAAAGGATAAAAATATGTGGTGTAAAACTCATTTTTCTTTGAAGCAGTGTTCATATCCAGTTTTTTAAACCTACCTAAACATCTTATTCATGCACCATGTTTTTTCAATCAGTTTTTGGCAACGTATCTTAAATTTAGAATTAAAACTGTTCCATTGAAGGCTCTCAGAAAAGAGAAAATTAAAAACTAAGTGCCGATTTTAGGCCTATTGAAGTCTCTGCCTAAATCTGCTTTTGAGAATTAATAGTGCCAAAGTTATTTCATTTGTGACTTATTTACCATTTGGCTGAAATGAAAGAATAGAAATCATTATCTTATCACATCTCTGCCTCCAGGGCCAGCAATTTCCCTTCAGTAAGTACCTCCTAAGACAATAATTTTTATAGAGAAGTGATGTCTTGTTTGAAACCAAATATTCTCTTGGCCTCTACTGGAGATGTCTCTTCACACTTGATGGATGGTACTTAATGTTTGTGTTGTCCTTTGTGAAAAGCTTAGTATTTTTGGTACTTATTGTATTGTATGCCATGCAAAAGAATCAAGTTATTCTGCAACTCTTTGTCATTTAGATGCAGCCTAACTAGTGAAAATAAATGGTATCATCATATGAATCTAAGTGATTTGAGGGCAAATGCATTGGAAAGAAGAGAAAACTATATATTGTTGAATCAGAATGTCAAGGAATGGGAAAGATCTTTGAGATCATTCAGTCCAAACTTATTTTAGTTAGAGGTGACAAAATTAAAATTTAGATGTTTTAGGTTGTTCTTAAAATTCCACAGATGGTTTAATGCAAGAATCAAGCCCAGCTTCCAGAGTTTTTCTGGAAATGAATTAAGTAAATGTCCGTAGTGTACTTTTAAGCAAAAAGGAATCTCTAAAGTTGCTCAGTTGCCCACAAGCACTGTTAGTCAAGCTGTATATTGTGAATACCATGATTCAGTTAGAAAAAAAACACACTTCTGTTTTCATTTGAAGTTGGGCCACAAATACTCAAATATGCAGTTGGCAGAAAGCTAAATTTCCATCAAATAATTTTGTTTTGTTTAGCTGATTTTCCCCATCTGACCCAATGTCCAGCCAATTCTGAACTTAATTGAAGGGCCCTATTGGGGAGCCTTAGATGATCATGATAATTATTATTCTGCATGATTCATAAAGCTTTCTATAGTTCTCTGGGTTAACTTTTATTTCTGGGAAATGGCGAAGGCAGTGGTTTTGAACATTGGCTCAACATTGATATCACCAAGGGGGCTTTAAATATATTAATGCCTGGGTTGTAACTACAGAGATTTTTATTTAATTGGTTAGGGTACCACATGGATATCAAATTTTAGCTTGAATGCTCTCTGGGTGAATCTAATGTGTAGCTAACTTGAGAAAACTACTGGGTAAGGAAAAATGGTTACTGTCACTATAGCCAATTGGAGGACCTTGGAAATCTCAGCTGCTGCTCCAGTCCTCTTAGGAATCCTCTTCTTGCTCTTGTGTCTCAAAGCTAATATGGTAGGCTACTATGTTAGGAGTCTCTAAAGTACGAAGTGCTTGCATTTCTCCTTTTTGCTCTTAAGAAACCTTTTCCTGGAGAGTTCCTATTTGGACTCCAGTATTTTCCTGTGCTAATGGCAGAGATGTAAGAATGTAAGTGAAAACCAAGCGGACTGCCATGTTGGTAAGACAGCCAAGTAAAAAGGGCCCCCTGGCAGAAGTTTCTTCTGGTCTGCACTGGGAGGAGTGTGCACTGGGGTGGAGCCTTGGGAAGTTGGCACTGTTTGTGAGCGAGTCGCCTGGCCTCTCTTGTTCCAGGTGGAATCTGGGATTCAATCTGTGAGGTGGGGAGCCAGCTAGCAGGACTGTTTCCCCCCTATTTTTTTTTCCCTCTTTGCCCAGTACATTCCATTTTTCTCACTCTTCAAGGTGTCTGAGAGCCTAATCTCTCATGGTCGTGTGACAAGGACCCCGTTTTTAGCTGAACTAAGGAGAAAGTCCTACAACATTGGGTCAGAAGTCCCCACGCCATGTTTCCTGGCTATTAAGGGTCACACACACTGGTACGCTGCAGAATACTCAAAATCAGCAAAGTGATGCTGTGACAGACCCCTTTTTTATTTCTTTTTGGTCTTGAATACATTTTCTAGTTGCCAGAGTTATAGAGGGGACTTGATAAATTTACCTAAACCAACTTCAGTGTAATATTTCTGTTCCACTTCCAGACTTCTCTAATTTTATACTAGGTAGTTTCCATAATAACCATAGTAAATAAATATGTACCTGCTATTGGCTTTAAAGTTCTTTGGATAAAGTTACCCATATGAGATAAAGCTTAGTCATATGTCAAAACCTACTCTTGGGACTAACAAATTAGGATTTATATTAACATTTCTTTTTGGCCCATAATGTTTTATATTAATATCAATTCTCTCCTAATCAGTTGTTAGCAAGCCTTTGAGGCCACCTCGGTTTTGGTTTCTAACAGTGAGTTTTATACATGTCACATGAGCTGGTTTTCAATGAAACCATCCCAAACATGTCCTCCAAATTTGGAGGTAAACTAAGAAAACTAACACTGTATTTCTTTGGAATGGAGTAATGATAATCAAATAGCCACACATGTAATTTTATTTGTATTGATTATAAGGTAATTAACCAGTTTCACGGGTTCTAATAGATCCAATGACCTTTTTCCTAACACAGTTTGGCAATGCCCTTCTCCTTGGTGCCTCTTTGACAGGCATTGCCATCCGCATGTCTTTTCTATCATAATCCCCAGTCCTGACTCCCCCTCCAAATTCTTCGTCTTTCAGTTCTCAAACTACTGTACTTCCCATCACTGTGTGCTGTGTCCAGTATGTTTTTCTCTTTGTACAGAAACAGTATGACTTGTTCCAGGTCCTTGTCCCAATGTGTAGTTTCATTCCTACATTGGGATTTGATGCAAAAGATATTCTCCCAGGTAAGGGAAGGGTCTTAATGAAGTTCAGACTCGTTCAAGAAAATTGGCAACACTTGCTGAATACCTTGACAGCTTTCTAAAGCAAGAATCATATCAAAAAGAAACAGTTTAAATTTTAGTTTTCACCAGTCTGGCTTACTACAAAGGAACCAGAAAACGTGGGTTACTACATGAAAGCTCCGGTTTCTTTTGCTAGGCTTCTGATTTGACAACTAAGGTCATAGATGTTCTAAGCAGTCAAATTTGTTAAAATTTTAACAATCTGACCTCTAACAGAAAAGCTGATCTGTTACAGATTGAAAGAAAATACAATTTGAGATCCATGTGAATTACTTTTTTCCCCCAAACTGTTTACTCATTATATGTTTAAAGGTCACCAGTACACGTCGGTGTTTCAACTATCTGGGAATTTATTCACTGCTGGTAACTTAAATGAGGCCGCTCTGTTTTTCATTACTGGCTGGTATTTTTAAGTCTAAGCTCTGACCTTCTAACTTAGAAGTAGAACAAAATAACTTGGTTTCAACATTCTCAAACATGGCAAAGAGGTTTCTTATTCCCAAGATGATCATAGGAACCAGATGTGATGTTATCTCCTTCAGTTACCAACATTATTCTAAACAAGAGACTCATATTTTTGTCATATTGGGCTAAAGATGAAGCCACCTTTGCAAAATTATAACTGAGGAAATTATGACAGTGAAAGAAATCAGACCTAACTGCCTCCATCTTTCTTCTAACCTTTAAGCTGTCCTTCTTCATTCCTGAGTGTAGACTGAACTAACTTTGGGAAGGAAGTCAGTTCATGGTTTGACTCTGAAACAAAATCGATCATAGTCCTTTCCTGAAAAGGCCTCTCCCCCTTCTTGCCTGGGGACCAGTCTATCTTTGCAGGATTAACAAATTAGGTACAAGATTAGAAATTACTGTTTAGGGGTCATGCAGCCTCTGGCTGCAAGAGTCTGAACCTCTCCAAATTGCTCCTGGGGATAACATCACTATTATAAAACCTAAGATCAGTGCTTGAGATATTTTGCAGACCCTACACTGGATGGATCAACTGACACCACCCAGACCAGTAATCTGGCTCAACCAGTTCTGTGATCCCACCCAGGAACAGAAAACAGCAAGAAAGACTCACTTCAACCCCTATGAGTCCATCTCTAACCTGACCAATCAGCACTCCTCACTTCCCAAGCCCCTATCCACAAAATTATCTTTAACTACAGGAGACTGATTTGAGTAATAATAAAACTCTGGTCTCCCACTCGCACAGCTGGCACTGCATGAGCTACTCTTTCTCTATTGCAATTTGACTGTCTAGATAAATCAGGTCTGTCTAGGCAGCGGGCTAGGTGAACCCATTGGGAAGTTACACTGATGAGTGAAAGTTTCAGTTAAAACATTGCCAAGTGTCTGTTGGAGCAGGATAATATTGTCTCTTTCAATAACTTGTTTTTATTCTCTCTTTAGAAACAGTTCTTTGGATGGAAGAAGAAAGTTATCAATAGTTTTAGCTACATGGTGGGATCACATGTGATTTCCATTTGTTTGATGAGACTTTCCCATGTTTTAAAACTTGTCAGTATAAAAATGTGGGGGGTTTTGTAATTAAAAAGAAACCTACCAGATATTACAATTATAATTAACGTTGTTGTTAGGTTCCCCCCCCGCCCCCATGAGTGTTTTATTATCAGTCATTCTGGGCAAGGGTTTTGAGGAGGAAATTTGCCAAGACTCTAGTGATTCTCACACTTTAATATGCATAGAAACCACCTGGGATGTCATTAAAATGCAGTTTCTGATCCAGTAAGTTTGGGGTGGGGCCTGAAATCCTGAATTAATCTTATAAACTCCTTGGCAAAGCTACTGCTGCTGGTCTGATAACCACACTTGGAATAATACTGCTCTGACCCGTGGTTTCAAACTTTAGCTGGCACCAAAATCAGCTGGAAGGCTTGTTGAAGTGCAGTTTGCTACCCTCCCCACCGCCCACCCCATGTCTGATTGAGTATATCTGGGGTTGGGCTTGATAATTTGCATTTCTAAACAGGTTTCCATGTGACATTGATGCTGCTTGCTCATTGTGGCCACTGATCTAGAGCCCTGTTAATCAAAGGCTTGTTTCTGGACCACACCAGCATCACTTGGGAGCTTGTTAGAACTACAGAATCTTAGACCCCACTCGGACCTACGAGAGTAGAATTTTAGAAGTGCTACTTAGTCTCTCTGTGCCTCAGAATCAACAACTCAGCTTTAGCTTGTTAGAATCAACTGTGGAACATTTAAAAATCCTGATGCCCAGACTGAACCTCAGAACAGCTCCATTGGAATCTCTGGGGCTAGGGCCAAGGCATCATTAGTGTCTAAAGCTCCCCAAGGGATTCCAGTGTACAGTCATGTTTGAGAATCACACTGTAGATGGAACTGAAAAATCCAGAGAGAGTAATCTTGTTTCCCAACAGAAGGAGACTTGGAGGACTAATTTTCCCTGTTGCCATCCTATTAGACAGTGTGTCATCAGCCACTGGACCAACAGGAAACGTTTGGGGCCCAAGCATTAAATTGCTTTGATTCATGGGATTTTAGCAGCCTGCATACACATTTCGGCTTTGTTGTTTGGCCTTACTTTGTTCTAGCTTTGTTGCACACCAACTGGAGCTAACCTCTCCTGTATTCTGCCATCTCTGGGCTAAGACCTTAGAAATATAGCCCCTGGGTCATTAGCTTATTTCCCCACTTCACTTTCATTCAAAAGGTATATTCTCTATCAGATTTTAATGGGAACAGAAAGTTCTCCTGTATGGATAGGATATGTCAGGTTATAGATTAAGCTATTTTAGAGAGAGAAATGTACCTAATTTTACAGATATGAGATGATTTTTGCAATGTATTAAATAGAACAAAATACTGTTCTTGAGCACATATTGGTCATTTTCCCTAAAAGCACAGATAGGTTTTGTGTGGGCATGTGAACTGGAATATTTGCCATTATAAGCCTGTCCTAATATTCTACAGCTTTAAAATATTTCCTAGGCAAGCCAGGTGTTTGTGGTTGATGGTTGATTTTGGAAAAAGTCATGTATTATTCACCTATGAAGAAGTGTTACATTGTTATTTCCAAGGGTTATAAAGGCTACATTTAATTCTGGATAATGTTGAAAAGCTGAGCTACCTTTCTACATACAAACCAAAGGAATTTCTGCATGGATAAGAGCTGTGATCTATTTTGTTTTGGCAAGAACAGCATAGTTTATGAAGAGAATTGAATTTATTCCAAATACCCTCCTCAGAGACGAGAAATATGTTTGAAATGTTTGCTTCCTTTGTACCTCTGTCAACTTTTTAATTTATTTAAAATTTTTTGATTCACCTTCTACTACCTGTCAGGCTAACAATTCCTGTAAGCTGACACTCATTGTCTGAATTCATAAGTTCCTTTCACTCTTCCTACATTTCCTTCCCTAGTAAGGCACCTGTTGACCTCACTGCCTGCCTGATTCCACAGAGGAGACTACTCACAGCACCTTCTCAGGCATCTCTTTCAGGCTGTGTGTCAAGAGATTCTCTATCTCTTTCCTTGTGCCATCTCCCCTGAGGACAGCAAGCAGAATACATGCGGTTTCAGATATGCTTCAATTTGCCTTCTCATTCTGGGGGAAAACAAAATTCCCATCATAAACATTACTGAGAAAGTTATTGAATAAACAAACCATAAACTATGGCATTTTTATTACATGGAAAACTTACAAACAAACGTCCTTAAGGAATCCTTCATTCCTCCATAAATGTTACTAAATGTTTAACAACTATCTTTGGGGATAGAGGTGAGAGGCTTGATTTGTAGCATTTGCTAATTTCAGTGGCATAAAGATTCCTATCATGAGTGACTTCAAGCTGCTGGGTAGAGATGTGCACAATACACTCTTGCAGGTTATTGTGAGTCAGACCAGGCCCAGCACCCCAAAATATTAGGTGCCAAAACATTTGTGATATTTTGGGCTTCCAGATCTCATTTTCCTTTAATTTTCAAGTGACTTGGAGACTTACTAGTCAGAAGATGTCTCAAAGATAAATATTTCCCTAGCAGATATTGTCTTTGTAATCTCCTGTGTAACTGTTTTTCAGGATGGTTTTAGAATCATCTCAGGAATCTCCAGTACAATGTACTTTTTCATCTGACCAGCATTCTCAAATTCCTGTAAAACAGGGTGAAAAGCAAAACAGCTCAGTTATAATCCAATAGTATATTCAAGAATCAAGGTGTAGAGCCTAAACCATAAGTCATAGAGCATGAGAATGTTTAGAGCTGATTTAAAAGCCATCTAAAGTTGTGTTTCCTAAAAAAATTTAGTTCATGTATGTCCATGGCTAGTGAAAATAAAAATGAAATGGCCTCCTAGACATGTTATGTCTTCTACCTCCTAGTTGAAATAATAAAATCTGAATATTGCCAACAATTGAGATTCTACCAATTTTTAGTCTGTATTGTTATAAGAAGAATATTTTTGTTTTCAAAAATCTATTAAAATGCTCAATATAATTTGAAAAATGTATATGCCCTACTCTTTTCAATCTCTAGATTCTAAAATACTTGGCAAGGGAAAAAGCAATGTGACAGATCCCCTATTGTACCTCTGCCTCTCATTGAGAAACTCTGATCTAAAGACTGAGCAACCTGCTAGAGGCCATCTAATAAAACAACTGGTAGTAAGATGGGAGAGTTCCCTGGTTCACCTCACAGGACATGTGACAGCGATATGGCTCTCTGTTTGACTGCTGTAAGCTCAAATCCCTTATGGGAGGGGGAGCACAAAGATGGGCTGGTGTGGGAACTAGGGTGAGTGCTTTTGGGCTTTGGCCCCACAGCAGAATTTGGGCTGGGTGCCTGTGACTGTTGAAGCCCCAGTGTTAACATTTGCTCTTTTAGCTCTGCAATCCACAGACAGCTTAAGTATTAAACAACTTAGTGGAACCCCCTTGGTACCCAGGTTCTTGTCCAGCATCCAGGAAGGATCCGGTCATACACAGATTTAAAGGATGAATGCAGGGGTTTTATTGAGTGGTAGAGGTGGCTCTCAGTGGGATGGATGAGGAGCTGGAAGGGGAATGGAGTGGGAAGATGATCTTTCCCTGGAGTTTGGTTGTCCAGTGGCTGATCTCCTCTCTGATTGTCCCCAGCCAAACTCCTCTCGGTGTTCATATGCTCCTTCTGTACTCTCCTTCTCTGCCACGTTGTTCTGCCATTCATCTGCTCATCTGCCTCTGGAGCTTGGAGTTCGGGGTTTATATAGGTATAAGATCAGGGGTGTGGCAGGCCAGAAGGCAACTTTTTGGGTGAGAAAACAAGAATGCCTGTTTTCATTTAGAACTGTGGGTTTCCAGGCTTGACGATAGGCATTTCCTGGTAGCAGTCTTCTCCTCAGTATTTCCCTCTCTCCTGTCCATATCAGTAGGGACCACAATTTTTTAATTATAGAAACAAATATACTACTACCCTTCTGATTAGACTTCATATTAAAAGGCTTATGTATGTGTTTTATATATTTCATCCTCCTGAATGGCAAAGTCCTTTGGAAACCAGTTCAGTAAGTTGGAATGTAAAGCATTTAACTTAAAGTTTTCATATGTTCTAATACAATGTTTATCTCCAGGTAAATCTCTGTGAATAACTCATACAAATGCATAGAAAACTAAACACATTAGATATTGTATGGACTATATTTTATGTTTCTTAGGCTAACATTAAATATACATCAAATTATCTGGCCTCAGAGTAAATAGGTATATTTCCTGTAGCAGGGTACTATGGAAATCCTATGTTAGCACTAAAATATTACATAGCAAAATGCAAACCTGCTCTTTGTTAATTTAATAGCATTGTTTGCATCTCTCAAGATACTTTGGGGATACCAACTGTATGAAGTTAACTGGACACAATTATTTAAAGTAATCTACTAATTTTGGTTATATAAGTATATTGGAAATAACAAAGAAGCAATGTACATATGCTATTTCACAAACCTAGACTTCACCATTATTTTGTGTATTGGTGTTATAACATAGGGAATGTGAATTGCTATAAATTTTACTAAAGAAAGTACAGAAGTGAGGCAACCATCCTAATTGTTTTATGTGTTTTAAGGTGTTGCTAATGCTTTCCTAGATGTTAATTTTCCATTACATTATTGTGGTTATGTTATGACATCCTTGCTGGTAAGGGGTAAGCTTAGCAATATTTATACGTAGCTTCTTAATGATTGTATTCCAGTTCTGGTTAGTCTTGCCTTACTATAGATGGCTTCTCTATGAGCATAAGGATGGTAGAGTTTCAGTGTAACATTTCAGGGGCAAATTAATGCCTACAGGATTTGTATATTTCTTACTGAAATAATTCTCAATCTTTTACCAGTTCAGTTTCTAACAACTTGTAAGTCATGTGAAATCCTTATATTTATATGAATATAAATTTTTAGTGTCCTTCCTTCAGAGTTGGATAAACCTGACTTTAAATTATAGCTCTATCACTTTCTCACTGTAACTTTAGGCAAATTGTGTTTCATCTATAAACCAACCTCAGCTTTTTTTTTGGAAAACTGGACAAACACTTTGGGGTTTGTTGTGAGAATTATATGTGAAAATGAGCATAGTCCTGGCACTATGCATGTATAACTCATCACATGCTATGCACATATAGGCATAACTACATATAGACATGCATGTGTATCAATAAATAGAGATGGAAATAACCCCACATGCATACATAACTTCAGCCTTTTGCATAGTCCTTGCACAAATTGTCACATTTTGCTACGAATCTCTGGAAACTTACAGCCTCAATGTCACCAGAGATGACATGCACTGCTGTAAACAAGGAGAATACATTCTTTCATGACCAGAAAAGAATTTCTATTGTCTGTGGGTGGACATGACAATCTTTTTGTAGGACAGGGACTTTTTAAGAGGTTGGTTCCAGCAAGCTTGTTTCATAGATTCTTACGTAGAAATGTCCAGTGATCAAACGAGCTAAGTAGAACTATAGAATGAGAACTGGAGGAGTAGTCAGTATCACCTTGCCAACCCCTTTGTTTACACAGTGGCAGACAGAAACCCAGAGAACTAGAAACATGACATTTGAGGTTTCACACACTAAAAGTGAGCACAGAATTACTTGCCGTTTCATGTTGACGATTCTGGAAAACTCATTTCTTGTTAGGACTTGCATGATTTTAGTCCAAGAACATTTTGAACACAATGCCAACCATCCAGCTTGGGGACAAATGGAACAAGCTTCTCAAGAACTATCTAAATATTCAATTGGAAACTGGGAAACAGCAGGAAAATAATCACTTTTTTTCACACGTTATATATGATGGTAGATTAATTAGTGTGAACCCTGTGTGGGTAGGAACAGTATGTAATTCAGCTCTGAACCTTGGCCAATAGGAGACATCTAATAAATTTATGTTGTGAAGCATCTAGAATACCATAGGTTCCCAATTAATGTGCAGAGCAATTAGTACATGCTAGATAAATGTTGAATTAAATTTGGAGGTTGTAGGCATACCAGGCCACTGAATGCTATGGCAATGATTTTTGTATCATCCATATTTACAAATTCTCTAACATGAGAACAAAGAAGAGAAACAATGAATAGGGTAAGGAAAAAAATTATCCCTGTCTTACTCCTTTAAAGTACAAGTTACATACAAATGCAGAACATAGAAATAACATAAGCAAAGAAATCACATTTGGAACATAATTAAAGAAAAGTCCATTTGTAATGTGTTTGTGTTTAAAAGTTTTATTCTTGGCAAAACGAATTCTTGCTTGAAAGATAAAAGACTTATTTTACAAATGGCTTCAAATGCAATTACTTTCTGCAGAGCAATTAGTTATCAATAGCATTTTAATGGAATAATATAAATGAATAAAGAATATATTAACCTGACTCTCCTGAATTCCAGTATGAGTGCAAATGAATGGAAAAGATACTTTTATGAATACTTTCAGATTTTTAAATTCAGAAAGTGTTGTAGGTAGCTTGCTATATGAAGGATCAAAAAATGTGTCTGGGCCAGGTGTGATGACTCACCCCTGTAATCCCAGCACTTTGAAAGGCTGAGGTGGGAGGATTGCTTGAGGCCAGGAATTCAAGACCAGCCTGGGCAACATAGCAAGACCACCCTGTCTCTAAAATTTAAAAAATAAAAGAAAAATGTATCTGAATTTACATATCCCTGGTCAAGCATTTATTCATTGCTTCTACACACATTCACTGAGAGCCTAAAATATGCCAGGTATAGCAAGCAATTGTTACTTAGGGACTGGACAACACTTTAAAGGGCTTCGAGCATCAGAAATCCAAATTTTAAAAATGTTCTCTTAACATTTTGCATCTTTTTGTCCTTGGTACTTGTGTGGACATAATTGCCTTTGATATGCCAAGGTGCAAGAGTGATAAATTAGCTCAACTAGGCCACATCTTGGAATGATGTACTTTACGTTCTATCAGCTATTTGGGTAACTCTGATATATTTGCTGCATTTTCAATTACATACACTTTTTCTTCCTCATCTTGGTTGTAGTCTTAAGGTCTGTATCCTGGAAATAATACATTTCATTTGTTTCATACATTATATAGAATTACAGTAGGTGTCTCCTAGGTTTTTTATTGGCTTTGTGTGATGCTTAGCTTCTCAAAGGGAATAGATAACATAAACCCTAATAAGCCCTTGCAAAGATGTTAGCACCAATCTAAACAGTAGAAATCAAGGTTCCCGTTACTCTGAGCCCTTCTAAGAATTTCAGATACTTTTTATGTTTTCTAGGTGAGCTGAGAAACCTCAAGTGTTAGAAGATTTGAGGTGTGGCTCTTTCAGAGAGAAAATTTTGAAAATCTAGGTTGATGTTCCTAAAAGCTCCTAACATAAAAATACAGGCTTGACTTACTCTGTGATAGCAAAACTCTGAAATTATCAAGTCCACTTCTTCAAAGGAATACATGTAGAAATACTAATTGTCATAAGAAGGTGAACAGTCTTTTATAATATAAACAATAAAGATAAGCTGTTAAGGACTCGTGATACATTGGTCCATACCTTTATGAAGGAATCCATAATTTTGAACAACGTTAGACTTTGGGGGGCCAGGGACATTACATAGCAGCACATACATAAGCTCATTGTAGCTAATGTATGCTAAATATTATATAAGCTTATGTAAGCTAAGTTTTCAGGTGAAATTTAGTAGATAGCTTGTATGGTGAGTAGAAGGTGAGACACTTGGATGGAGGTGGAGGATAGTCCAGGAAAAAGAATTGAAAAAAATTATTGGACTACAACTTAGAGTATTACATTTTACCCAGTAATGTACCTGTATGCCTCATACTTATCTGTATAGCTGAAACAAAAGTAATGATGTTTATTCTGTGTGGGATGCTTTCTGGTGTTTTCAATTCTATTGCATAACATTAAATAAACACTGCATCCATTATAGAGATTTCACAAAAAGATAGTGGTCATAAACTACAGTTGGAAAGGCACTGAACTTGAAGGAGGTAGTGGGGACAAGGCTGGACAAGTGTAAGGGGGAAGGACAGTCAGTCTAGGGCAAATAGGATGAGGCTTGTGAGGCAATTTAAGTAGGTACTTACTCAACTTCTTAACATACCAACCCTTTACTCGTGACCTGCGAGTGAGTGCCTCCTTAAATTTTACTCCTTTGCAACTTACTCCATGCCGTAATCTCAGCTCTGAAGACCTTCCTTATAGGGACACACCCATTTCATTCTGGCAGAAAAATGACATCAGAACCAGGAAGCTAAGTGAGTTCAGAAAGAAAAATAGAGCAAAGATTTTCAGGGCAAACAGCAGGTCGAAAAATATCACCCAATAAACCACAGTTTGCAGCAGAATATTCCAGGGGTCAGACCCAAGTTAGAAAAGTCCAAAGAAAGAGGAGAGCTACAAAAACACGAGGCTTAACCTAGAAAGGCTGGATGTTGCCAGTGCCGGTGATCTTCTGGCTGAGATGAAGCACTTCTGTTCCAGGGGCAGAAGTTTGGTTAGAGATTATGTTTTGTTGTATGTATTCCGACACCCTAATAACAATGGCTTAAATAGAGGCTTATTTTTGTCAAGTAGCATCAAGTCTAGGGGTGGACAGTCCAAGGCTGGTACAGCTGCTTTAGGGACCCTACCAAGGACTCAGGCTTCTTGTTCCATCATCCTTAGCATGGACCTTCATCATCACAGATGCAACTTAGCCGCACCACCCCTAGCTTCACACATTCCAATAGTGGAAAGAGGAATAATAAGGGGAGGAAGAAAAGGAGAAAGCAACACGAAGGAGACTGAAAAGAATACTTTCCCAGAAACCCTCAGCTGAATGCTGAATTCATCTTGGGTCTTATTGGTCAGAATTATGTCATATGGCCATTCCTAGCTGCAAATAAGGATGAAGAATATTGTTTTTTAAACTGAGTACATTGCTGTCTCCCTCCCCTCACTAAATACTGGAATTCTGGTAGTAAAAAAGGAAGAATGGATATGTAACTTGTATTGTTGGCCATATACAAGAAGAACTAATCTCAGAATGACCAACCCATGCAGAGCAGTTAATTGAGAGAACCTGCTAATGGAGGAAACAGGTGTTTGCATTCCCATTTTACACCTAAGAATGCTGAGGCTCAGCGGGTAAGCAAAGGGCAGGGCTCAGATAGAAACTCCAGTCTGTTTGACACTAAAGCCAGGTTTTTTGTTTTTTGTTTTTTGTTTGACTCCATGATACTCTTCAAGGGTAAGTCAGCATATATCAGTTCCTCTCTCCCAAGTTGTTATCTGCTGACTCATTTGGCCAAATTTTCTTTTCAGAATAAGAGACAAAAGCCATCCATAAGTCTGTAGCTAACAGAGAGAGAGGAGGGCATCATGTTGGGAAAAATGAGACTCATCATATTAATTATCCTGAAACTTAGATTCTAGAGAAAAGGGAGGCAAGAAAGAATGTCCCAGTGTTGCCACATTTCTGGAGGTTAAGGAACCAGTGGGTCTGCTTCAGAATATTTGGGGAAGTTCAGTGCCGACCCCTGGGCAGCAGCGTTTCTCCTATGTGATCCATGGATTAGGTAGATCAGAACCACCTGGTGTCTTCTACAAAATGCAGATGCTAGACAAACATTCCTGGCATAGAAAATCAGAACCTCTGGGGTGGGGCCTGGGAATGTGAATTCTAACAATATCTTCAGGTTAATTATGATGCACAATACACTTTGAGGTCTATTGATATTAATTATTAATAGCATTTATTGAGCATCTATTTCAATAAGCACTGGATCAGACATAGAAATTGTTTAATCCCAATACCCTTGCAAGATCCATTGTCTTATTTACTATTGTGTTCAGGCTCAAAGAGATTAAGTGTCTTTTCAAACTCAGTTGGTTCTTAAGTGGCACTGGGGATTCTTTCTGGAGTTTATTTCATTCATCTTTCTTCTGGGCACCAGACTCATGAGAATAGGGGAGCATTCTATATTGTTTTATTTAGAGAACCCACTTAAACGAAGTTTCTAGGTCCATAAGAGAGTTGAGTATGTAGTTAAGGAGGAAGACACACAGACAAATACTGCAGTGGTGTGAGTTGAGGCAAGAGAATTATGGAGGGAAACATCACTCTCAAATGTCTATATTCTAACTTTGGAGTTAGGGTTTCTCAGCTTTGGCATTATAGAGATTTGGGGCTAATTCATTATTGTGGTGGGGGCGGTGGGGGGGCTGTCTTGCTCATTGTTTAACAGCATCTCTGGCCCCTCCTTACCAGATTCCAGTAGCCATCTTCCCTTTCTTCACTGGTTATAACAACCAAAAATGTTTCCAATCATTGCAAATGACTTCTGGGGGCAAAATGGGCTCTGGTGGGGAACCACTGGGTTGAAGTATAAACCCTGGTAAAATCCCATTCTGGTGGCTTCACTGATAGAAAATTCTACTTATGCCCAGAGGCAGGAAGCAAGGCCATGTGAGAGCGAGGGGAGACCTGCCAGTATATTGGGGTCTGCTGACTCCAGCCCTGAGGGTGCATGGTGAAGTAGGCCCTCTTCCTTTATTTGGGAAGGCTAACAACAGGGAAGGGAGAAGAGCAGGAAAACAACAGATATGCCAGAAATCTGCCTTTGAATCTGGGCTGAAATGGCAACAAAGAGGGCAGCAAAAGACCCAGCAGAGAGCTCTCACTTGGCTTGGATATTGTCTTGTCTTTTCTGGGAGTAACTTTTTTTTCCTTAACAGAACCATTTCATCTGAGTTGGGAAAGCACTAAATAATTAAGCGAATCTGTTTGTGAATGTGGTTCAAAGAAGCCTCCAGAAATGGTGGTTCTGTAATTCTAAAGCAGTAAAGCCAAGCACAAAAGCAAACCCTCATCAGTATAATGCACTGAATGCAGGGCTGGGAAAGGACTGACTTTAATTATTCATCCTCAACATCTGGAAGGTCAATTTGGCTTTTAGAATTTGATTATATTTAGGATTAGGGTACATTTTGTTGTCAAATGTTTCCAAGGCCACAATAGGGACAATGACTTACAAATGGGTCCATATTTCTTACATATTCTCTCTCCCCAAACCAAGTTTCCACATCTTTCCTTTTTTCCATTTTTTCATTTATCTTTTATTTTTCTTTTACCTTCAATCCTTCACCTCCCACTCTCTTTGTTCTTGTGACTTTCCACACTTGTTTTCACTGTTCCTCACTGGGGACTTTGTACTGACCTAGGATTTCCTAACCATTGATCTGTGGAAGCCTAGGCAGTGCATGGAAGATCCTCCCTGAGGTTTGTGTAACCCTTGAAATCATGTGCTGCATTTTGTGTGAATGGGTCTTTTTTTCTATACAGTGGGTCCATAGATCCCCTCAAATTCCCAGAGTCCTTGACCTGAAAGTGGTAACAGCCACTGAGGAGCATTTGCTATGGACTTTCAGCATAGAAATGGGAAGGCATGAGTATGGGAGTGCCTTCTCTTTGGCAGGCTCATTGCCCTATTACCTCATTTAATCCACACAGCCTCTATATAATATTAGGTGGTGTTATTTTCATAGCTAGCTGAGGACATGAAGACTTGAAGACATTATGTAATTGCCAAGGATATCCAACCTTCAAAATGGCTCCATGCTCAGAATTTAAGTACCTCTTTTTGATACTTGCTGAAAACCTCTTGCCCGGACTGAAGTTGAGCAATTGATAATTAGGCCGAAATAAAAAGGAGAGGGAGTTATATCCCCATGCTCTCCCCACCAGAGATGGTAAAGAGAACTCAAGTGGGCTGTAACCAGCTTCCTAGAAAGAAAGATGATTATAACAAGGATATTCTTCATTGCATTACTGCAATATTTTAATTGCCTACACTAGAAGTACCATCTATGCCTTCTGACTGCTATGTTAACGCAAAGTGCTGTACCAACACAAAAGGCTGATGGCAATAGATGTGAGAATGAATTTATTATTCAGTTTCACTAATTTGTTGAAAATTCAATTTTTAATGTTTTAAATTAATTACTTTAAAATACTTATTGCCAACTAACCATGTAGTACACGTTAATGGCAGGTTTAAAAATAGTGAACCTTAGTTTTGATTTCACATAATGATCCAGTTTATGTTGCCCACTCCTCTCTGACATAAACAAAAGGCTTATTAGAATGTGGTCACTTCTCTCAATTGCTTTTGGAAAAGAAAAGGATGACTCATCATTACTGTTTTTAGTTTTGAAAAATTTCTTTCAGTGTTTATTTGTTCCCCTTCTTCACTTAATATTAGTGTCAAACATTTCCCCATGTTTCTGTTTTTTCCATGTTGCTATATAGTCATTAGACTTATTTTAATGGCTGTATAATATTCCATTATGCTGATGTATAGTAACTTAAACACTACCTTATTGCAGGATATTTCAGAATTTGTTGACAACTGAAATGAGTTGAAAGAAATCTCATTGTGCAAATAGCTTTTCTCTTCTATTGAATCATTTTATTCCAGGATAATAGACTGGCAAATGTATTTTGAGCCATGATTGATTAACTTTTGTCAGAGATTTAAAAAATGTGGTTCTCTTTATAAAAATCAAAAGCCTTAGAATTTTGTATACATGTTGACCCAGCAATTTCACTTTTAAAAATTCATTGAAAAGTAATTAATGTTGCATGTGTGTTGAGAATAATAATGACCATCCTCAGACTCATGTTGACTCTGTTCTGTGAATAAAATGGGACACATTTAAAGATCTGGTAACAGGGGATCAATAAAATAAACAGTGGAGCAATGAAATAGAACTTTTACTCTGCTTAATGTTATTCTATAGACAAATAATAGTAACAGTAGATAGTAACAGTAGAATAACAGTAACTAATATTTATTAAGCACCTAGACCATGTCAGATATTATGGTAAATTCTTCATGTCCTGTGCATTTTAATTTAACATAACCTGAAAGGATTCATTCATTCTATAAATATCAAATGCCTATTATGTGCTTGGTGTTATACTAGATGCTGGAGATACAATGCTGAATACCGTAAAGTCCTGTAGTTATGCTCCTGAGGAGTTTGTGGACTGTAGGGGCAGATAGACATTAATTCCATCCCTAGAAGAGAGGGAATGAGGAAGAGAAGGAAAGAATGTGGGAGCCTCTGTTCTCTGGCATCTCCATCACTCCTCCTTAGCCCCCAGTACTTCATCTGCTTTTCAGAAAGCATTTCTTGCAACTGTAAAAGGTTAGGGAGGGGCTCATTAGACCTCATTGATGAGGGCTGTGTAGACCTCATATTAAGTGCCCAAGGCTGTAGAGATGATTACCTGGGTTCAAGGTTGGGCTGCAACACGTAGTAGGCAAGCTACCTTTTCTTTTTCCCAATTTCCTTGAGTAAAAGATGGGATTAATAAGAGCTCCTACTTTTAAAATTATGACAGTCATTTAAGGTATGAAATGTCATGCTCCATAAAGTTTAGCCACTATTACTAGCTATATTGGTGATGATATGGTTGGAATCTAAAATTTTCCTTTTGCTAACTAGCATGTAACATTGTTGACTTTTACACTTTATTGCCAATTACTTGTTTTTGTTTGAGGCAGGGTCTTGCTCTGTTGCCCAGGCTGGAGTGCAGTGGCGCGATATCAGCTCACCACAACCTCCGCCTCCCAGGTTCAAGCAATTCTCCTGCCTCAGCTTCCCGAGCAGCTGGGATTACAGGTGCATGCCACCACCCCCAGCTAAGTTTTGTATTTTTAGCGGAGATGAGGTTTCACCGTGTTGTCCAGGCTGGACTGTGACTCCTGACCTCAGGTGATCCACCTGCCTCGGCCTCCCTAAGTGCTGGGATTACAGGCGTGAGCCACAGTGCCCAGCCGCCAATTACTTTTAAAGGCAGAACCAGTGCAAAAACAACTGTTGGAGGTAGTATGTAGATATATATATGTGTGTGTATTCATATATATTGAATAGGATGAAAACTTATAGTTTTCTTATATAGTTGAAACTGTGGACACTAGATTCAACATAAGTCACAAGTTTCATTATTAGAAGTGAGAAATTGAGAGTTGTATATTGGTCTGTTCTCACACTGCTGTAAAGAATACTACCTGAGACTGGGTAACCATAAAGGAAAGAGGTTTAATTGACTCACAGTTCTGCAGGCTTAACAGGAAGCATTACTGGGAGGCCTCCGAAAACTTACAAACATGGCAGAAGGAATAGGGGAAGCAGGTACATTTTTCACAAGTGTGACAAGAGGAAGTGCCACACTTTACAACCATCAGCTCTCCTGAGAACTCACTATCATGAGAAAAGCCTGGGGGAAACCACCTCCACGATCCAGTCATCTCTCATCTAGTCCCTCCCCTGATATGTAGGAATTACAATTGTAGATGAGATTTGGTTGGGGACACAGAGCTGAACCATATTATGTTGAAAGATATGCCTTAACTCTTGATAACCTAAGTATGTTCCAAGCATTGTTTTTTAATGATGTAAATATCTAGATGTACAGTAGTCCCCCTATATCAGAGGAGGATTCGTTCCCAGAACCCCAGTAGATGCCCGAAACTTTGAATAGTACCAAACACTATATTTACTATGTTTTCCCCTATAAATACATACCTATGATAAAGTTTAATTTATAAATCAGGCACAGTAAGAGATTAACAACAATAATAGAGCAATTATAACAATATATTGTAATAAAAGTTACATGAATATGATCTCTCTCAAAAAATCTTAATGTATTCTACTCACCTATTTTCAGATGGTGTCCTGGGTAGCTGAACTGTGGAAAGCAAAACCGTGGATAAGGGGGAACTACTATATTGAAAAATGTGCAAAATAGAGAAGATTTCATTGAAGAAGTCTGCTGTTTTTGGAATGGGAAATTAAGGTAGGAATTTAGAAAAACATAAACGTTCCAAATTTCAATGCCACATGGCAGGGTGGTGAGGAGGAAGCTGGAGCCAGGGTTCAAGTAACTAATGAGTTCTCTAGTTGCTAGTTCTAGTTCTCTTTTGAAGAGAAAAGACTTATTATTAGATATTTATCCTTTCATCTATAAAAGAAATACATCAGAAGAAATTTGTAGGCATTCTCCAGTCCAGAATATTATGACTTTAATATTGTAACTTGCATCATTGTTTTAATAATGAGAATATAATTTTCTAAAAGAATTGTTAAATATATTTAAATTATCATACAGATAAAAATTGAAGCTCTCATCTTCTATAACATCATGGGTACTTTTGAGGCATAACTGGAACAGTTATCTACTGTGATTCTTGCTGGGACCAATAACCTTCTACAGATACCAGCATCAGCTCCCATGAAAGGCAAAGAGCTGACAAGTATATGGACTGCACCTCCACATTAAGCTACCAGGAGAAACTTCCAAGTTACCCTCTTGTCACCTATGCCCCAAAGGTGAACACTGTAAACTGCTACAGCATGCAATTTAGGTAAGCATTCAGGTAACAACAGTGCCAATGATGAAAAAGATAATGACTTTTCATTGTCTGCAGTCTTTCATTTGGGTGAACTTAACAGGATTTTTTTAATGAGGAAAATAATCTTTCCTGAAATGTAGTCAATTCTATGATTAGGAATTAGAACATTTTTTTAAGTTGAGATAGAATTCACATACCATAAAATTCACCCTTTAAATGTACAATTCAGTGGTGTACATAACATTATAAAGTTAGATCATTTTAAACAGGTCTGGCACACAGTAGCCATGTCATACATATTAGGCTCCTTTCATTACATCAATACATTTTGAGCCTGAAATAAATGAAATGACACAGGAGATATCTGGAGTGGTTTTGTTCGGCCACGACCCCCATGGTATGCTGAAGCCCTCTCAAGAGAGCCAGTGGTCTGCATCTCTTTGCAACTCTGTGTTGACTGATGCCACGTAACTAGCTTGAAATGGGCCACGATGGGAATATTTATGTCATGGAAACTTACCAACGCCACAAAATCAGAGCTTTTTTATTGTTTGAGAGCTGATTGTTAAACTTTTACCATCACATCACTGCTAGTGTATATCAATTTCTTCAAGAGTACAATTTATTATTATTCAGGGCCACATTCGGAGCCTCATCTCTTTGTCATGACCAACAAATTTAAATCCTCATCAACTGGAAAGAGGAAACTTCAACTGGATAAATACTATATTCATAACTAGTGTGTTAATTCTATATTACTTTTTGGGGAATGGTTTTAAAGAAATTTTTATTGTGGTAAAAAACACGTAACATGAAATTTACTGTCTTAACCATTTTTAAGTATACAGTTCAATAGTGTTAAGTGTGACTTATTAATTTTTTTGTCATCCATAGCATGGCTTGTACTATAGAGGATGGGTTTCATTATGAAATGTCCGAATGGGTTTTGAAATTTCATTTGTAATGAGGTAGTTAAATTTTATTCTGGTCGGGCTCATGCTCTCACAGTTAGTTTTTGGCTGATTTACTTCTGGCTAGTCTTTCAGAATATCTTAAAACCAACTTTATATTAAAATGACGAGCTTTAGGGAATTTGGTAGCCAGGCATCCTGGACCTCCTTCCTAGAACATTGCAGTTATGTGATGCAGCTTGAATGACCCCTGACATCTCTCTGATTCTCAGGTTCAAATTCCAGATTCCTAGGAAAGTACTGTGATTCACCAAGCTTGGGCCCGGAAGACACAGCTGCATTGTTCTTATGCTTCCTCCCACAGTGATGGTTTTGAAGGACGTGCTGGTAGGGGCAGAGTTCAGGACCTGTTACTTCATATTAGAGAGACGCTGGGCAGTTAAAGCATCCAGTGTCTAGTAGGAATGATTTTTATATCAGATGATAATAAATGATGACTTTAAAGAAAATATTTCATCAAAATAGTTGGGATTTAATTAGGGATATTTAGAATATTGCAGCATAATGTAGATAAAAATGGCATAAAATTTCTGTAACCTTAAAAAGAGAAATAACAGAGTAAATTAACATAATTCATTTGGGACTGTATCTGGTTAAAATTTTAGTTGTATAATGATACAACTAAATTGTACAACTTAGTTGTATAATCCTTGGACTTAGAGAGGAACTGTTTTGCCTGACAGTTTCTGGTATGATTTAAGCACAAATACATGTACTCTCAGACTGTTCAAATGAGAAAGGTGGTTTCAGAAAATCTCTACCTCTTTTAAAGTAGACAAACTGTGACAGAAACAGTTGAAGTAAGTAATTTCTAGGCACTCGGCAGTTTATAATGAGGCCTGGTCTTCTCCCAGCCTGTGTTTCCCCAAGAGGCAATTAGAGTATAGGAGACAGCATGGAGATTTGAAATGTGAGTCACTTCTACCATATTTACAGTATTTATTAACTATGTGATCTTGGGAATTTCATTTGAAATTACCTGAGCCTCAATTTCCTGTCCATAAAACGTAATAATATCTGTTTGACACTGTTGTTTTGAAAAATTAAATAATGTATGTTAATGTCCTTGCAAACTATGTTGTTTGCATACTTGTAATGTAACTTAAAAGTAATTGCAAAACTGCAATTACTTTTTCACCAACCTAATATTAAATACTTTTACTCAGTTTTCATTTACAGGTTATCTCCCTCATGTTTAACCAACCACTTATAAATATTTAATGTCTATCACTTCCTCAGCCATTTTTGGCACTCACTCTGTGGCAGATACTGTGCCAGTTTATTGGAATGCCAAGATGTATCTAAAATGATCCCTGTTCTCAAGTGGCTAAACACAAAACTCTTTGTAGTGAGTATAAGTGGTTGTCATCAGTGCTTATCTTATAAAGCCATACCTGAAAAGCACTACCAATTGAAATACCAGGCTTTTGCACAGGATCTTCACGTTCAATGGACGACACGTTATGCAATCCTTACAGTTAAGAGTGTAACAAATAGTTACCTTGAGAGATTGCTTCTCCTGGAAGGATATTTCTGGAAGAGGATTCTTTGCGGCGCTTAGGTTGGGTAAGCCTATCTTCATTACTAATTATGCATCTTCTATATAACATACTCTGATTTTAGCTTATCAGAAAACATGCTCATTCCCTTTTAAAATCCAGATTTATTTATGTTTATGACTACAAATTAATCCATTGAAGTGGACACTGTGATCCACCACCAGAACTCCCTTGCAAGCTTCAAAGACTTATTCCTCTAGCTGCCTAGAGTGCCACAAAATACCACTTAAAACAATAGTGATCTGTTCTCTCTGAGTTCTAGAGGCTAGAGGTCCAAAATCAAGTTGTTGGGAGGGCCATGCTGCCTCAAAAATTTTTAGATGAGAATCCTGCCCTGCCTTTTGCAGCTTCTCATAGCCCAGGCATTCCTTCACTTGTGACAGCATCAACCCCAATCTCCACCTCTGTCTTCACATAATGTTCTTTCTTCTGTGTCTCTGTTTGCATGTCTATGTACAATTTTTTTTTCCTTTTATAAAGACACTAGTCATGCTGGATTAGCATCTTCCCCCAATCCAGTACAGCCTTAACTTAAATACATTTGCAAAGGCTGTATTTCCAAATTAGGTTACATTCACAGGTACCAGGACTTAGTACTTGAAGATATCTTTTGGAGGGACAGGATTTAATTCATAATATCCTGATTATTTATCTATAGTATTCTTATTAATTAGACATCCCTATGGCACTTTCAATAATGGTTCAGGAAAATTTAGTTTTGTATAATCACATTCTCCTTATTGAATATATAGTCAAGGGAGACAGCAGAGGGCTGACTCCTGGCTTATAAAGCAGCTCAGAAAGTAATAGCCTTAACTGAACTCACTAAACAGAGTACAAGAAGAATTTGTTTTCTGTTCTAAGGACCAAGAACATATCTTGAACCCTTTGCAATTTTGCATCTCACTCAAGAGTGTGTGAATCTACTGATTTTTTTTTTTTTGAAAGGATATTTGGGAAGAATGTAAATGCCCTTATTGTGACTAAATGTTACAAGGCACATTCTGGAGCTATTTCGTAGTGTGGTACTTTGAACTATGGCATACTAAAACAAGTGTCAATGCCAGAAGGCTACCCCCACAAAGTGACATTTGGTATTATGGAGGATGAGTTAAAGCTACCATCCTACCAGCCACAGCAGAAGCTTCCCCTGTAAGGGTCACAGGAGTCCCTTGCATCTTGTCTGTCATCTCAGACAATGTGCCAACTGTGCCTTCGGGAAGTCTGTTGGCAAGGAAGCCTGTGATATCTGCTCCCAGTGCTGCAACGTGATCTTTCTTCCTTTCTCTTTGTTTTTTTTTTCCACCAAAAGTGGCAATGAAGATAATCTGATGAGGGGGGAGATGACATAAACCATTGCAAATAAAATAAATTTAATGAACAAGACAAGCTGATCTGGAAACCAAGGGATACTATAGTGTTACATGAGGATTTATACTCATAAATAGTTACGTGTTTTGGTTTTGTGTTGCTTTGTATTTTGTTTGTCTTTTAGAGCATATGGTAGCATCCTCTATATTTGATAAAAATAAAATTGTAAAAACTGAATAAGAGGCATAAAGGAAGAATTTCTAAATCTGAATAGGATATATGTAATAAAATGTACTGAGCCTTGAAATTCAGAGCTAAATAGGAATTATTGTTTATGATTTTTGTCATGGCTTGTAGTGGTCATTAATAGTGACTGACAAAGCAAGAACTTATCTTTAATTGTGCTGGATGGCTGTTTGTAACACTTGAAACATCTTCTGATATGTTAAGAGAATATGTGTATTCTGGACTAGGAGTTGATGTATGAATTAACAACTTTGTGCTATAATGTAGTGTGAATTATATTTTAATCAAGAAAAGAGACGTTTTAAGAGCAATAACTGGCTCTTGATATGTGAATACTTAGTTTGAGCCCCATTTTAATACCTCAAGTGCAAAAGAATAAAAACCATATGGATTACATCTTCCTCCAAATATCCAAATCAAGAAAATAAAGAGAATATGTGCTTGACAAACTGATTGAATGTATTTCAAGTTAGTAACACAAATTTTGGCTGATTTAGCTATTTCAAATGGATTTCATGCTTCTATTCGTGGAGTTAGTTTTCTGTCACTTATACTATAAAACAATTATCTATTGTAGAAGCACTACAAGTATCATTTCATGATACTTAAATACATTCAAATATCTCCTTTCATTACATTATTTTCAGTGCTATGCATAACAAAACTAAAATGAATGGATATGGCTTATTCAAAGTACTAAAGGTTTAGGGTGTTTTAACTAATATTTTTATCTCTATTAATTTATAAATTCTTTATCTTCATCAAAGACCACTTGTCTTAGATAAATATATTTACAGTCCTTGCCTGATAATTCAACTCCAGCTTCAGATGCTTTTTTCAAGTTACATCTGTGCTTGGAACCATTTTTTTCTTTATGTCTTTCTTTGGTCTTCCAGTTTGAAAATACTATTATTCAAATACATCCTAAAATACGACTTCCTCCAATAAAGATTTTAAAAGCGACTTAGATGATACTTTTATGGCCAATATAAAAATATCATTCAACTATATTAAAGATTTGCCAGGAGGAGACTCATGGTTCATTCCTTCAGAACTGTCCATACATAGTCTTGGAGGCTGTAAAGCAATCTAACAAATAGTACCACCTTTCTAGCTGTTCACCTATTATTTGAATAAACTCTCAGGTCCTGACAGTGACAGATTTGGGTAGAGAGCAGCGTTGTGGCCAAAGGTAACAAATATTTAGATCCAGAAATTTTGGTTATTAGTAAGTTTCTGGGACCACATCAGTGATATAGACATGGAATCTAAGTGTGAGGACCCTGGCATGTCAGCATCTTTTGAATGCTTGGTTATGGAGGAGCAGAAAATCCTTTCCTGAGAATGGCTGAGAATGCTTAATCAATCATAGGACAGCCTGTTATGACGTCCAAAGGTCAATGTGAAATAGTTGTGCCATATTGTCTCTCTAGAACTCAGAGATTAAAAACAATAATAAAAAAAAAACAAGGAAAAACAGACAAATGTATTTCATTTAATGTAAACATTAAGTCCTAAGGAATGACAAATGTATTCCTATGTTTAAGTGATAGGGATTTCTGCAAAAGGTTTATGAATTGTTAATCGGATATCCCAACCCTTACACCTACATATTTCCCTAAGAAATGAACTCTGGTCTGGATCTACCAGGCAATGTTCTTCTACTTTTCTGAATAAGAGTTTAAGCTAACTGAATTCTTTCCTACATAAAAAAATACGTAAAGAATAAATAAAATCCTCTCACAACAAATTGTCTCAATATAATTCCTGATGAAATGCCATTCTAAACCTTACTTTGCAGAATGTTAATATTTTTATTGTTAATATGAAATATTCATTAGTTTTCTTTTTAAGGAATCCAAAAAATATTCAGCTGATAAGAATAAAAGTGGAAGTTGAAATACAAAGAGTTATGGCATTTATTAAAATGTCAAGCTTATTACTAATTATTCTTCACAGTATTTGTAGCTGATAAATTTTCTAATCTTCAAACTGAATAATAAACTTTCAAGTCCTTGGTTCAGCTACTGGTTCTACCAACTATCTGCTGAATGCTCTACTAAGCCTAGGCACCCAGTCTAGCCTTACAAAAAGTTTTCCAAGATCTTTACTTTTACAGAACACAGTTTCCTGAGGTAGAAAGTATGGGTAAGAATAGAAATATTTGCCTAGTGGTATTGCTGTGAGAATAAAGTATAGAATGGTTATGAAAGAGTTTAGTGCATTTTTGTTTTGTTTTGTTTTGTTTTGAGACAGGGTCTTGCTCTGTTGCCCAGGCTGGAGTGCAGTGGCACGATCTCTGCCTACTGCAACCTCCACTTCCTGGGTTCAAGCAATTCTCATGCCCCAGCCTCCTGAGTAGCTGGGATTACAGGCACATGCCACCACGCCTGGCTAATTTTTGTATTTTTGGTGGAGATGGGGTTTCACCATGTTGGCCAGGCTGGTCTCGAACTCCTGCCCTCAAGTGATCCACCCACCTTGGCCTCCCAAAGTGCTGGGATTACAGGCGTGAACCACCACACCTGACCATGAATTTTTAAAAGAGAATATTAATGGTAATGAATACCTTAAAAAGAATTAGGTTAATAATTATTTCAATGTGACTAATCTGTTTCTGAACTACTTATTGTCCACAAGAGATTTACTATATTGGATGAGCTAATACTTTCTATATTTAAATTTAGTTAGAATTCATCAAGTACAGCTTCTAACAAAAAAATACTCATTGCTATTTATCTCTTATAAAAATAACCATTAGTGGCTGGGCGCAGTGGCTCAAGCCTGTAATCCCAGCACTTTGGGAGGCCGAGGTGGGCAGATCACGAGGTCAGGAGATCGACACCATCCTGGTTAACACGGTGAAACCCCATCTCTACTAAAAAATACAAAAAACTAGCCGGGCGAGGTGGCAGGCCCCTGTAGTCCCAGCTACTTGGGAGGCTGAGGCAGGAGAATGGCGTAAACCCGGGAGGCGGAGCTTGCAGTGAGCTGAGATCCGGCCACTGCACCCCAGCCTGGGCAACAGAGCGAGACTCCGTCTCAAAAAAAAAAAAAAAAAAAAAAAAAAAAGAAAGCTTCCTTTGCCTGCTTGGCTTTATCTGATACCAGAATAGGACGAAGATACAAGTATTGTAACACTAGTAAAAGGCTATTGCATTTGTGGCTTCTTGGTAGAACTAAGAATGCAGGAGGCTTTGTGTGCTGGATACTAGCTGTATCGTCTTTGATGCAACATTTAACTTTCAGCTACCCCCAGTATACTTCTTTCTTTCCTAATAAAATTAATAGCACTTATATAATTTTAGTCAGTGTTTGCTAATGGATTAACACTAATACAAGTCTGCAGAGAATATAAGCAATTTAATTGAAATTCCAAACCATTTAAAGATTTGAGTATTCTATGGTCTATTGCACTATATTATAAAGGCAATTATACTTTCACTTTTTTTTCTGGGCCATTGAATTCAACCTGTGAGTGTATTTTTGGTTAGAAAATTTCTGTTTTAAAATGAGGCTGGCAGGAGTTCAAGACCAGCCTAGCCAGCATGGTAAAACCCCATCTCTACTAAACGTACAAAAATTAGCCTGGCATGGTGGCACACACCTGTAGTCCCAGCTACTCAGGTGGCTGAGGCACAAGAAACTTGAACCTGGGAGGCAAAGGTTGCAGTGTCTCAGGATTACGCTACTGTACTCCAGCCTGGGTGACAGTGCAAGTCTCAAAAAACAAAACAAAAAACAAAAAAATCCCCAATGACAACAACAAAAAAAACCATGCCTGGGCACAGTGGTTCACACCTGTAATCCCAGCACTTCGGAGGCAAAAGCAGGAGGATCGCTTGAGCTCAGGAGTTTGAGACCTGCCTGAGCAACATAGTGAGACCTAATTTCTACTAAAAATAAAAAATTAGCTGGATGTGGTGGTGCCTGTAGTCCCAGTTACTGGGGAGGCTGAGGCAGCAGGAGATTGAGCCCGGGTGATTGAGGCTGTAGTGAGTTATGATAGCGCCACTGCAGCCAGGGCAACAGAGTGAGACCCTGTCTCCAGATAAATAGATAGACACCTTTTTTCTTGACCTACTGACTTTCTGTGCCTTTGAGTCATGTAATATATGATTACTCAAGGGACAAAGGGCATGATAAGGTAGATTTCTATCATAAGAATATACCCAGTTAAATTCTAGTTGACGCATTATTAAAGATTCAGAAAATATGGATATAATTCTTAAAATGAAACTTACATTGAGATAAATGTAGATTCCCATGCACTTGTAAGAAGTAATACAGAAAAATCCTGTGTACCCTTTAACTAGTTTTCTTCTGTGGTAATATCTTGCAAAACTACTGGGTACAATATCACAACCAGGATATTGACATTCAAAAACACAAGATACAGAACATTTCCATCATCACAATGATGCCTCTGTTGCCCTGTTACAGCCATACACATTTCCTCCCATCATCACATTCTTCCACACCTTCCTTAATGCCTAGTGACCAGTATTCTCCATTTCTGTGATTGGAATGTTGTATAAATGACATACAGTGTGTAATCTTTGGGGATTTTTCTTCCTTCACTTAGTATAGTTCTCTGGAGATTTTCCCAGTAGTTTTATTTAGCAATTGTTTGTTTTTTATTGACAAGTAGTATTCCAAGGTATAAATGTACCACAGTTTATTCACCCATTAAGAAACACATGGGTTTTTTTCTGTTTGTGGCTATTATGAATGAAACTACTATAAACATTTACGTACATACTTCTTTGTGAATATTTGAATTTTTCTGGGATAAATGCTCGGGAGTGCAGTTGTATGGTGTTTGCATGCTTAACTTTTTAAGAAACTGCAAAACAGTTTTCCACAGGGTCCAGGCTATTTTATCTTACCACCAGAAACATATGAGTGATCCAATTTTTCCACATTCTCACCAGCATTTGGTGTAGTCAACTATTTTTTATTTTAGCCATCCTGAGAGCTTTGTAATTATACTGTGGTATTAATTTGCATTTCCCTGATGGTTAATGATGTTGAGCAACTTTCTGGATGCTTATTTGCCATCTGTACGCCATCTGCAGCAAAATTATTCTCCATGATTTTTGTCCATTTTCCAATTGACTTTTTAATTTTTTGACTATTGAGTTTTAAAGACTTCCTTATGCACTCATTTATCAGATATGTAATTTGAAAATATTTTATCTCAGTTTATAGCTTATCTTTTCATTGTCCTAACAGAGAAACAGGATCTCTTACAGAGCAAAAATTTTTTAATTTTGATGAAGTACAATTTATCAATTTTCCTGATTTGGACCATGCTTTTGGTATCAAATCTAAAAGTTGTTGTCTAGCCCTAGGTGCAAAGATTTTCTGTGCTTTTAACCTGCAAGTTTCATAGTATTATGTTTTAAATTTAGGATCTTTTCCATTTCTCTACCTTTTCTTTTTCTTGACTTATTGTACAGACTAGCACTTCTAGCCCTATTTTGAACAAGAGTGGCAAGAGTCACCTCCTTGTACTGTTCCTGATCTTTGGAGGAAAGCATTTAGCTTTCTACCGTTAAGTATTGTGTTAGCTGTAGGTTTTTAGTAAATGCACTTAATCAATTTTGGGAAGTTCTCTTCTGTTGCTTTTTTTTTTTTTTTAAGAGTTTTTATTATGAAGGAGTATGAAATTTTTGTTGAATAATTTTTCTGTATTGATTGATCATATGATTTGTTTTCTTTAGCCTGCTAATATGGTTGATTACATTCATTGATTTTCAAATATTGAGCCAGCCTTGTATCCCTAGATCACAGGGTCATGGAGTATAATTCTCTTCATATATTGTAAATTCTATATGCTAATATTTTGCTAATAATTTCTGTATGCATATTCTTGAAGGACATTGGCCTAAAGCTTTCATTTTTTGTACATTTTTGCCTGTTTTTGGTATTATAGGGTATCTTTGTATATTCTGGCTGCTGTAACAAAATACCTTTGATATGGGCTAACTTAGAAACAACAGAAACTTATTTCTCACTGTTCTGGAGGCTGGAAAGACCAAGATAAGGTGCTAGTGGTATCTACTGAGGGTCCACTCCTCATAGATGGGGCCTTTAACTGTGTACTCACATGGTGAAAAGGGCAAACATGCTCTATCAGGCTGTTTTTCTAAGGGCACTGATTTTATTACTGAGGGCAGAGCCATGGGCTTCTTCCAGGAACACAAGGGTGGTTCAGTATTTGCAAATCAGCTGGCCATATTAATAGGCTAAAAGAGAAAAATCATAAAACCATACTAATTAATGCAGAAAAGGCATTTGACAAAATTTTATACCCATTCATGATTAAAACTTTAAGAAAAATAGGAATGGAAAGGAACTTTCTAAAATTGATAAAGAGCATGTACTAAAAATCTATACTTAATATTATACTTAACGGTAAAAAGCTAATGCTTTCCTTCTAAGATCAGGAAGAGCAGAGCACTAGAAGTCCTTGTCTCCTAATAGTATCACCTTGGACGTCAGAATGTCAGGATATGAATTTGAGGGGGAGCATAAACCTTCATATTATAGCATAGTATTAAAAAAAGAAATGGGCTATTCATTTATTTCATCTTGGGTAAGGAAATTTCAGTCATGTGATATGTGCTCTATGGTGGGTAAGCACAGGTACTATGAGAATTCATAGATGGGGCCTGATTCAATCTGGGCAGGAAGGTAGGCAGGGGTAGGGAAGGCCTGCTAGAGAAGATGATCTATTAGGTTGGTGCAAAAGTATTGTGGTTTGGCAAAAAACCTAATAGAGGACAGTTAACCTGGCTAACTAGGTGGGTGGGTAAGAGATCAGGATGTGTCAATAAGAGAAAACAGTGTAGAGGGGATCGTGGTAGAGTTCATTAGGGGACCTGCATTTTTTATTGTGTCTAGAACTGAATGTGTGTCTGTGGGGATTGGACAAAAGAGGATCTTGAGGGGAGAGAGAATGATAAGAGGTAAGACTAAAGTGTAAATAAAGACTTAATCCTAAACAGTCTGGTAGGATCTACTAAAGAGTTTGAACCAGTAAGTACAATGGTGGGGAGTCACGGCAGAGTGTCAAGTCCAAAAGAGACAAATGATAGTTGACTTCAATGTAGACAGTGGAACTTTTGCCTATGAGTACTCGCTGTAAGAAGGTATGTAAAATGTAAAGTGAAACATACTCAACCAAGACTAGATTTTCTTTAGATTGCATTTCCTTAGATCTCTATTTAGACTATAGAGAGATTGTTCCTAACATAAGTAACAAATCCATTTTTTAAAGAACCAAAATGATTTGGGTTACCCACTTGAAAACTGAAGTCCAGCTCTCATTCTTTTCCCACTGCCCAGGAAAATGTAAACCATTGGATGGACATGTTTTTATTGAAACATTTAAGCACTTTTTTGTCTTCTTCCTTTTGACTATTCAGTCACGAGTAATTTAGGTTTTTGTAAATTACTAGTCAATTTGTCTCCCTTTAAATATTTTAACATACATTTAGTGAATAATTGTGAGACACCTGAAGTGTCTCATAGTCTCATTCCACAAGTATCTTACGATTGGAGAAAAAAGACAGACATGTGGGAAAAATTCATAATAATACAGAATGATGTGTGATATCAAATAAGTAGAAATGACAATAAGGGTGATTAAAATTTAGGGAAGGCAGAGACCACTTTGAACATGATGCAAAGGAAACTGAGTTCTTTAGCTTTTCATTCAATAACTTTATTGAGGATCTTTCCTTGGCATTGAGCCAGATAATATCCCTGTTCTTATGGGGCTTACTTTCTTTGAGGGAGATAGACATGGTAAAAATAAAACAGTTCCATTATGAATATGAAACAGGGCAAGGTAGGCTAAGTGAAGTAGGTACTATTTAATCAGAGAGGCCTCTCTGAGGAGGAGACATTTATACTGAGACAATGCCACGAAGGAGCCAGCCATGATTTAAGGTGAAAATTCTAAGCAAAGGTACCCACCAATCCAAGGAATAAGCTTGGGGTGTCTGAAGTTCATAAAGAAGGCCAGTATGGCTGAAGGGACTGCGAAGAACAAGAAGAGATGGTAGAAAATAAGATCAAAAGTGTCTAGATCACAAAGGTCATGGAAAGCCATTTCAGGATTTTAAGTAGAGGAGTAAAATAAAATGTTTATTAAAAAGACAATCTTGGTCATGTGTGGTGGCTCAAGCCTGTAATCCCAGCACTTTGGGAGGCTGAGGCAGGCGGATCACCTGAGGTCAGGAGTTCAAGACTAGACTGGCCAACATGGAGAAACCCCATCTCTACTAAAAATATAAAAATTAGCCTGATGTGGTGATGCCTGGCTGAGGCACAAGAATCTCTTAAATCCAGGAGGTGGAGGTTGCAGTGAGCGGAGATTGCACCACTGCACTCCAGCCTACAAGACAAAGAGAGACTCTCAAAAAAAAAAAAAAAAATTCTGGCTGGTGACTGAAGAAGGAAAAAATCAGATTCAGATGTGTCAAGTGCTACCGAGTGTAGCAAGAGGTTAAAGAAGCGACCATTGGACTTGACAACATAGAAATCCTTGTGACCCTGACAGGAGTCACTTTGGCCAAATAGCAGCAAGTAAAGTCCCAACAAGAGTTGACTGAGGAGGAAGTGCAAGCCATGAAACACATTTTTGTGAAAGTGATTAAGTGCCTTTAAAAACGTTCTGCTAAAACATCACCTTCTGCTGAAAAACTTTGCGTACTCCTAAAACGTGTTTTTGAACAATGTTTTTTTAAGTTGGAAGGAACTTTAGAGATGATCTAGCCTAACCCTTTCATTTTACAGATGGCCAGAATAAGGTCTGTGGAATTTAACTAGTTTGCAGAGCCAGATGCCTAACTTACAGTTTGCCATTTTTGTTTTTTAATTCTACACTGCTACGAATGATAACTAACATTTAATTGAGTGCTTACTAGGTGCCATATACTATGTCTAAAGCTTTACATATATTAAGTAATAAAATTCTCATGATAATCTTATAGAGTTCTAGTAAAATCTCCATTTACAGCAGAGAAAATGAAGGCACAGAATGTTGAAGTATCTTGTTTAATGTCAGATATCTGAAAAGTTCTGTGGAGCCAGAATTCAAAACCCAGTTACTAAGGAGGACACATTCTTGATCAGTATTTTATTCTATTATTTTTATTAGTTCCAATCCTTATGAGTCTGTTTAAAATGTGTATCTGCATTATTGTGCAAATATTTCTGAGATCTCATCACATACCTGATCCCATTTAACCTCAGTCTATCCCTCCATCACTTTTTGTAGAAAATGCTATTTAAGTTGGAGGTTCCGCTTGAGTATTCCTAATTTTTATTCTTTTTAATGCATACGGTGGTCAAAGTAAATAGCTAACATATTGGCATCAAACCATTGTCTTTTGAAGCAAGCTTTGTATGAAATTGGTCTGTCATTGACCACTATAAGGAACTCATTTGTGGCCAGGCATAGTGGCTCATGCCTGTAATCCCAGCACTTTGGGAGGCTGAGGCAGGCGGATCACAAGGTCAGGAGTTCGAGACCATCCTGCCTAACATGGTGAAGCCTCGTCTCTACTAAAAATACAAAAAAATTAGCCGGGCGTGGGGCAGGTGCCTATAGTCCCAGCTTCTCGGGAGGCTGAGGCAGGAGAATGGTGTGAACCCAGGAGGCGGAGCTTGCAGTGAGCCGAGATCGCACCACTGCACTCCAGCCTGGGTGACAGAGCAAGACTCCATCTCAGAAAACAAAACAAGAAAAACAAAACTCATTTATAAAGATAATAATGTAAAAACCTCATGACTCTTGTGTATGCTTGCCTGTGTCTAAACTCCACCTCTATCAGCAAACTCAGTAAATTGCCTCTTTCTGACATTTATCTCCTATTTTGGGAGAAAGTTTTGTGGAAGCATCTACCACATTGCAAAGATTCAACATTTCTCCTAAAAATAAATGGGAGTTTCTTTTAGATATAAGCAATGAAATTTCAAGCAATATTACTTATTTCATGTCCTTTGCTTTTTTAAGATCTAAACCTCAAGATTCAACTGGATTTTCATTGAAATTCACCACGATCCCCTCTGCAGCTGTGGTCTCAAAATACCATTTCTGCATTTATTTTAGCTCATGGAATAACTCTGCTGAGAAACCACAGAGTCAATCAGACTCAAAATGCTTAAAATCCTTCCTGCTTGGAGTTTTCCGTCTTCACATCAAAGCATTTCATGCCCGTCAGCAACTTTTTAATGCATTTGCTCCTCATTTGCACAATTTCCATTTAAAGACGTTCCTTGGCTGACTTCTCTGATGAAGTTTCCTGCTTGCCAGGAGAGCAATGCTAATGCAGAAATTACAAAGGGGGCTACACGTCCCTTTTCTGGAGGACCTGATATTTCAGATAATGTTCAACTTCAGTTTTGGAGAAACCACTGTTCTTTGCACCAGGGGAAAAGAAACTGATTTTCAGTGTGAGCAACCTGTGAAGATAGAGACAAATATAAGTAAATGAGAATGTCATTGAGGAAGAGAATCGAAGACACAATAGAAGCACTTACTGGACTCCATACAGTAATGTCATATCTTTGTTTGTTCTAACTTAAGCTTGCATGTATACAATGGGGTTTAAGAAACTTGGCAAGAGTTTTTTTTTTTTTTTTTTCCTTAAACTGAGTTAAACAGTCTTGACTGACTTCTTTAAATGAAAGGAAAAATAATACACATAACAATAGATTTGAAAAGGAAGAGCCCAAATCCCCAAGGGCAGTAATCTTCTGGAAAATGTTAATATTCATGAGTTATAGGAAAGTGATGAGAGCCAACACATCCCTTTTTTTTTTTTTTTTTTTTTTGCTCCAAGTAATCAATTCTTTGCCTACAGCCAAACCAGGCCTTTTAATAAAATTATTATTACTTAAAAAGTAAAAAGATAAAATTATTATTTAGCATTACATAACTCAAAAATAAACTCAGGGTTTATATTTTATTGATATATCTTACACATCATGTAAAACTATTTTGGTGTTTATATTTTATTGATATACCTTACACACCATGTAATTTATAATTTATTTTTGAAAACAACTTGTTTCATCAAATCATAATATGTCTGTACTAAACAACAGAGTTGAATGAAATTTGGCTTAAATATCCTTATTTTATTTCTATATTTGTCCTAAATCAATTCACCATGGTTCAGATTCAATATTTAGTTGATAATAAGTGAACTGGCTAATATATTCATTTACTGAATTTTCATCCTATACTACATAATATTCATAACTATACAAAATATACAAATATGGAGTTCCTATGACTGCTAAATTAAGCACATCTAGATCAGTGTTTTGTCCATTTTTCATGTTTCCTTCTCTTAGAAAGAGTTGTGGTTTCTGAAATGGTGGGAAAATTTGAATATCTACATTTCACCTCCACTTTTTAGGGGAGAGGTTCATGAAGAAGTGATTGAGAAGGAGAGCAAGGCTTAGTTGGACAGTGTAGTAAGTCAGCAAGGGTGAAAAGAGAATGGGTCCCTGTCAACTATATATATAGTTCTTCCAGGGAAGGAAACATAGCCTCAAATTAGCTTTTCATCCTGTTCTGACATTGCAAGGAAAACATAGTGAAACTCTTTGGACCACTTTTATAACTTGCAGTGTTCTCATCGAGCTACATTTTTTTATTTGCTTGCTTTAAGGACTTAGAAGTCTATAAAGTGCAAAAAGCCCAAATCTACAAATAAAAGCCTAAAATCATAGAGTTAATCTCAACAGGTGAGAAAAGTGTAGCACGCAGAATGCCAAACTAATAGCTGATTAACTGAAAACGTGTATGTATTTTTTAGCAATTAGTGGAGAGATCAATAGGACAATTTTAATTAGCCATATGGTTTGTTTTACTGGGACTGGAGCTGCGTGTCTCTACCACTCTGCCAGGCTTTTAGGACTTCACAAATTTAATATATACACACACACATACATACTTTGTAAGTTTTATTTTATATATATATACACACTTATGTATTTTGATGATCCAAAATGAGACTTAACGATAATATCCAAACCATGTTTAGTTATGTTGCTAAAAAAGTAAGAAAAACATAGCAGTCTAATTTCCATTCTTTAAAGAGCAGGAAGGATGGGAACTTTTGGTTTCAAGTGTATAAAGTGCACTGTTTTAATTCTTTCATATAGTATAAAAGAATGCTTATATTTTATAAAAGATTAAAGCATGTGCATCTTAGAAACAAGTGTCAAGAAAATATAGTTTTCATGACTTAGTACTTTACTGGAGTATTTTTTTAAACTATTATCCCTTTACTTTTAAATGGGATAAATTTCATCTTAAGTGTTTTATAGTCATAGCACAGATCTAGTAAGGTTAAAATAGAATTGTAATTAACATAAGTAGGCTTTAAAAATTTTCACTCAGGGAAAACAATTACTTGGGAAACAGATAATATTCTTAGATCTGAACACTTACCACATAAAATCCACATTGAAAAATAGCTAATATATATTTATATTTTATTGAAGATGAAGTTATAATATATAAATGTAAAAAATAGCACGGAAGTAGAACTGATGATTTTAAGAATGGTGGCAAGCTCAAGCTCAGTAGTCAAGTTCCATACAGTTGATATTTAATTTAAAGCTCTAAGATCTGTGATATATATATCTATATCTATATGTAGATATATATAGATATCCTTTTCCTCTGCCAAACAGGAAGCTATAACCACAAGCTATTGAATGCAGGTTACCTATTGAAACCTTGTAACAGTGGTTCTAACCTTTTCGGCACCAGGGACCAGTTTCATGGAAGATAATTTTTCCAAGGACCACGGTGGGTGGGGGATGGCATTAGATTCTCATAAGGAGTATGCAACCTAGATACCTTGAATGCAGAGTTCACGATAGGGTGAATCTAATGCTGCCTCTGATCTGACAATAGGTGGAGCTTGGGCTTAGTAATGCTGGCTTACCTGCCATTCACCTTCTGCTGTGCGACCCTGTTCCTAACATGCCATGGACAGGTACTGGTCCAGGACTTGAGAACCCCTGCCTTAAAATAATTTATTTTTCTATTCTCCAAAAGATTCCATAGAAATGTGAGGAGAAAAGTTGCAATTATTTCTGAACCTTCCCATCAGCCTTGTCTCTGACAGAATTGGCCTATTGTGGATGGGCTTTGTCCAGATTAGAGAAAGTAGAAGATGCTCTTTTGGTGTAATTGTTCAGGTGAGTCCTTCATGTCAATTATTTCATTCCTGTTCTTATGTTATTTGTATTAGTCTGTTTTCATGCTGCTGATAAAGACATACCTGAGACTGGGCAATTTACAAAAGAAAGAGATTTATTGGACTTACACTTTCACATGGCCAGGGAGGCCTCACAATCATAGCAGAAGGCAAGGAGGAGCAAGTCACATCTTACGTGGATGGCAGCAGGCAAAGAGAGAGCGAGTTTGTGGAAGGAGACTCCCATTTTTAAAACCATCAGATCTTGTGAGACTTATTCACTATCAGGAGAACAGCAAGGGAAAGACCCGCCCCCATGATTAATTATCTCCCACTGGGTCAGTCCCATAACATGTCGGAATTATGGGAGCAACAAGATGAGATTTGGGTGGGGACACACAGCAAAACCATATGATTGATTATCCTTTTTATGGATAAGTTACTAATCATAATATATAGTCATTTTTTTCAGGAAGTTACTGTGAAATGACCTTCCTTCAGGCAAGAAAACCTAAATATCACAACCCTTAGATTTTATGAGTCCTTTTTATGTAAGAAAATAACTGATACCTTCTCTATCAAATCAATAATGTTCAGCCAGGCATTTATTTTTTTTTTTATTTTTATTTTTCAGGATGAAGGTAAAATCTTAGAATTCAAAGTAACATTGTGGTTCATTTGACCAAGTACTTACTGTGGACTTTAGGACCATTTATTCAAATTGCTGTCTTTGATTAAGTCAAGAACTCTTGGTGCTTTTTTTCTTCTAGTTTTCTTCAACAACTGTAATTAATCACAGAATTTGTCATCAATCTTTCCACCAACGCCATGAATACTCTTTGAATGAATGACGATTCTTTCTTTGTGTTAAGTTTCTGTGCCCCAAGGCTATTAAAATTTCATAGTTTCTCCACATTCTTCAAAGCTTTCAACTTTTGGCTAAAAACATGACAGAACAAGATCTATTATCTGGCTGTATGAATTAATCTGCATTCAGATGCCTGGTGATTATAGCACTTAAATCTATTTATCAAAGCACAGAGCTTTTGCAGAAAGTATTTCTGAAAGTTATGCCTATAAAAAGGGTAGAAAAGACTCCAAGACTCCAGTGTGATCAAAGCATTTGGATCAGGCAGCCATTCAACCACGTGGAATATTGGGACAAGGATTAGGCCCCCACAGAGTAGCTAAGTTTATAAAAATGATTCAAAAGAGCCAAAAGATCAGAAAATAGTAGGATTAGTTGTCTGTTTTATTGTTCTGGGATTCTGTTTCTAGATTATGAAAGATCAAAGGGGTTTACCACCTCTTCCCATATTGACGTCTAGAACCTCCTTTCCAACTAGTGTGGTAAGGCTTATCAGCATATGATGAAGATTTGGGATTTTGCATCTGGCTTTTAAACTTCTTTGTGTAAACTGGACCTTTATCCCTTCACTTCATCCTCTTGATATGAAAGCCAGCTAAAACATCCCCTCCTGATCTTAATCTCTCCATCTTTGCATGACAACAAATCAGAATTGTTGCTCTTCTTTCCCCCTAATTCTCTGACATTTCTTATCCATTTCTTAATTCCTTTCTTCTCTGCTCTACCTACTGCCCTGCTCCCTAATACCAATATTCATCAGTTGGTAGAGGGACTCCCTGCTTTCTCAAAGACTTCTCAACACAGAGAAATGCACAATAGAAGAGAAAGGGAAATATGGTTAAGCAATGTAAGGATTTAGAGTTTTTGGAGAACATTCAAAAGAAAGTTGTGAAACCTATGGGAAAGGTTTAGAGGAAATAAAATAGTCTTACTAAGAGCTAATGGGGGCTAAAGGTTGTTGTAGAGTACATGTCAAATTATAATGCCTGGAAGCAAAGCAACAGTCTGGTCCCCAAAATAATATTAGGAAAAAGATATGGTCAAATTGTTATAAATCCCATGTTTTTGTGGTAAAAATATTGTGGTCAATAGGAAAACAATAGGTAAAACTAGATTCAAACTTCAAATTACTCAATGATACACGGAGAGAAAGAGAAACTCAAGCAGAATAAATCCTCCACAAGAATTGTTGTTCATTGCATTTTGACATCATTAACTTGGGCAATTATCTCAGTGCCCAATTTGTATGATGTTGGAATGGATTTCTAAGCCCACACTGCTCACCTGACCCTTTGGACTCTTCTCATTATTTTTGTTGTTCATTCTGTTATGTGTCAGGAGATGGTCTAAAATTAACTGAATATCTTCCTATACCCAGGCCCCACCTTAGATGTTTTATATTTGTAATGGAGTTAATCTTTACAACTAATACAGGAGTTATTAAGAAATAATTTTTAGGTAGCTAGAAAGGGTAAAGGTTTTTGGTGGTAATTTTCCTGTAATAAGAAGCAACCCCCAAACCATTTCTAACCAGAAAGGTGGCTTGAAGGGCCAGGTTGGCAAGCTTTGATATGCAAATGCAGGCCATTGGAAACTGGGTCCACCCAATATGGCAATTCTTGCCTTCCTCTGGTCACCAGGTGTGCCCAGTGTCACGGCCACCTCCAGATACCTCTGGGTGTTCAGGACATCGTGGCAGCCCGCATTTGCATTTTAAAAGACTAAGATGGGAAGACCAGGTTTTCCCTTGGGCTATATGAATGATGCACCTGGTCAAACCAATCCCCGGGCCCTATGCAAATCAGACACCGCCTCCTCCAGCCTCCAATATAACCGACCATTTTTCTGCTGCACACAGGATTTCTCTCTTGGAGCCTCCCTCCCTCTGTCTCTGTATGGGGGAGCTGCTGCTTTCTTTTTTGCTTGTTAAACTTTCTGCTCCTTAAAACCACTCCATATGTGTCCATGTCATTTTATCTAAATCAGTGTGAGACCAAGGACCCTGGTGCTACTCCAGTCATTGCAGCTGCATCACAACTACCCTGACAGGTAAGTTGTACTACCCTCATTTTATGGAATATAAAACTAAGGTTCAGGATGGTTAACCAACAAAGGTCACGTGCTAATAAATATTAAAGCTTAGACTTCAGGCCTGACTTCATTGATTGGGCATTTTATCAACTGTATATATTTACAGATATATTTACAGTTCTAAGTCCATTGTTGAAAATTTGAGATTAATTCCAGGAAGATTTGGAGATATATGACATGAAAGGAAGGAGGTCATAGTTTTTAGGTCAAATGATGTAACAAAGTCAACGGATCACACAATTTTCATTCACCTTATGCTGACCCTTTTAAATGAAATGACGTGGGTAATAAGGGTCACCCTTCTTGGAACTAAGTAGAAGGAAGTGATGTTTCCTTTAGCTATTTAAGGATCAGCCTCCCACATTCATAGGGAGCTTATTATACAGGGCAATGTGACAGGCAATGGGGATATAAAAGAAATGATTTCATACCACAAGGTATTTTTAGTCTCAGGGAAGGAGTAAATATGCAAATGAGAAAATTCCATCAAGTTTAAGGCACCATTAACTTGTCTCTTATTTTCCTTTTCCAAGGAAAAAAAAGATGTCAAACTATATCATGCCTTCAGTTGTGGGATTTGAATATTCCTTTTAGAATCAATTTCGTAGAGTATATGCCATGCCAGATGTCAATGCATTTAGTTACAGCTAGAATGAGGATGGGTCCAGAGGAGAGTCAGAAATATCTTTCTAGGCCAAGTGACCTTTGAATGTGCAAAGGTAAGGAGGAACAGTGTGAAGAAGAGATGTGCAGGCTAGTCCATGCAGAATAAATAGAATGGGTAACTAGCTGGGACCCAGCCTGGCATGTCCTGGGATGATAAGGAAATGGGGAGGCTGGGGCATCACTGGGGGCCTGGAGGCAGGACAGTGGTTAGGAATAAGGCTCCAAGGTGCGGGCCAGCTTGAAGGTCTTAAGGCTAGGGAGTTTGCATTAATTTATTGCAGACAATGGGAAGCCACTAGAGAAACTCAAGCAGGAAGCCGAGTCTATCTAACATCTTTTTCTTCCTTCTTTTTGGGTATGCGCCTATCAGAGGCTTTACAAATAGCTACTTTTACATCAAACTACATGCAACTTGTTTTCCCTGCCGGACTTCCATAGTTGTGAAGCCATGATTACCAGAATTTCTGATTCAAAGATTCTTGGTGAGTTTCACTCCTTGGAGTCTTTTATCTCCTTTCTCTTGATTTCTTTTTGCCCTGATCTTTGCTGCGAAATTCTACTCATTTCAAATGCCACTTCTCCTAGGTATTGTGTCTTTTTCTTCCCCAAGTGTACAGCAGCTTACCATCATTATATGAACCCCCTTATACTTTTTTGAGCTCTCACTTAACTTCTCTTGATGTATATATTTTGGTATATTTGGTCTTTTAGATTGAGCTCTTTGAGTACAGAGATGGGATCTTAATGTCTTATCAATTCTATGTTAGTATCTGTTTTGAGCTCAGTCTACTAAAGATGACATAATAGGTATATTGAATTGTGTACTTACACACATGGAAAAAGCATCCCCTTTCCAGTCTCTGAGGAGCAACAGAAGGAATAAAATGCCCCTACATCTGTATGCTTCTTGGTGTGATAGTCGGCCTCCAAGGCACTCCCAATGATCCCCACCTCCTAGAATTCACACTCTTGTGAAATCCGCTCCTACATCATACCAGCGTTGGTCTGTGGGATCAAATAATATGGCAAAAGTGATGATACGTTACTTCTGAGATGAGGTTGTAAAAGAATGCTAGCTACTAACACCTTGACCTCTCTTTCTCAGATTTCTTGCTCAGGGCAAGCCAGCTGCCATGTCGTGAGAACACTCAAGCAGCACATGGCAACAAATGGAGATGGGCAGACATGGGCTGGCAAGAAACAGGCTTGCCAGCAACAGCTTGAGTGATCCTAAAAGTGGGTCCATTAACCCCATGTGACTGTTGCCCTGGCCAACAACTTAACTGCAACCTCAGGAGATACCTACCCTGAGTCAGAACCACTCAGTCAAACTACTCGTGGCATCTTAACCCCGTGTAACTGTGAGATAATTATGATGATTTTAAGATTCTCAGTTTGGGGGTAATTTGTTATGCAGCAACAGATAATAAAACACTTGGCAAATGTTATTCCAATGTTATTTGATTGAAGGCCACAGGGATATAGAAGAAAAGAAAGGTGAACACTCAGGTTTAGAAAACAAAAGAAAATACAATCAAATCATTTTTCTAATAAAAAATGGGTACTTTGCAATTTTGCCTTAGCTCAATTTTAAGGTAGATCTATGTCAGAGTTCAAATTCAGCATTCAATGACTTATTGCCTAAAAGTACAATGATCTATCTAGTCTCCTAAATGAGGCAAGAAAAGAGTGAGCTGGTAAAAAAAGGGTTAAGATCCTCCAAGAACTGAGTTTGTGTTCCAACTCTGTCACTTACTATTTGATTATCAATGGGCAATTTATGTAATCTGTATTAAATCATGGTTTCCATACCAGTACAAGGGATATAATAATTTAGATCCTGCATATCTTGAGACTAAATGAGTCATTGTGTGTGGTGCTTTATAATACTGATGTGTTTTTCTCTTAACAGGACCCGTTGACTGGAGGATGGCCATTTGACAACACATTCTTTCCTGAGGAAACTTTTGGCTTCTGGTGACTTGGGCCCCAGGCAAGTATGTGCCAGTCACAAACTTTCTGGCTCATCCTAGGCTTCTCAGTCTCTGTCCCCTTATATTGAATTTGATTTTGAGAAGAAGGCATCCAAAAGAGTTGGTGTGAACCTAATACTGTCACAAAGCTAGGAAAATGTTGGGTTCAACATTTGAGACAGGAAGAGAACCCCAGCTGCCTTACTAAGACTGATTTCTAAGAGTAAATTATAAAAATGAACATTTTCTGTCTTGTATTTTGAATACAAATTTTTGCGTATATTCGTAACTCATCTTATGCTTTATATGTATTCAATGCTGAATGGAATTTTGATGGACTTAAAATCTGATAATCATTTTCTCTGCCATTTTCCAAAAGAACTAGAGTTTAAGCGGACTATTTAGAGGCCTAGGTATGTTCAAAGGCTCTCAGGGAAGATATTGAGTAACTTCTATAGTAGATGCTGTTGGTGCCCAACACTTATTCCCTTAGTGCCCATGATTTAAAACAGATTACATAAATTGCCCATTGATAATCAAATAGTAAGTGACAGAGCTGGAAAACAAACTCAGTTCTTGGAGGATCTTAGACTTCTTTCTACCAGCTCACTCTTCTTTTCTTCTGGCCTCATTTAGGAGATTAGATAGATCATTGTACATTTAGGCAATAAGTCATTGAATACAGAATTTGAACTGTGACATAGAACCACCTTAAAATTAGTCCCTTTTTATGGCTGATTAGTATTTCATCATATATATTTACATTTTCTGTATCCACTCATTGATTGATGGATATTTGGGGTGGTTCCATGTTTTTGCAATTGCAAATTGTGCTGCTATAAACAATTTGTGCTGCTATATCTTTTAAAAGATACTTGTATACACATAATAATAAAATAATGACTTCTTTTCCTCTGGGTAGATACCCAGGAGTTGGATTGCTGAATCAAGTGGTAGATCTACTTATAGTTCTTTAAGGAATCTCCACACTGTTTTCCGTAGTGGTTGTAGTAGTTTACATTCTCAACAGTGTAAAAGTGTTCCCTTTTACCACATCCATGCCAACATCTATCATTTTTGATTATGTCCATTCTTGCAGGAGTAAGGTGGTATCACATTATGGTTTTGATTTGCATTTCCCTGATTATCAGTGATGTTGAATGTTTTTCCATATATTTATTGGCCATCTGTACATCTTCTTTTGAGAATTGTCTATTCAGGTCCTTAGCCTACTTTTTGATGGGACTTTTTTTTTCTTGTTGATTTGAATTTCATGTAGATTCTGGATGTTAGTCCTTTGTTAGATGTATAGTTTGTGAAGATTTTCTCCCACTCTGTGGGTTGTTTGTTAACTCTGCTGATTATTATTATTATTATTGTCATGCAGAAACTGTTTAGTTTAAGTACCATCTATTTGTCTTTGTTTTTGGGTTCTTGTTTGTGAAGTCTTTGCCTAGATAATGTCTAGAGGAGTTTTTTCCATGTTATCTTCTAGAATCTTTATGGTTTCAGGTCTTAGATTTAAGTCTTTGATCCATCTTGAATTGAGTTTTGTATAAGGTGAGAGATGAGGATCCAGTTTTATTTTTCTACCTGTGGCTTGCCAATTATCTCAGCACCATTTATTGAATACAGTATCCCTTCTCCACTTTGTTTTTGTGTTGCTTTGTCGAAGATCAGTTGGCTGTAAGTATTTGGCTTTATTTCTGGGTTCTCTATTCTGTTCCATTGGTCTATGTGCCTATTTTTATATGAGTACCATGTTGTTTTGGTGACTATAACTTTATAGTATAGTTTGAAGTCAGGTAATGTGATACCTTCAGATTTGTTTTTGCCTAGTCTTTCTTTGGCTATGTGGGCTCTTTTTTGGTTCCACATGAATTTTAGCATTTTTTTTCTAGTTCTGTGAAGAATGATGGTGGTATTTTGATGAAAATTGCATTAAATTTGTAGATTGCTTTTGGCAGTATGGTCACTTTCACATTGTTGATTCTACCCATCCATGAGCATGAGATATGCTTCCATTTGTTTGTGTCATCTGTGATTTCTTTCAGTAGTGTTTTGTAGTTTTCCTTATAGAGGTCCTTTACCTCCCTGCTTAGGTGTATTAAGTATTTTTGTTTTGCAGCTATTATAAAAGGAGTTGAGTTCTTGATCTGATTCTCAGTTTGGTCATTGCTGGTGTATAGCATTGATACTGTTTGTATACATTGATTTTGTATCCAGAAACTTTACTAATTCATTTATCAGTTCTAGGAGCTTTTTGGAGGGGTGTTTAGGGTTTTCTAGGTATATGATCATATCATCAGCAAACAGTGCTAGTTTGACTTCCTCTTTACTAATTTGGATGACCTTTATGCACAAACAGACAATCTAAGGTCATATACTTCAAGGAACTAGAGCAACAAGAACAAACCAAAACTCAGCAGAAGAAATAACAAAGATCAGAACAGAACTAAATGAATGAAAAACCTGGTTCTTTGAAAAGATAAACAAAATTGATAGACCATTAGTGAGATTAACCAAGAAAAGAAAGACGTTGCAAATAAGCTCAATTGGAAATGGGAGACATTATCACTGATACCAAGAAATACAATAGATCATTCAAGGCTACTATGAACACCTAGAGGAGATGGTTAAATTCCTAGAAATATACAACCATCCTAGATTAAATCAGAATGAAATAGAAACTCTGAACAGAACAATAACAAGAAGCAAGACTGAAATGGTAATTTAAAAATTGCCAACCAAAAAAGACAGATTCACAGCTAAATTCTACCAGACATTCAAAGAAGAATTGATACCAACCCTATTGACACTATTCCAAAAGATAAAGAGGGAATCCTTCCTAAATCATTCTTTGAAGCCAGTTTTACCCTAATACCCAAACCAGGAAAGGACATAAAAAATGAAAACTACAGACCAATATCCCTCATGAACACAGATGCAAACATTCTCAACAAAATACTATTTTTAATAGACTGGTAAATTGAGTAAATGTTTGAGTTCTGTAAGCTATTCTAGCAAATTACTTAACCTGAGATGAGAGTTATGGAAACTCCCAGTGTATGGCTGGTCAGTCAGAAGTACAGGAGGCTGGGACTTGCTATTGGCATGTGAAGTGTGGACAATCTTGTGGGAACTAATTCCTGTTAGATAGTGTTAGAATTTAATTGCATTTTAGGACACCCAGTTGGTGTCTGCTAGGAACTAAAGAACTGGCTGGTATGGGAAATAAACCCTACACATTTGGTATCAGAAGTGAAGTGTTATTTACAGGAAAGACCATTTAAATATATATATCTTTTTGGGCTTCTGTGCTCTTTCTTATCTCTTCGTGGTAATTGTCTCTTTGGGGTAATCCAAAACTGGTTATTGGTGGCTCCCTTCAGGAGCTAGGTGGGCCTGCAAGGAAAGCCTGCTCACTGCATAATTCCTTGAGCTGGAAGATCCACTCTACTTGCCCCCAGGGCAGTCCTTTTGGTTGAGGTATCAACAAGCAGACCCCCACCTAGCTATATTCTGTGGTGTTCTCAGGATACTCATGCATCCTTGTGAAACAGAAGTGGGAATCTAAAATGCGTCACTGCCTCCACCTAGTTTGCTGTCTTTCCCATGCTCTAACGTGTAGAGGTCACCAAGTCTTCTGCAATACGATTATAGAGCATATTCCACCCAATATGTCTATATATGAATTATCAATTGTTAGCACTTAATATGGTACACTAAATAGAGGAAATGTATAGATATTGGTTGAGTGAACAGAGGTTTAGCCATTCAACAACACTTTATAGACAAAGATGGTTCTCAAGTCAGAGCCACTGTGCTCCCATCTTGTTCTATTTTCACTGCGGAACAACATCTGTTCATTTATATGGTGTATTATATATACTGAGACTGTAATTAAGGCACCCGCAGCCTTCTCCTCTTTTGGCCAACCAACATCATTTCCATGGTCCCTTCCTCTTAGGCCTGGGTTTCCAACTCTTTAATCATCACTGCTCTCTTCTAGATCCAAATGTCCCACTTTTAAACTGTGGCGACCTAAACGGAAAGCTATCATAATGATGCTGTAAAAGTTTGGCAGATTTCATCAGAAACCAACATCTGTTTGGTCCTTTCTCATTATCTTCTTGCTGACTTTTCATTAAAGAGTTTTGGAAAAGCTGTAAAATGTATTTTTTAAATTAACTCAACAATATCCATTCTGGCCCAAATCTGTGTTTGCATGTATACAATTTTTACGCACAAATTGATTCATAAACGAAGTGTTTTTAAGCTTACAAATATAAGCCTTTATACAATATTTTAAAATATTTTGCATGTTCTTTTTCTATTTCTAGTTTTGACTGTATTAATTTAACAGTGGCATGGCTTTTGAATAAATTATTTTGACTTCGTTTTTATTTAAACCTTTCCCTTGGTATATACCCATTGAATAAGAAAAACAACAGTGTTACATGCACTTACCATGTGCCAGAAAAGGGTTTTTACATGTACTAACTTAATTTTCATAACAACTCAGTGAGCCAAGTACTATTGTCATCTCTATTTTTTAGATGATGCAGTTTAGGGAGAGAGAGGCTAAAGATTTGTTCAAGATAAGCCCAGCAAGTGAGGGTCAGAGGTGGGACCTAAGAGAACGGACTGTAGGGCGAGGCTTCCAGTGTCCATCATGATATGCTGTCGTATGTACATGAATACCCGGGTGCACTGGGCCTTTTGTAGAACCTTTTTATTGGTGATCATTAATATACACAAACAGAAGTTTTCTTTGTGTTTAAAGATGATTTTTCTAATACACTAATCATACTTGAGTACTGATGCTGGTTTGACTGAAGAAATGACCCATGACTATTTCTTTATGGGTGTACTTTCTAAGCTCCCTTAAAAAGGGAATGTAAATCCTACAGTTGCTAAATATTGGTAAATTTAACTTTGTTTAGTTCAGATATTGAGCTCATCTTGCCATTGTGAATAGCAAATGTAGTAGCCTCCACGAGCCCTATAAAATTAGCCCAAGCACCTGTGATGTACATTTTAGCCTATCTACAAATACAGAAGAATGCTTTTTGCCCTGAGCATAATTCATTTCAGAGTCAGGTTTCCAGAAGAGATGATACTAAAGAGATGGTACTATTGTCACTACCCAGGTCTTCCTGTGGTGCTTTCGGAAACTGTATTGCCTTTTCAAAGAACTCTTGATATCATTCTGAGAGAACTTTCTGCACCATGAAGTTAGTGGTATGGTGTATCCATACCTCAATAAACTTGCTCCACCTTCACCTATTTGTTCCTTAGAGTTTTCTTTAAACTTTAGGGAAAATAATTACCTTGATAAATAAAAATCATACCAGCTTATTTTACTTGGCTTAATAAATTGAACATAGTATTAAAAATTGCTCTAAAAAACCAAATCTAGAGGTGCTCTCTCTACCTCCTATTTAAGGAGGTTATTTGAGAAAACCCATTATCCTGTCTCCAAATGTGCCTTTGAACTTACTATCTGTAGACAGTAGAAGAAAGCAATGCTTCTAGTCATAGATAAGGATTTCAAATAAATTTTAACAAGTATTCTTTACTCCTTAAATGTTCTCTAAAACAATGATTTCTCTTTAAAAATATTATATGCATACAGTTTTATGGTAGGATCTGTATCTAGGAAATAAACATCTTTTAGTATGCTGATTTTTAAAGAATTCATAGCAAAATGAATTCATAACAAAATATGAACAATGTTTACCTTTCTGGAAGTAGAATGGGAACTGTTGGGAATGGAGATGAAGACTTCACTTCATGTTATTCATTTCCTGCAATGATAGAAAAACAAATTCTGTACATGTATTTCTTTACATGTGAACAGTGAGATTGAGCTACTTGGTTTTCATACATTTTTCTGAATTAAATAAAATTAAATTATTTGTCTAAGTTCACACAGCTAGTTAGTGGGTAGACCTAGACCTAGAATCCTGGTCCCCTAACTATACCATCTTCCTTAAGTATTATTTATAAAGTATATCCCATTAATTTAATTGGACCATAAAACCAAGCTTTAGAACAGGTATAAATACACATAAGAGATAAATATAATGACTCATAGGTCAAATGAATTGTAACTGTGTAAATATTAAGTGATAGAAATAAGCTCAGTTTGAAAATAAAATGATGCACAGTTGAGGGAAAACTCATTTTTTAAAGATGGAGGATTCTAGATGAAAATAATGGAGGAAAGTGGCCAATATGGTTGCCTAGAAGGAGCTAGTGGGTGTAGCTCTCATGGAGAGAAACAGAAGGGGTGAGTAAATATAACACCTTCGACTGAAACATCCCAGTATTCACATAGGGAGTAATCAAGGAAACAATTTGACTCATGGAGAACAAAGAAAACCAAGACAGGACAAGAGCCCACCTGGGAGAAACACGGAGCCACGGACCCTCCATCACCCAAGGAATCCATGCTTCTTTGACAGATCTTTGCAACCCTTGGGACAGGAGAGCTCCTTGTGAACCCAGTCCACCAGGGCCTTCAGTCTGACAGAGCTACATGGAGTCTTCGCAGAGTAACCACTCAGACATGCGTGGAATCACTGGAGCCTTAGATACTTGGGCTTTCCAGCAAAGGTAGCTGCAGCTCCAGCCAAGTGGGAGGTTAGACCTCTGTACATACCCATAGAAAAGAGGCTGAATCCAGGGGACTGAGCAGCAACAGCCTGCAGGCCCCCACCATCTATGGTACCTCATAAGATAAGACCCACTGGCTTAGAATTCTGGCCAGCCACTGGCACCAGCATTGTACCTCCCTATGGAAGAGCTCCCAGTGGGACAGGCAGGCCTCCATCTTTACTGTTCAGGTACCTTAGCTGTTCCAGCCTTCAGGCTTTGCAGAATCCAGGCCGACCAGGGACAGAAGGGATCCCCCAACACAGCACAACTGCTCTACTTAACATGGCCAGACTACTACTTTAAGCAGGTCCCCAATCTCATTCCTTTTCACTGGGCAGGATCTCCAAACTGGGGCACCTCCAGCCACCTCTCCCCTAAAGGTGTTCTCTGGCCAACAGAGATGAGTAACCTCCCAGGGATGGAGCTTACGGAGGGGGCAGGCCACCATCATTGCTGTTTGGGTGACTTAGCCATTCCAGCCATCGGGCTTTGGAGTGTCTAGGCAACCAGGGGCTGAAGCAAATGCCCAGCAAAGCATAGCTGCTCTAACAAAATGTGGCCAGACATCTTTTTCAAGCAGGTCCCTGATCCTGTTCCTCCTCACCAGGCAGGACCTCCCAACTGGGGTCTCTAGCTGCCTCCTACAGGTACCTCTGGACCAGCAGCAGGCCCATACCTCTCTGGGTCAAAGCTCCCAGAGAGAGGGCCAGGCTGCCATTTTGCTGTTTCACAGAATTCACTGGTGATACCTTCCAGGTACTGGAAAATCTGAGGTGACTAGGGGTTGGAGCAGGCCCCAAGCATACTGAAGCAGCCCTACAGAAAGGTGGCCGGACTGCTACATGGGTGCCTGTTCCCCTATCCCATATCTCCAGGTCCTTCAGGCCTGGGACTCCAGCCACCCACCACCAGAGCTATCGAGCCTATAGCAACTTGGCAACTCCCTGGACAGAGCCCCCTGGTTCATCTGAAAGCCTCTCCTGTATTGCTTTATTTTGATTCTTATTCTCCTTGGATTGGAGTTTGCTTCCCTCCTGAATCTCAATGATCTTCTTATCCATATTCTGAATTCTATTTCTGTCATTTCAACAAGGTTAAGAACTCTTGTTGGAGAACTGATGCAGTCATTGGGAGGACATATGACACTCTAACCATTTGTGTTACCAAAATTCTTGTATTGGTTCTTTCTCATCTCTGTGTGTAGGTGTTCCTTTAACTGGAGTGCAGATTGAGTATAGTCCATAGACTTCTTTCCAGGAGCTAAAGGATGAAATAGCCAGTATGAAAAAGAACCTAATGAGTCTGACACAATCCAAGAATTTCACAATGCAATCAGAAGTATTAACAGCAGAATAAACCAAGCTGGGGAATGAATCTCAGAACTTGAAAACTGGTTCTCTGAAACAAAGCAGTCACACAAAAATAAATAAAAAAGAAAAGAAATAAACAAAACCTCTGCAAAGTATGGGATTATGTAAAGAGGTCAAATCTATGAATCACTGGCATCCCTATAAGGGATGGGGGGAAAGCAGACAAGTTGAAAAGCATATCTCAGGATATCATCTATGAAAACTTCCCCAACCTTCTAGAGAGGCAGTCAAATTCAGGAAATAGAACTCCTGCAAGATTCTACACAAGAAGATCATCCCCAAGACACATAATTGTCAGATTTTCCAAGGTCAGAATGAAAGAATGTTAAAGGCAGCTAGAGAGAAAGGGCAGGTCACCTACAAAGGGAACCCCATCAGACAGTGCAACTCTCAGCTAAAACCCTACAACCCAGAAGAGAATGGGGGCCTATACTCAACATTCTTAAAGAAAAACATCATCTTCGAGAATTTCATATCCAGCCAAACTAAGCTTCCTCAGTGAAGAAATAAGATCCTTTTCAGATAAGCAAATATTGGGGGAATTCATTACCACCAGATCTGCCTTACAAGAGATCTTGAAAATAACACTAAATATAGAAAGGAAAGACTGCTACTTGTTAATGCAAAAACACACAGACCAGTGTCACTGTAAAGCAAACAAGCCACCATAATAACCAATTAACAGCACAAAGACAGGATCAAATCCACACTTATCAATACTGGCCTTGAATGTAAGTGGTTTAAATGCCCCATTTAAAAGACACAGAGTGGCAAGCTGGATAAAAAAGCAAGACCCAATGTTATGCTGTCTTGAAGAGACTCATCTCATGTGTAATGACACAGGCTCTAAATAAAGGGGATGGAGGAAAACATACCAAGCAAATGGAAAACAGCAAAAAGAAGGGGTTACAATTATTTCAGACAAAACAGTTTCAAACCAACAAAGAAAGACAAAGTATATAATGGTAAAGTGTTCAAGTCTACAAAGAGACATAGTTGTCCTAAATATATATGCACCAAACAGGAGCACCCAGATTCATAAAGCAAGTTGTTAGAGACCTACTATACAAAGAGACATAAAGTCTTCCACTATTATTCTGGGGGAGTCTAACATTCCACTGACAATATTAGATCATCGAGGCAGAAAATTAATAGATATTTAGAACCTAAACTCAGCATTGGACCAATGGATCTGATAGACCTTTAAAGAACTCTCCACTGGAAAGTAACAGAATGTACACTCTTCTCATCACCACATGACACATACTGTAAAATTTTTTACATAATTAAACATAAAACAATCCTCAGCAAATGTAAAAAGAATCAAAATCATACCAAACACTCTCTCAGACCACAGCACAGTAAAAATAGAAATCAAGGCTATGAAAATCGCTCAAAACCATGCAATTACAAGAAAATTAAACAACATGCTCCTGAATGACTTTTGGGTAAATAATGAAATTAAGGCAGAAATCAAGAAGTTCTTTGAATATCATGAAAATAAGGATACAACATACCAGAATCTCTGGGACACGGCTAAGGAAGTGTGGAGAGGGAAATTCATAGCACTAAATGCCCACACCAGAAAGTTAGAAAGATCTCAAATTAACAACATAAATTTAAATGGAAACAATTAGAGAAGCAAGGATAAATCAACCCCAAAGCCAGCAGAAAACAAGAAATAACAAAAATCAGTGCTGAACTGAAAGAAATTCAGAGACAAAGAAACCATTTAAAAGATCAAATCTAGGAGCTGTTTTTGAAAAAATTAAAGTAGATAGGCCACTAACTAGACTAATAAAAAAATTAAGACAATTAGAAATGATGAAAGGGATGTTACTGACCCCACAGAAATAAAAACAACCATCAGAAACTACTATGGACACCTCTCCACACACAAACTAGAAAACCTAGAAGAGATGGACAAATTCTTGGACATATACACTCTCCCAAGACTGAGCCAGGAAGAAATTGGCTTCCTGAACAGACCAATAATGAGCTCCAAAATAGAATAAATAGCCTATCAACCAACCAAAAAAAAAAAAAAAATAGCCCAGTACCTGATGAATTCACAGCCAAATTCTACCAGATGTACAAAGAAGAGCTCATACCATTGCTACAGAAACTATTCCAAAAAACTGGTGTGGGGGGGGGACTCCTCCCCCACTCGTTCTATGAAGCCAGCATTACCTTAATACGAAAACCTGTCAGAGACACACACACACACACACATCAGGCCAATTTCCTTGCTGAACATTGATGCAAAAATTCTCAACAAAATAAGTGCAAACTGAATACAGCAGCACACCAAAAAGCTAATCTACTACAATCAAGTAGGCTTCATCCCTGGGATGCAAAGTTGGTTTAACAGATGCAAATCAATAAATGTAATTCATCATATAAACAGAACTAAAGATGAAAAACACATGATTACCTCAATAAATGCAGAAATGGCTTTCAATAAAATTCAATCTCAGCACTCTGGGAGGCCAAGGCAGGCAGATCACCTGAGGTCAGGAGTTTAAGACCAGCCTGGCCACTATGGTGAAACCTTGTCTCTACTAAGAATACAAAAATTAACTGGGCATGTTGGTGCACACCTGTAATCTCAGCTACTAGGGAGGCTGAGGCAGGAGAATTGCTTGAACCCGGAAGGCGGACGTTGCAGTGAGCCAAGATCGCACCACTGCACTCCAGCCTGGGCGACAATGCAAGACTCCAATTCAAAAAAAAAAAAAAAGGCCAGGCATGGTGGCTCACGCCTGTAATCCCAGCACTTTGGGAGGCCGAGGCGGGCAGATCATGAGGTCAGGAGATTGAGAACATCCTGGCTAACACAGTGAAACTCTGTCTCTACTAAAAATACAAAAAAAAATTAGCAGGGCATGGTGGCGGGGGCCTGTAGTCCCAGCTACTCGGGAGGCTGAGGCAGGAGAATGGCTTGAACCTGGAGGCAGAGCTTGCAGTGAGCCAAGATTGCACCACCGCACTCCAGCCTGGGCAACAGAGCAAGACAACGTCTCAAAAAAAAAAAAAAAAAAAAAGTTAAAAAAAAAGAAAATAATGATCTTATGATTCATATTCTGATATTCTGGCACTCTTTCAGAATGTAAAAAGACCTTCTAATTAGACTTCACATAAACTCTTTAATTTTAAATATCTTCCTTTTTTTTTTTTTTTAAACAAAGGTTGGCAGAGTAGAGACCTATCTTTAAGGGAGAATCCTCCTACTTAACCAATCATTTGTCCATCTGTCCATCATACGCCTGTCTTCCTTCTCCTCCGTGTTTTCCCTCAATATGACTACATATTGAATACCTACAATATGCCAAGAATTGTGCTAGGTCGATTCCTATTCCTATTTCCAAAAAGTCTTAGATGCCCTCTTGGAATCAATGAACAGATATGCATAGGATTCTTGGAGTATCCTTTTTCCATTGCTTATAGAAACACATATGTGCTTTGCTCCTTGGACTGCTAAACCCCACTAAGGAAACATTGTCCCAGAGGGATAGTTCCTTTCCATATAGAAACAGTGATGCAGCACTGAGTAGGCAGTCAGTATTTACTGAATAAACTCATCAATAGCTGTGACAGCTTTCCCCTCTCCATGCCAAACTCCTAAGTAAGCTTTGAAAAGTCTTCAAATTTACTTCTATTCCTTTCCATTCTACCCTTTTTGAAATGGAAATATGTGAAGAAAAATGGATCCTGAATAATTTCAGCCCAAATTCCTGGAGGAAAATAGTAAGAAAAGGGAAATTGCTACCTATTTGGAGCTGCCTGCAAGTTAAATTTTTATGATAAAATAAATTCTCCTTATTTCACCGTTACCTCCTTCCTGGTAAAACGTATTGGTAGTTACTCTCATTTGCATTATTTAATATGCCCTGCTAGGATAATGTTATTTATATTTTTTTTCACGTGTCAAAACAGAGGCTTTCAAAAATTGAATAACTGGCCACACAAAGAAGTCACTGGGTCAAAGATGGGGCTAGTATGGCGGTTTGAACAACCTGTTTAAGAAGGGACAGGTGCTGAATTAGTGGAATGTGAGAGTTGGCACTGAGCAATAGGCAAGCCCAAGAGAAAGAAGGCTGACTAACCAGGACGTGGAATTAGCACAAAAGGTCAACTTTCTCTCATAGATAAAGGAAAACTCACAAGTCATATCCCTGACAGGACAAAAACAAAGCCTAGACACTTCAGCAAAAACATAGCATGCCAAGAATATGACTTTTCTAGGAAAACCTTTGAGTAAGACTTACATATGGAAAAAATGTTTTAAAAACTGGTTACATATTGGGATAGAATTTCCAGGTAGGCATTAAGAATATTTCTAGATCTCTTGTCTCCTCTGGGTACAATTAGGTGTACAGAGAAAAATATTTTAGGCGTTTTCATTTCAAAATGAACAGAACAAAGAAAAAAAGATTTCATTAAAAGAATATAAAATTAATTTTAGTAGCAAAATAGCATCACTATCGTAAGAAACAGCTCTTCTAGCACTGCTAATAAGGGTTCAATTCATTACAACTGATAAGATGCATCTGACATGAAAGGCTGGATAGGAAAACCTTCAGGAAGATGGGGGAAAACCACTAAAATTCATTGGTTCTAGCAGTCCATTAAAACATTTTCCAGCCTGCTTATTGAAGCTGTGGAAAAACTGGGAACTCAGATTTCTCACTCTAGGATGTGGAAAGTTTAAATTACAAGAAGATGGAAAGGAAGGAAATGGCAAAAGGAAGGAACACCGTGAGTTAGTTACAGCTAATCTGAATTTATGGATATTTCTTAAGAAATGCAGGGAAAATCAAACAAAAGGATGGGGATTATAACAAAACTTCCATGAATGTATGTACCAAAAAAGCTGAAAAAACAGGACTTTCTTAAAACTTATACAAATGAAGAGAAATATTAGACTGCCTACTTCATTATTATAGTAAATACCTATTAAGTAGGCTCCCCACAAAATGCATGTACATATAAGAGGGCAATAAAAAGTGAACTGGGCAACTTTTTATTGCCCTCATATATACATAAGGGGGCAAGTATAAGTCAATGGACCATTCTGAACATGCCCATATCTAATGAATTGGCAGCTATCACTTAGATATTAGAATTGCTACTATTTATTAAATGCTTCCCATGCTGTGGGCATATTTTAAGGAAATTTACATGTTATTTCATAGATAGTAGATGAGAAAACTGAGACTGAGAGAGGGTAAGTAACTCATCCAAGGACACATGGGTAGGAAATAGAGAAGCCAAGACTTAAGCCTAAGGATAATTCTCTCAGAGTTCATGCTCTTTCTACTATGCCACACTTTCACCTCCATCTTACTCTAGGGTATCTACAGCTTAATGAGGTAGGGAAAGGCTTCTGATGACATGGAAACCAAAGGCAGTACTCCTCAGGAGAAAGGGCTAAATAAGACTATTTAAGATGATAGCATGGAAAACAGAGTGCATGTTGTAAACACCTAGCACAATACTTGGCATATCGTAGGTGTTCAATCTATGGTCATGTCGATGGAAAACAAAGAGGAGAAAGAAGGCAGGCATAGGACAGACAGATGGACAAATAGTTGGTTAAGTAGGAAGATTCTTCTTTTCCTTTGAAGTTTACAGGGATCTGTGTGAAATCCAAAATTTCAAAGAAATGGAGGGAAGCATACACAGCTGAGGTTGTGCCAGAGTCAAGAACATCATCCCATCAGGACCTGAAAGTTGGAGACACGGTCTCTAGGACTCCATAGAGAAGGCATTTTGTATCCCTTTGCTCATGCAAGATGGGCTAAACATTTAAATATTTGGGATTAGAATATATATTCTCTCTCAATATAGATTTCTATATTTTCTATGTGTGTGTATATATATAAAATACATATTCTCCCAAACTTTTGAAATTCCAAATTTGTTAAAAAAATATGTATTTTATATATATATATATATGGCTATATATTTAGGGGAATAGGTATATATAGATATGTACAGACACAGGCAATTGCAAGATATATATACCTATATATACACACATCTTACAATTGCCTGTTTTGTCATTTACTTTTGCTAAACTTTAAAGCTGTTTCTGTGTTAATTTGTTTGCAAGGATTAGCGTAGGAGGAGAAAGTGATTTTTTGGTTCCTTGTCTTTTCTCATGCCTACCGTAGGTCATAGTTGGCTTTTATTTGTCAACATTACAATCTGAATTTTTAGCATCATATTGTAATAAGCTTTCCCTTGTTTTCCTCATACACTGAAAAGATTTAGGAGCATTCATGATGCCCTTGAATGTTTCTTTCAAGAAACATAACATTTGAAATTAGAGAAAACCTGAAGCGTTTGGAGGTTTTGATCAGATGTATTCTCAAGTGTAGGACTTCTACGAAATAGCATAGCTGTAGAAAGAGGCAGTCAAGCATGAAACCCTAGGTAGCATTAAATAGAAGGCAAAATAAAAGTTGCATGTGTTTAAAGCACATTTCTTAAAATATCTTAACATGTCTGAACCATGCCTAAGCCTATTTTATCAAAGTTACCACTAAAAAATTAGCTAGGTGTCTTCAATTTACATTTCAAACATTTCTAGAGTAAAACTCTTTTTGGTCACTTTCCTTGATGTATTGGTAGTAAATTACATTTTTTACAATATACATGTAAGCATTTCGTGAATTCTTGTTAATATAAAAAGTAAGGCATCATTTTCACCCTTTCAGGAAAAAAAAAAAAAAAAAAAAACCCACAAAACCAAAGAGGAAATGTCACCATCCAAAGACAACAATGTTGATATTTCCTATAGAGCTTTGTGTGTCTCTTGGAATGGAGAAGGGTGATAAGCTTCTTATGGGACTCTCAGGCAGCCAAGATCAAGACGTGTGCTCTTCTTCTTGCTCTCTGGGACTCACTGCCTCTAAGAGAAGTGTGGTCTAGGAAATCCACTGTGATGGCTGTATTATCTTAAGTCTGTAGTTAAAAAAAAAAAAAAAAAAAAATAGAAATTCTACCCACCCTACAAAGTAATAATCCCACCTCTAGAAAATCAGGCACAATGAAGTAATTCTTCAAATTATACATTGTATATAAAATGACCAATTTTTCAAACAGTCTGCGTGATTTTGCATATTCATAGCTCATGAATGACTCCATAATGACCTGGCAGCAACCTCTCTCTTAATGGGCCCTGATTCCCAGGTTTCAGGTCTAATTTTCATTCTAGAGAAGATTCCCCAACAAGATTGTTCTATACTTAAATCTAAGGAGACTCACAGGTTTTTGTTTTGCATTTCCTTTTCTACACAGAGGCTACTGATTACATCCTGTACTAGAATGAGTTCCTGTATACCCTTTGGTATGGTTTGTCTCTGTGTCCACACCCAAATCTCACCTTGAATTGTAATAATCCCCATGTGTCATGGAAGGGACGTGGTGGGAGGTAATTGAATCATGGGGGTGGGTATTTCCTGTGCTGTTCTCATAATAGTGAATCAATCTCACGAGATCTGATGGTTTTATAAAAGGGAGTTCCCCTCTCCATGCTCTTTTGCCTGCTGCCATGTAAGACGTGACTTTGCTCCTCCTTTGCTTTCTGCCCTGATTGTGAGGCCTCCCCAGCAGAACTGTGAGTCAGTTAAACTTCTTTCCTTTAAAAATTACCCAGTCTCAAGTATGTCTTTATTAGCAGTGTGAGCATGGACTAATACAGTAAATTGGTACTGGTAGAGTGGGGTGCTGCTATAAAATTACCTGAAAATGTGGATGTAACTTTGGAACTGGGTAACAGGCAGAGGTTGGAACAGTTTGGAGGGCTCAGGGGAAGAAAGGAAAATGTGGGGAAGTTTGGAATTTTCTAGAGACTGTAAGGCTCAGAAGACAGGAAGATTTTGGAACGTTTCGAACTTCTTAGAGATTTGTTGAATGGCTTTGAACAAAATGCTGGTAGTGATATGGACAATAAAGTCCAGGCTGAAGTGGTCTCAGATGGAGATGAGGAGCTTGTTGGGAATTAGAGCAAAGGTCATTCTTCCTATCTAAAGAGACTGGAGGCATTTTGGCCCTGCCCTAGAGATCTGTGGAACTTTGAACTTGAGAGAGATGATTTAGGCTATCTGGCAGAAGAAATTTCTAAGTGGCAAAGTGTTCAAGCAAAAACACAGCATAAAAGCTTGGAAAATTTGCAGCCTGATAATAGAAAAGAAAAACCCATTTTCTGGGGAGAAAGTCAAGCCTGCTGCAGAACTTTGCATAAGCAACAAGGAGCTGAATGTTAACCATCAAGACAATGGGGAAAATGTTTCCAGGGTATGTCAGAGACCTTTGTGGCAGCCCCTCCCATCATAGGCCCATGGGGGTGGGGTGGGGTGGGGGAGGGGCAGGCAGGAAATGGTTTCCTGGGCCAGGCCCAGGGCCCCCTTGCTGTGTGAGCCTAGGGATTCAGTGCCCTGCATCACGGCTGCTCCAGCTGTGGCTAAAAGGGGCCAAGGTACAGTTCAGGCCATGGCTTTGGAGGGTGCAAGCCCGAGTCTTGGCAACTTCCATGTGGTGTTGAGCCTATGAGTACACAGAAGTCAAGAATTGAGGTTTGGGAACCTCTGCCTAGATTTCAGAAGATATGTGAAAATACCTGGATATCCAGGAAAAAGTTTGCTGCAGGCACAGAGCCCTCATGGAGAACCTCTGCTAGGGCAGTACAAAAGGGAAATGTGGGGTTGGAGCCCCCACACAGAATCCCCACTGGGGTACTGCCCAGTGGAGCTGTGAGAAGAAGGGCCACCATCCTCCAGACACCAAAATGGTAGATCAACTGACAGCTTACACTGTGTGCCTGGAAAAGCCACAGATAACACTAGCCTGTGAAAGCACCTGGGAGGGGAACTGTACCTTGCAAATCCATAGGGGCAGACCTGCCCAAGGCCATGGGAACCCACCTCTTGCATCATTGTGACCTGGATGTGAGACATGGAGTCAAAGGAGATAATTTTGGAGCTTTAAGATTTGACTGCCCTGCAGGAATTTCAGACCTGCATGGGGCCTGTAACCCCTTTGTTTGGCCAATTTCTCCTATTTGAAACAGCTGTATTTACCCAATGCCTGTACCCCCATTGTATTTAGCAAATAACTAACTTGCTTTTGATTTTATAGGCTCATAGGCGGAAGGAACTTGCCTTGTCTTAGATAACATTTTGGACTATGGACCTTTGAATTAATGCTGAAATGAGTTAAGACTTGACAGCATTGCTGGTAAGGCATTATTGTTTTTGAAATGTGAGGACATGAGATTTGGAAGGGGCCAGGGGTGGAATGATATGATTTGGCTCTGTGTCCCCACCAAAATCTCATCTTGAATTGTAATAATCCCCATAATGTTGTGGGAGAGACACAGCAGGAGGTAATTGAATCACGGGGACAGGGGTTTCCTGTGCTGTTCTCGTGATAGTGAATAAGTCTTGCTAGATCTGATGGTTTTATAAAAGGGGAGTTCCCCTGCACCTGCTCTCTTGCCTGCTGCCATGTAAGATGTGACTTTGCTCCTCATTCGCCTTCTGCCATGATTGTGAGGCCTCCCCAGCCATGTGGAATTGTGAGTCAACTAAACCTCTTTCCTTTATAAGTTACCCAGTCTTGGGTATGTCTTCATTAGCAACATGATTACAGAGTAATACACCCTCCTTTCTAAAGGATCCTTTCTTAAACTCAGACATTAAGCTGCATGGCCTCATTTTTAACAATTAAGATGGTTATTAGTTTTACTGGTTTCTCACTCAACGTTTTTTCTTGTTTTTATCTTCCTTACCTGGATTCATATTTTACTTACTGGAGTATGTTCACAAGTAATTTTTGGACATCGGAAAAAATGAGACTAGCTAGTTTTTGTGTGGTACCTATTAATAATGCCTCTGAACTAGTGTTTTATGAAATACACTTCGGAAAACAATGACATAAATTTACTTACATTGACCAAAAACATTGAGATTTCTTAGATTTGATCTCATTAATATCAAACTTTCTTGTGACCAATGAACCCCTATAAATATGGATTCAAATGGACCTCACAGAAAGAATTACCAGGAATACATGTTTATCTTCCCTTACTATAGAGTTATGAACAAGTAAGCAGAAATAGGAAATCAAACACTTTTCACCTAAAGTCTTAAAGAACAACTTCTCAAACAAGGTAGAATAAATAAAGTTGTAGACTTATTAGAATCCCTCTGCCCCATTCTTTCCACACCCCGCCCCCAACATAGGTAAATGAAACCATATATAGGACAAGAAGATACACATTTTTCCACTTGTGAGCCAATATTACTACTGAGCTTTGCATGGTCGAATTTGTTTTTGCTACCAACTTAGGAAAAATGAGAAAATGAGATTTAGATAAGAACAAATGCTATGGTAAAGAGGCCAGAACCCCAGCCTAGAATAGCAACACTATTTGAAGTGAGACTCCATAAATAAATGTTTTTCATTTATATCTGGTAATTTCTATCCTCCTCTTCCACCCTCAAGTTCCTGTAGTGTGAAGGCATTTGAAGAAACACAATGATAATGAACTCTCTCTGGGAAATATAGAGTTAACTTTAAAAGACATATCTCTTATTGGAGATAGGCTACATGAGATTTTGCTGGATATGGAAAATAAATGTGATAACCTTCACCTTCATTTCCTGGAGTAGCCCTGACACGCCCCCCATAATTCCCACTTGGGAACTTGAAATAAGATTTGATTTCAGTCTCTACAATGAACATATGGTGTATGTACAAATAGCTTCTAAGCCTTTTGATGTCCATTAAGAGGAAGGAGTGGGGAGCTGTTTCCTGTAGGAATATGGGGCACTAGGGAGCATTAAGGAAAGAAACAATGGCAAAGGAAATGTCAGTCTTTTGCACTCATTATGTTTCTATGAACAATGAATTTCAGGAGTTTTGAGGCCTTTAATGGATGCGTTACAGGTTCCAATTTTGTTCCTACAACTATCTTGGGGAGCCATACATAATAGTTTTACATTTGAAAAAACACCCAGCATCATCCTGTCCCTCCTTTCCTTTGTCACCTAATGGGGATATTGGATTGTTGTGATTACAGACAATATGAAAAGCCTTTTGGAACATTTGTAGTTAGAAGAGCTATTAAAATTCATGATTATATCAAGTCTTGTTCCTTTTGCCCTCCAATTCCCCACATTAATTTTCTCTTTCTTGGGGACAGAGAATATTAGAAAAACAAATAAGAAAATAATAACCCTTCATAAATACATCAACCAGAAATAATCTCAATATATATCCTTCAAGTCATATAAGTATGTATGTATTTTGTCAAAGAATTAAGAGTTTTGTGCTATAACAAAGGGGATTAGTTTATTAAGCACAGTTACTAAAATAGAAGTCTATTACGTATTTTACTTTCCACAAAACTTTGTTTTTGCCAAACACCCTAATTTTTATTTCTTCTGACCTTAAAGCATAGTAATACTTTAAAAGTTTTAAATGGACTTTGTATGACTGAGACATTTCACATATATTATTGAGCTTGTATCATCCAAATCCTTGGGTTGTTCCTAAGTTACAGAAAAAGAAATCAGAGTACTTGGGATAGTGCCTTACTCAGAAATTCACACATGAATTTTTCAATGGACAAAGCTCCAGCCAGAGTCTAATCCATACTTAAGCTTATTATCCTAGGACTTTCAATGTTGAATATGACTGAACAATAAATACTGAGCTAGCAATTATCTAACACCTGTAATTTCCAAAGAACTATGTTGGAAAGTTTAGTTATAAGACAATTCATGGTTTTCTAACTAAAAATGGATGACTCCTGTTATGTTTCTAGAGAGGCTCTTTAGGAGAATTGTTGTGTACCCAGCCTCCACTGTGTAACCAGTTAAGTAAATCATTCAGGAATGAAAGTTATTTAAATTTCAAGTGATGCTAGACCCAGCTCAGTTCTTCCCATTCCTCTCCTGTCTGTATTTAGAGCTGTGCATCATGTTTCTAATGGCCCTTCTTCTTCTAATAATTATCAATCTCTTAAGAAGAACATAAATGAGGGCAGGAAAAAGTTTTTATTGAATATTATGTCCTCAATAATACTCTACATCAGCAGGTGCTTAGTACTTATTATCTTATTTGACTTTTACAACTATTGATATTGATATTTCTGGTTAATAGCTATTTGTCCTCAAAATTCCATTCTCCCTGTTTTCCTGGGCATGTCTTCCCTATTCAAGATTATGTTTCTCAGCTTCCCATGTGGCGATAGTCGTGTGACTAAGTTCTCACAAATGGGATCTGAGGGAATGAACAAAAGCTCCTGTGTGTGAGACTTCTTGAAAAACGACTGCTCATCCTGGACTTCTTTTCATCCTTCTTGCAGGCTGGCTGAATTTGCGGAGACCCGACTTTGCCCTTGCATGTGTGAAAAATGGCCTCAAGTATGACACCATGGCAAGATGGAAAGAAATTGTGCTCTTGAATAGCTTAGAGATTCAGAGCCCCTCATCAGCTTGAAATGCCCACCTCAAAACAATGACATGAGAAGAAACAAACCTCTAATTTAAGCCACTGTCTTTTTAAGAGCATTGTAGTTTGAGGTATCTTTCTTTCAGCTGTTTAGGCCCCAGCTAACCACTTATTGATCTTATCTTACAGGTCAAGAAAAATGCAGTTCTGGGGGACAAGTCACTAATATAAATGTATTAGAAATTTTCCAGCTCTCCCTCCTTGCCCAGCAGAGTATATTTCCACTCAAACACAGTGAACCCGTCTAGAATGGGACAAAACAAAATGAGGTGGGCCTGGGACAAGAGAATGTTCAGCTACACAGGATCCAGGTCAAAACTCTTTAATCCTCCCATTTCTGGATCTCAAATGAGCACCTTTCATCTAAGAGTTCTCCTCAAGAGGTTTGCTTTCCCACAGCAGCTTGTCAACAGTGTAAGAAGTTCCAAAAGAGCTTTTGGGGTTGTAGGTTATGTGGCATCACCCCAGCTTGTCTCAACACCTCTGATGAACAGTAGCAGAAGAAAAGACTGTTTCCACATGAGTTCCCCGGTGGTCCCTATCTCTTAGGGAGTTTATAAAAAAATCCATCATCTTGTTCTACTAAACCCAAATAAATATAATTAACACCAAATTTGTGTTCTGCTCATCAAATTGCACAGTCATAAAGAGATAATCTTCATAAAATAAATCACTAGGCTTCCTTGATAAGTCAATAAGGCAAAAGCCTTGAGAGTAAATTAAGACAAATGGGAAACCAGCTGGAAGAAATCAAACAGGCAAAGCAGGTGGGTTGGCTTGTGTTTGGGAAGATAAAACACAGCATGAAGCATTTACACATTTACACAAAAGCAAGATCTATAACCTTAGGCTTTGAACTGAGCTAAATGCATGACTTATTTAAGAAGAGCTGGTAGCTGGGAACTGGTTGAACTAAGAGTGTCAAGACCAACTCTGACGATGTTTTCTTGTACTTAGCCTGTTTTTACATGCTCCGAAGATTGCCAAACAACCAGCAGCAGATGGTTCTGTATCTGAGTGCGATGCTAAGTGGTGTGAGGGATGGCATGATTGATCATTTACTCAGAGTAGCATAAAAGAAGAAATTCTTGTTAAAAATGACTCTGTTGTATCAAATGGCTGTAAAACAGGCAAGAGGTGAGTAGACCTTCAACAATCTGTCCCTTTTTGGGACAAAACCAACACTGGGCCCAACAGCCATGAGGCATTCCAACATACATCTGTAGACACGCAACAGCTACAACATCACTTGGAATACATCCTTAGGTAACAATCCTGCATCCAGCAACTCCATCGCCTTTTCCCAAAGAATATGCCTTGCTGTTGTAAACATAGATTTAGACATCTCATCTCAGTTGATCCCATTTTGGCAGGATTCGTTTGGCCAAAAATAAACAATGATTGCCCCTTTCATTTTGGGCCTCTGACAATGTAGCCTCTGACTGTTTGTGTGTGCCTGTAGTCCAAGCACACACAAACAGTGCTAGGAGTCAAGTTTCCAATAACTTCTGGCTAAAAGCCTTGGAGTCAGCTTTTCCCAATTTATCATGCAAAATGTTTAAAATTAACAAAAGCCACCTCAAACTACAATTTTCAGAATCTGGGAACTCTCACATCCAAGAGCAAGATGGATACACTTGGATTGAAAGATGCAACCAAGACCCACACATGCCAAGTCCTTGCCACAGAACAAGATGTCCAGCTGGAAGAAAGTAGAGGAATCCCCAAACCATTTGTCCTCTGGCTCAAGAACACCAGAATTGTACCAACAAAAAACTGTGCGGCTGTCACGCTCCTGCACAGGTGAACCACCTTGTGAAGTGATCAGGGAGACATCTGTGTTACCAAACCCTCCTCACATACACTCACTCTCACTCTCACTGAAACAGCTCTTTCTATACCAATTAGAAACTGAGGCTCCCAGAAAACAACTCGAAAGGAATGTAGAGAAGCTTATGATTGTCAGATTTAGCAAATAAAAATACAAGGATGCCCAGTTGAACATGAATTTCATATAAACTATAAGTAATTTTTAATATATGTATGGCCCAAGTATTAAAAGAGGACTACAAATAATTTATTAGTGTGAGTATGTCCCTAAGTATTTGGGACATACTTACACTAACAGATTATTTGTCATTTATCTGAAATTCAAACTTGGCATTCTATACTTGGCAATTTGAGGAAGGGCGAAAAAAGAGAATATATATCACATTGCATCATGGAGATACAGACCTTAAAAATAAAAATGTTGTAGGCTGAGGCCAAGACACAGAAGCCTTTGCAGCAGTGCTAATTGGGTATTATAAGTTTATATTTATTAACTCTTTTCAGAAATCATAATCTCAAAGGAAAATATCCCAAATCATCTCAATACAGACAACATCCCTACAAGGACACTACTTGACATATTCAATCAGGACAATATGAAATCTTACAAAGTAAGAATTGGACTAGAATTTAGAATGTATACTCATTGGCCTGCCTTTTAGCTATTTATAGCTGGAGTCCAACCGACACCAAATGTCATGAATGGAAATCCACATGCCCGTCATTGACAGTCTAAACAGAACTTGTTTAAGAATAAAGGAGGAGGAAAGCAACAAAGGAAACTACATTTCAGAATATGGGAAAGTGACTACTATCACAAGAGTATAAAAAAGTATTTTTATACTATCTGACATAATCAAAAGAATATGAATTACGTGAAACAAGAGCCAGAAGTCATGAGGATGAATTGAGAAGCTTGTTAGGTGAGTTAAAGACATTTCAAGAAATTGAAAATATAGGAGTATTAGAGTCTATTGAAATCAGTGAAGGAATTGAAAATGTCTATCATTAAATTAGAATTTAAATATCAGATGCTGTCTCAGAACTCATCAGAAAAATCAATGATAAAGAGATGACAGCTGTAAAATGATTTAAAAAGTACAGAAGTTAATTTAAAAAGGAAAAAAAGGTTTGCATAAGATTTGTCTTCTGCAACAATAAATTCCGGAAGAGAGTAGAAAAATATCTATAAAATTTGAGAAAATATTGCTCCTCCAAAGTCCATATTTACTCAGTTTTCCTTGTGTAAAGAAGTGAAAAAGACATTCTCACATATGAAACAGCCAGAAAACATATCACATGTGTACATTTCTTGAAAGTAAATTTCATTGGGAAATTTAACGTGTGCTCAAGAAATTAACCAAATTATTAATTCCAAACTAGGTAAGTTCTGGAGAAAAAGCCCTGACAGTTTTCATAATAATCTGAGGAACACCAAGGTCCATGCTGGCTGAGCAGTGCGGTCTCCAACGGTGGTTTTTAAATATGAATGCACGTGATAATTACTGGGGGAGAACATTTAAAAACATCAAGATTAGACCCCCACTTCAGATTAATTAAATCAGAAATTCAGAATAGTGGATGGAAATGTGGGCACTGAAAATTTTAAAAGCTCCGTGGCTGATTTTAGTGTGTATCCAGGGTTGAGAACCATCCTTTCGATAAAGAACAAGCATGAAATCCGGTCTGAGTTTGAACTCCTTCCTGTGACTTATGGGACATGAGGTGATCGCAGGCAAATGGCTCAACCCACCTAGACTTTATCAATTTTAAAATCTGAGATAATTGTATCTCTATCACATTATTAGCATAAAATTAGAAAAATACATGTCATTCACCAAAGGTGGGGTTACACAATTTGTAGCCACAACAAGACAATATTTTCACAGTATTTTCTGGGAATGGCAGTATGCATGTGGTGGTTTTATTTTTCCATCATAAATGAGTTTTGTAGGTAAGCAGACCTTTCTCCTGTACACCACTAAATTCTATGTAATTCTGAACCTATTTCAATTTTACAGAGAGCAGCAGCTCATTTGCCAACCTTTAAAGGACCTCTAATACCTGGCCACTCCCACTTTTAATCTGAACCAAACACATTGCTCTCCTTACTGAATCTTCATGCAAACGCAAATGGTCCCACGATAGCCCTGCTCACTTCTGCCTCGGTGCGGCTGCTCACATGGGTCCCAGGCTCACACTTGCTGTCTTTTCCTCTCATTGCTCATTCTTAACAACTCCAGCTCTAACTGACCTTCCACAGTGCCCTCTAAATTTACTACAGTTCTCCAGTACCTACCTTATATATTATAGTACTGTATTATTTATTATTTTGTATTGATTTTTCCTAATCTAAGCTTTAGTTTCCTGCGGATGATGTAGGAAGAAGAAAGGGTGATATGGAAAGAGTATTTAACAATGCACAGAAATGCTCATCAGTGGTGTTGAAGCAAAAGTAGTTCACTAAATGAATATATAATATTGACTTGATTATGGAAAATTGCATCAAGCAAAGACTGAAAAATATAAACTAAAGGGTTGGCAGTGATAACCTCTCAGTGGTAAGATTATGAGAGACTATTACATTTTCTTCATATTTTTCTTTATTTCCCACGAGCTGCATTTATTAGTTCTATAGTAAGTCAGCATATGCAAGGCAAAATGGCATATATGACAAAATCAAAATTTTCAGAAAGCAACTGTTATAAAGATATGAGGGAAGGATACAATAATTATTAATAGTATTCATAAAAGAAGATATGAGTGGCAAATAAGCACATCAAAAATTGCTGAAGATGTTTATCAAGGAAATGCAATTTAAGCCACAATCAACTATTACTACACAAACCAGAACATAACTAAAATTAAAAGGCCTGACAACACCTAATAATGACCAGAATGTGTATCTATATTAAATGTTGACAGCAATGCCTATAACAAAAAACTGGAAATAACCTGACCCTAGAGAAATAGTTGGAAAATTGTTGTTTAACTTCAAAGCAGAATATTTTACAGGCACCAAAAGTTATGTTTTGATAGAATTTTAAATGATAGGTTGAAAGCTTACAGTATTGAGAAAGAATGTCAAATGTCAAAAACAGTTAATTCTGGGGTGGTGGTAAGAGAGAGCTAATTTTTTGCCTACATACTTTTCCAAGTGTCAGTATTTATTACTTATATCAGAGGAAAAAGCAAGTAACAAATATTAATGTGATGACTTGTTTTTGGAATACAAGTACAATTACCTCAGCAAGGGAATTCATGTTTCATGAACTAGTGATCCTTAATGCTGATTGTTGAATGACCTGGCTTTCTTAGGTAATAGCTTTACTATTATATTGTGTATTTTTGGTTTAATTGTTGGTCAGTTTGGTATTCCAGATGGTAGTGCTACTCAGAATGTGTTGTGAACCCTTGGTGGCCCGTAGAATCAAAACTATTTTCATCATAATGCTAAAACATTATTTGCTGTTTTCTTTGTGTTGACATTTGCCCTGATGGTGCCAAAGCAATAGAGGGTAAGATTGTTGGTGCCTTGGCATGAATCAAGATAGTGGCACCAAACTTTACTAGTTATCACTGTATTTTTTGCTATCACATACTCACTGTTAAAATAAATAAAAAATTTTTAAATTAAAATATTTACTTCAGAATGCCCTTATGAAACAGTGAAAAATTACTATTGAATCTCCGCCCTTGAATACATGTGTTTTAAAAATTCTCTATGTCACAATAGGAAATGAACCTAAAGCATACCAAGTACCATGGTTGTCTTAAGGACAAGCATGTGTGCTGTTAATTGAACATGGGCTGAACCATCACTTTTTTAGAGCATTGTTACTTGCACCACTCTTCCTTGAAATGATGAATGACAGGAAGCTATGGTTATTCAGATCTAATATTTGACAGAAATTTTCTTGAAAATGATCAAAGTGAGCCTGTTACTTCGAGGGGATCAACTGGCAGTCTCTGTTGTTGGTGATAAAAATCTGAGCTTTCTGGTGACAATTCGGATTTTGGAAAGCTGGTGTCCATTGCCATGAGCTTAAATAGTTTCCTAATATTTAAAGACTTTTCCAATAAAATCAATTTTGTTATTATTAACATGATTTTTCCAGTCTGGGCAACATAGCAAGCTCTCATCTCTACAAATAATTTAAAAAATAACCGAGCGTGGTGGTGTTTGCCTTTAGTCCCAGTTACTTGGGAGGCTGGGGTGGGAGGATCATTTAAGCCTAGGTGGTCAACACTGCAGTAAGCCAAGATTGAGCCACCACACTTCAGTCTGGGTGACAAAGCAAGACCCTATCTCCAAAAACAAAAACAAAATGAAAAACCCTGTGATTTTCTTTTAATATTACATGATGGAATGGATCAATGTTTGGAAGAGCTACCTAACTTATTGAACTAATCTTTTCCAAATAACCAGTCTGTGATGTTACAAAATCATTCAGAGGTAAAAGATCCATTTGAAGTGGAAAGAGAGACTGATTGTTTTTAATGCTGCAGAGTATGAAAAGTTCACTGATACAGTTTCAGATTCCACACTGCAACTAACTTTTGAGAAGTTCTTTTCCACTCTTTTGTGTATGAGGTAAGATTTTCTATGTATATGTCAATCAAAATAACATATCACAGCAGATTAAATGCAGAAGCAGATATGAAAATCTAATTCAGTCATTCTCAATAATGCTCTGAGGTTAGAAGTCCCTCAGGTATTAAATATGAATTATCAATTTTCTGGTACCTACATTTAACAAAAAAGGAAAAATTCCTTTTCTCACAAAATGATCTCAAATTAATCTTGATAAATTATTGTCTTACATATTAGAGAGACAGAACTCAATTATAACTGTTTTTTGGAAGTTCTCATAATATTATTGAGCTCAATACCAAAAACACATCATACCAATGCATCAGGATTGTGTTCGGCAGCAGGTAATATAAAACCAAAATTATAATGAAAGACTTTTTTTTTTCTCTTAAATGTTCAGACAAAATCTTGAAAAAGAACAAATGTGGGAGACTTGAACATTTTTAATTTAAAATTTAATACAAAGTTACAGTAATTAAAACAGTGTGGTACTGGCATAAAGACACACATATACACCAATGGAACAGAATAGAGAGCCCAGAAATAATCCCTCACACATATGACCAAATAATTTTCAAAGAGATGCCAAGAACACTCAGTGGTAAAAGGACAATCTTTTCAACAAATGGTACTGGGAAAACTGGATATCAACATGCAAGAAAATAAAATTGAACCCTTACCTAGCACCATATACAAATTAACTTAAAATGAATTAAAGACCTAAAAATAAAGGATAAAACTCTGATTATTAAGTACAACATAGGGCAAATGTTTTACAACATTGGATTTGGCAAGATTTGATATGGCACCAAAGGCACAGACAACGACAAAAAATAGACAAATTGAACTTCATGAAACTTAAAAACTTGGGTTTTTTTCTAGTCAGGGTCTCACTCTGTCACCCAGGCTGGGGTACAGTTGTGTGATCTCAGCTTACTGTAGTCTCAACCTCCCAGGCTCAAGCAGTCTCCTACCTCTGCCTCCAGAGTAGCTGGGACTATAGATGCATGCCACCAAGCCTGGCTAACTTTTCTGTATCTTTTGTAGAGAAGTGGCTTTGCCATGTGGCCCAGGCTGGACTTCTGCTTCTGGGCTCAAATGATCTGTCCACCTAAGCTTCCTACGTGCTGGGATTACAGGCATGAGCCACCATGCCCAGCCAACTTAAAAACCTTGTGCATGGAAGGTCACTATCAGCAGAGTGAAAAGGCAACCTATGGTGTCTCAGGTCATTTGTGCTGCTATATCAAAATACCTGAGACTGGGTAACAACAGAAATTTACTTCTTATGGTTCTGGAGGCTGAGAAGTTCAAGATCAAGGTGCTGACAGGTTTGGTGTCTGCTGAGGGCATGTTTCCCCTAGATGGTGCCATGTCAGTGTTTTCACATGGCAGAAGAGATGAAGGGGCAAAAGGGGTTAGCAATTTCTCTCCAGCATTTTTTTTTTTGAAGCAAAACAAAAGCGTAGATCTATTGAAACAAAAGTACACTCCACAATATGGGAGTGGGCTTGAGCAAGCTGCTCAAGAGCACTGGGTACAGAATTTTTGGGGTTTAAGTACCCTCTAGAGGTTTCCCATTGGTTACTTGTTTACACCCTATGTAAATGAAAACCTGGCCAACAACCAGTCTGATTGGTTGTGGGAGGGATCAGTCAGAGGTACTTTCCATTTTTCATCTGTGAGGCAGTGGAAAGGGGGGATTGCAAAGGAAGTAGCTTCTTTTCCCCCCCTCTTTGTAAACAATGAGAAACTTTTTTTGAAACTGGACTGAAAGAAACTTTGGGAAGAATGACGTAGAAGTAAACTGCCATTCATTACATTTTTGATATATAAGAGATGTGTTTTTTGTGTGTGTGGGTGTCTACTTCCATTTCTGGGTATATACCTAAAAGAATTGAAAGCATGTTCTCAAACAGATATTTGTACATCTATGTTCATGGCAGCATTGTTCACAACAGCTGAAATGTGGAAGCAATCCAAGTGTCCATGAGTGGGTGAATAAATATACAAAATGTGGCCCAAAAATACAATGGGATATCATCTAGCCATAAAAAGATAAAAAAATCTGACATATGCAACAACATGGATGAACCTTGGGAACATTATGCTAAATGAATAGGCTAATCACAAAGAGGTAAATACGTATGATTCCATTTATCTGAGGTAGTTAGAGCAGTCAGAAATCAGAGACAGAAAGTAGAATGGTGGTTCCCAGGGGCTGGAGGAAAGGAGAATGGAGAGTTATTATTCAGTGGGTATAGAGGTTCAGTATTACAAGATGAAGAGACTTAGAGAGATGTGATGGATGGTGGTGATGGTTGTACTACAATATGAATGTAGTTAATACCATGTACACTTAAAATGGTAAATTTTATGTTACGTGTATATTACCACTATTTTAAAAACTGGAAAAAGTTCAGATAGGTCCTCCATTCTGGTGCAGTGATTCTACAATGTGGCTAACGTCTTAGGCTTGTTACATCTTTCTATGCTGCCATCCTTAGCATGTAGTTTTAATCTCCATATTTGCAAGATGGCTGCTTCACCATCCATGCACTAGGCAGGAAGGAGGAGGAGAGGGAACCGAGAGCATTAGCAGCTGCTAATCAGCTTTGCATCTCACTAGCCAGGACTGTGTCACATAATCACTCAAAGCTTAAAGATAGTCTGGAAAAGTGAGTTTTATTACACTGTGGTAGAGGCAGACAGGGGAGGAATGGATTTGAAAATACAGGTTGGATCAGCCAGTCTAGGTGTCTGCCATATTCAGTAGGCAAAGAAGTAACATTAATAATGGCTTTTTTCAGTGGAAGGAAAAATAACAGAAATGTATCAGCCCCAGGAGAAATTGACGTAGGTATATACTTTCTCCTGAGCAAATAGCAACAGCATTGACAGGGTGGCCCAATGTGATACTAACTATAACACATATCCTGTTGAGAGGTAGACAGTAAATGTAGAATTGTGTATTTTTTGTTTTTTGTTTTTTAATAGAGATGAGGTCTTCCTATGTTGCACAGGCTGGTCTTGAACTCCTGAACTCAAGGAATCCTTCTGCCTCGGCCTCCCATAGTGCTGAGATTTTAGGTGTGAAGCCACCCTGCCTGGCTAGAACTTAGATTTTTTAAAACAAGCAAAACAGTCAACCTTTAATTTTCCTCATAGAGAAAAAACTTTACGATTAATAACCTAATTACAGAATAGCAAACTTAGCAGTTGCCAACCTCTTTCATTTTTGTGGTCCACAATCTGTAAGGAAATTAAAAAAGGGAAGACCCAATGTTTGTAGCTAATCCTCACGAGTTAGTCGTGTGAAGATATCACATATTCATAATCAGTAAGGAAGGTTTCATTCCTTCCTCATTTATTTGTGTGGCCCTGTACTCTCAAGATAAAACAATGAGTAAAGTGGAATTCTCATTTCAAGAAGCTTAACATCCCAATGAAGTTTGCTCTTCATTTTTGTCTATCATTTATTTACAGGAGGTTTGGTGAACCAATTGATGTAAAACGGCATACAAAATGGTTCTAACATTGAGATATATCTCTGTTTTATATAAACTATAAAATACATTTGTTTTATAATTAGGGCATCCAGTGCATAATAAATAATTCTGTGACTCTTACTGGAGAAGAGCCGGGGCATACTTTTCTTGAAACCAAATTCTTTGGAATTAAAGTAGGAGGAAGACAAGAGAGCATATAGCTATGCATGTACAGAAGGGTGAATTGGGGATGGGGATGGAGGTGGAAGAAAGATTAGACTGGAAGTTTCTCTCAGCTGAAAGAAGTGACTAAATTTGGCCAGGCGTGGTGACTCACGCCTGTAATCCTAGCACTTTGGGAGGCCGACGTGGGCAGATCACCTGAGATCAAGAGTTTGAGAACAGCCTGGCCAACATGGTGAAACCCTGCCTCTAATAAAAATACAAAAATTAGCCAAGTGTGGTGGCACACACCTGTAAATCCCAGCTACTCAGGAGGCCGAGGCAGGAAAATAGCTTGAACCTGGGAGGTGGAGGTTGCAGTGAGCGGAGATTGTGCATGAAGTGACTACATTTTATCATCTTTCTTGAAAGAAAGAGATAAAAATAATTTTTAAGGATCAAAATTGGATTCTTTATGCAGCTTTCCAAAATTTCTGTGGTAGAAAATAATTATATATAATGCTTTATCACTTTTTTTCATACCTGATTTAAAACTTTTTTTCTTTAAGCCAAAATTTATTTGAAGTGGCTGTGAAATTTCTTGATGCATTTTTCTGGTTTGGAACCCGCCGTTAGTCCCCAATAAAAACAAATACTCACTCAGATCTTTTTAATAGTCTATGAAGATTAAATACCCCAAACCATAACATTTTTGTGGGTTTGACATTCTGAAGTTTTGCTTTCAACTCTACTTCCAAATCTTTAATTTGGGGAGGAAGGAAAGAAATGATTTCAGAATTTATGTGGCTATTAGGGCCAGTCAGAACAATAGATCTGCTTCAGCCATGCCTTCTGTAAATAACCAGCCCTATTCAACCCAAAGAGCCTCTCCGTTTGGGTTAGTCCGTTCCGGTTCTGTATAACTTTGAACTTAACATTTTGGAATCTAGAATGTAGAATTGTGGAAAACAGTATGGCATTTCCTCAAAAAATTAAAAATAGAATTATTATATGATCCAGCACTTCCATTTCTGGGTATATACCTAAAAGAATTGAAAGCATGCTCAATGGAATCCAGCCCCTTAAACAAGTTATAATATTGGAACATCACTGCACAAATGAACCTCTTTATTATGAAAATCTTGTGGGGTTTTTTGGAAAAGGGGAAGATCAGTTATATAGTTTATTTGATAACTTTTATGAATACATTCTATGCATAATTTTAAGTCTAAGCTAATACGATTCCTGATTCTGCATCCTGTCACCCTAATGAAATAATTACTTTTCCACCTGAAACTTTATTTCCTTCATTCTTTGTTAGATTTATTAAAGTCCATACCTCTATAATAAAATTTAAACTTAATTTTTAAAGGTCGTTTTGCTCATATGTAAAAGTCAAGGCATTTTTTTGTAGATATCAAGTGTTAGTAACATAAATACAGTTTTTGAATACAAGGCAAAAGAGAAGAGGAGGTCCAGAGCACAGGAGATCTGACCCTTTGTCCAAATTCTGTCATCAGTCAGTGGTTAATCTCCCTTAAATTCCTTTTGTTTTTCATTTTAAATAAAGCTAACATATTAAGACAAAATACCAGGATTTGTTTATTTCTAGAATTCCATGTATCTCCTAAGTAGTAGAGGAAAGTGTATATTCTATTTACTGTTTATGTATTTTTTAAGTCTTTTCTGGATATCCGGCACACCAATGTTGTTACACCACTGAGTACCCTACAGTTTACAAACTTACTCACGTATCACATACACTGTTAGACTGATGTTTATTATCTCTTTAGGCGTAACTTCTAGGAGGACTTATTTACAAGGACCAGAACAGACTGTTTAATGAGAAACACTTCCATTGAACAAAGAGCAAGATTTACCCTTCTGAAACCTCATCTAGTGGTTTCTATAAATATATGACCTATTAAAATCTAAATTCAAAGCATACCTAATACTTACTAAAATCGTCTAGCTATTCCTGAGATGCACAAGAAGTTGTACACTGCTGATTAGAGCATGTATACATTTTGCAAAAAGAAAAAACAAAAACAAAAAACATACCAATGCTATCACCCTTTGTCAGCAGCTTCGTATCAATGTTTTGATTTTGTTTATCCAGGACCCTGCTTGAGACAACATCTGTTCCATATTTCTTTTAGTATTACCAATCTTTTCGGGTTTCTCAAAACCTACTTCTAACAATAAACGTGATTTCACAGGACTCTTATTTCCAACACTATGAAACAGACTTTCTTTGGTGAATGCGTACCCTATAGTACTTGAATTATGAAAATATGTTTTCAATTAAAAAACTTCATTAGTAGGTATTTAGCTGGATCTTAGTTTCAGAATGTACCAGTGGGGACTGTATTAACATTTTTCTCTTCATTGCTATTCACCAAGTGATTGTGATGGTATTTTCCATAATGCTCTGTTATTTTTCTAGTGACTTTTCCTATATTTCAGATTAAAATGATATTCCTTGCCCAAAACTCGCTCCAGTGATCAGACTTTGTAACTGTCCTCGAGGGTGTCTTAATTGCTTCTCTAATGACTTCATGCAAGAAGCACACACATACTCCTCCACAAATACAAACCCAGATTTGTATTGGTATTCATTCATTGCTTTCACAATCCTTTCCATTTGTGAATATTGCTCCATTCATTCAATAAACATATAGAGCACCATTTTCTGGGCACTATGCTAGGTACTGTGGACATAAATACAAATATTAGATTTTTTTGTCTTTCAGCAGAGTGCAATCCAATGTCTTAGACCTATTTCCAAGTTTTACTATGCATGGTGATTATGTGCTGTGAGGTTAGCAAGTAAAAAGAAATCAGTAGAAATCATAGCTAGAAAAAGTTTGAAAATTAGAAATAAGAGTGAAGATAAGGGGCTTGAGCTATTTTAAAACATTATGGCATCGAAGCTAGAACCTGACACTCTTTTTCTACTCAAGGGAAGTCAGGTTATTCTCCCACACTACGTGTACCCCATAAACTAGGTGATAATAACAGCCTCCTAGCTTCACAGCACAACTCCCACATCAGAAATCCTCCGACAAAAGCTGTCATGTGTGTCCATGTGAAGAGACCACCAAACAGGCTTTGTGTGAGCAACAAAGCTGTTTATTTCACCTGGGTGCAGGTGGGCTGAGTCCAGAAAGAGAATCAGCAAAGGGAGATAGGGGTGTGGTCATTTTATAGGATTTGGGTAGGTGGTGGAAAATTACAGTCAAAGGGGGTTGTTCTATGGCGGGCAGGGGCAGGGGTCACAAAGTGCTCAGTGGGGAAGCTTCTGAGCCAGAAGAAGCAATTTTCCAAGGTTAATCCCTCAGTTAAGATGGGGCAGGAACAAATCACAATGGTGGAATGTCATTAGTTAAGGCAGGAACTGGCCATTTTCACTTCTTTTGTGATTCTTCACTTGCTTCAGGCCATCTGGATGTATATGTACAGGTCACAGGGGATATGATAGCTTAGCTTGGGCTCAGAGGCCTGACATTCCTGTCTTCTTATGTTAATAAGAAAAAATAACATGAAATAGTATTGAAGTGTTGGGGCAGTGAAAATTTTTGGGGGGTGGTATGGATAGATAATGGGCGATGTTTCTCAAGGTTGCTTTGAGCAGGATTAGGGGTGGTGTGGGAACATAGAATAGGAGAGATTAAGCTGAAGGAAGATTTTGTGGTAAGGGGTGATATTGTGGGGTTGTTAGAAGGAACATTTGTCATATAGAATGATTGGTGATGGCCTGGATACGGTTTTGTATGAATTGAGAAACTAAATGAAAGACACAAGGTCCAAATAAGAGGAGGAGGAAAACAGGTATTAAAGGACTAAGAATTGGGAGGACCCAGGATATCCAATTAGATAGTGCCCAGGGGCGTTCAGTGTAATTACTTGCTTGGTTGGCAAGTTTTTGGGCTCTATCCTTGAGCTTTTTTTTTAATCTTGTCATATACAAGGTTAGATTGATTTAGGTAAAAACAACACTCTTTATTTAAAAATATATGGAGTCTTTTTTTTTTTTTTTTTTTAGCAGTGAGTAAGTCAATACCTCCGCGATTTTGGAGGAAGAGAAATACAAAGCCAGCAATTGTTCGTTAAAGAAGGATTAGAAATGGCTAGGAGAGAGTGAGTGAGATTGATAGTGTGGTGGTGATAGCTGGGGAGAGGTAGAGGGTGGCATAAGAATGGAACAAGAATAAGAGTGAGTATAAAAATAAAGAATAAGACTTCATCAGGGTGAAACTATTGGAGTGTACCCCATCAGTAAAGGTTATCTGTCCACTTTAAGAGAGACTTAAGGGTGGCAGTTTGAGGTAAAACCAGGAGTTATCAGTTATGATGGTTTGAAGGAAAAGTGTAAACCGGCAGTATAAACAAGGGCAGGGTATTATAAGTAGCTGAGAAAGGTGAATAGGAGTATGACTAGGCAGAAGATAGTAGGGATGACAAGTTTTTGGGGTGCAGCTTAAGTTGGGCTGGTGTCTGGAATGAGAATGGGGCCTAATGGAGTGTACATACAAGAGCTCAAATGGTCTGTACCCTGTAGTATCCCAAAGACAGGCCTGAATTCTGAGAAGGGCAAGTGGTAAAAAAGTATTGTCCAGTCCTTTTTAAGTTGGAGGCTGAGCTCGGTGAGGTGTGTTTTTAAAAGACCGTTAGTCTATTTTACCTTTCCTGACTATTGAGGACGGTAAGGGGTATGAAGGGTTCACTGAATACCAAGAGCCTGAGAAACTGCTTGGGTGATTTGACTAGTAAAGGCTGGTCTGTTATTTGGACTGTATAGAAGTGGGAAGGCCAAACCAAGGAATTATGTCTGACAGAAGGGAAGACATGATTGTGGTGGCCTTCTCAGATCCTGTGGGAAAGGCCTCTACCCATCCAGTGAAAACGTCCACCCAGACCAAGAGGTATTTTAATTTCCTGACTTGGGACATGTGAGTAAAGTCAACTTGCCAGTCCTGGGCAGGGGCAAATCCCTGAGCTTGATGTGTAGGGGAGGGAGGGGGCCTGGGAAATTCCTGAGTAGTAGAATAGTAGATGGAACACCGAGAAGTGATTTTTTTGAGGATAGATTTTTATGATGGAAAGGAAAAGAGAGGTTTTAGGAGACGGGCTAGTAGCTTGTAACCTACATGGAAGAGGTTGTGAAATGATGATAGAATAGAATGGGCCTGTGAGGCTGGAAGGAGATCTTTTCCTTGGTTCAAGAACCATTTGCCTTGTGTGGGAAGAGATTGATAGGTGAAAGTTTCAGTGAGGGAGTAGGTGGGAGTGACCCACAAGGAGGAGGAAAGCTGGCCGTGAAGGACAGAAGTTGGAACGCTAGCTGCTTCTTTAGCTACCTCATCAGAATAAGTGTTGCCCTGAGCGATGGGATCTGATGCCTTTTGATGGCCATTGCAGTGAATGACTCCAGCTTCCTTTGGAAGTAACGCGGCCTTGAGAAGAGTTTTTGTTAAAGAGGTATTAATGATGAAGGACCCTTACATAGTGAGGAAACCCTGTTCGGCCTATATAACAGCATGGTGGTGCAGGATATGGAAGGCATGTTTAGAGTCAGTATAAATATTGATGTGTAGTCCTTTTGCAAGAGTGAGGGCTCGAGTTAAGGCAATGAGGTTGGCTTGCTGAGAGGTAGTGAAGAGGGGCAGAACAGTAGCCTCAATGATAGATGTGGAAGATACTACAGCATAGACTGCCTTTGCCTGTGAGTGGTGATTAGGCCTGGTGGAACTGCCATCAACAAACCAAGTGTGATCAGGGTGAGGAACAGGAAAGAAGGAGATATGGGAAAATGGAGTGAATGTCAGGTGGATCGGAGAGATACATTCATGGGGGTCAGGTGTGGTATCAGGAATAATGTGGGAGGCTGGATTGAAGTCCAGGCCAGGAACAATGGTAACTGTGGGAGACTCAACAAAAAGTGAATATAGCTGAAGGAGCCGGGGAGCAGAAAGTATATGTGTCAGGTGTGAGGAAGAAAATAGATTTTGGAAGTTGTAAGGAATAAAGAGAGTGAGTTGGGCATAGTTTGTGATTTTGAGGGCCTCTCAGAGTATTAGGGTGGTGGTAGCTGCCACACAGAGACATGATGGCCAGCCTAAAACAGTAAGGTCAAGTTATTTGGACAAAAAGCCTACAGGGCACAGTCCCAGGCTCTTGTTTAAGAATTTTGACTGCACAGCCCTGTACGTTGGCTGTGTGTAATAAAAAGAGTTGGGATGAGTTAGGGAGAGCTAGTGTGAGAGTAGCTTCTAGGGCTGTTTTTAAGGAATGGAAAGGGGAGTGGGGAAAGGATTTAGCATCTATGGGGTTAGCTAGGTTTTTTTGTGAGTTTATATAATGGTTTAGTCAGGATGGTAAAACTAGGTATCTAAAGACAGAAGTATCTAACCATGCCTAGGAAGGAAAGGAGTTGTTGTTTTGTAGAAGGGGTTGGGGTTTGGGAGATTAGCCTGGCACAATCAGCAGGGAGAGCACATGTGTTTTCATGAAGAATTATGCTGAGATAGATAACAGATGAGGAAGAAATTTGGTCTTGACTGAAGTAATGGGGGCTGTCTGTGAAGCCTTGGGGCAGTACAGCCCAGGTAATTTGCTGAGCCTGATGGGTGTCAGGGTCAGTCCAAGTGAAAGCGAAGAGAGGCTGGAATGAAGGGTGCAAAGGAATAGTAAAGAAAGCATATTTGAGATCCAGAACAGAATAATGGGTTATACAGGGGTTGTGGAGGGGTATTGAGGATAGGAGAGTATATGGCTTTGGCACCATGGGGTGGATAGGCAAAAGAATTTGGTTGATAAGGTGCAGATCCTGAACTAACTTGTAAGACTTGTCTGGTTTTTCGACACGTAAAATGGGGAATTGTAAGGAGAGTTTATAGGCTTTAAAAGGTCATGCTGTAACAGGCCAGTGATAATGGGCTTTAATGCTTTTAAAGCATGCTGCAGGATGTGATATTGGCATTGAGTGGGGTAAGGGTGAGTAGATTTTAATGGGATGCTAAGGGGTGCATGATCGGTCACCAAGGAGGGAGTAGAGGTGTCCTATACTTGTAGATTAAGGTGGGGAGATACAAGGGGAGGATGTGAAGGAGGCTTTGAACTGGGGAAAAGGGTGACAATGAGGTGTGGCTGTAGCCTAGGAATAGTCAGGGAAGCAGATAGTTAAAATGTCTTGACCTAATAAGGGAGCTGGGCAGGTGGGGATAACTAAAAAGGAGTGCATAAAAGAATGTTGTCCAAGTTGGCACCAGAGTGGGGGAGTTTTAAGAGGTTTAGAAGCCTGGCCATCAATACCTACAACAGTTATGGAGGCAAAGGAAACAGGTCCTTGAAAAGAAGGCAGTGTGGAGTGGGTAGCCTCCATATTGATTAAGAAGGGGACGGACTTACCGTCTACTGTAAGAGTTACCCAAAGCATTTGTGATGGTCCTGTAGACTTCTGAGGCGATCGGGCAGGGTCAGTCTTCAGCCGCTAAGCTGACAAGATCTGGGAAGGAGTCAGTCAGAGAGCCTTGGGCCAGAGCTTTAGGGACTCTAGGAGTGGCTGCTGGGAGAGCTGGGCAGTCTGATTTCCAGTGGGTCCCTGCACAAATGGGACATGGCTTGGGAGGAATCCCAGGATGTGGGCATTCCTTGGCCCAGTGGCCAGATTTCTGGCACTTGAAGCAAGGTCCTGACAGAGGAGGTCCTGTGGGAGTGCTTGACCAGTGTGACTTAGGCATGTGCGTCTTAGGCATTTTGAAGTTCTTGTGTGCCGCAGATGTGGCTGGGGTTTCTCTCACAGTGGAGGCAAGGAATTGCAACTCAGAAATATGTTGCTACTTAGCTGCCTCTACTCTATTATTGTACACCTTGAAGGCAAGGCTAATTAAGTCCTGTGGTGGGGTTTGAGGGCCAGAATCTAATTTTTGGAGCTTTATTTAACGTCGGGAACAGATTGGGTAATAAAATGCATACTGAGAATAAGACAGCTTTCTGACCCTTCAGGGTCTAGGGCTATAAAGCATCTCAGGGTTGCTGCCGAACAAGCCATGAACTGGGCTGGGTTTTTATATTTGATGAAAAACAGCCTAAATGCTAACTGATTTGGGAGAGGTCAGATAAAGAAAAAGGAGCATTAACCTTGACTATGCCTTTAGCACTAGCCACCTTTTTAAGAGGAAATTGTTGGGCAAGTTGGGGAGAGCTAGTCACAGAACGAAACTGTAAGCTGTGAACTGGACCAGGTGTGAGGAGGTGAGGTGATAGAAGGATTATAGGGTGGGGGAGTGGAGGCTGAGGAAGAATTGGAGCCTGATTCAGCCTGGCAGAGAATGACCCGAGGAGGAGCAGTCTGGGGAGGAGGGGAGAGGTCAGACGGGTCAGTAGAAAAGGCAGATGGGACTGAGGGTACAGGTGGTTGGGAAAGAAGGAAGATTTGGGACAAGTCGCATTGGAAACAGAGGCTAGGGAGGGACCCATGTGTAAAAGAATGCCTGGATGTCAGGTACCTCAGACCGTTTGCCCATTTTACGACAAGAATTATCTAGATCTTGTAGCATGAAAAAATCGAAAGTGTTGTTTTCTGGCTATTTGGAACAATTATCGAGTTTGTATTGGGGTTAAGTGGTATTGCAGAAGAAAATAAGGGGTTTAGGTTTTAGGTCAGATGTGAGTTGAAGAGGTTTTAAGTTCCTCAGAACACAGGCTAAGGGAGAAGAAGGGGGAATAGAGTGTGGAAGGTTGCCTATAGTGAAGGAGGCAAGCCCAGAGAAAAGAGAGGGTAGAGACATGGAGAGAAGGGGTGGGGGGTGCTTGCCCCCAGGAAAGTGGTGCTTGCCACTAAGGGTAAAGGATCAAGGCAGGCTTCCCTGTGGTGATGAGACACCTTTGAAATGTGGGTGAATAATCAAGCAGGCGTCCCCACACTGATTAAGCACCAAGGGAAGACTGTCTTCCCGAGTCCGTGACTGGCGCCGGAGTTTTGGGTTCACGGATAAAACAAGTCTCCTCTATCTCTACCAGAAAAGGAAAGGAATTGAAATTAAGAGAAGGGAGAGATTGAAGGATGGTGCCAAGAATGGAAGGAGAAAGAGGTTGAGGGATAGTGAGAGAGGTTGGAGAAGAGAGTAAAAAGAGGCTGCTTACCCAATTTAAAATTGGTGAGATGTTCCTTGGGCTGGTTGGTTGGTCTGAGGACCCGAGGTCGTAGGTGGATCTTTCTCATGGAGCAAAGAGCAGGAGGACAGGGGATTGATCTCCTAAGGGAGGTCTCTTGCCCAAATGTCACATGCATCCATGTGAAGAGACCACCAAACAGACTTTATGTGAGCAACAAGGCTGTTTATTTCACCTGGGTGCAGGTGGGCAGAGTTAGCAAAGGGAGATAGGGGTGGAGCCGTTTTATAGGATTTAGGCAGTGGAAAATGACAGTCAAAGGGAGTTGTTCTCTGGAGGTTGGGGGTGACAAGGTGTTCAGTGTGGGAGCTTCTGAGCCAGGAGAAGCAATTTCCTAAGGTCAATTACTCAGTTAAGGTGGGGCAGGAACAAATCACAATGGTGGAATGACATCAGTTAAGGCAGGAACTGGCCATTTTCACTTCTTTTGTGATTCTTCACTTGCTTCAGGCCATCTGGATGTATATGTGCAGGTCACAGGGAATATGATGGCTTAGCTTGGGCTCAGAGGCCTGACAAAAGCCTCTCTTCTTCTGGGGCTCTTGCCATCTGGTTACCACCTTCCACCATCCTCCTTGCTGTTGTTCACCAATGCCTCAGTCACTCCACACTTATCAAGGACCTTAACCCACTGATCATTTTCTTTCTCACCACCATTTTCCAGGCCAATTTCAATATCAATGCAGACATCCAACAAACTTGCTTCACAGTTCCCTGATCACTTCACTTCCAGCATCAGCACACCAGTTCTCTCTCACCACATGCATCAGGGCCACACCCTGGACTTTGTCAGTGCTTTAGTTTTCTTTTCTGGATTCTTAAACTTTTGGTAGTGCCTTCCTTATCCTCCCCACATTTCTCTCACTCTCTTATTTTCCTCACTCTAGTTATTTGACCACATCAAGGCCACTAACACTTTTCCTGTTTACACTCTGTCCTTCCGCCCTTTCTTGTCTTCTTTCCTTGATCTGAGAATGCCTAAACCCCATGGCTTGTGAATTTCACTTACTGGAGCCCAGGTGCACCTCTTGTAGCACCCGCCAAGAAAAACACAAAGCTTAGCTCAATCCAGACCCTTCCTATACTTTTACACCTGAGAAGCTTGACATACCTGACTGGAAGGAACAAATGGGTGTGATGGCATACACATGGTCTCCAACGTGATCTAACCCCTTACTGCTGCTCTGTAATCATTCTCTTCTCCAGCCTCACCATATTTACTTGATAATTCTACCATTCTCAACTGTCCTGACCTGCTCTGTTACTGATTAGTTTCAACAAATTTTAGTTCATGAGGAAACATATTTTTTTATATATATATATGTATGTATGTGGGTGTGTATATGTGTATATATATTCTCCTATTCAGAGAGAGGAGAGGAGATTTATTATGGGAATTTATTAGCTCACAAGATTTTAGAGGCTGAGAAGTCCCACAGTGTAGCTGATGGTATCATTCAGTCTGAGTTCAAAGGCCAGAGAACCAGGAGAGCCCATAGTGTAACTCCCAGGCCAAAGTCAAAGGCCTGAAAACTGAGGTGGGGGCAGGGATGCTGGTGTAAGTCCTGCAGTCTGAAGGTCCAAGAGCCGGGAGCTCCCACCAGTGCCCAAGGGTGGGACAAGGTGGGTGCCGGGTTCAAGAAGAGAGAGCAAATTCGCCCCTCCTCTGACATTCTGTTCTCTTTAGGACCTCGTTGGATTGGATTATGACTGCCCATGTTGAGTGAGGGTGGGTCTTCTTTACTCACTCCACTGATTTCAATGCTAATCTCTTCTGGAAAGACCCTCATAGACACATCCAGAAATAATATTTTACCAGCTATCTGGGCCTCCCCTAACTTGCTCAAGTGGACAGCTAAAATTAACCATCACACTCAAATATCCTGAATCACCTGACTCATCAAGTACCCTCTCTCCTCTGTAGTCAGTCTCACCTTTTCAGTGTGTTAACACATTCAAACAACTAGAAAACAGAGACCTTTTCCAATTCTGTTTTCTACTCCAGCTACTTCTCTCTGGTCTCTTCCTTTCATACAAAGTGTCCACAAAGAAAGTAGCATGCACTGTTAGCCTCCACGTCCTCACCTTCTTCTATATTTAATCAATTATTGATTTTAAAATAGATAATCCACATAAATATGCATATATAAGATATAAATGATTATTAAAATATATGTGCTGCTTAGTTTAAGAAAGAGATTAGCAATGCCTTTAACATAAATTTGTATTATTCCTCCTCCCAAGTCCTCCTTCACATAAAGGCAATCAAATTTTTGCTTTTCTCTTGTTTTTTTTTATAATTTATACATAACTAAACAATATATGGTTCAGTTTTGCATGTTTTGATTTTCTGTAAATTCTATCATATTGTTAGTTTTTTTCTGTGGTTTTGTTTGTTGCTTTTGCTCACAATAGCTCTGTGAGCTTTATAATGATAAACAGAGCAGCTGTGGCTTATAACTTATATTATCTGAATATATTGTAAATGAACTTTGTTATTGTCAGTTGTTGCTATTATTACATTGAACCCCACATGAAACTGCAGTTTCTGTAGTTTCATGGCAATTTAATATGGTTTAATCTTTACAAACAATATGCTGCAAACATTCTTGTCCATGTCTCTCTATGCCATGTGTGAACGTCTTTCTAGGCTAGGAGTGAAATTCATAGTTCCAACAGGATGAGCATCTCCATGTTTACTGCATCATGTCAAATTATTTTCAAAAACTATTATACTAGTGTATATCCCCACCATTAAAGTATAAATGATCCCACTGTTTTACACTTTCAACACATGGTATTTTTCTCTCTGAAAAGGTTGCAAATCTGAGTGATATAAAGTAATATTTTGTTATATTTTTAGTTTTTGTTTCCCTGATCCCTGATGAGGTTAACTAACTTTTCACATTTTAATTGACCATTTGTATTTTCTCTTCTATTTATATTTGCACCCAGTTTTCTGTTTAAAAAATTGTTTAGTAGGAGTTTTAGACAAGTTCTTAATAGTAACTTTTTTTCAGTGATACAGATTGCAAGTACGTCTTTTCACTTTTCGCATGTATTTACCCCCTCAATTTTTAAAAAAAATTTTATTTCACTTTAATTTCTGGGATACACGTGCAGAACGTGCAGGTTTGTTACATAGGTATACATGTGCCATGGTGGTTTGCTGCACCCATCAACCTGTCATCTAAGTTTTAAGCCCTGCATGCATTAGATATTTGTCCTAATGCTCTCCTTCCCTACCCCCTCAATTTTTAGTGTGTTTTGTTGAATAGAAGTTCTTAATATTAATGGAGTCAAATTCACAAACTCATTTTTTTCCCTTGTTAAATCCTTTCCTACTTCATAGTCATAAAGATCTTTTCCTACTTTGCCATCTAAACTTTTTGACATTTGACTTTTACATTGAATTCTTTAATTCATTTAGAACTGATTTTTGTATGAGATGCAATACTGCATCTGTCATATATCGTTTTTCCATAAGCATTATCTATTTCTGGGCTCTCTCTTCACTTCCACTGGTCTATTTGTGTATTTCTGCACTAAAGAAGCCATGATACCCGCTACAGCAAGTTGTTACACTTCATTTTTTATTTCTTAACTCTTTAACACTTCTACCCAAATCTTTAAATCACCCTCAAAATTCAAGGAAAATAGGTTTCTGGAAGAAATTTCATTGACCCTATATATTAATTTGGGGATAATTGGCATATTTAAAATATTACATTGTATATCTCTCAATTTAGATCTTTTAAAATATATTTCAAAATGTATAAATTTCTCCATGAAAGGACTGATCATCTCTTGTTAAATTAATTCCTAATTATCTATTTTTGGTTCTACAAATGACATTTTCTGTTTGTTAATTTTTGTGTATTGATCTAATATCATCACTTAGTCACTTAGCTAAGCTCTTTTATAAATTTGAGTAATCTGTCTGTAGCCTTCTTTGGGTTTTCTGTGAAAACAATACCTTTTGCAAATAATGAGAATTTTATTTATTCTTTTCTTATCCTTTCTTTTTCATGTGGTTTCTGCCATCCTTAGTTCAATGTTGAATATGTGTGGTAATAGTGGGCATCCTCTTTTTGTTCCTTTATGATTTTACCTCTCTGAAGAATATGATATCTCCTTTGAGAATTTTGTATTCACTCTTACGAGAACTTCCTTCTATTCCACGTTCACTGAGAGTTTCTAACGTGAATGAATATTGACTTTCATCTGCAAAAAGAGATGATTTTATAAGTTTTTGTAATTAATTTATGTTAATAGTTTTGATGCTAAATAGTCTTATTTCTTGGATAAAGCCAATTTAGTAATTTGTGTGTGTGTTTAATGCATTGCTACATTTAGATTGCTAATATTTCGTATTGGATTTTGGAATCAACAATAATGGCCTCCTTAAACCACTTAAAGAGGAATGTGTCTTTTTATTTTCTGGAATAGTTTATGTTAAATTGGAATATTTGCTCATTATATATTTAGTAGAATTTATTATAAAACTGTGGACTTGGGTTTTATGTGAAAAGATAGTTTAATTTCAACAATTTAATTAATTTCAATGATTCAGGATTGCACAGGTTTCCTAATTCTTTCATAAGTCAATTTTTGAAAAACATAACTTTCTAGAAATGTGCCCATACAAGTTGTCATAATTAAAAGTTGTCTATAACATTCTGCTATCATTCTAGTCCTTCTGAAGCTGTTTTCTTTTGCTTTGCTAATATTGGTTGTATCTATCCCTTTTTTTCTTAAGTTGTCAGAGACATCTAGATTTTAACTGCTTCAAAGAACAGATGTAATTTCATTAATTTTCCATATTTGATCTTATGTTTTATTAATTTTTGCTATCTTCTTCTACTTTCTGGGTTTATTTTTTCAATATTATTCTAAATAATTGATTATTCATTTTCATCCCTTCTGAAAGTCTGTAAATTTATCTCAACTATTTTATCCATATTCCATATATTTTGATATATAGGATTTTTCATAATTGTTTAGTTCTAACATTTTCTAATATCCATTTTGATTGGTATTTTGATGTATTTAGAAGTTTGTTTTTAAATTTCTAAATATATGAGCTTTTTCATAACCTTTTCATCACTGATTTTAAACTTTATTGTGATTAGAGAATGTGGCCCATATATTATCAAATATTTCTTGCATTTTGGCTAACACTAGTTTTACAGTTTATTACGTGGCTCTTATATACTTATATGGTCAGTTAGTGTCACATGTGCTTAATTTTGTTGTCTCTAATTGTTCCATGCTTTATTCTACATACAGCAATTAGTTCAGGTATGTTGTGGTCTTAACACTTTTTATATTTTACTTTTTTTTGTGAGAAGATACGTTTTTGATTTCTCAAATGCTAAGCACTATGTCTCAAAAGCACACATGATGACTCATGAATCTCTGCTGCTAATATTTACTATATACAATTTTGAATTGTGAAATTTGGTAGATGGTACTTTAGAATTACTATGTCATTATGTAGTCATCCTCTAACTCAAATTATGCTTTTTTACTTGAAGGTCTATTTTATCTGACAATAATATAGCCACGATAATTTTTTTTTTACCCTTTTATTTAAAAATGTTTTGTGTATTTAAGATTCCTGATGTATTTTGATTAATTCCTACCATCTTATTTTGTACTTTCCTTTCAGGCTTAATACAGTTTATAATTAATCTGTATTTATCGGCACTTCCTACAAGGACTTCAGCATGCTTTAGCTCTGAGCATGACCTTTTTGACTTAGTCTTTTGTTTCTCCAACTTCTCTGTGGTGAACACGCCCTAAAGTGACCCCCTATGAGTCATGCCCTTGCACAATTTTCTCTGCTTAAGTGCAGACAGAACCTGTGCCCTGCTTCTAATCAATGGAATATGGCAAAGACAATGAGACATCACTCCCTTAAGTTATTTTATATGATAAATGTGATAGGATGCCACTTGAATAATTACTTATCATAGACATCCTGGAGAGAAATCCTCTTTGGTGGCTTGAAGAAAACAGCTGTCATACTGTGAGGAGGTCTATGGAATGGGGTGGCCTGCCTCCAGCTGACAGCTAGCAAAAAGTCTGGGCCCTCAGCGTAGAGCTTAAAGGAAATTAATTCTGCTAACAGCCTGAATGAGCTTGGAAGTGGATTCTTCCTCAGTGGCCGTCCAGGTGAGAACACAGTCTGCTGATACACAGGCTGTGAGACCAGATCAGGGAACCCAATTAACCTATGCCCACAACTCATGACACATGGAAACTTAAGGTCAATAAATTTGTGTTGTTTTAAGCCACTAAGTTTGTGGTGCTTTGTTACATGGCAATAAAAAATTAATATACTCTAAACTTAGACTTTATTATTATTATTATGAGTATGATTATATTTAACATTTGTTTAGATTTTACTCACATTTATCACTTTATTTTTGCTCATCCTTTCTTCTTGAACTCAGTTTTTCTGAAAGCACTTTCCTTATTTCTCAAGTATGTATTTTAGAAGCTTGTGTAGGGAAAAGATGTTTCTGAGGACTCTCTTGATCTTTTTTAATCTAAAAGTGACATATAATTTTAAAATTCTAGATATGTAACTATAAGCATTTTTTCATGGATTTAATATGATCTCACAGTTTGCTGGTTTCCACTGTTGTTGTTTAGAATTCAGCTATCACTGTAAATATTTCTTTGGAGGCAATGTTTTTCTCTCTGAATTTTTTAAAGTTATTTTTCACTGGTGTTCTACAGTTAAGATTGGGATTTGCTTTGCTTCATAAATCTGAAGATTCATGTCATCTGGAATTCTGGAATTTCTCAGACATTTTCCCTCTAAAATTATCTCTCTTCCATTTCTCTAATATTTCTTTGTGGAATTCTGATTTGGATATATGCTATAGCTTACAAATATTTTTTATGTCTCTCTACTGCTTTTATACTCCCTCTGTTTCTCTGTGCTCTGTTGGAGCCAACTACTTCAGCTTTATAGTCTAGGTTAGTCATTCTATCTTCAGTCATGTCTAATAGGATAAGCAGTACACCTATTGAATTTTTAATTTTAATTACTGTAATTTTCATTTCTGAATGTCATATTTTTATTAGAAATGTGTAGTCACTTCTTCCTCGTTCATGTATGTGACTTTTTTCCAACTTTAAATATTCTTTTTCTTTAAACATCAGTCTTGCAGTACAAATGTAACTAGTTCAATATCTAGGGCTGATTCTGTTGTTTGTTGTTTCTACTGAAATTGACTCCTATTTCTTCTTTCCTTTTATTTTGTAATTTTAGATTCTGGGATAATGTTGAGACTTTATACATGGAAGTTCTTTGAGGTTGACAGTTGATTCATCCAGAGAAAATTATTATTTGTTTCTGTCAGGCAGTTAAGGAAGCTTCGAACCTAGGGTGGCGGGAGTCTTTTTTTAGACAACGCAGTCAGTGAGACAGGGAATCCTGTATTAGTCAGAATTGTACAGAGATTAATAGGATGGATGGGTGGATGGATGGATAGATAAATAAGAGAGGATTTATTAGGAGAATTGACTTATACAATTATGAAGGCTGAGAAGGACATCTGCAAGATGGAGAACCGGAAAAGCTGATGGTATGACTCTGAGTCCAAGGTCAAAAGCCTGAGAACCCAGGAACTGCTGGTGCAAGTGCCTGAGTCCAATGGCTGGAGAACCTGGAGTTCTAATGTCCAAGAGCAGAGAAGAAGGGTGTCTCAGCTTGAAGAACGAGAACAAATTTGCTTTTCCTTTGCATTTCATTCTATTCTGGTCCTCAGTTGATGGGATGGTGCCCATCCACACTGAAGGCAGATTTTCCTTATTCAGTCCACTGATTCAAATGCCAATTTCTTCCAGAAAACTCTCACAGATGCACCCAGAAATAATGCTTTACCAGCTTTTTTTTTTTTTTTTTTTTGAGATGGAGTCTCGCGCTGTCCCCCAGGCTGGAGTGCAGTGGCGCAAACAGCTCACTGCAAGCTCCGCCTCCGGGGTTCATTCCATTCTCCTGCTTCAGTCTCCCTAGTAGCTGCGACTACAGGCACCCGCCACCATGCCCAGCTAACTTTTTGTAATTTTTTTTTTAGCGGAGATGGGGTTTCACTGTGGTCTCGATCTCCTGACCTCGTGATCCACCCACCTCGGCCTCCCAAAGTGCTGGGATTACAGGCGTGAGCCACTGCGCCCCGCCGCTTTACCAGCTATCTAAGTATCCCTCAATCCAGTCAAATTAACACACAAAAGTAACCATCACAGACCCTAACCTAGGGCCATTTGAGGACTAGCTCTGACTTAAAAATTCTCATAAGATGCTCAAAAAATTCACTATTTTATTTGTTTCTTCATTCAGGGCAGACTGTTTTTAATTTTTATTTTTTCCTAATTCGCAGTTTCACTGAAGATGTAGTTCATTATGGGTTCCAGAACTTGAATCTAACTCTCCCATTGTGCAGACCTGAGTTGATCTATGTCACGACTGAAGCCCCCAGGACCCTGGAATTCACAGATGATTTCACTGCTTACAATTCTCTGAATTGGTCCTTCCCAGAACCTTTAGTCTCTGGTAACTCCGATGGTTTCCCTTACTCTTTCCAACACAGGCATGCATTTAAATGTGTTTTTCATTTTGTATCTACTACTTTTTGGTGTTTTGTAGCAGGATAGATTTTCAGGATATTTACTCTGCCAATACTGTTGGAAAAGGAAGTCTCTGTCTACTCTTCACCTTCCTGTAACCCAGTTTTGCCCCTAGCATTTTACAGATTCTATTCCTGCTAAGGTCACCAGTGACATCATAATTCCTAAATAAATACTCATCAGGCCTTTTCTCACTCTGTAGCTTTCGAAACCCTCGTCCACTCTTTCCATGAATCACCCTTCTCCCTTGTATCATCTCATAATATTACACAGGCATGCATAAACACACACACACACAACCTTGGCATTTGCCATTATGAGCTCTTAGGATGTTATTTTCACACTGCCCTTCTTTCTAAAAAGGTCTACTAAGAAACATTATTAAAACAATGAAATTTTCCTAATCCTCTTTCTATCCAATGAGATCCTAAACATACATCTTAATACCGCTGTCGCTTACTACAAGATCCATTTGTCTCTCAAGTCTGCTCTGCTATTAATCTATTTTTTATTAAAATTTATTATTATTATTATTTTTTAGATATGAGGTCTCTCACTGTGTTGCCCAGGCTTGTCTCAAACTCCTGGACTCAAGCAATCCTTCTGCCTTGGCCTCCCAAAGTGCTGTGCTGTGATTATAGGTGTGAGCCACTTCACCCAGCCATCCCTTTTCATCTCTAATAATATTCCTTGCCTTAAATTCTATTTTGTTTCATATTGGTTGCGTGTTATACATTTTCAATTCTTTTACTTTTCTATATTCTTCTATATAAGGAATATCTCTTGAAAGTCGCATACGTATTTTTCTTTTATCCAATCTGGCAATCTTTGACTTTCAATTAGAGTACTTACTTTGTTGACATTTCATGTAATTACAAATATATTTGGGTTTAAATCTATCATCTTACTACCTTTTTTTTAAATTATACTTTAAGTTCTGGGGTACATGTGCAGAACGTGCAGGTTTGTTATATAGGTATACATTGGTATGTATACATGTGCCATGGTGGTTTGCTGCACCCATCAACCCTAATACCTATGTCATCTATGTTAGGTATTTCTCCTAATGCTATCCCTCCTCTAGCCCCCCAGCCCCCAACAGGCCCCCGTGTGTGATGTTCCCCTCCCTGTGTCCATGTATTCTCATTGTTCAGCTCCCACTTATAAGTGAGAACATGCGGTGTTTAGTTTTCTGTTCTTGTTTTAGTTTGCTGAGAACGATGGTTTCCAGCTTCATCCATGTCCTTGCAAAGAACATGAATCCAGCAGCCCACCAAAAAGCGTATCCATCACAATCAAGTCAGCTTCATCCCTGGGATGCAAGGCTGGCTCAACATATGCACATCAATAAATGTAATCCAGCACATAAACAGAACCAATGACAAAAACCACGATTATCTCAATAGATGCAGAAAAGGCCTTCAATAAAATTCAACAGCCCTTCATGGTAAAAACTCTCAATAAGCTAGGTATTGATGGAACATATCTCAAAATAATAAGAGCTATTTATGACAAACCCACAGCCAATATCATACTGAATGGGCAAAAACTGTAAGCATTCCCTTTGAAAACTGGCACAAGACAGGGATGCCCTCTCTCACCACCTCCTAGTCAACATAGCATTGGAAGTTCTGGCCAGGGCAATCAGGCAAGAGAAAGAAATGAAGGGTATTCAAGTAGGAAGAAAGGAAGTCACATTGTCTCTGTTTGCAGATGACATTAATCTATTTTTAAAATGTGCCAGCGCCTCTTATAAGTTTGCCTGTTGCTTAAAATCCTATCCATTACTGATTTACTATGTTCCTGCTTCAAAGTTGATTCATTTTGCTTAGAATTACTGGTGAATAAATGGCTAGGTGCCACTTTCAATGGAAAGCTTCCAGTTCTGTAGAAGCTATAAAAGTCAACTTCAGAACAGCTGCTGTAGGATGGCTTAGGGTGGAAGCCTCTAGACCTATAAGTCACTTCACCGCCAGAATGCTAGATCAAGGGTCTACTTTTTAGTTGCACCCAACAGACAGGAAGCAGGCTTATCAGTGACTCTTTAGCAATGGCTAATAAAGATAGCTTAGATGTGGAATCTAAAACAGCTGAATTCACAGAGAGTAGAATGGTGGTTATTAGGGGCAGGGGCTGGGGGAGAAGAAAGGGAGGGTACCGGTCAAAGTGTATAAAATTTCGGGTATGTAGGGTGAATACATTCTAGAGATCTAATGTATAGCATAGTGACCATAGTTAGTAATACTACATTATATACACGAAATTTGCTCAGAGACTATATCTCAAGTATTCTCATTACACACATACACAAGGTAACTATGTGAGAAGATGGGTATGTTAATTAACTAATGATAGCAGTCATTCAACTCTCTATATTACAACATCCTGCTGTATACCTTAAATATATTCAATTTTTATAAAGACAGTATATTTTTTTGAAACAGGGTCTCACTGTGCCACCCAGGCTAGAGTGCAATGGCAAGATTATAGCTCACTGCAGCTATTATTTCCCAGGCTCAAGAGATTTCCTACCTCAGCACCCCCAAGTAGCTGGGACCAAAGGCATGTGCCACATTTGACTTTTTTTTTTTTTTTTTTTTTAAGTGGAGATGAAGTCTTGCTATGTTGCCCAGGCTGGTCTCAAATTCCCGAGTTGAAGTGATCTTGCCTCAGCCTCCCAAAGTATTGGGATCACAGGCATGAGCCACCACACTTGGCCTGAAAATATTTTAAAAATTTTAAAAATAAAAAAAAGAAGATAGCTTGTGGCCACCCTGAATTCCGTTATGAGACTCACCTCTGTATGTTTTATAGTAAAATATTATTTATTTTACTCATAAATCATGTTCAAGTGATATTTGAGTGGAAATGTTTTTCTTTCAGCAAATTCAGAGAGGGAATATCAGGGAGCATGATCTGGAGAAGGCAGAGTGGGTCAAATACTAAAATCCAGACTTACCGTCTCAGAAGTTGGCAAGCAAACAAGACGAAGCTAGTGCTGTGGAAAGTCCCCTAAGGACCAGAGCAGACATACTTGGTGTCCTTTACCTCTACAGCTCTGCATTTTCAAACTCCCCCACCCGTTCTTCAGTCTGTCCTCTAAATACTGTTCTTTCTCAGCGTGTGTTCTCACTCATCATTTCTTCTCATGCCACCTGACCTCCTTAGGTGAGGTTCTTGGCATCAGCCACCAAATGTACCCTGACAACTCCCACGGAGACATGATTAGCTCTGATATTCACCGGGGTTTAAAGAACTGTTGCAAATTCTTCCTGATTATCTCCTCTTAAAGGCACCTAAAATTCAATGTGACTGAAATGGAGCTCTTCCCCTGCATATCAGCTGTCAGTTCTCATTGCTTCAGCACCTAGCCAATTCTCTCACCAGCTCACTCCTTTCATACTCCTCCATAAAATCAAGAAAAGCCTAAAATGGCCAAAAACTAACCTATCCTGCATAATCATCACTTGTAATTTTGCCCACAACTTCAGTAGTTTCTGATGTAAAAGATGTTCCATTCTTTACTGCTGAGTAAAGAAGTTAAAAATGTTCCGTAATTTCGAATTCCTCTTTGGTCTAAGACTTTACTCTCACCTCTGGGTTCACAGCTAAGCTCCCCCATGACCGATACTGCTGAAAGTCTTATTTCAACAAAACATTCCTGTATATATAAAAAATAAATCATCTGACAAATTGAGAATTGCTCCATTTGAAAAACAGATTCAGTCATGAAGACAGAGGTCAATATTAAGCCTATGAGTAAGGTAAAGAAATGGGCGGGAAGAAAAATAACCCCAAATAATTAGCTTCCCAGCACTCAGAGGCTAATAGGACTCTCACTTCCTGCTTGAGGTGAAAGCAAAGGCACCCCTGTTCCTATCTTGTCTTGGTCAAAAGATAAATATGAATTATTATTCTTTTTACATCAGTAAAGAACTTTCCATCACCCTTTTGGCAACTTTCTGCACCAACCACTTCCCCCTCCTAACTCCAGTTAACCGTTCTCACATCTGAGAAAAATAGGTGGAGGATATTTCCAGGAGCCTCTGTTACTGAGGTTGCCCACAGTCAGGTAAAAGTGGGAGACATTGCTGAACCACTAAAAACCTGTTCCTGAGAGACAGAAGTAGAAAAAAGTTACACATATTTTTAAAAAAGAGAAGTTGAGGTGTAGGGGGGTGGTGACTCAATAAACTTCCTCTCATGATAAAATAAAGTAAAATAAAATGAAAGTGTCTGCCACTACATTCACAGAAGCCAGGTGCAGTCTTTTTATAGCCACCTCAGGGAGAATCTTCAGGATCTCCAAGCGTTTAGATATTCCCAACTTCCACGTATTTAGCACCTGGGGCGACAGGAAGGGTGTGTGAAACTCCATTAGCAGCACCCTTTGGAAATGAAGCTGGGTGCACTCTTTCAGAACTGCTTAGCATTTCCCTTTTAAAAAGATGGGTAGAATTTAGTGAATTTTCCATATAGCTTAATTTCAATTCCATGTAAGAGCAAAATAACAAAATGGTCATACTTCTTTTATATTTGCTTTCTTCTTTTCTGAGCAGTTGGTGAGAGGTTGGTTTCTGGGAAGGTGATAATTTGGAGGCATATTTTTTTCTGCTCATTTCATATTATAGATTTAATATTGGCTCTGGATCATTGAATCTATTCTTCAAACTGAGCGATTCTAGTGAGATGACTTCATTTATACATACATTGATACTTTCTTTAAAGGCTCATGTTTTGTTTAAGGTCTGTCTAAGGAGAAAATGACCCATGCTTTAAATAGTAGTATGTATGCTTCAGGAAAAAAAGTATGGTCATCACAATCTCACCATCTACTCTGCCTGCTGAGATGGATGTTGATTTAGGCATCTAGGTTTAAGCTCTTGTTTCTATGTTTCTCAAGTTTTGTTGTATAGATGTTACATAATAGATGAAAGGAAGAAAGAGTTCAAATTAGTCCACTGTGACTTGATTGCTTTGGACTGGAAAGGGCAGAGGGTCAGTAAATAGAAACAGAAGAGCTGCTTCTGTGCAGAGAGAAAGAGGACAGAAGAGCTGCTTCTGTGCAGAGAGAAAGACGACAGAAGCCAATGTGGGCTGCACTAAGAGTGAGCTTGGGTCAAACTGAGGAAGGGGAAGGCAACCGCTTCTCTGGTGAGACAATTATAGGAGTCTCAGGGAAAGAAGATTTTAAGAAGTATTTCTCTGCATCAGAAGTAGAATGTTCCTCTGGCATTTTTCAGGACACCTCATTAGAGATTTAAATTGCTTTCAGTTGCTGTTTGTGGGTATTGTACTGTCTCTTCAATTGCTGTAGGATACTGAGGTGGGCTCTAACGGAGTAGCAAAAGCTTTGCCTGTCTATGGCTCAGTCTCATTGCAGCAGGATTACATTCTCCTTAAGAAGAACTCAAGACACTTGAAAGTCACATCAACATTTTAGGCCCTGCCTGTACCGAGTTAACTAATTTCAGCATAATTTGTTACTTTAGTTGTTATTATACTCACACTTATTAAGTGATTGTAATGTATAAGGAATTGTGCTAAGTGTTATGCATGAGATAATTTGATTAATCCTTCTACAATTTCTCTGAGGTCGTTGCTATTTTTATCCCCATTTAACGACCAAGGACACTGAGACACAGATTTGACAGTCTGGCCAGTCCTATAGCAAATATGTGCCTATGCCAGGGTTCAAATGGAAGGTGCCTGAACTCTATGATTTTAGGCTTTGACTCAAAGGATCTGCTCAGCTTATGTGCAGAACTCTTAAAAATAAAACCATAGAGACAGTTTTGAATTTAGAGTTATAAAACTCATACTTAGATTTTTAAAAGCACGATCATGAATAATATATCCTAAAATCCTGTCTTTAAATGGACTGGACTAGTTTTTCATGGGGAAAGTGATATTACTGTCCTCTGGGGTAAGAGTGATATTTTGATCTTGTCACTAGAACTTCCTCTTAAAAAGATATGTACAGAAAGGAATTGGAAGTTGAAAATGTTTCCTTTTTCCTTAAGACGATTCCATACATCCTTCTAATTAAATGGGAAGATTTTATGTTAAAAGATTTGTTTATTCTCATCTTCTCCCAAATCTAAGAGATCCAGAAGACAATCTGGAGTCTGACACCGAGCCTCCCTGTCATTCATCATCTTTGAAAGTCACGTGTTGTGAAATGCGTATCAGTTACCCTCAAGATACAAGATTCAAAGAGACACAAGGAGTTCTATTTTTCAGTTTCTCTTTTTGCAGCTTCAAAATTTGGGTTTTGGACACCTGCAGGTGGATTTTGAAAACAATACGTTCTTCCAGGGGGCTTAGAGAGTGAACGAATATGTGGGAAAAAAAAGGTGTTTCTTTTTCTTTCTTTTTTTTTTTTTAAAGATCTCAAAGTAACTAGTTTTCTTTCCATTCACGAATGCATACATATATATACACACACATGTGCGCACACACACACTCCAACTTCTACTCTGCCCTCCCCACAATGATATGTAAACACATACACAAATACACACACACACACACACACACACACAGAGTTGACTCTTAACCAACATGGTTAGAACTGTGTGAGTCCACTTATAGGTAGGTTTTCTTCCATCTTTGCCACTCGGGAGACAGTAAGACCAACCCCTCTTCTTCTTCCTCCTCAGCCTACTCAACATGAAGACAGTGAGCATGAAGACCTTTACAACGATCCACTTCCATTTAGTGATAGTAAATATATTTTCTCCTCCTTATATTCTTATCGTTTTCTTTTCTCTAGCTTACTTTATTGTAAGAATACAGTTTATAATACATATAACATACAAAATATGTGTCAATTTACTATTTACATTATTGGTAAGGAGTCAACAGTAGGCTATTGGTAGTTAAGGTTTTGAGAAGTCAAAATTTATATGTGGGGCCAGGCATGGTGGCTCATTCCTGTAATCTCAGCACTTTGGGAGGCTGAGTTGGAAGGATCACTTGAGCTCAGGAGTTCAAGACCAGCCTGGGCAACATGGTGAAACCCCCTCTCTACAAAAAACAAAAATTAGCCGTGCATGGTGGTACATGTCTGGTCCCTGCTACTTGAGGGGCTAAAGTGGGAGGATGGCTTGAGCCCGGGAACTGAGGTTGCAGCAAGCCAAGATGGCACCAATGCACTCTAGCCTGGATGACAGAATGGACACTGTCCTTAAAATAAACAAACAAAAACCAGTTATATATGGATTTTTGACTGCTTAGAGGGTTGATCCCCCTAGCTCTCCCACCCCTATTGTTCAAGGGTCAACTGTATATTATAAATATATAACATATACAGGCCGGGCGCGGTGGCTCAAACCTGTAATCCCAGCACTTTGGGAGGCCGAGACGGGTGGATCACGAGGTCAGGAGATCGAGACCATCCTGGCTAACACGGTGAAACCCCGTCTCTACTAAAAAATACAAAAAACTAGCCGGGCGTGGTGGCGGGCGCTTGTAGTCCCAGCTACTCGGGAGGCTGAGGCAGGAGAATGGCGTGAACCCAGGAGGTGGAGCTTGCAGTGAGCCGAGATCCGGCCACTGCACTCCAGCCTGGGCGACAGAGCGAGACTCCGTGTCAAAAAAAAAAAAAAACAAAACAAATAACATATACATACACACTCAGTTACATATACAGTCAGATATTACAAAACATTGTTTCTTTTGTCAGTATTCTTCTTAATACTCTAAAGTCTTAAGGAATGCTAGAGATAACATCCAAAATATAAACTACTTCTAGCAGTTCTGGCCGCCCAAGAATGTGAAGTTCTGGAAAGTCTCTCAATGGATGCCACAACAGGGATTAAAAACTGTACTTTGAACAACTGCCTTTCCAAAAATATTCTTACACATATTATTGACAGGATTACCCGGCAGCAAGTAATGGGATGAAACAGCGATGCGACCTGGTTTACCCAGGAAAAGCAAGAATGCCAAACGTTGCCCCAAGCACCAAATCAATAGAGAGGAAAATATGACTGACCTACATGCCATGTACATTCCCCTACGGAAAACATATTGGGAAGAAATGAAGAATTGGATATCTAGGCTGGATGTGGTGGCTCACGCCTGTAATCCCAACACTTTGGGAGGCTGAGGCGGTTGGATCACTCGAGGTCAGGAGTTCAAGACCAGCCTGACCAACACAGTGAAATCTCATCTCTACTAAAAATACAAAATTAGCCAGGCATGGTGGCACACGCCTGTAATCCCAGCTACTTGGGAGGCTGAGGCAGGAGAATTGCTCAAGCTCAGGAGCCAGAGGTTGCAGTGAGCTGAGATTGTGCCACTGCACTCCAGCCTGGGCAACAAGAGCAAAACTCCGTTTCAAAAGAAAAGAGAATTGGATATCTAAGTATATTAAGAATATGACAGACAAGTTCAAATAATGTGTGAAAGTCGGGTATCCTGGTAATGAGGAAATTACAGTTCTTGGTGAATGGAGAAGTCCCTGGAGCCTAACCCCTAAAGTTCTTTTGTCCCACTTTCCTCTAAGTACCTTTTGACATTATTATTTGACATTTATAATGTTCAAACACAAAAACGTTTGGTTTAAGGGCTTGGGGAGTGTTTTAACATCCTGAATACAGAAAATACATGTCACATCCACGTATGCATGCACACACATTCACACGCATAGACATCTTCCAGCTTTTACTCCACCTCGCTGCCTCCACTCTACACCACTCAAGCCAGAGTATTTTCTTAAAAAACATAAATTTTATCTTGCCTATCCCATGCTCTCCATGGTTTGCAGTTTTATGCAGGAAAAAAGAAATGCTTTCCTGTGGCCTTGAAGGTCTGTCATGATTTGCCCTATTCACCTCATTAATTCATGTTATTCTGCCCAACCCTTTGCCCACCATCTCCTGCGACTGTTTCCTTGTGTTTCCTCCATAGGCCAAGCTTGTTTCTGCTTCCAGACCTTTTGTTAACCTGACATGTTTTTATGGCTGGCTTTTTTGTTTTGTTTTGTTTTTCTCATTTTTCTAGTTTTCATTTTTTCCTCAGAAACGCCATTCCTGACTATCCAATTTAAAATGAGTCTCTTGGCAAGACGTGGTGGCTCATGCCTGTAATCCCAGCACTTTGGGAGGCTGAGTGGGGTGGGTCACTTGAGCCTGGGAGTTCTAGACCAGTTTGGCCAACATGGCGAAACCGCGTCTCTACCAAAAATACAAAAATTATCTGGGTGTTGTGGCGCGTGCCTGTAGTCCCAGCTACTCAGGAGGCTGAGGCAGGAGAATCACTTGAACTCAGGAGGCAGAGGTTGCAGTGAGCCGAGATCATGCCACTGCACTCCAGACTGGGTGACAGAGTAAGACTCCATCTCAAAAAAAGTTAATAAAAATAAAAAATTAAAGTGAATCTCTCAATGCTATCCTCTCATGACACCTTGTTCTCCTCCTTTACAACACTTGTCCTAACTTATAAGTATGTGTTTATGTATTTACTTGCTTAAATCCAGTCTCTTATGCTAGAATACAAGTTAAAATAATGCAGGAACAGTATCTGATTTATTTTCTTTTGTTTATTCAGACTCCGGCCCATCATTTGGCACTAGGGTGTGTGTGTCACTTTAAACTCTCCACTGTTTTCACCTCTTTCCTCTAGAGGGGAGGAAACACAAACAACTTGGAAGCCATAGTGAATTTTGCAATGAAGTGAGGCAATAGGATACTCCCAGCTAATCTGTAGGTATACCGATAACATAGAAAAATAGTTAACTAAGGAGGTACCTTCAGCAATGGAATTTTTCCAGAAGAATTATAACCCTGAATTTTGGTCAGTTTCATCATGGTGATTATATGAGATACAATGGGCATGGGCAGGGTCAGCCCAGACATTAAAACTCAGAACTTATTATTCCATAATGACCACCTGGGCTCCCAGGTTGGCTCCTCAACTCTTTCTGATCATGTGCAAGCAGAAAACATACCAGTCAAATTGGAGGTTTGTGTCCTACAGAGGAAGGAGCAGATTAGCCAAATTCATTTTCCACTAGTTCTTTTGGTGTCATATTGACCTTGCCGTTAGCTTTAGACACTCTGCAAAGTAGTCACTCTTAAAATGTCATATTTCAAAATGGTCACGCTGGTGATGGCTGCTACTTACTAGGGCACAGAAAAGAACATCTGTCACTTAATATGGCTCTGAAGAATCTTGGAGAATGTTTCCATCATTTCATGGAAAAACTTGAGTCAGATCACTTTACATATTTCAATTGCCATATTTATTCACAGAAATTACATTTTTTTTTTGCAAGACTGCAAATGTCTTTGAGATTTGGGGAAATGAAAAATAACTCTTGATGTGCTGCAGATCCATTCCTCTGAATGGCTTTTCTTTCCTTAATACTGTCATCTTCTTGTCTCTCAGTTAATAGCTTCTGCTATTTGTTAACTCTCTTGCTGTTAGTAGTTCCTTAGCACTTGGTTATTTTCTTGTGGTAAGCCTAATTTTCAGACTGATGTGTAAATCTTAAAAAAGAAACTAGTGCTTAGTTATAAAGATGTGGATACAATGGACTTATAAAGTATATAAACCTTAGAGAAATTTATATAGAATCTTTAGGCAAGATTTGGGCCACTGCTTATAAAGCTACATTTATTGATAGAAAACATTCATTATCTTTCCTTAGATCAGAAAAATTCCTGAATTATTGTTCAATATGTATATGTGTGTGCATTTCAACTTTTAAAATTCAGACACATAGGTTTAAACTTTTATCTGGGTGATATGGTTTGGCTATGTCCTCACCCAAATCTCATCTTGAACTGTAGCTCCCACAGTTCCCATATGTTGTGGGAGGGACCCAGTGGGAAGTAATTGAATCATGGGAGCAGGTCTTTCCCATGCTATTCTCGTGATAGTGAATAAGTCTTACAAGATCTGATGGTTTTATAAAGAGGAGTTTCCCTCTCTTGCCTGCTGCCATGTGAGACATGCCTCTCACCTTCTGCCATGATTGTGAGGCCTCCCAAGCCACGTGGAACTGTGAGTCAATTAAAACTTTCTTTTGTTAATTACCCAGCCTTGGGTATGTCTTTATCAGCAATGTGAAAATGTACTAATACAGTAAATTGGGTACGTCTTTATCAGCAATGTGAAAATGTACTAATACAGTAAATTGGGTATGTCTTTATCAGCAGCATGAAAACGTACTAATACAGTAAATTGGTACCAGTAGAGTGAGATGCTGCTGAAAAGAACCAGAAAACATGGAAGTGACTTTGGAACTGGGTAACAGGCAGAGGTTGGAACAGTTTGGAGGACTCACAAGAAGACAGGAAAATGTGGGAACGTTTGAAACTCCCTAGAGACTTGTTGAATGGCTTTGACCAAAATGCTAATAATGTTATGGACAAAGGCATCCAGGCTGAGGTGGTCTCAGATGGAGATGAGGAACTTGTTGGGAACTGGAGCAAAGGTGACTCTTGTTATGTTTTACGGGCATTTTCCCCCTGCCCTAGAGATCTGTGGAACTTTGAACTTGAGAGAAATGATTTAGGGTATCTGGTGGAAGAAATTTCTAAGCAGCAAAGCATTCAAGAGGTGACTTGGGTGCTATTAAAGGCATTCAGTTTTAAAAGGGAAACAGAGCATAAAGTTTGGAAAATTTGCAGCCTGACAATGTGATAGAAAAGAAAATCCCATTTTCTGAGGAGAAATTCAAGCTGGCTGCAGAAATCTGCATAAGTAACAAGAAGTTGAACGTTAATCGCCAAGACAATGGGGAAAATGTCTCAGGGCATGTCAGAAACCTTTGTGGCAGCCCCTCACCTCACAGGCCCAGAGGCCTATGAGGAAAAAATGGTTTCCTGGGTGAGGCCAGGGTCCTCATGCTGTGTGCAGCCTGGGGACTTGGTGACCTGCATCCCAGCCACTCCAGCCATGACTACAAGGGGCCAAAGTGTAGCACAGGTCGTGACTTCAGAGGGTGCAAGCCCCAAGCCTTGGCAGCTTCCATATGGTGTTGAGCCTATGAGTGCATAGAAGTCAAGAATTTAGGTTTGGGAACCTCCATCTAGATTTCAGAAAATGTGTGGAAATGCCTGGATGTCCAGGCAGAAGAAGTTTGCTGCAGGGCTAGGGCCCTCATGAACAACCTCTTCTAGGTCAGTGCAGAAGGGAAATGTGGGGTGGGTGCCCCTACACACAGTCCCCACTGGAGTGTATGTATCCCTACCTAGTGGGGCTGTGAGAAGAGGGCCCACTATCCTTCAGACCCCAGAATGGTGGATCCATGGACAGCTTGTCCTGTGCACCTGGAAAAGCCACAGATACTCAATGCCAGCCTGTGAAAGCAGCCAGGAGGGAGACTGTACCCTGCAAAGCCACAGGGATAGAGCTTCCCAAGACCATGGGAACCTACCTCTTGCATCAGCATGACCTGGAAGTGAGACATGGAGTCAAAGGAAATCATTTTGGAGCTTTAAAATTTGACTGCCCTGCTGGATTTCAGACTTGCATGGGGTTTTTAGACCCCTCATTTTGGCCAATTTCTCTCATTTGGAATGGATGTATTTATCCAATGCCTGTACCCCATTTCATCTAGGAAGTAACTAACTTGCTTTTGATTTTACTGGCTCATAGGCAGAAGGGACTTGCCTTCTCTCACATGAGACTTTGGACTTGGACTTTTGAGTTAATGTTGAAATGAGTTGAGACTTTGGGGGACTGTTGGGAAGGCATGATTGGTTTTGAAATGTGAGGACATGAGATTTGGGAGGGGCCAGGGGAGGAATGATATGGTTTGTCTGTGTTCCCACCCAAATCTCATCTTGAATTGTAGCTCCCACTGTTCCCACATGTTGTGGGAGGGACCTGGTGGGATGTAATTGAATCCTGGGGGCAGTTCTTTCTTGTGCTGTTCTCGTGATAGTGAATAAGTCTCACAAGATCTGATGGTTTTATAAAGGGGAGTTTCCCTGCACAAGTTCTCTTCTCTTCTCTGACATAATTGTGAGGCCTCCCCAGCCACATGGAACTATGAGTCCATTAAACCTCTCTTCTGTGAATTGCCCAATTTTGGGTATAACTTTATGAGCAGTAGCATGAAAATGAATACACTGGGCAAACAAAATAAAAAGCAAGACACTCACTCAAATAAACTGCATTAGGAAAAACAAGCGAACAAAAAGAAAAACCAATGGTCATTGTAGCGGATCCATAAAGTCAATCGTTTTAGATGTTTCGCCAAGAAAAATTGTTACAAAACTTTTGTAATACCAAGTAAACTATACCTATAAGAAAAAAATTTAGTCAATTGAGGAATATATCTCACAATTTGGATTTAGAACAATACTTTTTAAGTGTTAGTGATTATTTTTTACCCGAAAGGCATAAGAAACATGAGTTGGTTCTTTGAATTTACATAAAAGTAGAAAGAAAAATAGGAGTTTATTAGTGTTGGATGCTTTTGTGCTTATGTAACAAAAAAGTCTGGCTGAAATGCTTTGGCAAGTATGCAATGCATAATATAGTGTAATAACTTATGGTGTTTTGGAAGAAATATAAAGCTGCTAAGATATTGTGGTTTTGAACTTGGCATAAGAGTTGTAGAACAAAGTTGGCCCATGTACTTTTACAAGAACTTGCACAATGGATAACAGACTTTCTAAGAACTACATATAATGAAGTGATAAGCAACTTGATGCATTGAGTCCTACTGTAACTTTTTAAGGGTCCCTATATTAAGAGTCTTAAAAGGAGATTATTTTATAGAGAAGGGTCCCTGAGACACCAATAAATGAACCTGTGGAATGTAGTTCAAGAAAGTCATATTTTATCCCAAGTTATATTCAAGAGGAATTGTAACATAGCAACATTTTAATTATATGAACATTGATACTTAGTGACTATCTCCTATGTGCTGCCTTCTACAGATACAAATATTAGCAAGACAGTCAAGACAGACCCTGTCTTTGTAGAATTTATGTCCTCATCGTCTTCCCGTGTAGGCATATAGCCATAACAATTCTATAAGGAAAAATAATATAAGTGCTATCAGAGAGAAAACATTTCTGTGCTCCAGGTAGTTAATACAGTTTGGATGTTTGTCCCCTCCAAATCTCATGTTGAAATGTGATCCCCCATGTTGGAGGTGGGGCCTCGCAAGAGGTGTTTGGCTCATGGGGGCAAATCCCTAATGAGTAGCTTGGTGCCCTCTCCATGGTAATGAGAGTTTCTCACATGAGAGCTGGTTGTTAAAAAGAATCTGGCACTTCCACCTCTCTCTCTCTCTTGCTTCCTCTCTCCCCTGTGATATATCTGCTCCCCCTTCACCTTCTGCCGTTAATAAAAGCTTCCTGAGGCCACACCAGAAGCCAAGCAGATGCCGGGGTCATGCATCTGCTTGCCCTGCAGAGTCACGAACCACATAAACCTCTTTTCTTTATAAATTAGCCAGTCTCAGGTGTTCTTTTATAATAAAGCAAAATGGACTAACACTGTAGTAGGTCAGGAAAAGGCTTTGCTAGTGTCACTTTTTAATCTCTACAGGAGAGCTAACTATTCCCATGATCACAACCAACATCGAAATCTGAAAAAAACCACCTATCCAAAGACAGAAGAATATAATGAGTATAGAATGGAGAAAATCAAATCCTCAAATATGCATATTTAAGATGCTATAACAATGAATGGAGATTCTCTCCATGGGAAGATGGAGGAGTTAAAAATTTCCTCTTTGTGGTGCTCTCTTCCATATCATTTGGCTGGAGCTTTTATGGGAGTGTCCAATGTTCTGAAGCAGCATCCATTTGGGGCCCTTTGGAAATGGGGCACTTCTTAAACCTGGTATTGTAATAAAGGGATATGTTTAGTGGGTAAAGTACAAATGGCCCCATCTCTGTGCTAGAGCAGGAGGGAGCTTAGGATTTGTTACTAATCTCTATCTAGAAATCAGGAGCCTATCTTTTCTTTTTTTTCAGTGAATCCCATGAAAATAAATCCTGCAGAGGTGGTGTCATCTGCCCCTGGCAGCTCATAAAGGATTTTAGGATTTGCCATCCCAGCTGTTTCTCCCTTACAAGCTTTATAAAAGAGCTTTTGAAGTGAACCTTGAAAGTCACAAGGGACTTCAACTAGCAGAAATAGGAAAACCCGAAAAAGAGGAAATCATATGTATACACAGGTGTACAGAAGAGTGGGAGAGGTTGGGGGTAGGGGTAGCAAAGAGTTCTATTTGGTTGAAAAAAGAGATAAGCACATGTCTCAAGAGAAGCAATGCTGAAAAGAGGTTCAGGGTCATATGGAAAATCTGGATAAGAAAGTTGAAATAAATTTAGCAGGAGTTAGCATGTCTTCAGCAATTCTACTTGAATACGTGAGCAAGATGCCTTCCCTATGTCCTAGAGGAAGACGACTTTTTTTTCTTTTTCGTTTTACTTCTGTCCCTTTGAATATATACTGTAGACTCCATCCTCCCACTTTTAGAGAGAATCTTGGGGTAGATCTCATAGCTTATGCAGGTATTAAATAAGTAGTCTCCTTTTTCAGGTATTAAAAAGCTTTGTCCAGTGTAAAATTAAAACTCAAAGCTGTCATCCAACTTACAACTTATATTTTTCCTCAGGCTGGGGATCTTGCATTGGGGAGAGGAGGAGAGGTTAGCACCTTCTCTCCCTGGGACCACCTCCTCTTTTACTTCCTAGCTGCATTTTCTGGTGGCCAAAGGAGGACAGGAAGCAGCAGTAAATGAAGGGGAGTCTTATTTGATTGGCACAGTTAACGGGAACTGGTACCCTCTAGTCATGGCAGATGACAAAGCTGACTCTCTCTTGCAGGACATTTCTGAAAGTTCCTTAGATTCTATACCTACTTGACCTCCTAGACCTCCCAATGCCTTTGCCTAGAGCCCCCTCAGCTTCAGTAGTGAATGTTTACTGTAGTCACAGCCAGAAGCCCTTTTCCTTTTCAAGAGTGTTTGTAGCCAGCTCTCTATTCAGCCTATGAAAAGCATGCATCTTGTATTCACTGTTGTTGAAGGACTGCCCTTTTTCTCTTCAGTTTGCCTTCTCAAAATGCTGCTGGACTATTTTTAGACTGTCCCCTAACTCCACACGCCAGTAGAAGCATGACAAGTTCTCCAAGTCTTCTTTCAAAGTCCCCTCACTTGATTTGAGATGAGTAAAAAGACTCCTTTCCCATTCCCCTTGGAGAAATACCTAACACATTTACTACTTGCTTCAAATGAATACCTATTATCTTGATTTTCATGCAAGAATATGTTATATCATCTGGATATGGACTATCAGTTGCACAATTTAGGATGTCCTGAATAGATAATATTACTCCTCCATTTCGAATCTTAGATTTCTTGGCACTTAATGGTTTTAGGGGCCTCTGCTGAAATTTGACAAGAGAATAGTTCTAATTTAACATCCTATTTTGTACACAAACAACAGATCCACTGTTTATGAATGGCATTTCTAAAAGTCTACCTGTAAGTTATTTATTTGGAACACTGAGCTCGTGTCCCATAAAAACCATGTGTAATTGTCATGCGTGAGATCCAGAGAGGATCTCAAAGGCTCATGCGTATCACAGTTATTGACACCGACCATATTAAAACACAGAAATTTTTTAAACACAAGAGTACACAAGCACTTGTTCTTTTAGAGTTGGAATGAACTGTTGCAAAAGAAAGACACGAAAAGGCAATTTGTACATTATCTATCTCCACTAGAAATGGAAGAGATATTGTTAAATGAAGTTTATCCTAAAGCTGTGTCCTTACATATTCTTAGTTCAGCCTAAGGTTTTTCCATACATAGTGAACTATCACTTAGTTATAATTCACTAAGTGAATCAAAGTGGCCAATCAAAGGTGGCAACTACTCAAACTGTGTTCAAATAAGGCAAACACCGGGTTTTAACCAATTGTCTGTTTCTGTGTCTCACTTCTACTTTCTGTGTGCCACGTTCCTTTTTCTGTCCATAAATCTTCTTCACATGGCTATGCTAGAGCCTCTCTGAACCTATTCGGGTTAGGGGATTCCCAGTTCATAATTCTTTGCTACATTAAACTCTGTTCAATGCAATTTGTCTAAGATTTTTATTTTATCAATTATGACAGTAAGTTTACCTATAATTAACAACCATAAAAAATTAAAAAAATGTTCAAAGTTAGTGATATGTGTTCACTATAATACTTGCTCATGAATACTCTAGGAACCACAATTTTTAAAACTCTTTTGGAAAACAATTTGGTGATATGCATCATAGACCTTCAAATAACATCTTTTGACCCAGTAATTCACTTGGATTATTACTTTATCTTTCAGAAAGTTTGGGGCATTAAAATGATAATGACAGTGCCATTTTAAATGACAAATTAAATGTTAAGATCAGAAAATGTTTAAGTAAATTACCATATACCAACATGATAGAACATTTGGTTTCCACTGAAAAAGATATTTGAATCTTTTAGAAAGCAGTAGTATCTGTGGGACCAGCCTGCCATTTTACAAATCCCCACATATTAGCTGCATGTCCTTGGACAAATGACATAACCTCTCTGGGCCATTTCTTACATCTATAAAGGGGGATAAAAATGCTAACCATCTCATATGGTTCCAGTGAAGACATTTAATTAACACATGAATGAAGTTAAGTAGTATCTGGTTCATATCAGCATTTAATATTAGCTCTTATTGTACAGAATCTTATATTTGGCAAGAGCACAATGACAAAAATATGCATGAAAAACGTTGAAATTAAACATTTCACAATAGAAATAGCTGTCTTTACTTGGTGGAAAAATGGACAATCGGCTTTATACTTATAATATTTTGTAACAAGTATATGATACTTTAAAAGGGGAAATTATTGAAACAATTATTTTTAAAATGTAGGGCATATTGTCTGTCCTTAGAAGTTTCAAATTCAAATGAGGACTGATGTTAAGAACAGCAGTAACTATCATTTAGGGCAGAATGTGTTAAGTATTACCACAAAGAAAGGAGGGAATTGATCTAGCAGAGGACAGAAAAGACACTTAACAGGGAAGGCAGCATTTGGTTGAAACCTGACTGAATTGTATTTTGAAGGTGGCATTAAGTATTTGGTAAGATTCACACTTTTAAGACTGAGAAAACAAAGGTAACAGTGGGAAAGGAACAACCACTAAGTCACCTGGATTGGTTGGAACACAGGACACCTGAAAGGACAAAAACAGAAAAACCTGTTTGGAATCCATGATGGAAGGTCTTAAATCTAAATAAATGTTGACTATTTCTGAAGTCAATTGGGTCTGTTCAGATTTTGATTGCTCACCAACTATCTAAAAAAGAATAGATGAGCTTTTCACTCTTATTGAAATATTGCCTCCTAAAGATATGAAATTATAACACAAACAGTATTACTGTAACCATCTGAATAAGCTTCTCAATGAACTTGCACACTAGTAGCAAAGGCTTTCTACGATCTACCTGTACTCAGCATCTCAGTGGTACCCACACCTGGCCCTCCACCATCCATCTCCTGAATATTGCTTCTTACACATGCAATTATGTTCAAGAAACTCTTTAATATTTCTACCTGATGTTTTGATGACAACACTGATTTCCACACCCAGCTCAGATTCTAGTTCCACTTCTGCTGGGTACCATGATATCCTCCAAACCCTCTGTGCTTACTTTGTTCCAAGAAACAAACATTTGGTCTGTCATGAGCTACCTTGAGATCACTCAGTATTCTTACCGCAAAACTTTTTTTTTCTGCCTGGGATTTATTTTTCAGAGTTAAACAGTATATTTGAGTTCAGGAATCAATTGTAATATTTCTTGGTATTCTTCATATCACAATGCATTTTACCATGAGTCAATGCTCAGCTCTTATTTTTTTGAGATGGAGTCTTGCTCTGTCACCCAGGCTGGAGGGCAATGGCCCGATCTTGGCTCACTGCAACCTCCGCTTCCCAGGTTCAAGCAATTCTCCCACCTCAGCCTCCCGAATAGCTGGGATAACAGGCACCCACTATCATGCCTGGCTAATTTTTGTAGAGACGGGGTTTCACCATACTGGCCAGGCTGGTCTCGAACTCCTGACTTCAGGCGATCTGCCCGCCTTGGCCTCCCAAAGTGCTGGGATTACAGGCATGAGCCATGGTACTGGCTGGCTTTTTTTTTTTTTTTTTGACCAAGTCAATGAATTACTGAGCAAAAGAATGTGGGAACACCCTATATACACAGGAAGGGCTCTCAATCTATCCCATTTTGCTTTTGCAATTCTTATGAAGTGTTTTTGCAATTTTTATGAAGAATTTTACATATTTAACAATAATTCCCACAGTATCTCTGGGGGATTGGTCCTAAAACCCCACCCTCCAAGGATATAGAAATCCAGGATGCTCAAATCTTTCAAATAAACAGCATGGTGTCTGCATATAACCTACACATCCCCTCCTGTATTAAGTCATCTCTAGATTACTTATAATACTGAATACAATGTAAATGCTATGTAAATAATTGTTATACCACATTGTTTAAGGCATAATGACAAGGAAAAATGCACATATTCAGGAGAGACACCACCATCCACTTTATTTTCCAAATATTTTGTATCTGTGGTTAGTTGAATCCATGAACACAGAACCCACAGATGCAGAGGGCTGACTGTACCCTAGCCAAATCAAATTAGTTTCTGGCCTAAGACGTATTTCTCCTAACATAATTTTTAGATGTTAACAAAAAATAATGAGATCTAAATTTAGAACATTACTGGACTTAAATGAATTGCATAATATTTACAGTTTAAAGCAGCTCATTTGGAGCCAAATCAGTTTCAGTTTTAGAACAAAGATGTATAACAAGAAGAGGTCTAGTTGCCAGTGAGAGGGTGCTCAGTTAAAGGCATGTCATGATGAAGGCCCTGAAGAACAATTTGAGACATACTTTTAATCACTTTCCCTCAATGCTAGCCTGACACAAGCAAGCACATGCAATATTTGCCATTTCAACTCAGTTTTCACACTAAAAGTAACACTGGCAAGGATTTTTAAATGACAATACTCAGGGATTGGCAAAAGTGCGAGAACTGATCACTGTCCTACATCAATAGGAGTGTTAATGGGTTTCAAATTTTTGCAGCATAATTTAATGCATATTGTCAGAGGCCTTAAGAAGTATATACCATTTAATACAGCCATCCTACTTCTAGGCATTTTTCTAAGGAAATAATCCTGGATGTGCATACCCATGTAGCTATTAAAATGTTTATCGCTATAAAATTAGCATAGTAAAAACTAGAAACCACCAAAATGTCCTGTAATTGTAGACTCATAACAATAATTTATGACATCATATACCTATACGCATGTAGCAATTGGATATACCCACCAAAAGATGTTCTGGGAAAATATTTACTGACAAAATAAAATGTTCATGGGTATGGTCAGTTTCAGTCAGCAGGCCAACAAATATTTCCTGAAAAAAATATGCCTGATGCTGTTGTAGGTCCTGGAGATAACAGGTGACTGAGGTGGAGAGAAACATGCTACGAACACGAACAAATGAAATGCAGGTACTGCTAAGGGAAATAGAGAAGATACTATAGGGTAATGTGCTAGAAAATGACTGGGAAGATGGGCTGGGGCTTACTTCGTCTGGACTGGTCAGGGAAAGCATGTCCTCAGAGGTGACATTTGAATTGAGGTCTGAATTAAGAAGCCACATGCGGATCTGAGGAACATCGGAAGCAGAGGAAACAGCAGCACAAAGCCCTTAGGTTAAGGAATTTGTAATGTCTAGAAGCCTGTGTATCAGAAGGCTAACTAATCATGGTTATTTCCTGCTGGTGGGATTACAGATTACTGTGTATTTTCTTGTATTTTCTTACCTGTAATATCCTTATTTTTCTATAATTGACATGGATTAATTTTTAATAAGAAATACAAGCTAATATAAGTAATAAAATATTGCTTTCATCCATGTACTTTAGATGGCAGTTTCCCAAAATGATTGCTCACAGTAACAAAGGCCTTAATCTAGAAAATCAGTAGGGCTCATTCTGTCCACTTCATGATTAAAACAGTCTATTTCATATATCATTCTTATCTTGGCCCTCTATTTTTTCTGTTTTCTTAGTGGTTAAGTTGGGAAGAAATTAATTTGACCAAGGTAAGATATTCCATGGAAGCATAAGAATAGCTTAACGTTGCATCTTTGTTACAGAAGCTAGGTGTAGTAACATTAAAGCTGGGCATAAATCAGGGCAAATTTATTTTGACTCAAAGTTACAATAAACAAGTTGGGCACAGTGGCATTTATCTGTAGTCCCAGCCTCTTGGGAGGCTAAAGCAGGAGTATTGCTTGAGCCAGCTTGGGCAACATAACAAGACTCTGTCTCTAAAAAGTTATGATAGACAAAATGCATCCCGCTTACCTAGTGTTGAAATGGGGTAAGGCAGCAATCCCTCATGTTTGATTTCCAATAACACAAATCCACCTTTAGATGCAGACACGCTATATATGATCTTACAAACAGGGTTTCTAGGCACCAGCACTTACTGCAAGATTGTTAGGGGTATGTGAATAAGACATCTGCTTTCTATTGATTCTGTAGAGAGCAACTTACTGAATCATCACATTTCTTCCCACTGAAATAAGAACTTTGGTCTTTGGTCTATTTTCTGATAAGATGGTAATAAATGATCCAAAGGAAAACATTCATTTGTAATCATGCTGTATAGCTATTCTCATTTATTTCTATTTAAGTTGATTTGACTTGATCTCTAAACATTCATTGTTTACCGTGACAATGTAGAGATACGTGATTTGAACTACATGGCAGGTTAATTCACTAAAGATATAGAAGGTCTATGGAAAAGGGAGCTATTCTGCTGCGAGTAATACAAAGTTAACACACTTTGACAAAAGAAGGGAGAGGCTTTGACCTCTACTGAGCTAAATTTTATGAGCAATTGCACCATAAAATTGAAATTAAATATGTGTGGGATTTGGATTAAGTATACCTTGGGGGATATAGAAGGAGGAGGGATGGATGTTTTGGTGGGGTGGGGAGGAATCACTTTCTGCAAAATTTTGCTTTAATTTGGCTCTGCCTAAGGGATTTTTAGGATTTATCTGATCTCTGAAGTTCTATTAGACTTTACCATTTAATGAAAAGCAGAATATGTTCAGTGTTAAAAGGGGCTCACTGTGTGGAAACTTTAATTAAAATGGAAAGTTTAGAAGAACATTTATATTAAATATTTTAATCTACTCAGTTTTCTTTTAGATACTTCTATTGTAAAAAAAAAAAAAAAAAGTTCTTAACCTCTCTGAAGCTGTTACAAGTTTACGGGTTAAAGTAGTTTATAAAATAGACAGTTATGGGCTTTCTATACACCAAGGGACCTCAGAAATCTTGGTAGGACAGACGATAAAGAACACCATGTTTGCTTGGATTACACATAAATAAAATAAAAATCCATTAGACAAGCATCTTGAATAATAAATAGAAGAGACAGAGCATTTGGTATTATCTTCAAGTACTAAAGAATGATCTTTGTAGTTATTTTTATATAAAAATGGTTGCTCTTCAAAGGGCATGATAAAAATATGGTTTTCCTAAAGGAAAATCTCATGGAAATCATGTAATCATTAAATGAATTGCTGATTTGTATCTATTTTTGCAAGACTGCCAGTAAAAAGTCAGGATTCAAAAAAGAGTGGTAACTTATATACACAACTACTAATGAGAATTGAGAACATTGGAAAACATGAACAAAATAATGTTATAGGACTTTCTACCTAATTCAGCTAAAAACAGGGTCCTTGTCACATTGCCATGAAGTATGAGGCTCGCAGATACTTTGAAGGTTGAGAAAATGCAATTTATTGGGCAAAAAGGAAAAAAAAGGGAAACAGGGACCCTGCAGAGCGAGAGTCCTGCTGGTATATCCTTCCTGCCAGTATATCCTTCCTGCCTTGCAGATTGAATCCCAGGTTCCTCCCAGGAAGAGGAGGGGCCAAGCTCCTCCCTGCTGCAAATGGCACAAATTTCTGTGGCTCCACCCCAACGGGCACACCTTCCAGTGCACAGGCTGGTTGGAGTTTTTCCAGGAACCCCTTTACACTTGGCTGTCTCATTAAGTGATATAAACAAACATCAAATATGAGTCCATTATTGCCGATTCTGCCTTGGATGTGACAAACACCAATCAATTGATTATTGTACGCAACTAGTCAAATAGACAACATAGGAGTAATGTTTACCATTTTTTGCCAACTGAAGGCTATGACTTTACTCAAGAAAGTAGTTCTGGACACTGTACCTTGACAATGAACAACTGACAACATTCATAGTCTTTTGACAGTAGAGCTGTAATGAAAGACATAGACAGCATTCTTTTTTAATAAGTACACAGAATATGTCTGAGAGCAGCTCATTCTGTCAGTGTCATGAGATGAGGACTCACCTTCAGGACACCCTGAAGTTGTGGACCATTTGCATACCTTTTCAACAGTTCTATATTTATATATATATATATATTTCCCAGGTTTGTCTCAAAGGTGGGGTATTTTAAATACACACACCAAATTGGATTTTTCTTTAAATGATCTAATTTAATGAGATGGTCCGTCCATTGCAAAGTTGTTCAGACTTTGGAAGATGGGAGAGTGATATTTTAAATTCTCTAAAATATATTTCAGAGATGCAGAAGAGAAGCTCAAACTCAAGATATGACATTTAAAGGCTGATGAAGCTCCAATAGACCATTTAAACTGCAAGTTGTAATGACATTTTGGAACATTTCAATAAAACATGATAAAGTACAGACTCAAACTATTTTGTTTTCAGACTTAAAGAACTAAGTGAATAAAATTATTAGAATATAAACAAAAGCAACGAAGTTTATTAGTAAAATCAAGAAAAAATTATCGTGACATCTAGAACAATATTGAAACAAAAATTTTTCATAAACTGCAATGGGTCTCTAAATTTTAGAAGGTAATGAATGACTACAGACACTTCTACCTCTCTACTCTGGGCTGTAGCGCTCCCTTCCTGTCCTTGGAGCACCTCACAAGCAGTCTATGTCTTGTGACTTCAAGGATTCACTATGAACTATAGCATTGGTGTTGTCGAGTGAATCGACTAAAGTTTGTCTTTTTTCCCTTCATATACAATGTAAATTTAAATTTCTAAGTTCTGGTGTTAACTCCCTGTACTCCAGTAGATTCTCCTGTGTACTTCTTGGGAGGCAAGAACCACACTTGAGAGAGTAATGCTGTTAAGTGTTTTCATGCTTTAAATTCTAAGACTTTAAGATTAGGTCACTATCACTCTTCAATCCATGACTACTAGGCTGTGACCCAAATAATGTTTACTCATCTTGCTGACATTCCTTTTGTGAACTATAACCAGCTTTGCCTTAACACAATATTTAAAATTGGCCATTTAATATCTTATTAAATGGTCTCTGGGGAAAAACAATAAAGATGATTGACTATTTTGTATGTTATTTGCCTAAAGATTTAACATTTCTCCACATGTATTTAGGGACATATATTCTAACTTATACTTAATAGACATTACTAATGAAAATATACCACCCATAGAATATTCATATACCAAAAGCTGCATTAGAAGAAAGTAGTTTGGGAGAAACCTTAGGATTTACCATAAAACCCCAGAACTAAGAGCTGTGTAATAGAAAAGCACACTCTGTTACTCTGTTAGACATGCTTCCCAGTCGTTCTCAGAACTCTGTGATCTGTGGTCACACCCAGAGCTGAGAGACCAGTTGAACTTTGTAAGTGAACTTAATATCGTCAAATAAGTTATTAATATATTTCTACAAGTTTTTCCAGCTTGTGTAGTTAATCATTAAGATAGGCAGAGGTGGACCCATAAAGGGATCTAAAGAATAAGTGTGCCTTAATATTTGATAAAGAGAAGGGAAGGACCCCAATCAGGTTTCTCTGTGCTGCATTATTTGGTAATCTTGGGAAAGTTACTTTCTTTTAAATTACCTTATTTAAACGGGAAAATTTGTACTCCAGTGAGCTGCAGGTGCAGGACCTTGGTCCAAATACCATGCTTAAGATACACCTGAAACGTAAGTTTCTATGGAAATCCCTGATTTACTTAATAGTAATCAGATAAAAGCTTTTGTCTTAAATGCGTTTTATTGTGCACCTGAAAAGAATTTTATACCCATCACTAGGACCCTTCCTTACCACGCTGGGTGGAACAAATCTCCTTTTCTCTGAGTGTTCTAGAAAGCCTCAGGTGACAAAGTTGCTACCTATTGCAGTTGTCTGCAGATGAGGTAGAACTTGCACTCTTCCTTTAATATTTAGTAGTGTTCATTGCTCAGTGTTAAATCTGCCAGATTCAGGAGATTCATTAGTTTATGAAGCTAATCTCCCAAGTCAAGAATATTTCCTCTATCAATTGAGGCACAATAATCAGGAAATTTTAAAAGAGTCATGACGGGAAAGAATGTTTCTTACCAATAAAATGTGTGTGCTCTCCCAAGCATGCTGTGTTATAATTTCTTTTTTAGATTTGGATAAACATCTAAAATATTCCCACAAATATTAAAGAACAGTAAACATCAGTTTAGGAAACAAGTTTTGAACCACATGGAACCAATATAAAAACTAAAGTTACATTCATTCTGGAAATGGCAGTCAGATGAAAGGTACTGCCAGATCTTTGCAAGAGCAATATTCTGAGGAAGAGAATAAAAACAATCACCTATGGGAAAACATGGGCACATCTCACACAGCCATCTACACAGACATACTCATCCATGGCCATCCACTCGTGTTCCTCTACATACTTGTATATTTGGATACCTCTGAAAGTTCTCATTGCTAAGTTTAGCTATGTATTTTTATATGGGCCTATTTGTTTAGCTATTTTTCTATATCAACCATTTATACAAAACTCCCCACTCTGTCCAAAACATACAGACCAAAGTGGCAGAACACGGACATTCACAACAAATAGGCTAAGGGACAGTAGCCTCAAGCTCTTTTGTTTCCACCAGTTGTGTCCTGAGATTCAATTTATTTGTCCCAAACCTCAGAATAAAAGTATTACAAATGAGGTGCAACAAGAAATTTACTGTTCCTATGAAAATTTGGTTAAAAGTATTAAAATATTTTGACAATGGAAGTAATTAAGAATGTTTTAAAATTTGATGTGGGCAAGAAAATTGTTAAAGAATCGGGAGGAAAATATTAACATTCTAGGAAGATTCTGCACTCTTCTTTAAAAGTGTCTCAGTTCTCATTCTATTTAAAAAGTGGGTACAGTAGTTGATGAATTTCAGGTGTGGGAGATACAAGAAAAACAGTGACAAGTTCTAGCAGTAGATCCATATCTAAAGACAAGGACTTGTAACAACCTGTATACCAAAAGATTAATTAAAAGATGCACATTTGTATAAGTTAAAAAAATTTAAGATGTGTATATATGTTTTAAGGACTCCCTGCTTTAACTACATTTTTCAATTAACCAGTTGCCTGTTAGTCTGGACCTCATCATAGAAAAACTGTCCTGGCCGGGCGCGGTGGCTCAAGCCTGTAATCCCAGCACTTTGGGAGGCCGAGATGGGCGGATCACAAGGTCAGGAGATCGAGACCATCCTGGCTAACCCGGTGAAACCCCATCTCTACTAAAAAATACAAAAAACTAGCTGGGCGAGGTAGCGGGCGCCTGTAGTCCCAGCTACTTGGGAGGCTGAGGCAGGAGAATGGCGTAAACCCGGGAGGCGGAGCTTGCAGTGAGCTGAGATCCGGCCATTGCACTCCAGCCTGGGCGACAGAGCGAGACTCCATCTCAAAAAAAAAAAAAAAAAGAAAAAAAAAGAAAAACTGTCCTAATACAGATAACTTACCTTGGTTCCATCCTAGCAAGTGCTTAAGTCACCTTCCAAAAAGATGTACATGTTGCATAAAAGTATAAAATCAAAGCTGAGATTTTAAGGAGGAATGGAAAAAACAAGGAGAGAATAATACGGCCAGTTTTATTCAGTCATGAGATTTGGGTCAGTTTAGTTTTCTAATGCCAAAGCAGAGAGATAAATTAACCACAAGATTCACTGCATCCAAATTAAGAAAAAATGAAAAACTGGTTGCTCTGGCAAAGCACAACTTTTCCTGATATCAAGAAAAATCTGATAAAAAGTGGGTCACTCTAGCAAAGTTGTTTGGGTACTAACTATAGCTGAAATAAGGTACATTCACGAAGTACGAAGTGTTTGAAAAACTAAAAAGAACTTCATTATACGGCAGTATTTAATCGTAAATTTCCAACATAACCTTGTACTAATAGCAGCTCATTTATTGAGCACTTACCTTACGAGGAACAGGGTTCTCGGCTGATGGGGATGATCTCTTTGTCCTCATGGCATCCTCCTCACAGAGGGTAGGTGCTATTATTAGCACCATTTTAAAGGGGAGGAATCTGAATCCCAGAGGTCAAGTAATTGGACCAAAGTTGTAGGGCTGCCAAACAGAAAACCAGCTCCAGCATGCTAAACCACTTTCCAGCACAAGGCTGAACTTTTCCCTTCTCAGGTATTTGCAGTTCATACTATTGAGCCTACTCCTTGGAAAGCTTCCCTCAGCTGCTTTTGCTTGCAATCGTTCTCATACCTGACTACACACACATTAGAATTACCTGGGAAGCTTTAAAAAACAAACAAGCCTTTTGGCTCCACCCTAAGTAGCTCTGATTCAATCCATCTGGGGAGGGACTTGGCATCAGTATTTTTTTTTAAGTCACCTTAGGTTGTTGACCATTGAAAGTGAGGCAAGCACCTCTTTATACTTAATGATAAATGCAGATTTGCAAAATAAGTATCCTGTCAAACACATTAGTGGCTGGTGTGATTGCACAATGGCCCATGTGCTGCTGCTTGGCCTGGCCCTCTATTGGGCAGCTCTATTGAGAGTTGATACACTTGTAACACTTCACTTTGTCAGCTTTGTGGCTTCAGTCACAATTTCATGTTAGCACAAAAAGTTTCATTGACATTATATTACATTAATTTGTAGTCAGCCTTGAAGACTCTTCTGATTATCTTTCCTGTGTAACAAGTCATCTCAAAACCTAGTGGCATAAAACACCACCATTTCATCATGCTCACAGATTCTATGAGTCAGAAACTTGGACATTGCAAGGCAGGTGTGGTTTATCTCTACTGGGCAGTGTAGCAGTTCCAGCTGACTTGATTGTACCAGGCAGGAATTATCTGGAGGCTTCTTCATTGATAGATCTTGGCTGGGCTGGAAAGACTTGAAGCCTGGCTGCAGCTGAGACTGGCAACTTCAACACCTTACACCTGGGCTCTCCACATGGCCTGGCCTCCTCCTCATACTTTCTGAGCCTCAGGATAGCTGGGCTTTCCACCTGGCAGCTTGGGGCTCTGGGAGTGAATGTTTACTCCAGCTGACATCCACAGTCTTTCCAGTTTCCTGGTCTTTTCTGTCCCTACTTTGGACAATTATTTTGCATAATTTCTGCTAAACTGTAGTGGTTGAAAACAGTCACAAATCTGTTCAAGAGGAGGAGACCAAAAGCCCCACAAGTGCTTTTTAGCCTCAAGGATAAAATCCATTGTTATGTTTCCTTCAAAGTATATAATTCCCATCTTAATAACTGTTTAAATATTTATTGAATAAACTGGTACAACCAATTCATTATATAGTTTATAATGGTTTTTATACCTGTTGGAAGATAAATAGAACTGTATTTAAAGTGCACTTTGTGGCCGGGCACGGTGGCTCACACCTGTAATCCCAGCACTTTGGGAGGCCAAGGCGGGTGGATCACTTGAGACCAGGAGTTTGAGACCAGCCTGGGAACATGGCAAAACCCCACCTCTACTGAAAATACAAAAATGAGCCAGGCGTGTTGCTGCACACCCGTAATCCTTGCTACTTGGGAGACTGAGGCATGAGAATCACTGGAACCCAGGAGGTGGAGGTTACAGTGAGCCGAGATAGTGCCACTGCACTCCAGCCTGTGTGACAGAATGAGACCCTGTCAAATAAATACATAAATAAATAAATAGTGCACTTTGCAGTGCATGTACTGTTACAATCTAACTGAAGTATTTTATTGTTACCCGTGCTTAAAGCACTATAGATGCATAACTAGGTCTGTTTAACTTCATTCCATAGTGAGACAAAGATGCTTGGTTTCAATCATTTTTCCTTGAATATTACTGTGCAAGTTGTGCTAAAACATAATAATAAAATAAGTAAATAAATAAAAAATAAACAAAGTGCCCTTTGCTTAGCAAAGAATGCATCTAATCAGGCTCACTCAGGGTGGTTAGAGCAGGTTGCTTACGGAGAAGAGATCCATGCCACACTCTGCTTTCACACAGCTTTTCATCAATAGATAGCATTGCTTATAAATGGGGTCTGGGAAAAAATAATGGCCTCAGTCAAGCTAATCAATTTTTCTAGATAATAATCCAAAGTGAATGTTGTACGGTATTATTACTTACCAATGTCTATGATAAGTACAGCCAAGTTTGGGGTTTTCTGGATACTTCTTTTAGTTTTCCTTTAGTTTCCAGGGAGCAAGTTATAATTACAGGACCTTTCAATGATGTTTTAAGGATTATTTTCATCTCACTGCTGCGTTTCTTGTAAAAATGGAAAGTCCCAGATTTGTACTGGCACATTGGATTAAAATTCATCAGTCGCTGCATTTTTTCCAGATCTAGTTCTTAATTACTTAAACTGATTTAGGTAATTAGTTGGCTCTCTACCAATCCTTTACTAAGTTTAGTTTGAGGTTTGTTTCAGTGTTGTGATAGGATGAATAATGGCCTCTTAAAGACAGCCAAGTCCTAATTCCCAGAACCAGTGAATATGGGTACCTTGCTTTGTAAAAGAGACTTTGCACACGTGATTAAGTTATAGATCTTGAGGTGAGAGATTATTCTGGGTTATTGGGTTGGGCCAATGTAATCACAGGGTCCTTATAGGAGGGAGGCAGGAGATCAGAGTGAATAACAGCAGATAGAGGCAAGAGATTGGGATGACATGAGAATGAGGTCAAGGGCCACAGAATGCAGATGGCCTGAGAAGCTGACAGAGGAAAGAAAACGGATTCTCCCCATGTCCCAGAAGGAACCAGCCCTGCCAGCACCTTGATGGTTGCCCAGGGAGACTGACTTTGGATTTCTGACTTCCAGAACTATAAGAGAAATAATTCTCATTGTTTTAAACCATTCAGTTTTGGTAATTTGTCACAGTAGCCATAGGGAACTAATATAAACATTGATGTCATTCAAGACATACAGCTGTACATTTCATTTGATTGGTTGAACTATTGGTGTTGATATTGATTCCTACACCAAGCAGCTAAGTTTACTTCATTGCTGTCAAAATGCAAACTACTGTTGGCTTAGATTTTATTGATGACTTGAGAAAATATTATATATGTTCATCTATAAGGAAATCACTAAGTTAAAATTCAGAATTAAAAATCAGATAGAGTGGCTAGTCGTTTTACCAAAGGTTGTTTTGTTTATCAGAGGCAAATTTGCTGCATGAGTCATAAATATCATGGAGCCACACTAAAACATTTCAAAAGTGAGTCAACTTACAAAACTGCAATTTGCTTCCAAACTCTTCAAGTACATCCATCACATAAAGAAATCAAGCAAGGAAGTAAGTAATACATGTAATAAACATAATTAATACTTAAAATTCATTCAAATACTCTTAAAAAATTTTTAAGTGCCAAGGGCTATAAAACAGGTTTGGCATTATTAGCCAAATCCTTTTCCTTAGAGTCCCCATTTGTGCCCAAATGTACTGAGTTATTCTAAAAATAAAATAAATTATGTGGCAGTGCCTAGATTAGTATCTGGCACATGGTAGGTATACAATAAATATCAGCTGGGTGTGAATGGAAGGGGTGTTGGCAGCTGCATAGCAGCAGATCTTGTTCATTGGCAGGTGATGGATGCCACCTCCAGCTTAGACCCGAGAGAATGCCTTTTCTTCCCTTTCAGTAAAAAAGAGGGTAGAAAAGGTCCCTTCACTCTGGCCCTGTGCCAGGGCCTCCAGTTATTAATATTAGTACAGTAAATAACTAGTGTCTGCATGACATGTTTTCAGGCTGTCACATCTTGACAATGTTAGAGAATCTGTGAACAGGAAGTGAATTTTGAAGTACTTAATATGTGTGTTACTTCAGAGTTCCCTTAAGAGAGAGATAACAGATCTAAGAACAAGTGATTACTTTAGTAGATCATTTTTGTTCAGCATTTAGGCAAATACCTGATTGATTAATTTGCTCTTTCTTTTCATCAGTTAAATGTTAGTAAAACATTCTCTCTCAAAAGTAATGTGGAGTATACTGTAAGCTGACTTTGACTGTGCACATGAGCTGTTCCAGAATTTAGCTACATGGCTGAGAAGCCATGAGTAAGGAATAGGAAATTTTTTTTTTTTTTTTTTTTTTTTGAGACAAGGTATGCCCTCTGTCACCCAGGCTGGAGGAGTGCAGTGGCACGATCACAACTCTACTGCAGCCTTGACCTCCTGGGCCCAAGGAAACTTTCCACCTCAGTCTCCTGAGTAACTGGGACTACAAGAGTACACACTACCATAGCCAGCTAACTTTTTATTTTTTGTAGAGACAAGGTCGAGGCTGCAGTGAGTCTTGATCATGCCACTGCCTGGGTGACCGTGAGACTCTGTCTCAGTGTGTGACCCCCAAATGCAGTAAAACTCTGTTTCTGATCTGAAACTATATAAATCGATGTTTTAGGCTCATTGTCCTTTCCAACATAGTATAAATTATTTTTTGTAGAGGAGTGATTCTCAGCCAAGGGAAATTTTGTCTCCTAGGGGACATTTGACAATATTTGGAGACATTTATGGTTGTCACAACTGGGGGTGGAGTGCTACCAGCATCTAGTGGGGAGAGTCTAGAGATGCTGCTAAACAACCTTCTGTGCATAGGACAGCCACTGCAACAATGACCCCAAACATCAATAGTGCCAAGGCTGAGAAACCCACGAATAAGCTCATGCAGGGAATGACATGGGTTAGGGAAGGGAGCTTGTTATGAGTGAAAGCTAGCAGTTGTGTTCCCTGTGAACATTTTGCTGGTTGCCTAGTTGCAATTTTGCAATGTTGATTATTACTTAAGAGGAAGTAAAGCATGCTCAAACTGAGTGGGAGATGCAGATGTAAACTTTCTTAACTGTGATAAGGTTTCTCTGCCGAGGACATTTAGAAATATGATTTGTGCATTTACAGAAATATGAGACATTTAAATGATCCATCTTCTTAGTTTTACTTTATTTCTGAAGAAAACACTCACCTGAAATTCTATTCTTTTGCTATTCTTAGGCATAGCAAAAGAATTCTCTGATGGGAACTCTTCACCATACCAGGAAATTTATTAACAGTGGAAAGTCCTACATATTTTCTTGCTGGAGGCTCAAGTCCACCCACACTAGGCAAGGCATTGCCTATAAATGCTCAATATTCAAAAGCGTAGGCCAGTAGTTGGGTCACCACCTGGGAGCTCGTTAACAGGCAGAATCTCAGGCCCTACCCAGACCTACAGAATCAGAGTCTGCATTGTGACAAGATCCTTCAAGGATTCCCACACATATTCAAGATCAAGAAGTACCGAAATGGTTTTCATTCCATGGTAATAAAGCCCTAACATTTGAGATTGCGAATAAAATGGATTTTATTCTTATCAAAATATGTGGGGATTTGTTTATGACTAGCAATGCTGGATTGGGAAAGTTGGTTTACCTCTTGAGCTTCAGTACTGTCATTTGTATAAAGAAGGAGTGAAGATGAGAAGATCTCTAACTTCTTTTCTCGCATTGTAGGGAATACAATGTTTTTTTTCCAGTGTAAACACAATCCATACAGTCTGGGTTGTCCTGCTGAGGGTAAACGTAAAAACCAGAGGGTCTCTGGCCAGCAGATGCCAGAGTTGCACAGAGCTATGTTAATAAACAGTGACTGAATTCTTATGGAATTCCACCTCCAATCTCGAAACTGAGCCTACTGAAGGGGTGTGCCCCTTGGTTGGCACTTGGGCCTATTCTTTGCATTGGTATTCTCTGCCTCAATGTTTGCCTGAACATTGCGTATAAATTAACCCATTATTCGGAACCAGCACAGTCTGCAGAAGTGGGCTCTGCCTGGGAGTGCCAAGGGGTAGCTCCTGGGCCATGCCCACTGCTCCTGGCCACCTCACTCGAGTGTTGAAGTAGAGGTCATCCAGCTACATTCTAGTAAACACTATCTGAATATAGAGAGGCTGGGTGTGGGAGTATCTTATAGGACAGCTCACAAAGATAAAACATGATCTACAATTCAACTTATTTCAAAAACTACCTCTGGCAAGTGATTTGGGGAGATAGTACTTTTGCTTTTCTTGGTGCACTCAAGAGACTGCATTAACTTGAATGCTGTAATTATTTCACATTGCACACATATATGAAAACCTCATATTGTACTCCTTAAATATATACAATTTTTATTTGTTAATTGTACCTCAATAATTATACCCCAGAGCTGGAAAAACATATATATTTGGGTATTAGCCTACATGTGAGGATATAAAAATGTTCCATCATATATATAACCTAATATTTTAAATAAAATATTTGGTTGTCCAAAATTTACAAACACATGCAAAATAGAAAAGAGTGAGAGACTGCAAGATCACACTGGCAAGCCAAATCACAGATTCCACCACACCTCTGTTCCTATAAAGTACTGGAGGGACCTTGAAAGTTACTTTTCCTTTGAAAAAGATGGAGTAATTAAAGTAGAAAAATAAAAGTTATTTTTACTATAAACTTACTATATTTACTAAACTTACTATATTTAATTACTATAAACTTACTGAACTTAATATAGTTTCCTATACTAGGGTATACAAAAAATATATGTTTACTATTGTATAGGTAGCCAGTATAAACTGCTCTATGATCTAAAGTTGTGAATAATGCCACATTTCTTTATTTCCCAAGTCAAATTAGAACTGGGCCCAGCTGCCAACCATCAGATGGCAGAAAGTCCAGATTACTTTCTCTCTCTGGTCATTCAATAATTCGGAAGGCTCAAGCCTTGCCTCTGGCAGATGGTGAGTTTGGAGGCCTGGGGTTGGCTTCCAAACTGGTGGCTACTGCAGACCCCGTGCTGCTCCTCATGTCAGGCTCTGCTCACACTGGTTCACTGCCATTGCAGTCCCACATATGTTCAGCTTTTTGCCTCGCCAGAGCAGCCCTCCACTGATGGATTCACTCCATGATGAGGTTACTCCATTCCCACTGTCCCATTAGGAAGAGGTTGGACCTTAGACATAGAACAGACTAGCCCTTCCACCTCCTGGAAGGAGAAAGTTTCTCTTCCATACCTGGCTAAAGAGCCACAGGGGTCACTCCTCCTGCCCCTCTGTGAAGGGCACCCACAGAAGAGACACATGCAGGTTAAATTTCCAGCCGGTCAGCCTGCTTTACTGAGTATGTTAACTTTATAACACTTTCTTATATCTAATTAGAGATAGAGCTGATATCCGAGTCAACCAAGGAACTTAAAAAATGCAGATGGATCTCTGCTGGAGCAAAGCTGTGTTTTTTAAAGCTCTGTGTGTGTTTCCAATGATCTGCTGGCTTGGGAATCACTGGAGAAAAGAAAAGCGCATACTTGGGAGTGAAACAGCCCAGGATTGTGATTCAGCTCTGCTACTCATTATTCCTATGAACTTGGGCAAATAATCACCTCTCTGAGACTGTAACTATTATTATTTAATTTGTAAAATATGTTTAAAAAAGAATCTCAGTCTTCTATCATAACGGTAAAAATTATAGAGCAATCATTACTACTTGATGAATTTTTAAGCACTGTAGTGGGAGTTTGCTTTGTTACAATCTAAACTGTCTGGAGAGCAATTGGCAGTTACTTTTTGGACATTTTAAATGTACATTTGTTGCTGATATGCCAATACTAAGAATTTAATGAAACAAAATGTCTCCAAAAGTGCACAAAGATGCACAAAGATAATTATTTCTGCATTGTCAAATAGTAAAAAAATGTAAACAGCCTAAATTCTCATTAATAGGGAATAGATTGGATAATTTGTGTTCTAGGAATACATTAAATCACTATCCATATTCTTGTAAAACACCTGAATTACATATACAGTCATGCAATCAACACCTTAACAGTGAAAAAGCTACACACACACACACACACACACACACACACACACACTACATTGAAATGATTGCTTACAAATAGCATATGAAAGTATATATTAATACATCAGTCACAGGTCATTAAAAATGGCTACCTTTGAAGACTGGCTTAGGGAGATGGTACTTTCGCTTTATTTATTTATTTATTTCTGAGATGGAGTCTCACTTGGGAGCAGTGGTACAATCCCGGCTCACTGCAACATCTGTCTCCTGGGTTCAACCGAACCTCCTGCCTCAACCTCCCAAGTAGCTGGGATTACAAGCATGTGCCATCACACCGGGCTAATTTTTTGTATTTTTAGTAGAGACAGGGTTTCACCACATTGGCTAGGCTGGTCTCAAACTCCTGACCTCAAGTGATCCATCTGCCTCGGCCTCCCAAAGTGCTGGGATTACAGGTATGAGCTGCTATGCCCGGCCTTGCTTTTTTTATTTCAAGCATTCCTTTACTCTGAAATTTTCGCACTAGCAAGTGCTGCTTTGGTAGATTTTTTTGAACGTTTATTAAAGCTTGACTTTGTACAGTGGACACATATTATTTCTGTAAGCTGAAACAAAAAAGATGAACAATTTTTGATTACATAATATTACCAATCCTACCACTGTTTGGTCATCAACATACTATAAACTCTTATTCACTGCATATAATTTATTGCATCAAAGGTCTCTCTTCTCTGGACTCAGCATGAATAAGTGGCTTCCTTCTAACTGCCATGTTCTGCCAGGTGATCAACTCTACAGAGTAGGCAGCCATTTACTAATTTCATGGGGGCAGTTGGAAAAGAGAAAGACACAGATGTGACACAGGACTTCTCAGAAAACGACCACTTCAGTCCATTTCCTGGATTTTCTCCAACACAGCAAACTCTGTCCTTTTGGAAGTGCTCCTCCTTCTATTAGTGGCTGTCAATTAAGGACAATTTCCTCTCAATTCCAAGGTAACATTCAACAATGTCTGGAGACGTTTTTTGATTATTACACCTGGAGGTGGGCGTGTTACTGATATCTATAGGTGTAGAAGTCAGGAATGCTGCTGAACATCCTACAATGCACACGACAGACTTCTCTACCCAGAAGACTTCTCTAGCACAAATAGTGCTGAGGATGAAAGCCCTTGCTCTACATAGAGATTAAAGGGGCATTCCTTTTAAGTGGTGAGGAAATGCTATGCTTGCCTCGTAAAGTCAGCTTGTACCATTCATAACTGTATTGATGGTTTGTGTCAAATTTTAAATACTCATGGATTTTTAACTAAAGCAATTAAGGAGAATTGGAGGCTCTAGATCTTTTAATGGGTATATTGCCACCATTATAAAATTAGAAAAAGAATCAGCTACTATGAACTTTATTGACAGGAATTCCAAATTGACTATGAATGTTAAATGCTCTCTCAGCATCAGTTGTATCTAGTACCACAGCTTCTAGCAGTCAGGGTTGTGACCAGAATGATTTTTCTTCCTTTCTTTACATTTTTTGGTTTGTTCTTTTTTTCAAAATCATTCTCAAAAAGTGTGTGTGTGTGTTGGGGGCAGAAGGGATGGAGAAGGACTTGAATTTGATTAGAACAAGAATATATTAAAAAAAATTGTATGTAGCATGAACAGAAGATCTAAATGCAAAATAACAGCAGAAAAAATGGAGAGTAGCAGGTTAACACAAGCTAGTGAGAGGTGAAATAATAACAAAATTGTGCAGAGTTGTAAGGACATAATCCATTACTCTAGTTGTGTCCTGATCTGGTTTTGAGCTTCTTGGTGTTCAAAATAAAAAGGGAATCATTTACAATTCTTTAGGGGAAAACAGGCTGTTTTCTTAGTTCTAACACTTAAGTAAAAGGCCTATGGATCTTTTCTAAGAGGTTTAACTATGTACCCTAGAGTAAATAGAGTAATATGTCTTATAAGGAAACTAAGATAAAAACAACACAACAAACCTCTGTGAAACACTTTCTGCAGATGACCCAAATGATAGGGCTGAACCACAGAGTTATCTGATAGTCAAGTTTGAGTGAAAGAAAATTTAAGACTATCTTTATAAGTGATATGGAGAAATAACCATATCACTTATCTTTATAAGTGATATGGAGAAATGACCATATCACTTATAAAGATTATATACTTCAGGTGTGGAGATAACATAAAAATCTTCCACATAGTGAAAAACTAGATTGGGCGACGGGGTAGAAGAGTATAGGAAATTTTTATAAATCTGTCTGCTTAGGCAGAGAAATGTCAGATAAGTTTAACGTGGACAGATGCATCATTTGTATTCCAAGGACTACCTTAAATAAGAACTCTGGGCCACAGGGACTATACAAGAAAAGAGACTGGGATCTTTTATCATAAGTCAGGTTTTATTTAAGTATTTTTCTTGGAACGCTAGCACCATGTGATAAGCTCTGCAAATGGTTTCAGTGTCAAATGAGTTCGAAAAATATTGCATACCAAGTTCCATATTTTGGAAAATTACAACACATATTAATACATTAGAGACCTGTAGTAAAGGAATCTGATTAACTTTCATTTGCCCAGTGTTTCCCAAACTTATTTGATAATGAACTTAACATCTTGTGTGACTGATATTCTGTAAAACACACATTGAAAAACATTTTGCAGAATGTTTCTGAAGATATCAACTCAATGTGCTATCGAGATTAAAATCACCAAGAAAATGTCATAGTGAAAAATGTTACAGGAACAGTAGACATTAACTCAATGTTCTTGCATGCCCTAGTCCAGAATAGAATATTCTGATATATCTACACTTCAAACAAGTTTACAATGGAAGTATGGCCTTCTCAAAACTCCAAACGGCTGGTAAAAAATTACTATCTATTAAAAGTCAGGCATATGGATGATACTCAGAAGTGAAATTTCCTTTCTATACTATAAAATTCATTGGGTAATTTAACTTTTGAAATGACTTTTTAAATGCTGTAGTTTGCAAATTGAAGGAAAATATGGGAGTCTATTATCCAAGTCTTGTGTTACTTTCATTTAAAACTGAAATATTATAACTTTTTAAATATCCAATTTGCAATTTAAGCTTTTTCTTCGATACATACACAAATGTAAAAGTAAATTTTATAAGTGGCAGAGGCACACATACTTTTCCAGAAAATATGGAATTCTGGAAAAAACAGTCATCTTGAATATCCTATAATATATGGCACAAATGTCCAATGAGAGACATTTAATTTCATATCTCACTTGGATCAAGGAGAGAAACGTCCTGAAAGACTGGTCAGCCAAATGGCTAAATCATTCTAAAATCTGGTTATATTAATTTACTATACAAATGAGAGGCACTTGAGACAGAATAAGCATTAATTATCTCACATTCTAGCCTCAATTTCCTCAACCATGGGAATAATAACTCCTCAATAGATTCTACAACAGTAATCCTGCCTTATTTCTTGGAATTAGTCCATAGTTGGATATAGAAACTAAGGGAAATTGTATATCCTTGATGAATGTAGTTAAACCAGTGGTTCAACACTTATTGTATCCTCTCAAAGACCACCATATATTTTTTTTTATTATACTTTAAGTTCTAGGGTACATGTGCACAACGTGCAGGTTTGTTACATAGGTATACATGTGCCATATTGGTGTGCTGTACCCATTAACTCGTCATTTACATCAGGTATATTTCCTAATACTATCCCTCCCCCCACCCCCACCCCACAACAGGCCCCAGTGTGTGATGTTCCCCTTCCTATATCCAAGTGTTCTCATTGTTCAATTCCCACCTATGAGTGAGAACATGCAGAGTTTGGTTTTTTGTCCTTGCAATAGTTTGCTGAGAATGATAGTTTCCAGCTTCATCCATGTCCCTACAAAGGACATGAACGCATCCTTTTTTATGGCTGCATATTATTCCATGGTGTATATGTGTCACATTTTGTTAATCCAGTCTATCATTTATGGACATTTGGGTTGGTTCCAAGTCTTTGCTATTGTGAATAGTGCCACAATAAACATACGTGTGCATGTGTCTTTATAGCAGCATGATTTGTAATCCTTTGGATATATACCCAGTAATAGGATCCCTGGGTCAAAAGGTATTTCTAGTTCTCGATCCTTTAGGAATCGCCACACTGTCTTCTACAATCATTGAACTAGTTTACAGTCCCACCAACAGTGTAAAAGTGTTCCTATTTCTCCACATCCTCTCCAGCACCTGTTGTTTCCTGACTTTTCAATGATCGCCATTCTAACTGGTGTGAGATGGTATCTCATTGTGGTTTTGATTTGCATTTCTCTGATGACCAGTGATGATGAGCATTTTGCTTCAAAGAGAATGAAATACCTAGGAATCCAACTTACAAGGGATGTGAAGGACCTCTTCAAGGAGAACTACAAACCACTGCTCAATGAAATAAAAGACGACACAAACAAATGGAAGAACATTCAATGCTCATGGATAGGAATAATCGATATCATGAAAATGGCCATATTGCCCCAGGTAATTTATAGATTCAATGCCATTCCTATCAAGCTACCGATGACTTTATTCACAGAATTGGAAAAAACTACTTTAAAGTTCATATGGAACCAAAAAAGAGTCCACATTGCCAAGTCAATCCTAAGCCAAAAGAACAAAGCTGGAGGCATCATGCTACCTGACTTCAAACTATACTACAAGGCTACAGAAACCAAAACAGCATGGTACTGGTACCAAAACAGAGATATAGACCAATGGAACAGAACAGAGCCCTCAGAAATAATACTACACATCTACAACCATCTGATCTTTGACAAACCTGACAAAAACAAGCAATGGGGAAAGGATTCCCTATTTAATAAATGGTGCTGGGAAAACTGGCTAGCCATATATAGAAAGCTGAAACTGGATCCCTTCCTTACACATTATACAAAAATTAATTCAAGATGGATTAAAGACTTAAATGTTAGACCTAAAACCATAAAAACCCTAGAAGAAAACCTAAGCAATACCACTCAGGACATAGGCATGGGCAAGGATTTCATGTCTAAAACACAAAAAGCAATGACAACAAAAGCCAAAATTGACAGATGGGATCTAATTAAACTAAAGAGCTTCTGCACAGCAAAAGAAACTACCATCAGAGTGAACAGGCAACCTACAGAATGGGAGAAAATTTTTGCTATCTACTCATCTGACAAAGGGCTAATATCCAGAATCTACAAAGAACTCAAACAAATTTACAAGAAAAAAAACAACCCCATCAAAAAGTGGGCAAAGGATATGAACAGACAGTTCTCAAAAGAAGATATTTATGCAGCCAACAGACAGATGAAAAAATGCTCACCATGAGATATTTTTAAACGTTTGAACTTGGAAGTCAGAAGACTTGAGTAATCCTAGCTACTTGGGAGGCTGAGGCAGGATAATTGCTTGAACTCGAGAGGTGGAGGTTTTGGTGAGCTGAGATTGTGCCCTTGCACCCCAACCTGAGCAACAAGAGCAAAACTCCATAAAAAAAAAAATAAATAAATCAACAAAAAAATAAAAGATATCATTAGTTATTAGCTGTGTGGTATTTAATACTATTGGAGTCACCCTTTTTCATAACAACTCACCTTCTAGTGTACTAGTCAGAATCAGTTCTGATAATGGATGTAAAATTTCTGTGCAATAAAGTTCTGAACAAATATATGCTGCACTATATCCAGGAAAGAAGAGCTTTTGTGACAGTTTTGGGTCACTTTTCTCTTTTAATAGTCTTTTCTTATACCTTATTGGATGATAATATGATGATATAGGTAAAAACTTGTTTGTTTTTTTCATATACAAACATCTTAAGATGTATAGCTGTAACAAGTGTCCCCAAAATAGCTTTGTTAATTTTAAATGCAGAACTAACACTTAAAGATGTGTAACTGACATTGTTTATATAATGTCTCACCCACTGTAATACAGCCATTTTTCTTCCAGGAATCAGGCCAATTTGTAGGACTATTTGCAAAGACCAGACATTTATCAGGACCCTTTTGCAGAAACACAAGTGGGGTTGTAAGCAATGCATTTCCTGGCTTCTGACATGAGCTAAACATCTGTTCAAGGCAAGGCTGCAATGAAACTGTGAGTTGGCTATTCTTCCACATTTCTTTGCAATGCCAAGGCAAGGCTGGGGCCCAGAAGGCACGACTGTCAGCCTCGTGAAGTGGAGGTTCTTTTGTAGGTCCCAAGGCATCTGAGAGTGGAGTGGAGGGACAGGAAGTGCTGCCAGACCTTCCTGTCCTCCCCTGCAGAAGTTATCAAAGCCAGGGAGAAGTACAGAAAACAGCTCTCCTATTTTTCTCTAGCAATGGAGGAGTAAATGCATCTCTTGGCTTCGTTAAGATCTGTAACTATTGTATTAGTGTCCCATTGCTGCTGTAACAACTTACCACAACTTAGTGGCTTAAAAAACACAAATGTATTATCTTAACAGTACTAAAATCAAGGTGCTGATAGAGCTGTGTTCTTTCCGGTGGCACTAAGGGAGAATTATTAGTTTCCTTGCCCTTTCTAGCTTTTAGAGGCAGTCTGCATTCCTTGGCTTGTGACCCTTTATCTTCAAGGCCATCAACATAGCATCTTTGAATCTCTCTCTCTCTCTCTGACCTCTTCTTCTGTTATCACATCCCCTCCTCCACCCTCCTCTTAGAAGGACCTTTGTGATTATATTAGCACCTCCCCATCTCGATGTCCTTAACTTAATCACACATGCTAAGTACCTCTTCTGTCTACCTCAGCTATCTTAGTCATCTTCATGGCTCTTTTGAAAAACTGCCCTTTAAACATAAGATTTCTTTTTTAAAAAAATTTATAACTTAATCATGTGTAAGACTAGGGTACTTGTATTAACCCTATGTGGATATAGTAAGTAAATGAAATAACCCAAATTAAGCAACTGGCAGAAAAACAGAGCAAAGCACATACATGATGCTTTTAGGTCTACTCTCTGAAAAAGCTCTTAATTAGCAGGTGCAAAGCCTAGATCTGTCTCAGCCACTACCTGTGTGACATGAACAGGCTACTTTACTTCTTTGGTCTTCGTTTCCTCAGCTCTAAGTGTATAACTTGGGTTTTCTCATCATCCTGTGAGAATTGGTATTAATGACTCAGTTTTAATATGACCCCACCTATGAAACGAAGGACTTACAAGCTCCCCACAGTCTCACCCATTTATTTTTATAAAGGTATTAAGAGGATACTTCACATGGATTCACCCAGTGAACTCTCTCAAGAATTTCCAATTGGGGCCACTTTGGTTTACTCTGGTCCAGCAAGGAAAACAGATAATATGTAGGATAGGAAATAACAGATGATTTAAGACAACCGTGACTGGGAACATGAAAGAGGCCAAAAAGCAAAGAATTTCATAGACATTGGAAATAACCGTAAGTTAAATGATAGCCTCTGGAAAGACAGGATTGAAACCACTATTCATAGCCATCATTCCTTTACCAAGGCACTACTTCTACACTGAGCCAATTCATCTCCTGTAAAGGCTGCAAAGTTTTATTTGCCAACATTTTATCTAACGGTACTCATGGATAGCATAGTTCACTTCCAATATTCTACGTCATTGTATTTACTTTCTGCATCCTTATTTGGATAATTTAAATCCTACCATAAAAGAATACGTGGCAGCTTACATTAAAACTTTAAAAAAAGGATGTGATATCAAGAGGGATGTAACAAATGAAGTAGGAATAGCACTAAGGCAGAAACACACATACTTTTGCCTGAAATAAAGGCAGGAGGAAGCTGTTGCATATAAGTAAAAAACCTGAATTCTGTGCTTCCTGGAAGTGTAAACAAGAAGTAAGCAAATTAAATTATACAGAATTTTGCCAGAAAGGACAAGTATATTTTAAGTCTGAACGCTGACTTACTTCTGTACCGATAGAATAATGGGCAGTGTAAAGAACCCTTAGGAAAAGTTTTTACTCAATGGGTAAAACTATACATTTGCCTTATAATTATGATGATGACGGTGGTGGTGGCGGAGGTGATGTTTTTGATAGAAAAATATTTTTACTATTATGAGGTTTCCATGAAGAAGGATGAATTTTCTTAGCCTTTTGACTCATTAAAAAGGACAGGAGGCAGAGAAATACTAAGTAGAAAGGGTGGGGTCCCTGGCAAGGGTTCCTCAAGCCTGAACCCACAGCCCTAAATGAGAACTTCACGTCCTTGTTTTCCCACCCGAATGTTGCCTTTTCCAAAACCACCATGGCCTGCCCCACCCCCTACCCTGTATCCATAAAATCCCCAAGCTCCACTGGCAGGAGAGCAGAGAGGAGCAGCAGAGAAGGAAAGAAGAGAAGCAGCAGCTGTATGTCAGATAAATGGCTTGGCAGCAGGACTTTAGAGAAGGGTTTGGCCGGGGTGGTGGAACCCCCGGGGAAGATTATCTTTCTACTCCATTCCCATTTTACCTCCCCTACCCACTGAGAGCCACTTCCTCCACTCACTAAAATCCTCCATATACACCACCCTTCAATTCATTTGTGTGACCTGATTCTTCCTGGATGTCAGACAAGAACGTGGGCACCAAGAGGGCAGGGTGTAAAAGGCTGCCACTCTGATCCTCCACTGAGCTGGTTAACACTTAGCTGTCCACAGATGGCAACTTCTAAAAGAGCACTGATTGTGACACATGCCCTCTGGGGTCCTGGGGTCACAGATGCCCCCTCCCAGATGGCAGAGCTAAAAGAGCATTGTAACACACTTAAGACACTGCTGCAGGGCCTGCACAGAACCTGCTTCTGCCTGAGAGGAGCAACTGGCCGGTTCTAGCATTCATTCACCCCTGCTCCTGCACCTGCTAATCTGCATGCCCCCCCCTTCCGTGAAAGGTTCAGAGCTGCGGGCTGAGTAAACGAGCCTCCCATTCACAGCTCCCATGAAGGGGTCTAGGGAAATATCCCTTCTCATCATCACTTAATTCTCCCCATGGTAGAAAGGCAAAGTGGGCGGCAGCCACTGTCCACACTCCTCAAATATGTGAAGCAAATCTATCAATGGTACCGGGCATGAAGAACTTGGTCTCTTTCTCCGTTTTTGTCTATCTAGAATTGTAGGAGTCAGTGACATGGAACGTAGGTTGGCTCTTCTCAGTTAGAGTATCCCAGAATAGTCTGTTCTTAGGTTTAGATTGGAGCTGGGGGAATGGGGTGGGCCGTCCTCCTTTGGCTCTCAGGCTAAGTTGTGGTGACATGTTTAATAATGATGACATGTTTTTAAAAGAATGATGACTTTTTTCTCCTCCTTCTTTATCTGTTTATGCTTTGTCAAGTTATTTCTGAAAAGCTTCAAAATTCAAATAAAAAAGAGGGGTGCTATTTAGTTTTGAGGGCCCTTTAAATTCTCCACCAAAGTCTGTTTCTTCTTTTTTCCATAAACAGATGGTAGTCAGGCCTACTGAGGTCCAGGCTGCTGGACTATGAAAAAACAATGTACACTCAAGGAGCACAAGAGGGTGCAGACCTAGTTGAATAAGGAAGAAAAGATTGGAAAAGGAGATACTAAGTTGACAGAGGTGAGGCAGTTACAAATGCTCGAAGTCTGAGGTGTGGCTGTACTTAGCTGGAACAGAAAAATAGGTTATTATAGTTGATGTGTAGAAGCTATGAGAACAAAGCAAGAAGGGCCATTGATAAGGATGATGTTAGAAGATAAAAGAAGAAAGGAACATTTTAGGAGGTTAAAAAGTGGGTGTAGTCCATGGAGGGCGAGCGAAAACAAGGTGGGGCATCACCTCACCCAGAAAATGCAAGGGGTCCGGGAACTCCCTCCCCTCGCCAAGGGAAGCTGTGTGGGACTGTGCCATGAGGAACAGTACACTCCAGCCCAGAGACTACACTTTTCCCATGGTCTTCACAACCCACAGATCTGGAGATTCCCCTGGGTGTCTACACCACCAGGGCCCTGGGTTTCAAGCACAAAACTGAGCAGCCTTTAGGGCAGACACTGAGCTAGCTGCAGCAGTTGTTTTTTTTTTTTTTTTTTTTTTTTTTCCCATACCTCAGTGGTGCCTGGAACACCAGCAAGACAGAACCATTCACTCCCCTGGAAAGGGGGCTGAAGCCAGGGAGCCAAGTGGTCTAGCTCAGCGGATCCCACCCCCACGGAGCCTGGTAAGCTAAGATCCACTGGCTTGAAATTCTCGCTGCCAGCATAGCAATCTGAAGTCGACCCAGGATGCTCAAGCTTGGTTAGTAATGCCCACCATTACTGAGGCTTGAGTAGGTGGTTTTCCCCTCACAGTGTAAAGAAAGCCATGGGGAAGTTCCAACTGGGTAGAGCCCTCCGCAGCTCAGCAAAGCCACTGTAGCCAGACTGCCTCTCTAGATTCCTCCTCTCTGGGCAAGGCATCTCTGAAAGAAAGGCAGCAGCCCCAGTCAGGGGCTTATAGATAAAACCCCCATCTCCAAAACCCCCATCTCCCTGGGACAGAGCACCTGGGGGAAGGGGCGGCTGTGGGTGCAGCTTCAACAGACTTAAACGTTCCTGCCTGCCAGCTCTGAAGAGAGCAGCAGTTCTCCCAGCACAGCACTTGAGCTCTGCTAAGGGACAGACTGCCTCATCAAGTGGGTCCCTGACCCCCATGCCTCCTGATGGGGAGACACCTTCCAGCAGGGGTCAACAGACACCTCACACAGGAGAGCTCTGGCTGGCATCTGGTGGGTACCTCTCTGGGGTGAAGCTTCCAGAGGAAGGAACAGGCAGCAATCTTTGCTGTTCTGCAGCCTCTGCTGGTGATACTCAGGCAAACAGGGTATGGAGTGGACCTCCAGCAAACTCCAACCGACCTCTAGCAAAGGGGTCTGACTGTTGGAAAGAAAACTAACAAACAGAAAGGAAGAGCATCAACATCATCAAAAACGATGTACACAAAGAAACCCCATCCGAAGGCCACCAACATCAAAGACCAAAGGTAGATAAATCCATGAAGATGGGGAGAAACCAGTGCAAAAAGGCTGAAAATTCCAAAAACCAGAACACCTCTTCTACTACAAAGGGTCACAACTCCTTGCCAGAAAGGGAAAAAAACTGGACTGAGAATGAGTTTGACGAATTGACAGAAGTAAGCTTCAGAAGGTGGGTAAATAATAAACTCCTCTGAGCTAAAGGAGCATGTTCTAACCCAATGCAAGGAAACTAAGAACCTTGAAAAAAGACAAATTGCTAACTAGAATAACCAGTTTAGAGAAGAATATAAACGACCTGATGGAGCTGAAAAACACAACATGAAAACTTCATTAAGCATACAAAAGTATCAATAGCTGAATTGATCAAGCAGAAGAAAGGATATCAGAGATTGAAGATCAACTTAATGAAATAAAGCATGAAGACAAGAGAAAAAAGAATGAAAAGGAATGAATAAAGCCTCCAAGAAATATGTGAAAAGACCAAATCTACATTTGATTGGTGTACCTGAAAGTGACAGGGAGAATGGAACCAAGTTGGAAAACACTCTTCAGGATATTATCCAGGAGAACTTCCCCAACCTAGCAAGAAAGGCCAACATTCAAATTCAGGAAATACAGAGAACACCATGAACATACTCCCCAAGACGAGGAACCGTAAGACACATAATCATCAGATTCACCAAAGTTGAAATGAAGGAAAAAATGTTAAGGGCAGCCAGAGAGAAAGGTCGGAATACCCACAAAGGGAAGCCTATCAGACCAACAACAGATCTCTTGATAGAAACCCTACAAGCCAGAAGAGAGTGGGGGCCAATACTGAACATTCTTAAAGAAAGTAATTTTCAACACAGAATTTCACATCCAGCCAAACTAAGCTTCATAAGCAAAGGAGAAATAAAATCCTTTACAGACAAGGAAATGCTGAGAGATTTTTGTCACCACCAGGCCTGCCTTACAAGAACTCCTGAAGGAAGCACTAAAAATGGAAAGGAACAGCTGGTACCAACCACTGCAAAAATGTACCAAATTGTAAAGACCATCAACACTGTGAAGAAATTGCATTAAGTAACGAGCAAATTAACCAGCTAGCAACATAATGACAGGATCAAATTCAGACATAACAATATTAACCTTAAATGTAAATGAGCTAAATGCCCCAATTAAAAGACACAGGCTGGCAAATTGGATAATGAGTCAAGACCCATCAGTGTGCTGTATTCAGGAGACCCATCTCACATGCAAAGACACATATGGGCTCAAAATAAAGGGATGGAGTAATATTTACCAAGCAAATGGAAAGCAAAAAAAGCAGGAATTGCAATCCTAGTCTGATAAAACAGACTTCAAACCACCAACAATCAAGAGAGACAAGGGCATCTATAGGATCAATGCAACAAGAAGAACTATCCTAAATATACATGCACCCAATACACGAGCACCCAGGTTAATAAAGCAAGAGACCTACAAAGAGACCTAGATTCCCACACAATAATAGTGGGAGACTTTAACACCCCATTGTCAATATTAGATCAATGAGACAGAAAATTAACAAGGATATTCAGGACTTGAACTCAGTCCTGGACCAAGCGAACCTAATAGACATCTACAAAACTTTCCACCCCAAATCAACAGAATATACATTCTTCTCAGCACCATATCACACTTATTCTAAAATTGACCACATAATTGGAAGTAAAACACTCCTCAGCAAATGCAAAAGAACAGAAATCATAACAAACAGTCTCTCAGATCACAGTGCAATCAAATTAGAACTCCAGATTAAGAAACTCACTCATCAAAACAGCACAACTACCTGGAAACTGAACAACCTGTTCCTGAATGACTACTGGGTAAATAATGAAATTAAGGCAGAAATAAAGAAGTTCTTTGAAACCAATGAGAACAAAGACACAATGTACCAGAATAACTGGGACACAGCTAAAGCAGTGTGTAGAGGGAAATTTATAGCACTAAGTTCCTACAAGAGAAAGCACGAAAGATCTAAAATTGACACTCTAACATCACAATTAAAAGAACTAGAGAAGCAAGAGCAAACAAATTCAAAAGCTAACAGAAGACAAGAAATAACTAAGATCAGAGCAGAACTGAAGGAGACAGAGACACAAAAAGTTCTTCTAAAAATCAATGAAGCTAGGAGCTGGTTTTTTGAAAAGATCAACAAAGTAGATAGACCACTAGCCAGAATAATAAGGAAGAGAAAAAAATCAAATAGACATAATAAAAAATGATAAAGGGGATATCACCCCTGATCCCAAAGAAACACAAACTACCATCAGAGAATACTATAAACACCTCTACACAAATAAAATAGAAAATCTAGAAGAAATGGAAAAATTTCTGGATACGTACACCCTCCCAAGACTAAATCAGGAAGAAGTTGAATCCCTGAATAGACCAACAACAAGTTCTAAAATTGAGGCAGTAATTAATAGCCTACCAACCAAAAAAAGTCCAGGACCGGATGGATTCACAGCTGAATTCTACCAGAGGTACAAAGAGGAGCTGGTACCATTCCTTTTGAAATGATTCCAAACAATAGAAAAAGAGGGACTCCTCCCTAACTCATTTTATGAGGCCAGCATCATCCTGATATCAAAAGCTGGCTGAGACACAACAAAAAAAGAAAATTTCAGGCCAAGACAAGGATGCCCTCTCTCAACACTCCTATTCAACATAGTATTGGAAGTTCTGTCCAGGGCAATTGGGTAAGATAAAGAACTAAAGCGTATTCAGATAGGAAGAGAGGAAGTCAAACTGTCTGTTTGCAGATGACATGATTATATATTTAGAAAAGCCCATCATCTCACCCAAAATCTCCTTAAGCTGATAAGCAACTTCAGCAAAGTCTCAGGATACAAAATCAATGTGCAAAAATCACAAGCATTCCTATACACCAATAACAGACAAACAGAGAGCCAAATCATGAGTGAACTCCTATTCACAACTGCTTCAAAGAGAATAAAATACCTAGGAATACAACTTACAAGGGATGTGAAGAACCTTTCAAGGAGAACTACAAACCACTGCATAAGGAAATAAGAGAGGACACAAACAAATGGAAAAACATTCCATGCTCATGGATAGAAAGAATACATATTGTGAAAATGGCCATACTGCCAAAAGTAATTTATAGATTCAATGTTATCCCCATCAAGCTACCAGTGACTGTCTTCACAGAATTAGAAAAAAACTACTTTAAATTTTCTCTGGAATTAAAAATGAGCCTGCATACCCAAGACAGTCCTAAGCAAAAACCACAAAGCTGGAGGCATCATGCTACCTGACTTCAAACTATACTACAAGGCTACAGTAACCAAAACAGCATGGTACTGGTACCAAAACAGATATATACACCAATGGAACAGAACAGAGGCCTCAGAAGTAACACCACACATCTACAACCATCCAATCTTTGAAAAGCCTGATAAAAATAAGCAATGGGGAAACGATTCCCTATTTAATAAATGGTGTTGGGAAAACTGGCTAGCCATATGCAGAAAACTGAAAGTGGACCCATTCCTTATACCTTACACAAAAAACTCAAGATGGATTAAAGACATAAATGTAAGACCTAAAACTATAAAAACTCTAGAAGAAAACTTAGGCAATACCATTCAGGACACAGGCATGGGCAAAGATTTCATGACTAAAACACCAAAAGCAATGGTAACAAAAGCCAAAATTGACAAATGGGATCTAATTAAAGAGCTACTACACCTACACAGCAAAAGAAACTATCATCAGAGTGAACAGGCAACGTATAGAATGGGAGAAAACTTTTGCAATCTATCCATCTGACAAAGGGCTAATATCCAGAATCTACAAAGAACTTAAACAAATTTACAAGAAAAAAACAACCCCATCAAAAAATGGGCAAAGGATATGAACAGATACTTCTGAAAAGAAGACATTTATGCTGCCAACAAACATATGAAAAAAACTCATCATCACTGGTCATTAGAGAAATGCAAATCAAAATCACAATGAGATACCATCTCATGCCAGTTAGAATGGCAATCATTAAAAAGTCAAGAAACAAGAGATGCTGGAGAGGATGTGGAGAAATAGGAATGCTTTTACACTGTTGGTGGGAGTGTAAATTAGTTCAACCATTGTGGAAGACAGCATGGCCATTCCTCAAGGATCTAGAACTAGAAATACCATTTGACCCAGCAATCCCATTACTGGGGGTATATACCCAAAGAATTATAAATCATTCTACTATAAAGACATATGCACACATATGTTTATTGCGGCACTGTTCACAACAGCAAAGACTTGGAACCAACCCAAATGCCCATCAATGACTGACTGGATAAAGATAATGTGGTATACTACAAGGATACAGTAACCAAAACAGCATGGTACTGGTACCAAAACAGATACACAGACCAATGGAACAGAACAGAGGCCTCAGAAGTAACACCACACATCTACAACCATCCGATCTTTGACAAACCTAACACAAATAAGCAATGGGGAAAGGATTCCCTATGTACTAAATCGTGTTGGGAAAACTGGCAGCATGGAATACTATGCAGCCATAAAAAAGGATGAGTTCATGTTCTTTGCAGGGACATGGATGAAGCTGGATGGAAACCATCATTCAGCAAACTAACACAAGAACAGAAAACCAAACACCGCATGTTCTCACTCATAAGTAGGAGTTGAACAACGAGAGCACATGGACACAGGGAGGGGAACATCACACACCAGTGGGGGGCTAGGGGAGGGATACCATTAGGAGAAATATCTAATGTAGATCACAGGTCGATGGGTGCAGCACACCACCATAGCACGTGTATACCTATGTAACAAACCTGCACGTTCTGCACATGTACCCCAGAACTTAAATTAAAAAATAAAAAGATATTCATCAAATCAGTAATGAGGACTGATGTCAATGTATAGTTTTACCTCCAACTAAGAGGTTGTGAAGATATAGGAAAATAGTAATAAGAGACATAAAGATACTTGTTATGTGGCAATAAAAAACTATTTTTATACAAAAGCAATTAAAAAATCTATTGTGGAATAATTTTAGATTTACAGAAAAGTCAAAAGGTTATAAAGTGTCTTTATTCTCTTCAGCTAGGTACCTCTAATGTCTTATCTAACCATGGTACATTGGTCAAAACTAAAAAATTAACCATGATGCTGTACTATTAACTAAAGAGTTCTGCAGATTCTCGGTAATGCCCTTTTTCTATGAAGGACGCCATCCAAGATATCACATTAAATTCAGTCATGCCTCCTTAGCCTCCTCTGCTCTGTGACAATTATTCAGTCTCTTTCTGTGAGTGACACTTTAAAAAATCCTCTCAGAAATTTTGTGGCATGTCCCTGAATCTGGGTTTGATGTTTTCTCATAATTAGACCGAGGCTATATGTTTTTAAGAATATCAGGAAGCTTTGAGACCTACACTTCTCAAAGCATTCTATCAGGTAAATCATGTTATATCAACATGACTTTTCATTGGTGATGTTAACCTTGATCACTTGGTTAAAGTAGTGCTTGCCAGATTTCAACAATGTAAAGTTATTTTCTTCTCTTTCTGTACTCTATTCCTTAAAAGCAAGTCATTAAGTCTAGCTCGTATTTCCAGGGGAGGAGAACTAAGATCACGCATCAGAGAGCATAGTAGCTACCAATATTATTTGGGATTCTTCTATAGGAAAGATGTGCTCCTTCTCCCCCATTTATTTTTCAACCATTTTATTTATATCAGTATGGATTCATGGATATTCTTTGTGCTGTAGTCTAATGCTATCATCACTTATTTAGTTGCTCACATTATTCCAGTTTTGGCTACTGGCAGCTAAGTATGTTATATAAATCACTGAATCCTCCAGCAATCCAGTGAGACAGGTACTGTTAGTCTTATTTTACAGAAAAGGAATCTTAGGTTCAGAGAAAGTAAGAAACCTTCCCAGTGACATATCTTATTTATGGCAAAGCCAGGATCTATACCTAGTAGTCTGACTCCAGCGTCTATGTGTTTAGCTTAGCTATGCTATGCTGCTCTCTAAGGGAAAGAATTGCTCCACAAATGTCAATCAGAGGTAAGGCATTGAATCACTTCTTCTTAGATAGTACATACAGAAAGAGCTACAAATGGTCAAAACTAAGCCTGCTGCCAGGTGGGAGGAGGAATGAGTGGTTAACAAAGGAAAGAGAAGGGATAATAGGAGCTTATAGGGCAACTAATGTCATGGAAGATAAGAAAAAAGTTCATTGAAAGTGTAATCAATTTGGTTGCAGGGCCATAGAAAATGAGCCTATGGTAAGAAGTTTGGTGAACCAACACTGCAGTATAATGGAAGGATGGAAAACAAAACCAGATTTCAGGAGATCAAAACTGTTACAAAGGAAGAAGGTAAAGAAGTAATTTAATACAGAAGGAAGTGCAAGTTCAAGTAATTTTTTTTCCAGGATGGAGGAGGATCTATTCACAGGGAATCCTACAGAAAAGGAGAGCCTCTCAGAAGGGAGTTGTCAAAGCTGTGTGCATGAGAATAAGAAAGGACAGGGACTAACCCTGGAGTTCAGGAACCTCTCCTCCACACATACCGTAGGTAAGTCCAAGGATAGAGGAATTGCTGAGGTGAGACCAAGGATAGAGGAATTGCTGAGGTGAAGGTACAGACAAACTTAGGATGATACCCTTAATTTTATTAGTAAAAACGGAAGCAAGGTCATCTGCAGACAGTGAAAGAAATTAGACAGATGTCATCCAGTCCTGTCAGTGGCCAACATCCCTGGGTCGGTGTTTGGGAGAGCTGGTGAAATTGGACAATCTAGAGTCATTCATGGTGACAGAAATCACCTAAGTGCAAGCAGAGATGCACTCAGGTTATCTGGATTTTTACTTGAATTTTTTCAGATCAAAGAGTTAAAACTAAATATTTTAGGTAATTCTTAAAGACTCAAGGTTAGTCTAAAATGTTCAGAATTAAGTATGATGCTAACTTATGATATGCTAGTGGAGAAAAATACCAAATTGTAAAGAAGAGATATAAATCTAATAGAAAAATAACTGTCACGAGAATGAAAACTTCTCAGAAATTTTTCTTCAATCAATTCTAATTGCAGAATTTTTCATGAATGTTCAACAGTCATGAATTTAAGGCCAAAGGCTTCCATATCATTGATACTTATTAAACAGAAATACTAAGTTTGGGCAATGGTTTTTCTAAACTAAGCAAAAAATACAGCTAACAAGGGTTATTTCAAATTTCTTCAGAAATATTCATAAATTATTATTAAAATGGGATTTTGGATTTTAATCTAAAATACACTACTACACTGATAACACAGGGCTTAAAAAAAGTTCATTTCAGAAGCATTTTAATTTATGAAGCTACTGAGAGTGTTTTTTATATCCAGATAAAGGTCAAACACTGGGAGCAAAATTGTCTAAGAAGTTTATGAATTATTGACTTAACATATCACTAAGCATTGTAGATTGCCCTCATCTAACATAGTTATAACACTATAGTATAAATGATAATTTCCTTTACGTGGACCAGAGAGAAGAATTTACATTAAAACATGTTATCCATATTTGTTATTTTATTATTTATTGTATACAACTTTGATAATAAGGACATTATAAATCATACTTTAAGCAAAAATCTATGCATGATATATGTAAGCAGTAACACTTTGAAGAAAAAAGCCATGAAAGCACTTACCTAAAATTTAGTAACATCGAAAAACACTGATTTGTGCCTAGTAATGATTGAAATCTTCATAATACACTAGAATACTGGTAAGTCTTCAGGTATTATAAGAAAAACCTGGTATAGGAAAAGACTAAATGAGACACATCCATATCCTTAAATGTGCACATCATCTAGAAATAAATCTCTCAATGTAGCGGTGCACTAAGCATCCTTTGTTTGGCACTTAATACAGACAAATGGGTATTTGGTTTAATGTGATTTTATTATTCTTAGATACATTTTAGTTATTTTATATAGATAAAAATATACAATATTGCTTTTAAAACTTTTAATTGTATAACTGTATAACTGATTGTCATCATATTCACGATTAAAAAGCCTATTTTTCCACTAAACAGTTTATCCAGTAACATGTGGAAGAGAGTAACAAAAATGGTTTATATAAGACTTATAATAAAAGGTTTAAATGTAAAAATAGAGTATTAATCTAGACCACTGGTCTAAATCCTTAAAAGGATACCTCATGCTGGAAACAAATTATGAAATGTTTCAGACAAATTTTCAAAACTTAAATTGATTCTACAGGTTCAAAGTTTTGACTGAAAATACACAGAACTGAGAGACATTTTGTACGAAGACACTTTTATATACATTAATTTACTAAAAAAAGTAAAAGAAATAAGAACTGTATATTTTTTTTTTTTTGGAGATGGAGTCTCGGTCTATTGCCAGGCTGGAGTGCAGTGGTGTGATCTCAGCTCTACAACCTCTGTCTCCCGGGTTCAGGCTATTTTCCTGCCTCAGGTTCCCGAGTAGCTACGACTACAGGCTCACGCCACCATGCTCAGCTAATTTTTGTATTTTTAGTAGAGACGGGGTTTCACCATGTTGGTCAGGATGGTCTCGATCTCTTGACCTTGTGATCCACCCTCTTCGCCCTCCTCCCAAGGTGCTGGGATTACAGGCGTGAGCCACTGCACCTGGCCGAAAATTGTATTTTAATACATCTCAGTTTGGGATTCCATCAGATTTTAAAATAATACATGTAAAATGTGTCTAAGTTCTTCAGCTCTCATAGCTAAAGGAAAGAATAGCTGAGTGTGGTGGCTCATGCCTGTAATCCCAACACTTTGGGAGGCCGAGGTGGGAGGCTCACCTGAGGTCAGGAGTTTGAGACTAGCCTGGCCAACATGGTGAAACCCGTTTCTACTAAGAATACAAAAATTAGCTGGGCATGGTGGCATATACCTGTAATCCCAGCAACTTGGGAGGCTAAGGCAGGAGAATTGCTTGAACCCAGGAGGTAGAGGTTGCAGTGAGCCAAGATTGTGCCACCGCACTCCAGTCTGGGTGGCAGAGTGAGACTCTGTCTCAAAAAAAAAAAAAAAAAGAAGAAGAAGAAAAGAAGAAAAGATGGTGTCATTTTTTCTTTTAAGCCATTTCAGGACAGTAAAGTTGGTAGAGTGATTAATTTGCCTATTGGTAAAGAAGATCAGTATATCATTAAAAACAACCTAATGTTTGAAGGTAAATGAACTGTGTGGTTGTCTTTTTCTTAATACCAACTTTAAGCAGTTGGATTCATTACTTTATTTCTTACAAAGACACACTGATAAAGTATGAAAAGCCCCAACAAATTATGTAAGTGCATATATAAGGTATGGACTTTTTAAAATGAAAAACTGCAAATATCTTACAAATAATTTTGTTCATTATATCTATACAATGCACCATTCAATTCACTCATTACAATACTTTGCACCAAACATTGCTATCTGCAATCTTAACACTCCTCAAATATGAGAAAAACAAATAGTTTCCACTGTTCTAAGAAGCGAAATTTATAAAGTCAACACAATATATTATCAAGGTTTATAGGTCTAAAACAATTTTTAAAGACAATTTATACACATTGAAATGGGTGTTTTGCTTAATATAACTAAAAAGTTAGAAATAAAGCTTCTTGCAATTTAATAAACATGGTTGCAGTTAACAGCAGATTTTTCACATTGCAACATTCAACTATTATGGAGTCTTCAATAAAGGTAAAGAGTGGTATATTTCTTCTGAAAACACTGTTGAGAAACTTAAGTGCGATTGTCTTAATATTTTTATAATAATTAAGAATAATTTGGAAAGACATTTTACTTTTAAATTTTTTCAACATAAGGCACGTAGCAACATTTATAGTCTAGAAACAACTAAATTATGTAATAAATAATTATTTTTTCAATCATTATTTGCACTTTACCTAAAGAAAATAGGTGAGTAGAAGAGTTAAAACATGCCTGAATTAATGAAAATGGTTGCATTTAGGAAATACAAATAATATTTGTGTGCAGAAAGATATTAATTTAAAAAAGAAAAAGAATACTTTATATAAAATATACATCCTACAGTGTTATAGGTAGAAAAAAATGTGAGGCACTTAGATGAACAGTGGAGGAGGAGAGTACTGAGATCATCTTTTTATAAAAAGCACCAAACCATTTATTTTAACATCCGAGATAAAAGCAGAGGTTAACATGATAGGAAAAACTAGTTTAGTTCTGTAACTTTGTATTTGGGGAACTAATAAGAATCCAGTAGTTCAAAACTCAAAGTATTTTATTTTTATTCTGACAGAAATAATTCAAATAAAGAATGCTTTCTAATTTAAAAGAGTCTTAGTTTCCCTGATAAAGTTTTGCATATTTTGTGGTGCTCAGGATAATGTGAAATGTAGATGGTATCTCACTACTCTGTGGCAGTACACTTTCTACCTTAATGACTATAGTATAGGTACTATTTTGATACCATTTTTAAACTTCCTTTTCTAAAAGCAAAAATTAAAATTTGGTTTGGAATAATTGTGAATAGCATGCATCAATGCCTCCATGTGAACTTGCTGACGTCCAACAGTGACAGTTTTATTATTCCATAATCCTTCACAAACTAATTTAATCCAAAAACCAGGGTCAAAATTGGGCTTGGAATTACAGGAATCCACTGGATGTCAAATCAGGAAAAGGTCTGGCTTCTGACGGATGATGAAGTGGCTGAAGATGTGTGGTAGCCTGAGTGTTATTCATGTTATTTAATTCAGCTGGATATGTTTCATTTAAAACTCCATTCTGAAACTGAAAACAAAAATGGTGATGTAACTTATTGGAATAGATCTTCCAAGTATCTTAAGCCATTAAATGACATATTAACATGTATTTTTAAAATCTTACCCCTGAGAGTTGTAAACTTTAAGTTCCTTTACTGCTGCTAAATTTAAATCTTTCACACAGTGAAGACATACTGAGGACATATTACGTATTAGTTGCATTTATAACCTGTTTTTCCATTAATCTGACAGGAAATTTTGAACATGGTACAGATGAGTGATACAGCTGTCTCATTTCAGACTGCCTTTGGGTCAGGCAGGAATTGATGGGTCAAAGAGCACCAGTCAGGAATTACAGTTAAATATTCTCTGTCATAAGTAGGTTTGCTTTGACCAGGTTTCAAGTTATAGGTGTCAATGAACTGATTATATTCAGGAATCTTACACTGGAATGCAAAACTTTTCCAAAAAAGGTAGCTTCTGATTTTCTAAATGTTTCTAAATATTCCTAAAATATTACACCACAGGTATGATTTTCATAACTGATTCCTTATTCATACTTTTAATTAATACTACTGAAAGCATAGTTCTAATTACAGAATCAAGTTACCAAAAGAAAATGCCCTTTCTTGTTTTCTCACACTGCAATGAATCTGGTTTCTATAACTGCTAGTAGAAAAAAGAAAAATAAAAAGGAACGGCATGAAGATGCACAGCTCTGTAGAGTTTTATAGATTATAGAGCCTTTATATTTTAGTTAGTGGAAGTTCTGGAAACTTTAAAACAGATTAAAATCATAGCCTTAATTGCTTCAAATAAAATCTACCTTTGTAAAACCTACATAACAGGCTTCAGTAATCAAAATGTTAATTACTTCACAGATCCTCCAAAACATATATAAAATCTATAGTAAAAGTCATATAACCTGTCTCTTCAATGAATGGCAATACTGTAAATTCTTTAAATAAAAAGTATTACCTGTCCGGATAATGGTGAGTTTTAAATGATTTTTTCTCATTACTCATAACACAATTCATGTCAGCCATTCTCTTCAAACATACTGTACAGACAGTGTCATCCAACAGAAATATAATGTGAGTCACATACAGAACTTAAATTTTTGGCCACAGTAGATTAAATAAAATACATTACTAAAGTTAATTTTACCTGTTTCTTTTTACTTTTTTAATGTGGCTGCTGAAAAACTAATCATTTCAACATGAAATCAACAATAAAAGATGAGATATTTTACATTATTTTTTCAAACCAAGTCTTCAAAAATCCAATGTGTATTTCACACAGCACATCTCAATTTGGACTAGCCACATTTCAAGGGCTCAACAGCTACTCAGTGGCTCAATATTGAGTGTCTTAGCTCAATAACATCTACTCTGGAGTATATGTAGGTCTACAGAATTATTTGTTTATTCACAAAGAAACAATAAAAATTAGTGAGGCGAAAACACTGCAAAGAACTTACGTGCTACTCATGCAACTCCTTATTCAAAATGTAATTTTACAGAATTAGCTTCTGGACAATTTGCTTTACTCAAGAGTAAAATATACTTTCATAGCAATTTTCTGAGATAGACTAACTGAATATTATTCAATTTAATACAATTGAAAGATGTAAGGAATGAGAATAAGAAAAAATCTTCACCATCATTTTCTATTAAAAAGTTCATAAATGATTACACAAGCAAAATGTATGAAAAAAGCCAGAAAATACAATTAAAGATAAAGCTTCAGGTCATACTTTTAATTATTATACTCTAATACAGAGTAAACAGGGGCCAAGGAGCTTAATTTTAGTCAAGATATTCTTTAAAGCTAAACTTAAATATCCTTTAAAATGAACTAAATATATTCTAATGGAAAAGCATAAATGCAAACATGATATATTCCTGAGTGGCCAGAGACAGCAGCTATTAACATTATGTTAACTTTTTTTTTCAGTGATCATTTTTAAAGTGTGCTCACTGCCAGATTCTGATGACACATTTAAACAACAAAAATACACTATCAAGCTTGATTTCTATGACAGAAAGCCAGCTGAGTTACCTCTTTTAAGAAAGGCAGAAAAGAAAGCCATTCTACCTTAAAGGATAAAATGAGGATAGGGGAGGTAATGTGGAGGAATAGCTCGAGAACATGGAGGTGTCTAGGACTGAATTCCAGGGATATAATTAATCTAGAGTTTCAAAAGCATTGTAAGAAAGTACACTTACATTTGAGTTTAACTCAATTTCAAACATAAATAAAAAAAATAGAGCTTTGAAGAAATTATTCTTAAAAATTGCAATACTTTTTAAAGTTTGAATTTTTAAATTGCCATATTTTTAAAGAATCCAGAAAGAATAAACCAAATTATCTATTTTAAACATAATACTTCTAAAAACTAATTTCACCTGGTAATTTAGGTCATCTTATATTAAGGACACATTCATGTTGCTTCAGTCCTTCGTATCTTTCTCTCTCATGAATCAGGTGAATGATATATTAGTAACATACTAGAAAAAGTACAGGCTTGTAAAAAAAAAAAAAAAAGGTAGTCACAGATATAATGAAAAATGCTGTCTCCATGAACGCTATGGAAAATAGATTAAAATCAGCTGACATAAAAAATGTGTAACATGTCTATAAGGTAAAAAGAATCACTGAAAGATTTATTCAGTTTGATAACACCCTTACCTTGTTTAAAAATGCCTGCTGGCCTGGCAGTACTGGGTTGTACTGCATCTGACCCACATGGGTGTGCTGAGGTTCTGGCTGGCACTGATACATCGACATGGCCCCAGCATAACAAGTCTGAGGAGTTACTATGGCTGACTGTGGATTTAATCCATGCTTTTGGTTTTCAGGAACTTGTAAACAAGTGACAAAATCTTCTAAACTAGAAGTAGTGGGGTATGGGGATGGTTCATAACTCCCCATAGGATAGTCCAGCTCTGTACATTTAGAATGTTGTGGTAATACAGGCTGATTACAGGAAATAAAGTTCTGTGTATAAGGCACAGGATCCATTTCAGATTTGTAGGGGAACTCTTGATTGATCCCATGTAAGTCTGAAAAGACATTATATTGTTGTGGGTCTTGCCGTGGACAACTGAAAGGCACGAATTGGTTAGAGCTCCAATTTGCAAACATGCCATTAACTTGCATATGCTTCATTTTCTGACACAGTTGTTGCTGTGGCTCCACTACTGCTTGCTTTTGGTGATGCTGTTGTTGCTGTTGCTGTTCTAACTGTAGGTGTTCCTGTACCATACAGCTTGAGTTCAGAGCCAGCGACTGTTGCTGTTGATAATCTGAAGGTATGAAGGGAGACTTACTTAAAGAATCTTGGATGTATGTCAAGATTTCATCTGTTAAGTCAATGTCTCTGAAGTCAACCTCACCGGAAAAATCATTTCTGAAAAATTTTTCATTCTGCATGTGTTTGATGTCTTCAAAATCAATGCCTAGGTTTTTCATAATGCTGTACAAGTCACTGTTTTTACTATCCTGAAAGAGTCCTAGGTGACCTCCAGCAAATGAGTTCACATCCTGAGGCTGGTCAATTTGCTCATGTTTCAGGATAGTATCATTTCCCATCGGTGCAGTATTATCTTCCCAATTTCTGCATTCATTCATAGATTCGTTAAAGAAATTGTTTTCAAAAGGTGCAGTACTTGAAGTACTTGAAGCAGGATAGAGATAAATAGACTCATCTTGTTGCATCACGGCAGCAAGGAGGGAACTAGGATTGAGAGAATCCTTGTTTAGAGTTGATTTGGTAGCAGAGTCTTTTTCGCTAGTGCCATTTTTAGTCCTTAGTGGTAAGGGATCCATTATGGCAGGAAAAGGGTTGGTTGCCTCATACAACAAAGCTTCTCCAGTGGTAAACATAAAAGGCAACTTCATATTTCGTTTTCGTAAATGCTCGCTTCCTTCCTCATCTCTAAAGTTGTGTACAAAAAAGTCTTAGAGAAAATTCTATCAAACATTTTAAAATAAAAATTATTAAAGAAAGAAAAACATCAAGCAAAATACATTACGATTGAATCCAAAAGGGGGCATATTTTATTTTCACCTCAATTATTCTCATGACTGGTGCTATAAAATTGTTTTTCAGACAAGCATATTTAAATGATTTAATTTTTTAAAAATAACTTAGTTAATTCCATGGTCACATTACATCCCTACCTGACACCATGCAAAAACAAAAACAAAAACAAAATTGTGTGGAATAAAGCTCTACACATAAAAACAGACTACGAGAATTTAGGGGCCAGGCCCGGTGGTGCATGCCTGTAATTACAGCACTTTGGGAGGCTGATGTGTGCGGACTGCTCGAGCCCAGGATTTTGAGACTAACCTGGGAAACATGGCGAGACCCCCACCTCTACAAAAAAATAAAAATTAGCTAGGCGTGGTGGCACATGCCTACAGTCTCATCTACTCGGGAGGCTGAGGCAGGAGGACTGCCTGAGCCGGGAGGTTAATGCTGCAGTGAGCCACATTTGTGCCACTGCATTCCAGCCTAGGTGATAGAGTAAGATCCTGTCTCAAAAAAATAATAATAACAAAATAAAAAAAAATTAGGAATTAGAAACTTAAGAATCTGAAACAACAAACCTCTCTAATAAAACCCAGAAGCTATAAAAACAAAGATTGGCATAATTAGTAATATGAAAGTTATTTAATATTAAAGTATTTGTATTTTTGCAATAGAATTCTTAAATAAAATATTTGTAACATATATAATTTATAATTTAACATATATATATAATTTCATATCCATAATAAAGAGCTCCAATAGTGTCTAAGAGAGAGGCAAACAACTCAACAGAAAAACAGGTAAATGACACAAATGTAATTTATAAAAGAAAAATATCCTAGAAAGATGTAAAAAGATGCCCCCTATTAGTAATAAATAAATGAAAACAACATGTCTTAGTAACAGAAGCACACAAAATAACAAATGTATAGAAATATGAACACAATTAACAAACTAGACTTCTGATATACAAAAAGAACAACATACTCCCAAATGACAGAACATGTATTCTTCACAAGATTACATGGGATATTTTACCAATGTAGACCGTGTATTAGATCATAAAATAAGCCACCACAAATTTCAAAAAAACTGAAATTCATTCAGAGAACGTTTTCTGACTATAGTGGAACTAAGTTACTAAGTCAATCACAAAAAGGCAACTAGAAAAATCCCCAAACCCCAAAAAGTACAGTAACACTGTATTTCTAAATAATTCGTGAATAAAAATAAAATAAAAAGAAAATTAGCCAGTATTTTCAATTAAATAAAAATAAGATAGCAAAAGATGAGGGTTGTAAAGTTGTACTTAAAGGGAAACTGATATATATGTTTAAGTATATATTTTTTAAAAGTTGGATAAAATCGTAAATTATACCCAAAGAAAGTAGAAGGAAGAAAATAATAATGAGCAGACATAATTAAAACTGAAAACAAATGTATAAAATAGAAAAAAAATCAATAAACCAAAAGTTGGATTCTAATAAAGACTAATAAAGTCTAATTTAAAAAAAGGTGCCTTCTAGAAACATTGATCAAGCGAGAAGGACAAATTTGTAGAGGTACACACATACCCATGCACTCATATACATCTGTACACACATACTCATATACTTCCATGGGTACTTATATACACACATACATTCACCATGTTCATGGGTTCAAAGATTCAGTATTAAAAAGATGTTAATTCTCCCCAAATGATCTACAGTTTCAAGGTAATCTCACTCAAAATCTCAACAGACTTTCAGACAACTGTTTTCTAAAATGTATATGGAATTATAAAGGGCAAAGAAGAACCAAGGCAATCTTCACAAGCAGAACAACAAAAAAGGCGAAACAAACAAAATAAAGACACACTCAGACATAGAAATTTATAATAAAGATAGAATAACTAGGACTGTGTAATGCTAGACAAAATAGACAACTACACCAATGGAACTATTAATAGAACAACACAATCCAGACAGAGAACCAAAGACAAAATCCCCTGATCAAAATACAGTGCAGTAGGGAAAAGATGACCTTCTCAGTAAATCACCTTTTCAATGTGACTGGTCAATTGGGTATACATATAAGGGCTGGGGGGAATCAATCCTTACCTCAAGCCACAGACAAAAATCAATTCTCCAGGGTGGGAGGAAACATTTGCAATACAAATATTTGATAAAGGACTCATTTGTAACATATGTAAGAAACTCTTGAAATCACTGCTGGGTTTAGAGAACATATTCTAAATAAAGCATTGTTATATTTTTCTTTTATTTTACCAATGACACTAGCTTTTCATATGTACTTCATATGCCCAGGATAAAACCCTAGTGCTTTCTTTTACTATTCTTTCTATAGCTCTGCACATGTAGCTGCTCAATAAAATTTGTCAATTCTGTCTTCTCAATGTCTCTCACCTGTGCTATTCTTTCTAGACAAATTACTTAAACTTTTCAGTTTTTATTTACAGACTAAATTCTGCTTGAATTATTTTTATGCTTTCACATAAGAGGACTTATGAAAACAAAACTGTTAACAAAAACAGGAAACATTCTTTTGCTTACGTTAGTGGTCTCTGAGTCGCAATGATATAATCTGGTCTTCCATTTTTATAAAGCAGGCGTGCATTAGACTGGACCCACGTCCATCGATTGTTTTTTGTAAGAAGCCGGAAAACTATCAAGCCGCTTTCTCCAGTCTTAATCACTAAAATAAAATTAAAAAATTAAATTATCAAACCCCAAATCAATATATTAAAGAATATTCCTAAAACAAAGCTCTTGTGACATAGTTCTGGATGTATTTCCTTTATTCCCAAAGATGATACATTTTAAACACACACAAAAAAAGGCATGGAAATGGTTTTTCAGAGTTTTTTTTCCATTTCAGACTAAATTTATTATTTTAAATGTTAAAGGGAAGATTATGTACCAGACAATTCTAGTAACACAGGAAAGTAGAGAGAGAGCATAAATTGGGGACAAAAAAGATTAAAAAATTATTTTTAAATAGGGAATATTTTCCTACAGGCTAATACTTTATAATTTTAAAGTAGAGTTATTAAAACATTATTGTTACAATATTAACATAGATTTATGAATTGATAACAATGTAATTAAAAAATTCCCAAGCAAAACTTCATGGGCCAAATGGTTATTTTTAAATAACTAAACAACAATATTTCTGAGGCAGGTGTAGACAAGTTAATGAACAAAGAGTGTAACCCTGGTTAATCATGATGATAAGTTACTAAGTAGAAGTTTATCCATATAGTTTACTTAAACACGTTACATTACATAAGAATTTGAAACATGTACTACAGTGTATGCTGTTTTTTTCTGACATGTTCATAAGGAACTACAACTTACTCCGGATATGGGACTCAGCACAATAAAGCATATCAGCAGCATGAATAAACTGATACCCTGATCCTCTCGTGCACAGTTCTGCTTCAGTATATCCTAAAACAATTCTTCCTCTGTTTAAAATTTAAAAAGGTAAAATAAGAATGAATTATGATTTAACATAAATGAAATAACAAAGATAAATTCATTGGTTTTACGCTAGTTTCTGCAATGTTTTAGTTCACATTTAGAATTTCACATCAGTAAGTAGATATGAAATTAAACACATCTATGTAAACCGCTCTTCTTTGCTTATGATTGCAAATTTCAGTTTCAGCCTATTTTCTTTTCCTGAATAAAACCATGGAAATTAGTATGCTAAAACTGAATCGAATAGAGCAGATGTATGGGTAACAGAAAATCTTTAATAAAAATCTGGAACGTTTTTATAATCTATTTTTAGGGAAGAAGGTTTTTCAAATTATCTCTCTGCATTCCCACATTAGAAAGGAGAAAAGCACTGATATGTTTTGATACGATATAAATGCTTAATATCAGACTCTTGCTCACAATTTTCTGAAAGTTACTGAAACTTCTGGGGCTAGAAATCAAATAACATTTGTGCCATTTAAAAACGTAAAACAAACCAACATAAATGTCATCAGAAGAACAAACCTTACTAAGAACATCATCATCTGAGACAAGTCTTGCAAAAAATTAAAAAGATGATTTGTGAGCCTGATGAAATTATTTTTACTGTAAAAGCCTACACTGAAAGAATAAAAGCTAATAGCCAATCTAATAATAAACAATATTACATACAGTCCACAATGTATGTTTTACATGCTAAGAGAGACTTACTGAAACATAATGTACATCTGATAGAATAGAAGTGAAAAAGTCTCACTTACTTGGCATCACAACCAATAGGTGTGAAGTCTAGTTTGTGTTTGGTTCTAAAGATAAAATTTTTGGTCCGGATTTCAAGTATGGATGGTGGCTGAAGTGGAGTAGCTATCGCAAACAAAGCCAACTGAGGTGGAAGTATTGATCCATCTTTCCCTTTCTTTTTCTGTCCATGAAGATACTTTAACCTCCCTTGGAAATTCATTGCCTTAAAATAATAACAACAAAAAAAGTTCATTAAAATTAAAAATATGAAAGTTCCTTTTAAAAAGGCTCCATTATGGCTGCTTCTAGGGTTCTTGATCATTCCATAAATATTCCTGAAGCTGAGAACTGTTAGTTTCTTTCATTCCTGTCTCCATGGGACACCCATTAAAACTATCCCAAAGAGTAATACGAGAAATATTCTAAAGGAATAAGTGAACCACTCCTTGTTCCTAAATGGTCATAACATGAATACCTATATAATTTTCCAAGCTTGCCATTACCCTATCATTTTCACCTCGCACAGCTCCTTGCACACCAGGCAATCAATATATCTTGAATGGTAATAAAGCCCTAAACATTCATTTTCAAGCATACATGAACTATATTGCAGCTCATAGCATATTGCATAGTTCATAGTAATCTTTTCCATAGAGACAAAATATAATTTTATTAAAACACTAAAATGAATCATCATGAAAACATATAAAGAATGCAGAGCTCTACTGAGTAAAGATATGGAATAAATTTAGAAGACAGGGAAAACAAAGGCAACTTAAACATGAACATGATATATTTAATTGGTTAAAACAGTATCAACCAGTCCAAGGGATGGTTCTGACATCAAAATAATAGCAGTGCAAGGAGGAAAAGACCCTCTTGCACACAGGTATTCCACCTCAGACATACAGTCACATGTCACTTAACAAAAGGGGCATGTTCTATGAAATGTGTCCTTAGGCAATTTCGTCATCCTGTGAACATCAGAGGGTAGGTACACAAACCTAGACAGTATACCTTACTATGCATCTAAGCTATACAGTATAGCCTTTTGTTTCTAGGCTACAAACCTGTACAGCATGGTATCATACTGAATACTTTAAGTAATTGTAACATGGTAAGTATTTGTGTATCTAAACATAGAAAATACACAGTAAAAATAAAGTATAAAAAATGGTATACCTGTATAAGAGTACTTATTGTAAATAAGGCAGGCAGGCAGGGCTGAAAGTTACTCTGGTTTAGTCAGTGAGTGAGTGGTGAGTGAATGTGAAGGCCTGAGACGTTACTGTACACTATTAGAGTTTATAAACACTATACACTGAGGCTACACTGAATTTATAAAAAATATTTTCCTTTAGGCCGGGCACAGTGGCTCATGCCTGTAATCCCAGCACAACTTACTGTAACTTTTTTACTTTATAAACTTTTACACTTTTAACTGTTGACTCTTTTGTAATAACACTTAAACACAGTGCACAGCTACACAAAAATATTTTCTTTCTTTACATCCTTATACTATAAGCTTTCTCCCATTTTTAAAAAATTTTTTTTACATTTTAAACTTTTGTGTTAAAACCTAAGACATAAACCCACACATTAGCTTAGGTCTGCACCGTGTGAGGATCATTAATGTTCCTATCTTCCACCTCTACATCTTGTCCCACTGGAAGGTCTGCAGGGGCAATAACATGCATGGAGCTGTCATCTCCTGTGATCTGCTTTTGGAATATTTCCTGAAGGACATGCCTGAGCCTGCTTTACAGTTAACCTTATTCTAAAATAATGATTAAAATAAAATCATTAAAAGTATAATAAATTAAAAAATAAAGTAAAATAATGATTAACAGTAAATACATAAATACATAGTGATTTATTACTTTCAAGTATTACTTGTCATACATAATTGTGTGTGCTATACTTTTTATATGACTGGCAACACAGGTTTGCTTCCATCAGCATCACCATCAACATGTGAGTAATGCTATGACATCGTTAGGTGATAGGGATTTTTTGGCTCCATTATGATCTCATGGGACTACCATCATATACGTGGTCTGTTACTGACCAAAGCATCATTATGCAGCACATGACTCTACATACTAATTGTTCATGAGCAATAATACTGAGAAAACTACCTCAAAGCACAATTCTAATTCTGGGTCGGCAAAATCCTCTTCAGAAATAAACACATAAACCAAAATCATTGCTTGGTAATGCTTAATTTAAGATTTGATTACCTGTTTCAAATTCCTTGTTATTCACAAAAAGTATACAATATACTCTGTATTCTCTTCTCCTGTACTTGGTAACACAAACTAAGGATACAATGAGAGACAGAGAAGTCCACTCTGAGGAATCCTAGGCTGCTCCCTACAGCAAACTCCTATGCAGGTGTTCAGACTTCGCAACAAGAAACAGTGTCTCCTATCAGATGATGATTCTACAATTGCGAATATACAATCATTTTTCTATGTGGCAGTTATTTGAGACATATGGAAAGGCCATTATTTTTCTGTCTAGCAGGCATTAAATCCTCCTATTAAAAAAGGGCTACATAATTCTCTCCTATCTTAAAAATCCTAAAATAGTCAAAACACAAGGCTTCATGTTATTTCACTCAATCTTTGTTACTATATTCTAAAGAACAGTTTTCTGAATTATAGAGGATAGTCAAAATCAGAAATAATTATTTTAAAATGCTACCTTATCAAATTATTTGGCAGATTTTTAAAGCTGAAATCAAAGATAACCAAAGAAAATTGGTTTCACTTGACTTTTTTTTCTATAACTTAATGTTAAATCCAATTTGGGCTGAAGATGCCTCTGCTCCTTAAGTCCTTACCAAGGAATTGCAACTTCATTTACTATATAAACTAACGGAAAGCCTAACAGTAGAAGTGAACTTTTGTAACCAAATAGCTGAGTCTCAGTCACAGGTGACCAACTAATCAGATCATCTTCAAATAAGGCAAACCGCAAGCTGTAATCAATCAAGCTATTTCTGTACCTCACTTGCATTTTCCTTTCATAAATGCTCCAGCCCATGTTTTTATGTGAGCTCTCTGAACCTCTCTGGTTCCAAGGGCTGCCTGATTTGGGAACAGTTCTTTGATGAATTAAATTTTGCTAAATTAAATTTGCCTCAAGCTTTTATTTTAACCACAGTAAGAGCCAGTATCATAAGATTTTGTACCTTACCAGAAAACCAGATGAATTATCCAGCAGACACCTCAGACGACATATGAAGCACCTCTCCATAAAAGGAGAGTTTTCTGGAGGAATCTGGTCTGCGTTATAACAGACTACTGGCTGGGGGAGACCAGGGGCTTCTGTAGAAATAAAGGCAAAACAAATTTACTTTCCATTTTGCTGTAAAATTAAGCATCTGCGTAGGTAAAATTTGTATTAGTTTCTAAACTGGAGTCTGTATTCTGAACACAAAAAAATCATTTTCAGAAGAGCTAATGACAAGAAACTAAAAGTTTATTAAATATCACTTTTATCAGATAGAACTTGTGTAATTTTTATTGAGCTATCACTGTCAACAGTTTTCACATTTTCTAATGTATTTTTGTTTTCTTTAACACTTTAAGAAATTTCCAAAAACATTTTTTGCATTGAGAAAAGCATTTTTATACTTGCATATGCTAGCTTACTTTTTTCTTTGGTGCATTTTAAACACAATAATTTACATGCACTCAGGTATCAACCTTGTGTACCTTCCTTCCATCTTTCATGATGGTACTACTTATTTTTATAAAATACATTACTGAGTATGGCAATACTTTGTTGCCTGAAACTCATTAATGGCTCCCATTTGCCAAAATATTCCTTAGCTCATCAGGCTCACTGTGGCCTATGATTGCAGATTTATATCTTTCCACTACTTCCCTATCATGGAGTTCTATGACGTTCCAGGTTCCCAGCCTCCTTTCACAGAATCATATTTAAGAACTACCAACACAATCTTTTGTACCATCAGTTCTTACCATCAATTCCTTGTCCAGACTCTGTACACTGAGAAGGATTTAACGCCCAATGTAGCTGACGCTGAAATTCAGCTCGGTCTTCGGTATGGATAAGTTCATACACACTCTGATGTATGACATCAGACTAAAGAAAAAAGATACAAGGAATACAACAAAAGCACTGATTAAAAAAATATGGCTTACTAAATTAATTTTAAAGCCTATTTAGATTAGTGGGTGCTTGCTAGTGGTGATGAATACAAATTGGATGATTCCTAAAGTTCCCTAGTCACCTAAGATAGAAAAAGCTAGACAGACTGGCACTACAACAGATAAGCCAAAAGTTACTTGTCATCAGTTCCCAACGTGAATGCTCTTGCTCAAATAAGTCACCTCCCCATTCCTTAAATGCAACATATTAAAATCTGTTTATGTTTCGTATCCATTTGTTAATTTTTAGATTCTTATCTCTTCCACGCAGCTTTTCCTAACCACCCAGGCCTCTTTGACTTCTCTAAGCTTAATGGTATTCTCTAGGTATTTCCTTCACTGTTCTCTAAAATTTTCTTCGTATAAAATTTTCACTCCAAGTAGATTCCACAAGAGCAAGGGATTGTGCCTTTACTATATCAAACCCACTTTCCTCCTCTTGCCTCTCACCATTTACTATAGTGCGGAGCCCTTAGTGCTTAAACCAGAGTTTTCCTTTTTTTTTAACTGCAAGTTGTGATAAAAAACACATTTCTATCTGTCACAGGTGTATGCATAGACATATACACATGGAAAAGTTTCACAAAACACTTACCATTATTACATGAGATAATACTGTGTATTCTATATTATTTTATTCCATCCTAAACAACTAAAAAACAGTTTGATGGTGATCCACTGTCTTGACTGCATACCCATGAGCGAGTCACAACTTGCAGTTTTAAAAATGGTGTCTTAATCTACCACTTGTGTCAGATATGAATGTTGTTTTAGGAAAAAAATCCATGTGTATATGGGAGAAAAAAAATGGATTGGAAAATGGCTGATCTCTTTGATTTTCTTACTGATATAAATCACAATATCAAATCATGATTAAGACAGTTATATAATTCATTTGGCTTCAAACAGGCTTTTCTATGGACATTAATATATTTTCTTTAGAATGCAACAAATCAGAAGTTTAGACTTTGTGGTAGTAGCTAGATTCCACTATTTTAGTCATCTACACTGAAATCTTCCTAGGAACGTAATCTTCTCATATTAAATCATCTTGATGCCATTACACAATTTCCAGAAGTTGCATCTGAAACACAAGTTGAAATGCACATCCCCTTTTACAAAAGCCTTCAGTGGTCTCCATAGGACATACAATATAGTTGAAGCTCTAGTCTATATAACTGTTATTAAGACCAGCAGCCTTGTGAGATTGATAGAAGTGCAAATTCAAGAGCCCCACTGTGAACTACTGATTCAGAACATCTGGCAATGGGTCTCAGAGATGACCAAGTTTTATCAAGGGCTTCAGGTGAGTTCTTGTGCACATTGCAATTTGAGAACCAGATATACGAGAATAGCAAGCATTCAAATGTTACAATCTGTTCTTAAACCATAAAAGATGTTATTGTCCTTCAAATATGTCAAGTATTTATAATTCCATCTATTCTTCATTCATTCAATAACATTAAACAAGCCAGTCACGTTAGTTTCCTTCAATGACTTCCAGTCTAGTACTTACAGTACTTCTATATTCCTATGTTCTCTTGTCCACCCACCTGCTACACAATATTTAGGTCAGCTTATATACCATTTGATTTAGGATATCTTCCGTAATCCACATAAATCAGAATTAAAGGTATAAACCATAGGATTTTACTTGTACTTTTTATACAGCACCTCATTCATTTCATAGTTGTCATATATACTCTGCTATCCATTGATGCCAAATAATTTTGATCTTATCCCCTAGACCCCATGTGCCTGAAAGTTTCTTATATATGAGATTCTTGATAAGCAAGAAGAAACACAATAACCATGAATCGCATAAAGATTTAAAGGAATTAATAGTGCAGTAAATTATTAATATTAGAAAAAATTATTAGCTACAAATACATAATGTATTCTACAGCATATATTGATACTTTATACATACAAATGGTCAACTGTGTCCAAAAGTATAACATACATGAAAAGTAAATGATATAATAATATAAATGACATAAGTAATATATACTTACCTGCTGAAACCCTAGATAATCTTGTATAGTAGAAGAAGCATAAAAGACCAAAGCATCTGTAGTGACAACTAATACAAAGCCATTCAGAGCCTACAAGGAAAGGAAGTTCTAAAATTAGTAATATGACTTAATATTGACCGTCACATAAAAGTTATTACTTTTATCTCTGAAAAATCTTCTCTTCAAAATGGTTAAAATAATTACATTTCACAAACACAGCCATAACATACACTCCTGGACTAAGAAATACCTATTCATACCTTTTGATTTGTCTACGGAAAAAACAGCTAAATTTAATGCTCAATCAGAATAACTTTGGTAGAATATGGAATTCATCTTCTTCCTCATGTTTCAGATTTTCTCTTTTAAATATATTATACATATTTTTTAAAGAACAAACTATTTAGACATTCACTATAGTCTATCACACTGCTTTTTTTTAGGGCGAAACTGGAGGCAAAGATGTTGATTAGATTCTTAAAGTGGGAACACTAAAACTCTTCTTGTACAAAGACATTTCAAGCACTGACACAAACATTTTAAGTCATAGAACATTTTAAGATTTTTATAGGAAAACACAATGAATTTAGTCCACTAAAATTTAACGTCATTATGAACATATACTTAAATTTATCATTTTGTATGTGCTATTTCTATTTGTTCACAGCACATCCATATGTATAATGTTTCTTTTTCTCTCTGTTTTGCCTGCTTTGGGTCCATTATTATTAGCCCATACTCTTTAGTTTGGAAGTTATAGTCTCTTTTTCTATTACTGGATAATTCAAGTCCAATATCAACTAATACCTTTATTCTCCTCTTGGATAACAATCGTATCATAGATCACTTTATTATTATCATATATTTTAATTCTACAAGCCCTCACTGTTTTCTCCTTGAGTTCAATTTGGTATTTGATCTATTCTTTACTATGTGATCATAGCTAATGTCTTCTAACACCCTCTTTTTCATGTAAGGAGAAATATAGTATGGTTTAGTTTAAGAATTGTACTGTGTAGTCAGACAGATTTGGTCTGGACTCCTGTCTCCGTCTATTACTAGCTGTGGGGCTGTGTGGCTTTGGTTAAGGTATTTACTCCTTTTTAGGCTTCAGTGTTATTTCAAAAACTGGCACTTCATCAGGTAGACATAATGACAATATCCCACCTAACTCAATGCTTAGCACAGAGCTAGCACTCAGTGTAATAAGGTACAATGCTATATGGTTGTAGAAATAAGCAAATAAGGCCGGGCGCGGTGGCTCAAGCCTGTAATCCCAGCACTTTGGGAGGCCGAGACGGGTGGATCACGAGGTCAGGAGATCGAGACCATAACACGGTGAAACCTCGTCTCTACTAAGAAATACAAAAAACTAGCCGGGCGAGGTGGCGGGCGCCTGTAGTCCCAGCTACTCGGGAGGTTGAGGCCGGAGAATGGCGTGAACCCAGGAGGCGGAGCTTGCAGTGAGCTGAGATCCGGCCACTGCACTCTAGCCTGGGCTACAGAGCCAGACTCCGTCTCAAAAAAAAAAAAAAAAAAAAAAAAAAAAGAAAGAAATAAGCAAATAAATACTTACATCACGATGCTTTGAGAACTATAAAGAGCTATATAAATAATAGTGATTCATTTATTCAACACATAATAAACTATTACATGCCCAAGGGGAAATATGTATGCTAAGTACTGGGATTTAAGAGTTAACAAGGCTTTGCCCTTGTGCTTATGATGCTCACATCTAGTCTAGTCAATATCTTCATTATCATATGAAATAAATGAAATACAGTGGCTCTCTCTCTTTTCACTCCAATTACTTTCCACATTCAAGATTCTTGATCTGTATTATCTGACAACTGGACTACAAAGATAACAACTATTATTTAGTATTCCTTTTTCTAAATGTTTTTATGTATTTGAGTGGTTTATTTCTCCCAAAAACCCAATGAGGTAAGTGCCATGTTCCAGTTTTACAATAGAAGAAACTGAAGTCAAGGACTATACCTTTAAAAGTAACTTGCCCAAAGTCACAGAGACAGAAAATGGCTGATCCAGGAGATAAACTCAGTCTGGTTCCAAAGCATACCTACTTAAATAACATGATATGCTGCCTTTATGTGTTATCGATCCCAAATTGGTGCATGGTTCTGACTGTTTTGTTCTGTTTTTTTACTTTTAAGGTCAGGGGCACAAGTGCAGGTTTTTCACATAGGTAAACTTGTGTCATTTGGTTTTGTTGTACAGATTATTTCATCACCCAGGTATTAAGCCTAGTACTCATCAGTTATATTTCCTGATCCTCTCTCCCTCCTCCCACCCTGCAGCCTCTAAATGGCCCCAGTGTGTGTTGTTCCCCTCTGTGTGTCCATGTGTTCTCATCATTTAGCTCTCACTTATAAGTGAGAACATGCAGTATTTGGCTTTCTGTTCCTGTGTTAGCTTGCTAAGGATAATGGCTTCCAACTCCATCCATGTCCCTTTAACCACAAGCAGGCTCTCAGGTTTTTGACTACAAATATTATATGTAATACCCGGCAATTCCCTTAGGATAAACAATGGTGATTCTACCCATAAGAACTTCAATATTTAATGATTAACACACTCAAAATTGGATATTCTTAAATTCTCTTGACAGTAACACCATATATCCGTCATTGCACTGATTTATTCTGAAAATATCTGCTTCTCAGGAAGATTATCCATTAATCACATTCATATTATTTTGTAGAACATCATACGTTTTCAAACAGTGAAACAAATTTAGTCACATTCCAATAAACTCATTGGTGTATATGCCGGAAGACAGAAGGATAATTGAAGTACAGTTATCAAATCTCTTTAGACAAATGTTAATTGTTAGAAATAAAAATCTAGAAAGAATAGATGCATATCAATTTTTACATATCTCAAATGATCTCAAGTACCAGGAGGAACAACGTTATTACTTGTATTGATTTGTCTTAATAAACTAACAGAAGGAATTAATATACTAATTAAATAAAAGAGATCATCATTCTTTTAGTCTTAGTCACAAACATTCACTCAACCTATCTGAAAATTATGTTGAGCTCACTTACTATTTAAGAGAAATTGCAATTAATACTGTTACATAAAATTTCAACTGCTGTCACTGAAAAAGCTGCAAGATTTTAACAAGTACAGTATTAAATAGCAAGAGATATAATTTATTTTAAACTTATGAAATAAACATGTGAAGTAAATAAAGACACAGTTATTAGCATTGTTTCATTTTTATTCCTTGTAAAATAGTAATAAATTGAAGCTAACCTAGAAAGATGTCTTAAATTTTTAATAAAAATTTTTTTTTTTTGAGATGGAGTCTCGCACTGTCACCCGGGCTGGAGTGCAGTGGCGTGATCTCTGCTCACTGCAACTTCTGCCTCCTGGCTTCAAGTGATTCTCTCGGGCCTCAGCCTCCTGGGTAGCTGGGATTACAGGCACCTGCCACCACGCCCAGCTAATTTTTTGTATTTTTAGTAGAGATGGCCAGACTGGTCTTGAACTCCTGACCTCGTGATCCACCTGCCTCAGCCTCCCAAAGTGCTGGGATCACAGGCGTGAGTCACTGCCCCAGCATTTTAATAAAAAATTTTGTAACATTTTCTTTATATGCCTTTGTTAAGCAGAGGAAAATAATTCTCCTCAAAAGTTTTAGGCCATATGGTATACAGAACCTCTGGTAACATCTTCCACATTGTACGGGTAATTGGCTGATAACTGTAGGTTGCAATATAAAGTCAGATGTCATTATGCAATTGTATATAATCAAACAGCCATTTTCACATATCTATAATGTTTTTAGTCATCTTCTTCATAAAAAGATAACATATAAGCACAATCCTAAGAAAATCATATAGTATGTGAGTCTTCTGATTAGAGAGCAATCTACAAATGGTATTCAATATAAACAGGTAAGTTTATTTTAACTTCTTAAGGGCTACCAATTTGCAGATAATTTAAAATATATATATTCCATATAATTATAGCTTTACAGCTTTGCATTCTTATTATCGTTATTCTGTTTTCCTGACATAGGGTATGTACACAATTTGTCTAAACGTTTTGGGAAAAAAATAAAAATTATTGGTCCATAATTTAAACCAACTTGCCAAGTGTTATGGCGATCAGTCCATATTTGTCTATTTCACCTGAACTACAGGATTTCATTATGGCCTTAGTAGATAACCCAAGAGGTGTGTTTAATCATCTTAAGCAGCAATTATTAAAATGCTTTCCTATGACCTGAATACAGAGTCTTTATGTTTGGATTTATATATAATTGAAGATCCTCAGTTGGGGCTGGGGGAGGACTCATGTTTTAATAGATTTACTTTGTTTAACATAAGTTAATTTTTGCTAACAGGAATTGGAATGTGATTACGCAATTGTAATAAAAAATGCTATATTATTAGGCACATCACCATTCACCGAATGAACTAGTGGAGTTACCAAAACTTAGGGTTACTTTTTGTAACAATGGTGAAGTTAGTTTTTCTAGTCAGTTCAGTGGGTGAAACTGAAAATGATCACATAGTTGTGATAGCACACATGGCACACATCTTTATTCTATCTTTTTTCAAAAAAAAAATTATCTGAGAATTTTAAGTGAGAATCAATCATGGCATCAATTCTAAAAAAAAAAAAGAGTAAAAAAAGATTCAAAATGCTTTCACAGGCAAATTAGAAACTAAATTCTGAAGTATAAAAATAGGGACTACCGTTGAGAAAATCTTTAGTATGTGAATAAGTCACAAACAGTTGCTAAAATAAAATGTAAGTTATAATATATTGACAAAATGAAATTTGGGTTAAGAAGTATGTTAAACTGAGAAATGCATTTAACAATTTTTTTTTTTTTAGACGGAGTCTGGCTCTGTTGCTCAGGCTGAGTCGCCCAGGCTGGAGTGCAGTGGCACAATCTCGGCTCACTGCAAGCTCTGCCTCCTGGGTTCACGGCATTCTCCTGCCTCAGCCTCCTAAGTAGCTAGGACTACAGGCACCAGCCACCACACCCGGCTAATTTTTTGTGTGTGTGTTTTTAGTGGAGATGGGGTTTCACCACCTTAGCCAGGATGGTCTTGATCTGCTGACCTCGTGATCCGCCCGCCTTGGCCTCCCAAAGTGCTGGGATTACAGGCGTGAGCCACTGTGCCCAGCCGCATTTAACAATTTTAATAGAGATACAGTCAATAAAAAGTATATATAAATTCAACATCTTAAATTAGAACCTTTAAAATACTCTAGGAGTTCTTTCTGTTTGAAGAAATATTAATGCAACAGAAGGGGTGGACCAGTCCTCTAACTAATCTCCTTCATATACAGTCATGTATTACTTAACAGCGACATATGTGGTTAGGTGATTTTCATCATCACACGAACATCATAGAGTATACTTACACAAACCTAGATGGTATAGTCTACTATACACTTACGCTATACAGTGTAACTTATTGTTCCAAGGTTACAGACCTGTACAGCATGTTACTATACGGAATACTGTAGGCAATTTTAATACATGGCAAGCATTTTTGTATCTAAACATATCTAAACTAGAAAAATTACAGTAAAAAATATGGTGTAATCTTACGGGACCACTGTCGTATATGTGGTCTGTTGTTAACTGAAACGTCATTATACGATGCATGACTATAATTCCATTTTTTCATGTATTAAGCATCATTCACTATTGCAGTTCAGATGAAACTGACAAAAAACATTGAGTGAATCCCAAATAAACTGGGAATTATTAAAACATTTATTAATTCATTTTCCATTTACAACTGTCCTTAGTGTAAGAAACTATATTTATGAAAATTTACCTGTAATAAGAATTCTCCTTCTTGTAAGTTCAGGCCTTCTCTGAAATTTGCTGCTCTACAGTTCTCCTGGCCTCCATTTCTTTCAGCAGGGGAGGATTTTAATGCAACTATGCAAAAAAGGGAAAAATAATGATTTTAAAAGTAAGCAAAAGTAAAGAGCTATAATAGAAAACTTCTGAACACCAAACAAAGACACCTTGAAATACTGGCATCTACTGGTATTTTTAGTAATTGGGTAATACAAGGTAAATAATAAATACTAGGTAAGTAATCCTGTTGCCAGTGGGTAGTTCCTTATTCTATGCTAGTAACAAAACTGAAGGACTTAGTCAAGTTGTCAGCTGACAGATGGTTAAAAATTGTTGATGAGTTCACAATATGACTTTTGTCACAAAACTGAGGAGTTTCAAAGAACTGCACAATAGTGTTATAAACACTCCTCTCCACTCCCACCTCCTTTCTTAGGAGATTAAAGTTCTCCATAATGTAACCTACAAAAATGACTCCAACTTTTTATATATTTATCTAAATATCAGGGAACTGGTGGTGGTGAGGAGAACAAAAGCAACTATGCACCTACTGAGATGTATTTCTGATGTGTGGAATCTTCTTGTCCAGCATTTGGGTAAAAACTGTTAATTACTGTTATTATTTAATAGGTTCATGTTAAATTTATAAATTAACTCATGGAGAATTAATGTCTTTATAATCTTGAATCATTCTATACAAGAACACACATTTTTTTCCATTTAAGTCTATATTTTGTCCTGCTAGAATGTTTTAAAGTTGTCTACAAAAAAGATGTGCACAGGCATTTTTATATTTACTCCTAGGTATTACATCTTGTCAGCTGTAGAGTGGCTTCTCTATTATATCTTCTAACTGCTTGTGGATTATATATGTGAAGGAAAGTCTGATGGCATGATAGGATGCTTACTATTGGAGGTGGCATGTTATAATGCTATTTCTTCTTTTTTTTTTCCTCACTCTGTGTGTGTGTGTGTGTGTGTGTGTGTGTGTGTGTGTGTTATGTGTATATTTATAGTATGGGAGGAAGCACAGCTGAATAGAAATAATAATAGCTACCACTTACTTAAACATTTTGCCAAGCACTTTCAAATATTATCTCACTTAAAAGCATGTGGATATTGGTAACTGTTAGAATTGGGCTCAAATCTTACCTTTGACATTTACTAAAAGTGGGAGTTATTTGAGCCTGTCTCCTAATATGTGAGGTGGTAATTAAAAAAAAAATTTTAAGCACATCTCGCAGGGCTGTTGTGAAGAGTAATGAGAATATATGTAAAGTTTCTGACACACAGCAGATCAATAGTAGTTCAACAAACAGTAGCTTTAATTACTAGAAATATTTCTCAGAGCTTATGGATTCTCTGGTTATAAAGTATAATCTTTTAGATACTTTCTACTTTCTGACCATTTTTTAACCTGTGATATTTGAATAAGAGAAACCATTAAATAAAACTGACTCTGGCAGTCCTCTTAAGACATACTTCACCGTATGTTTATGTGACTAAATCATCCAGCTCAGTGAAAAAACTGGAGATTTACTAATAACTAGACTTTCTCTCAGTTTGAGCAGAGTACCACATATAAAACCTGTCTGCAGTCTTTCATGTTTGCAGTGTATTTTCTGGTAAATCATCAGTGAACGTGTCACACCAGAATCTCATGCCAAGTTCTTGCCTTTGCAGAAGTTAAAACATATCTCTTTGCAAGAAACAGCCAAAAGCACAGTCTCTGAATATAACTTCAAAAGGCCAGAGAACAGATTTCCTTAGGCCAAAAAACAGTGAGGCAAACTGACCTAACAGTTCATCAAGACCAAAGGAAATGTTTAATCTGTACAGAGAGAGAATGGTAGAAGAGAGAATGGCCTTTTCTCCCTTTCTGTTCTGTAAGTTATGTTGTTGCTTGCTTACTAATGGCCACATTTGCTTGAATGCACAAAACCATACAATGTCAGAGTCAACTACATTCTGTTACTTTTCTAAAAGCTCTGGTATGAAGCACAATTTAAGAGTTAGACCAAGCATCAGTAATACTTGCTTTTAAAAAGAAAACAACAAAACCAAACCCTTATATTATGAAATAAGCCTAAAAATGGACAATAACAGTGTCATATTTTATATATCTAAATTATCGCTGGAAATCTCTTAAAATTAATATTTAATCAACACAATTAGTATTACTTCCACCTAGAGTCATTGGCAGTAGAAAAACATAAATATTAAGAGATAACTACTTGATCGCTGAGAAGACGACTAAGCAATGAGAGAGACCATTCATCTCAGAGTAATTTATAATTTGTTCTTGGGCTTGCACTGAGGGTATTAGCCAATGTAATTAGACACTAGAGTCAGATCATGTCTTTAAGTAGGGCATATAAGCTGTGGAAATAACTAGAAAACAATGTCAAAAAATACTAAGTACCAGAATAGGGTTTAATTAAAATATTACAGGAACTTGAAGTAGAGAAAAAAATAAAAAGAACAAATTCTTTCTAAACAACAATGCTTATAATTCCAAATGCTGGAAGAATGATATTTAATATGTATAACTACTACATAAGTAGGAAAAGTGACAAGTTCATTTGTGGGAATGATTACTGGAGGTTTCTACCAAAAACAAATATGTAAATATTTCTGTTGCTCTTGTGTTTAAGGTTAATCATTGGTAAATCATTTAAGTAAATATTGTGCAAAGATGAGTCCGAGAAGGGTGGACTTTTAAAATCATTTAAAAAACACTGCTGTGCTTTTTTAGGAAACTAATTTTATGCCATGGCCTCTCAGCCTAAACTATGTAATTTCTACCCCTGCATGAAGTTTTTCTTCTATTTCTTGCTCTCATGCCTACTACCTCTAACTTATTAAAATTACTAGAAGCTCTATCAACACTACTCATTTTCAGGTATATAATTCTCGCGGTGATTAGAAAGCAAGCAATGAGTAAGAAAGTGACATTGAGACACTATCTCAAGAGCTGCTTCCTACCATCGGAGTGACTTTACTTAGTAATCATATGTGATACTGGGCACACGCCGTACACCTAGCACTTTCCACATATTATATCCTATTTAATCTTCATAACAGTTCTATGAGACTGACATTGTTCTTTCAATATATTAGGAAGCTGAGACTTAGGGAGGTTGAGAAAATGTTCCCAGGGTCATAGAGATTTAAGCGGCAGAGCTTAGACAAAAACTCAGGTAGCCAGACCTCAGTGTGTGAGCTATTATTAACCACTGCCCACTATGCTAACCATGTTTGACCTTTAGTTTCCTCATCTTTAAATGAGGACAATGCTACCTCTTGAGACAAATTCTTGTGAAGACTAAAATAACATGTAGAATACCAGGGTAATACCTGGGATCAATCACTGACAATCAAGGACAGAGGTAACGAAGTCTATGTTGAATTTATACACCCTCAAACCACGATGAGAAACTTACAATTAAAGTGCCCCTGAGGAGGCAACTGAGTATTTTATCAGCTTTAAGTGGAGAGCAGTAATAAGTATCTAATAGGATTGCTATGATAACTATACGACACATTTGAAAGTACAGCTGACCCTGGAACAACATGGGTTTGAACTATGCAAGTCCACTGACATGCTTCTGCCACTCCCAAGCCAGCAAGACCAACCCCCCCTCAGCCTACTCAACACGAAGACAACGAGGATGAAGACCTGTATGATGATCCATTCCACTTAATGAATAGTAAATATATTTTCTCTTCCTTATGATTTTCTTAATAACATTTTCTTTTAGCCTACTTTAAGAATACAGTATATAATACATATACAAAATACACATTAATCGGCTGCTCATGTTATTATTAATACATTGTTCACGGGTCAACTATACTTCAAAACTGTAAATTGTTACATAAATTATATGCATAATGACACTTTAAACATTACACCACTGGAATTAAATTTACGACAATCTATAGAAACAAAATGTCGTATCTGAAAATAAGTCACCAGCTGGGAAGTAGCTGCTGTACCGTAATGGGCATTTGTTAAAATCCTCCCCATCAGTGAGGATATGTACCACTTCCCAAAGTGGGAGAATCAAACTCTGAACATTCAGTAGAATGTTAAGATAGTAAACCACCAAAATATTTCCACTATTTCCTCATTGAAAAATCTATGAAGGAGTCATAAAATACAAATAAGAATTTAATCTAAAAAATGATGGAATTTAGAGTGCAAATACATCACAGCATTATCAAATGGCCATACTGCAGATGACTCAAGTTTTATTCCCACATGCATTTAACCATATCCATGTTTCCCAATATGGTACTTTCCTTCCTTAGACATCTAAGCTCAGATTTCCACTGCTCCCTAAAAGCCAAATCTCTTCATATCACATGCTTTGAATTGGTCAAGGAAAAAAAAAATTCATGAGGAATACTGAATAGTGGTAAACTGTATTTTGTATTTTGTTACTATAGTTTGCATTTAAATAGATGACAGGATAAAAGTCTTGCCAGGGAAAGCAAGACTTATAGTCCCTAACTGCTGCTATAAATTCAATATATTTCATAATATTTACCATCCTCTTTACTACTTTGGCAGGGAAAATTCAATTCCATTTCCATATTGACATAAACATAAAGGAGAGCACTGCTATGACTTATAAAATTCAACCAACCACATAAACTTTTATAAATTAGAAAGGGTTAAGTAATGCAGTATTTCTTAAATTTAAGAAACATTCCCAGTTTAGTTTAGTCTGGTATCATGGGTATTTCCAAATAATATATTAAGTGTACCTAAAAGGAGCTTCTTCTACATACCTACTAGTAAAACATACATGTTTCACTCCAATACACTGCTTCTTTTGTAAAAGAAGCATTCTTTTGAGGGAAGGAGGGAAGAAACTAAAGAAAACTATGTTATATTCTAAATTCCTAGGAAACAGAGATTAGGTCTACATAGTCTAGTACCTTCTAATTATACTGATAGACTACTGCTTTTCTGCCTACAAATTTCTAATCATCATTGTAGAATGGAAGAATATTCAGTTTTTTTAAATGCAAATGTTAGTTTACATATTTATGATTGATTGCAGGTTGAAAAACTAGAGTTACTGTCTTTTTTAGCAAATCTAGAAAATTCCATTTTCCATCTCAAAAAGTCCTTAAAAGTTTGTTCTATCCAAACTCTTACGTGAAAATTGACTTCCGAAGATTATACATTCTTCCAGTTACTCATTGGTCCGCACTCAGTTTTATACAATTCCTCTATAACTATATGACAAATCTCTGCATTAATGGAACCAACAAGAGCAGTTAATTGACCTTTTCAGTGGGGAATGAGTTGCACTTAGCTTTTCACATATACAAGAGTAGTATTCAAATTGCATTTTTAGTAATGTAATGTAAACACTCAGTGAGACCAGTGATTCTTAAACTTTCACAGACATTAGAATCACCTGGAAGGCTTCGAATATAATGCTTAGCCACATCTCTAGAATTTCTGATTCATTAGGTCTAGGATAGGGCTCTACAGTTTGCACAGGTAACAAGTTCCCCAGTGATGCTGAGAATGAGGTGCCACTCTTTGAGAAACAGAGACTTAGAACCTCATACTTCTTAAAATTATCATTCCATGCTGTTAAGCACAGTTATTATTGTGAATGTCTTCGGGAAATAATAACAATTTTACAAATACAAAAACTGAAGCACCTAACTTAAGACTAAGACATAGCGCAATAACACAAAATTTGACATGTATCCCATTATACCAAGTAGCATACAATGCCCAAATTTTGTATCCTCACCAAAGCAAGCTTTTCCAAGCATCTAGATTTGAGTATGTGCCACTTTCGATAAAAGAAAACAGTATATGTAAGTAAATTATTATGTATTATATCAAAAAGGGGAAAAACAGTTTATTAACAAATTTCCATCTCTAAATCAAAAATATGAAATTAACTAAACAAAGGGATTCTCAATTGATATTAATACCAGGTCTGTAAAGGCCCTTATGCATATTATAAAAAAGAGAAGAAAATTCTCCATTAAAATAAGTGAAATATCAGGATTCTGCAGGAAATAACTATGATTTCCATAACAGTAACAATTTTAATTATAAATTTTTTTTCACAGATCTCTCATTTTTAGGATTAATTTACTACAAACCTAACACATCAGGGCAAGCAAGTATCATTATCAAACATGCTGAGAAGATGAAGACCCTGTGGAACAGTGAGGTTAAAATCTACCAAAAAACACAAGATTAGTTAATTGAACTAGCATCCACAGCTCCTGCCTGTCAGTGCTTTCATCACAAAACACAATCTCCCTCTACCATGCTGAGATAAAGAGATGAAATGTCTCCATAACACAGAAACTAGACACGATAAAAAAATCCAACTGACAACAGAACGTTATGTAAAAATGACAATTGTGTGGGAAAATTTCAGGCTGGAAAATACCTGAAGAATTCAGTATGTACAATTCATTAAGGTTCTTTATGTCAACCAATCCCATTAGACTACTTGTCTCTGTCTTTTGTGGGTGTGTGTGAGACAGTCTCACTCCTGAAGGTCAGTGGCATGATCGCGGCTCAATGCAGCCTTGACATCCTGGGCTCAAGAGATCTTCCCACCTCAGCGTTACAAGTAACTGGGATACAGAAGTGCACCACCAAGCCCAGCTAATTTTTTATTTCTTGTAGAGACAAGGTCTCACTATGTTGTCCTGGCTGCTTTCGAACTCCTGGATTCAAGCAGTCCTCCTGCTTCGGCCTCTCAAAATGCTCAGATTACAGGCATGAGCCATGGAGCCCAGACATTTTGTCTTCCTCTTAATCTCCCACTGCTAACAACTGAATGGCTTTTTGGCCTCTATGGACAAACAAGGAACAGAAATCACCTTCTCTAGTGTTACTATTTTTCTGTACACACTTTCATTTCATGTTTACACTTTCATGTACAGTTTTCTCTCTGGCTCTCCAATTTAAGAACACATCAAATGAAGACATCTTGAAGTCAACTCATTATCACCTTAGCATATTTTCATACTCCACAGATTTCACTTTTACCACCCCTGCTCATCCTTAAAACATCTTATCTTTCGTACTTTTTCTCTTATTCTACATGCTCTCCCCCTGGAATATTTTATTCACTTTCATGGCTTAAAATGTTATTCTGACAATATAATGACTCTAAAATCTAAATATCCAGCCATGAGCAAATAAACGAATTTGAGTTACTCATTAAAATTCATTGATCAAAAAGTCAAAAGGCTGTCAAAGAGCAAGATTTAAAAATAATCCATAAATATTACTAACTAAATATTTCTTCACAGACTTTAATGTAATAATATATGTGAATACATTTTCTAAACCACTATAACATGAAGGTGTACGTTTCCATTAACCAAAGCACAAACCCTCACGAAATATCCTAAGATTTAACTACAGAAATTTAAATGTCTGTATTTGAAAATTTTCTAAAAAAGGAAAATTGCTGAAAGTTGGTGATTTTAATGTTAGCCCAATGGTAGTCTCCCTAAAAAGAAAAAAAATCATGACTAACTAGACCTGTTCATGGCCAAATAAGCAAAGATTCTAGAGTCATGCAGGACTAGGTAATGATCAAAGAGAAACCCATTAAATCAGTAAATTTAAAAGAGACAGGAAAGCAGCAAAATACATAATAAATGATGCAATGAGTTTAGATTGTTTGAATCTCAGATATTTGTCACTGTGTTCTTCAAAATACTTGTCAAAGCAAACAGAAGCAGAGATAAAAGTATCGTATATAAAGTTCTATCATATTAGGTTTATTCATATAATCCAAAAAATCTTACACTTTAAATTGGGGTATCTGAGGAAAAGAGAGATTAAATTCCTGAACCAAAGAGGTCACAATATTAAATAGAGCCAGGATTTGTATATTCATTCAATAAGAATGCACTATTATTCTTTGTATTTATAATTATTGTATAAAGTCCCTAAATTAAAATTGTAAAAGAACCTAGATTTATATAGTTTTACCTATGAAAGTTATGATGAATATTGTAATTAAGAGTTTCATGTTCTAAAAATGTGAATTAGGAAAAAAGACAACAGTTAAATCACCATGTAAGATGGATAATGCCATGGGCAAATCAAATTCAACAAATACTTTATTTGGTGATTTCAAATGTGCTAAACTGTTATGCAAGCAAACCTATTTCGGATAGTCCTAGAATTAAGAAACAACATGTGCTATGATACTATGATACTGAAACTGGTAAATTACTTGACATACGCGAATTTTAAAATTATAGCAAAGCAGATGAAATTATAGAATTCTCATGAATGAAAAAGCAGACATACAAATCTATTAGATTTTATAAAACATTCATTTTTACTGCTTGTTCAAGCTTATTCTTTGCATATACACATGTACATATACTTGTTTTTCAAGAATAATGTTCTGGTCTAGAGAGATACCAAAACAACTGAAATTCGGAGAAATGCACAAGCTGAAGATGAATAAACACAATAGCTCTCTTTCGAAAACCTAATGAACTGGGAATGAACTGTTAAAGCATCTGCAAAAGGAAGACCAAGAGCAGAGCACTTGTAATTTTTAATTTAAAATAAAGTCAAGAAAGATCCATGATAAACAATGGGGTCAAATAAATGTTAGATCATCACATAATATAACTATCATCCTCTCTTCCCACAGCATTTTTAGGCTTAATGAGTGTAAAATATTTTAACATGTAAATAATTCTACATTTTATAAAATGGTGATTATTTTAAGCATGTATAATGATTCAAGACTTAGATTTTCTCTAACATTACCTTGTTTTGAAAATAACTAGAAGAATACTATTCCCTATGACAGCTGCAAATGCAAGACTTTGAAACCAGAAACTCAGATCCCTAAGCTCCATTTTGTCAGGCTCATTAGGTGTTTGCATGTAAACAGAAAAGAGAGAGCAGTCATTCCCAGATTCTTAATTTTGGGGTAGCTGTATAAAAACAGAATAATTTGAACAAAATATTTACATAATAATGGGCATTTCAAAAAAAATAGTAAGGAAATCTCATTAAAAATTGTATTAAATATATGTTGAAATTAAGAATGAAACATTACGATGCTGATTAGATTGGTCAACAAACCCAGTGTACACTGTTTAACAATTCTGAGAGACATAATATGGGAGGAAACAATCCTTTCTCTTCACATCAACCAGTTTCAATGATTAGATTGTAACCACCTAAATCCTAGTCTCTATTAATAAACTACTATTGATTGTAATCATTAAGTTATTTAAATTTTTAAAATACCCTCCATCTCAGAGATAATATATTTAAATGTAATGCTTAAATCATGTCAAATAAACTATTTTCAACTTTATAATAACTGAAAAATTACTAAGCCTTGTTCAAGTATTTTTAAATTATATTTCAAAATGTTTTAATTAATTAGAAATGGATAAATATTAATATAGTACTTAAAACTTCAGTGTTGCTTTTCAGACAGCAGCAGCAGTACAGTCATGGTTCCAAACTTTAAGATGATCCATCCAAGTTGGATTATTTAAACTTGCAATAAATAGATGTATTTTCTTGGAAAAATATCTATTGTTACAGTAAAACTTGAGTTTCCTTTCTAACCAGATTGTATGATTACTCGTTTATATTGTTCTTTCCGCAGGAATTTACACACCCCCTGTTTGCATCCTGTTATTCACTTTGAGCTTCCCTTCGCTTCGCTATACTGTTTCCCTAATAGTGGGAGAGTGGGTCCAACTGCACACAAAAATCCTAATCATTGTTAGCCTGTTTCAAGTCTCTTCGTTTGCATCTACCATTTTTTCAGTTAATAAGGGTTACCCTTATAATTTCATTCTCTGTGTGCTCTGAAATGTTGCATTGCCTTTCCAGACCACTGGTAGTCTGGAGGAAATTTGGGCATTAAAAAAAAACCTGATTATTTTCATTTTCCATCTAACTGTATGTTTCTGTATCAAACAATCTAAGAAACTGCTTAGGCTGAATGTACACCACTAAAATCCAAGCAAAAATATTTACAGACTTCTTTAAATTTTATATGTTTGCATTTGTCATTCTGAAGGCAAAGAAAAAAAAATTAACTTGTTTAGGGCATAATCAAGGCTAGGCTAAATCACTGCCTCAGACTCCGTAACATGCTTGTTAAAATACTGATTCTTGGGTTTTACATAGAACTTACTTGTTATCAGCAGGGGCATGCCTTCGAATTTGCATTTTACAAAACTTTCTAGGTAATTCTTATGCGCAATGCAGTTTGAAAAGAAACTAACATTAAAGATAACGTAGTTGATGAAGGAATCATGCAAATAGGTAATAAGATCCTACTGTCAAATACACTCAACCAGAATAAAAAATAGACAAACTCATTAATGAAGAACTGAGAAAAAGTTTTTAACAATTTCATGATGAACCCTGTGTTAAACTATGGCATTCTTTATAAGATAGACTCTGAGATCTCCTTTACTGGAGGCATTGACTAATAGGACACATAGCCAATCATGTATGTGTTTGTGTGTATATATACATGAACACACATACATAATATAGACATTAAATATAGAAATATATCTGTTTATGTGTGTTCATACACACATTTGTATGTATCTGCCTAGATACACACATACTACTTCTAAACAGAAGAAAAACCTACACATTTTTTTTCTTTTTAACATATATAATTTGATTCCCCATTATAAAGGAACAAGAAATGGAAAGGTAAAATGACTCAAGTCAATAAACCTTTATCAGAGTCAGGGAATAATGCCTCCTTGGCTTCTAGACTCCAGAGTCTCTAAGGGTGGCAACCACGTCTTATACATCATAGAACGCCACCACATGGTCAAGCACTAAGCACAGCATGTGAGTAAATGCTAGGGATTAGGACAGCTTTCCGTGAAGCTGGGAGGAGGCCTGAAGTTACAGTCTACAGCAGTGGCTCCTAAACTTCAACATGCATCTAGCCCTACCACCAAGGGTCCTATCACCTTAGATTACATAGGTCTACGGTTGGACCCAATAATTAGCATTTCTAGCAAGTTCCCAAGTGATGCTGTTGCTGCCTGTCTGGGTACTACACTTTTAAGAACCACAGATCTAGGAAAAAATCCTTAGTGCTTTGCTATGCAACGGTTGCCAGAGAAAAATATAGGTATTATTTGGTCAGGAAAAACAACATAAGGAATCTAGAAACCTGAGTTCTAGTTCCAACTATATCAGCTAAATGACTACAGCTAATAAACACATACTTACAGACACATCACTGAATACTTCATAACTCTTCTCCCAAGATGAAGGGTTTGGTATAGAGGCAACTGAAAATTCAAACGCTTTTTATATAGGTCAGAGAAAATTTGTGTACTATGAAACTTTGAAATACATAATCTTTCCTGAAATCACTATCCTCAAATCTGTATATTGCCCAGACCACAACTGTTAAACTAAATAGCTTTTGTCCAAAAGAAAGAACACACAGACAGGCAGGCAAGCAAGCAAGCAAGCAAGCAAATAAATAAAAAGATGCTCAGACTAAACACATCACATTATGTAAACATAAATCTAAAGGGAAATTAACTGTTGCAGTATTCTAAACACAAATTACCAATTCGAATATCAATAAACATGTTGTCTAGGCACTTCCTAGTGACCCAGAATAGCAGGATCAGCATAATCTCGAAGCTTGTTAGACAAGCAAAATCTAGGGACACACCTAAAGCTACTGAACAAGAATCTGCATCTTAAGATTCCTATGTGATTTGTAAGCATATTAATGTATGAGAAGCACTAACTGACATAGCCCACTGAGATTTTACCATTAACTTGCTATGGTTAGTAAAATTATACAACATTTTAAAAAGACCATTTCCTTAAAAAAAATCTATTTCTGCCTTCTAGACAGATAAAAGAGAAATCATAAATAAATTTTACATGAGAAAACACACTGAAACATCATTTGCAAACAAAAACTTCCATTGCAATTTAAAGCTAACAAATATCATCCAGCCACCTAGCTCAAAAATCCTAACCTTTACTGCTGAGGAAACTGAGCTATAGGGATGCTACCTGGTTTGGTTAATGACAGTTTTCAGTGACACAACAGATAATGAATGAAATTCTATTGACTCTTTCAAATATTCTTTCTAGTGAAAAACATGTTTTAATTATATATCTTGCAGTCAGTCTACAATTAATGTAAAAGATTAGAAATAGGCCAGGTACAGTGGCTTACACCTGTAATCCCAGCACTTTGGGAGGCTGAGATGGACAGATCACCTGAGGTCAGGAGTTTAAGAGCAGCCTGGCCAACAGAGTGAACCCCCGTCTCTAATAAAAATACAAAAAATTAGCCGGGCGTGGTGGTGGGTGCCTGTAATCCCAGCTACTCGGGAGGCTGAGGCAGGAGAATCGCTTGAACCCGGGAGTTGGAGGTTGCAGTGAGCCAAGATCGTGCCATTGCACTCCAGCCTGGGCAACAAGAGTGAAAGTCCACCTCAGAAAAAAAAAAAAAAAAAAAGATTAGAAATATACATAACTTTGGAGGGATAAATAAAATGAGATATCTATGAAAACACAGAAAATCTAGCAAGATGGTGTTTTATCCTTTTTTTATTTCTATTTTTAAAAGACAGACTTTTAAATATTGAAGTAGAAGGGAAACTGGAATTGGACATAATCAATTTGAGCGTAACTTCTAAATACATGATTTTCAAAGAATGATACCATGCATCATTTCAGTGGCTGCATCTGTTGGGTGAATAGAACTGGAAAATTGATTTTAAGACTCATAAATCTGGCAGCCGGGCACGGTGGCTCACGTCTGTAATTCCAGCACTTTGGGAGGCCAGGGCGGGCAGATCACGAAGTCAGGAGATCGAGACCATCCTGGCTAACATGGTGAAACCCCATCTCTACTAAAAATACAAAAAATTAGCTGGGCGTGGTGGTGGGTACCTGTAGTTCCAGCTACTTGGGAGGCTGAGGCAGGAGAATGTGTGTGAACCTGGGAGGCAGAGCTTGCAGCGAGCTGAGATCACACCACTGCACTCCAGCCTGGGCAACAGAGTGAGACTCTCTCTCAAAATAAATAAATAAATAAATAAATAAATGAATAAAAACTTCTAAATCTGGCTTTGCCACTGAAGTTTTACTATACAGCAATAAATTTTCCAAATATAGCTAATTTTTATAGTTATTAACACAGAAACAGCTATATTTAATACAAGTATGTTTTATAAGTTATCATAGACAAATTAAACCTTCTGTCTTACCATCAAAGAAGCTCTTGGCTCTCAGGTAACTGACACTGAGCCTAAGAACTGAAAGTTTGTCCAACTTATTAATTACATCTTGTGGGAAAGGCAGCAGGCTAGCCAAACGGTCCAACTCTGTATTAAGTCGGTCTCTATGCCGCTTGGAAGGATTTGACTTGATTCCTTCAGCCGGTATTGGCTTTACTCTGAAAAACAAACAAAATATCATAAAAATATAAAGCAAAAATTTGTATTGCATCATAACATTTCAAATATTTCTCTAACACAACAAACTTTTAAAGTCTACTTAAAGTTTCATAAGTCTTTCTAAAATCTTCCTTTTGCATCTTAAGAAAAACAAGGGAATGGGTTAAATTCTTCCTAATATTTCATTAAAAAGCTTATGAACTCATCATAGGAAAATGTTTGCTTATACTTCATGCATTTGTAGTATAGTGATTCCCAATTAACAGATCTACTGGGATTTGTTTCCCCCTCTCAAATGCATTAGCCATTGTTTGGTAAAAAAAAAAGAGATATTTGTGATGAATTATATGAAAACCATACTCCTTTTGCTATCTTCCACAGGAAGCATCTCAGCATCATTGATGTTGTCAATAAACAGGGACAACCCTAAATAAAGTATTTATCTTCATATCACCAGCTTCTTGTATTTATTTACTTTCAACTCATTAGAGATAATGTCCCAAAGCCCCTCTGGCACCTGCAGATGGTCCTCTAGCCATCTAATATGGTCCTCAAATATTAAAAGAAGAATAAATTTGACTTTTGCTATTTACATTTCTTGTTGGCAAATATTAGAGGTTAATGGTGATTACTGGCAATTTTTGCTTTTACATGTAGACAATAATTCTACTTAATTATTAGCTTTCATAGCTTGTGTCTCAATTAGAAAATTCAATGAAACCCTAAACAATTTAGCATGATATTCACTTCAGAAGAAAGACACTCATGGGTCAAAGAGGAACATGAGTTCAGAAATGAGAAGTGGAACAACTTCACACAAAGACCCTAGCCAGGATTTCACAGCAGACATTAATCACTTAAAGTGAATTTAAGGATCATCAGATACCCATGCTGAATTGGAAAACCAAATTAATTTATACCTTATACCTCTATACCTTCCTGTTAGCCAGAAAAGTCATTATCCAGCATTTTCTTATGACAAAGACATTTTTGACAATTCAAATGGAATTATATCAGCTTTTAGAAAGGAGAAATTGGCCTGGGCATAGTGCTATTAATATGACCCAATCGAAACATTTCTAGATAATTTCTTTTCAATGATGTATGTGGAGAAGTAATACTTTAGGCAGAAAAAAGATGAAAAGTAAATATTTCTACAAAAAAGGTAATACATCGGTAAAATGATGTGTGTATGTGTGTATGTGTGTGTATGTATGTATTGACAGATACCATCTCCAGATTGTTTGTACAACTGTGTATATAATAGAAATTGGTGATGGTTCCCCTAGCTATCTTCCCCTAATGATATTGCATTTATAAACAAATTTCAAGTCACGCCTAATTACTGCATTTCTCCACTCAACCAACTGAATTTCAAACTTTGCCTATAATGCTTGTGTACCTCATTGTGTAATTCTCTACTGGTTAATTAATAACTGCTAACAAGTATTTATTTATATCCATCACATCCTGGACAGCCCAGGTAAACACTTTTCTCCTAAATATTCAAAAAGTGCTATGGGAGCTAAGCAGAAGCAGGAACTGCTTGAAAAAAGATTTTACAGAAAAGGTGGTATCTGAGATGGATCTTGAGTGAGGGCAGGATTTCAGGAGGAGGCATAACTAAGCATTGGTGAACTGTGAGAATTCCCCCATCTGAAGGGAGAAACACAGGGAGAAAGAGAGAAATGAAGAAAGGTGGTTGGGGCCACATTCTTTCAACAAATATTGAACACCTATCAAGTGCCCAGTACAGAACACTTACAGGTGAACAAAATATACAAAAGCTCCTGTTGTTATGGAGCTTACATCCTAGGTGGAGGATGGAGAAATAAACAAATAAACATATAACTTTTAGGGTGGGTGAGTGCTAAGAAGAAAAATAAAGCAAAGTAAGAAACTAAGGGGTGACAGAGGTGATGCTGGTTTGGACAGCCTAGGAATGTCTCTCTGATGAGATGTTTCAGCACAGACATGAGTAAAACAAAGTGAGCCATGTGGGTGTCTGATGCAAAAATGTTCAAGATAGAGGAGATAGCAAAGTAACAGTAGAAAATCGGACTTAGGCATCTGTTCTTAAGTGTTGAGCTGGGATTTACAAGATTAGCCTGTGTTTTACCAAGCTGACTCTGGTGATAGAGAATACAGAAAGCAGGGCAGGGTTCGCTGAAGTTAGGATTCTGGGATGCCAGGAACTTCTTTCTAAAACATAAATCTGACTATGTCACTCCTCTGATTAAAATCCTTCAGTAGCTCTGAACTGTCCATGTTCCTTAGCTTGGCACGCAAAATCCTTCATGATCTTTCTAGCTTCATCTACCCCTCTGGCTTCATTTATTCTAGTCAAAGCCATTTTTGTCTATTCTACCCCAGAGCTAAGAAATTACTTACAGTTACAACATGTGGTTTGTTGCTTTCATACAACCTCCTTGTTATGTTCCATCCGGTTCAAGTCCCCGCTCAAGTACATCACTTTCATGAAGTCCTCCCTGACCAACCTCACAATGGATTAGCAACTCTGCCCCATTTGACTTCTTATACAAATGCCTTATACAATGCTTCCATTAAGGAATATTCCATAAAAACAACTTCACATAAATAGAAAATGTGTATATAATCCAGTCCTGCACTCTTGGTAGCTTTCCAGTAATGATTATGAAACACTGGAGAGAAGAAAGTAACACAAACACTGAAACAAGGCAAGATGCTACGATATAGGGAAAACCAATAGTAACATAAAGGTATCCCTTCATGTGGTACTGCTGCCTATCTTGTGCTGGCTCTTTACAATATTCAACCTCACACTAGCTTCTGAGGCTTGCTTTTCATAATGCAAAATTGTCTACATTTCTAATGTATTACTACGTGTCTTATAAAGTATTTAATATGAGAGCAAATTTCCATTGTCAAGTAACCTAATTGCTTATGCTTGTTTGCCTAACACCCTTATTTCTACATAAGCTTGAATCATTTTTGTATCCTTAATGCCTAGCATAGTGCTTGACACAGAGTGGATTCTCAATTAATGTTTGCTGACCAAAAGTGCCAAGAAAAGAAATGATTACAACCTGACCAAAGGCAGTGACAGTGAGGTTAGGAAAGGACTGGCTTGGAGAGAGATTTAAGCCAGACTCAAATGTTCACTGAACTAAACTAACTCGGTATAGGAAGTAAGGAAGAGGAAACCATTGAGTGAGGAGAGGTTGCAAATGGTTCTGCGATTTGTAGCTTGGAAAAACAACTACATTTCCTAATGAGAGCTGTACCAGAAAAGGAAAAAGTGGCTTGAGGATAGACCTCAGTAATACCAACACTTAGGTATAGGGCTATTGAAGAGGTGTAGACACAGAGGAGAAATGATAGACAGGAAAAGAACCAGGGTAGAATATTTTGGATGTCATAGAAGAAAGTCAAATACACAGAGGAATTAAGGTCAGGGCTGAGAAGTACCCACTGAACTTAACAATTCAAATGTACTGGATTTGAAGCTTTTAAAATGCCAGATTGTTAAAGCTAACAAAGGTAATGCATTTGACCCACTTTTTCACTGATTTTGTGAGAAATGTACAGATTTTGTGAAAATATTTAATATCTATCCATACATCTTGAAGACATACAGAACAATTAAAAATAGAAAGTAATCTTACATTAACTACACTTGACTTGGATTATGCTAATATTTTTACTTTTGTATTGTCTTCGAATCAATACCAAAGGACACTGCTAACCATTATTTAAGGAAAAGGCTGTTTGAAATATAAATAAACATCCCTGTAAGATTGGATTTGGGAGCTCTGGAGTTCAAATATCTCCTGAAATAGACCGTATGATGTTGGTCAGGCAAAGGAGCAACTTATTATTTTTTGAAACCTTTACCTCAAAAATCTTGTCCCAATCTGTAACCAAAATTGTTATGAAATCAAGACTCTAGCTGACTGCATGCCACGCTTCTGTTTAGAAGCCCTGCAAGCCTTAACTGCTGGCGGTAACAGGCCCAACAGTATGCCCAATGCCCGTTTGAATGCTATCTTGAAAGTCTTTTAAGATCTCCATCAAAAATGTCTATAAAGTTCATCATTTGTAGCCAGTGTTTGAAGTAAAGCTGAAAAAATTAAACAAGTTTAATCATAAATATAACTGTTTTATATAATATTTGTTATAAAACCTCAAAATGACATGCAAAGATATGGTTTCAGTAATCCTATGAGATTAAAATGACATTTTTTAACAAGAGATTACCTCTTACAGTACTGAGTTTGCTCTATCGGATTTTTCCTCAGGGTGATTTAATCTACTCTTACTGCTTTGGTCTACTTACCCATAACTTGTTTATCTTTATTTCCAGTACCTGTACCTGACTGCCCTTCCATTCACATTCCCCAGGAGTTGGGCACCCACTTCTCAGCACTAACTATGGTGTTACTCTCCATCCAACAGCTAGGAAATCTGAAGTATTCCTCAATAAAATCCCCCTACCATACTACCTACACCCAATAAAGCCCAACTCTTAACCCCATTCATTCTTCATTTCCTTCCCCCAGCTTCAGTGCATCCGTATTTATCTCTGAATATAAATTTCAAATATTTACAATCATAAACTACATACTTAATGTAATGGAGGGGACACATAGCACAAATAGATCCCAACTTCACTATTAGGCTGAACACAGCTGGATATTTTATTTCCCTATATGAGTCAAAAACATCTACAAAAACTTCTGAGAATTCTGGCTGGAAGCCACTTTTAATGAGTCAGAAGTCGTCTGCCACCCTCCTGCTGCTGCCCTATAATTTTGATGAGTTCTTTCCTTTCCCTTTTGTTTGCTATACCTGAGGAGAGATGATGAAATATAAACAGCATAGTTTCTAGCACAAGACATTAGCAGGGAAAATCAGGAAAATGAAATATGGCCTAGAAACCACTATAAGTTCCATAATCCTGAAAAACTCATTGTTTCCCTTTCCCCCTTCTTCTATGCAAATACATGTTTTTATTTCCCCTTAAACCCACATAAAATGTATCTACCTTACCAGAATCACTAAAACATTCCAAAAAAATTTTAAGTGGTAGTTAATTGTTAAATTAGCACATCTCAAATATGTACTATGTGCGTGGTACTATACTGGGAAGCTCTCGTAGCTTCAAAGCCAAATGATAGTCTTATCTTTAAAGACATTCTTTTTCCTACTAGGAGGAAATATATTTTATAACATGGCAAAATCAAGCATAATATATTGCTCAGTAACACAGGTGCTGTAAAAGAGTTCATGGAGATGTGGCATCTAAATCAGGTCTTAAATACAGGCAAGACACTTCTGTTTCCGTGACGGTAGAATACCTAGCTTTCTGCAATTACCCTTCTCTTCCAGAAAATCACACCAAAACAAGAAAAGCAGGAGCCAGAAACACAAACTCTGTCTCCAATGAACCTAAGAGACAGCTAAACCCAGACGCAAATAAACAGGAAGATGGTAGAAAAGAAATCAATAATAGCATAGAACAGGAAGGAAAATGTAATCACAGTATATTACTTAGCTCAACAGTAAACACCATACAGTCAAAAATAATACAACGCTAATGTGTATGTAATCTAAAATTGTGATAAAACATATTGGGAGGATGGGGGAAGGTGAAAAAGGTTAAGGAGAGACAAGAGAGGGCTAAAATCCCTAACTACCACAGTAAGACATCAAAAGATAAGGTCTAACATGCTATACTTAAGATGTGCCACATATATAATTGACTTTTGAAGTCTGCCAGTGTTATTTAATAGGAATACATTTTAAAACAATATTTCAATAGAAAGAAGTAAGAAGAACAAACTAAAAGATGACTGAAAAATGTAAGACAAAACAAACGAATATGTAAAGGACAACCTAAGTAGAAAATCTGCTAATGTAGGTGCTTCTCCTATACACAACCACGCTCCCAACATATAACTTTAATTACCAACCACACTTTTGCCTATGAAAGTGACAATAATACTTTTTAAGCAAAAATGCAAGGATATAGTCACATCCCCAGATTGATGATGGGAATGTAATTAGCAAATTTTTCTTAATCTGACACTATCTCTTGGAGTGTACAATTTGGTTCAACCTTAAAACAACACATACTTTACTATACTAAAATTCCGTTACAGGAATTTTGTCCTTAAAAAATGAATTTGCATAAAAATTTACATGTCCCAAGGGTATTCTCTGAAATATTAAAGTATTAAATGGTTGGGCATAAAATTTCCTCCCAAAACAAAAACAGTTAAATAAATTACAGAATATTAGCACAACAGAGTATTATGCCGTCTTTAAAAACAAACAACGTTTCAAAGGGGAAGGGTGGCAGGTAGCAAATCTGTAAGACAGGAGAAAAGACTCTAAGATGAAAGGACGTAAAACACAAGTATGGAGATAAGCAAGTACAAATTATGTATGGGAAATGACAAATAATTTATTTCAGCTGTAACACTATCCGAGCAGAAACAGTGAAAATCCCTAGGATATGGCTGTACTGCATGCATCACTGCATCTGTTCACCTGGATAGTACGAACGCAAGTCAGTAAGAACACAAGCTTTGAAGCCAAAAGACCTGGGATCCAATATCCAAACTCTTTTTCATTACCTGAGCAACTCTGAATTTGAATCTCAGTTCCCTATGTATAAACTTAAATCCTACTACCTTTCTTTGGTACTATTAGAAAAATGAAGAAAATGATGTAAAGAACTGGGCACGCTTTTATCAGAATAAGTGCTAATAAACAGTCATTTTTTGTTATGTTAAGCCACTAGCAAAATATCAATTTTAAAAGAAGCGTGGAAGTAGAAAGGTACTGTTGTAAAAGATTTGTATGGTATTTACTTCTAAGTAACTGTCTTAATTAAATACATGAGTAAGCACGTACAATGTAAATTTATTCACCAGTGAAGTAGCACATTTCAGCTGTAGCCGTAATTGAGAACATAATCATATACTGCCTCTTACTGTTTCACGGGAGAATTGATTGTTCTGTGATAATGTAAGCTAAAAGAATAGAATTTATGTTTCTGTTTCATTTATATCTTTAGCAGTCTTCACAGTTTATATATATTTTTTGTTCCGTTTTAGTTGTGAGAGTAGCAGTACAGGTGCTGACTGTCCTGCTTTATTGGTTGAGAAACTTGCCCAGATCTATAACAGTGAAGAAACTAGACCTCATTTTTCAGTTTAGATCCAGTGCTTTCAATTTATACCTGCTTCCTCTTTTTGCCATTTAGTGTCATCTATAACTAAACACTTTCACTTACTTCATTTCATAGTCCCAACAAGCAAGTGTCCATAACTACTATGTATATGCTACCTAAATCAAGCTATTTGAAAGAAAAATGATGGAGAAATAATTGTGTAAATGAAAAGACCCATTCTTTTATTTTAGATGCTATTTTAAAAACAGCACCATAAATTTATATAAAACATTTAATGAATATTATGTAAGTAATACAATTCAGTATTACATGTATGAAATTCATGACATTTAAAAAGAATGAATAGCAAGACAGAAAATGCTTTTATATATTATTATTAATACGTTAACAGAAGTAAAAGTTTTTATCAGTATGCATTTTAAAGAAGGATCAGCTAAGGCTCAGAAGTGACTTTCAGTTCTGACACTTCATGATGGCTTAATCACCACTACAGCTGGTATCATTTTAAAGTGCAGATCCCCTTTTCTCAACACCTATTATTTGCCAACATACAGTGCTAACTTTCTATGTATAGGTAAGCTGAAATCCATTACAATTTATTCTTTATGATTAAAACCTTAAAAACACAAAAATATATCCAAAATTATCACTAGGGAAAAACATTCTATTTAATTCTATAATGGCCTTTTTGACTATCTTCATGAGACAAAATAAACAAACACTTTCGTTTCCAAAGAGAATAAAATAAACACAGTATTTGTTCTCTTTTTCTGAATAGGGTTACTAAGTATGAGGCAACAGTCTAAGGAAAGTTAAAGTAGATTCTATAATGAAGGTTATCTTTGATATTTTCTTCTTTAAAGTAGGAACATGAATTAGATGTAAAGTTGCTTCAGAGCCTTTAATTTCCCAACTTTCATTACTCCCAAAAGAAAGGAAACATTTATTGAGAGTCTACTATGTTCAAGATACTTCAGTGGGATTAAATTGAACACAATTAAAATGTATTTCCTACTAATAAAGATAATTTTCAACGTGAGAGCCGCCACTAGGGGGGGTTGATTTTTCTTAATAAATTCATCTCAAGACTGAAAGAGCTTCAGGTTACAATTGTCAACTACTTTAGTCCAAAATTTTATGGAATATATATATATATATGTAATATAAAATATATATATACCATAAAATTTATATTTAAATAGTTGTCTTTTTAAACAGTCCTGTAATTATGCTACAGCATATTTTATCTGTAAATAACATAAAATGGCTCTCATTTAAGAGGTCAAAGTTAAGTAGGTCTGGATAGCATTTTCAGCTCAAAACAAGATCTATTTTCCCCAATGTTGGCAGGTTTTAGGGCTCATTAGGTCACAGACTAGTAGTTTAATTTTAAAACTCAAATTTAATATCAAGTTTAATGACTTCATTTCTAAAATAAACTTTGATTTACTGCATTATAAAGTTAACAATTTTTCATTCAGGTAAAAATAATTTATATAAACACTTTCACTTGATAAAGAAAATACCAGCACTAGCCTTTTCTTACAGAGGAAGCTGGTGATATTTAAGGCATTTGTATGATTAGAAGCAATATATGGTGCTCAGTAGAGATCTGATAAACATCTACGCTAACAAAATAAAATGTGGGTGAATGGGAAAAATACTTTTGTTATATTGTAAGAAATTAATACAAGCATATTAAAGACTAAGAAAGTATATTAGGATAATCTAATAAAAAGTACATTTTACGCAAAGTAACTAAAATCCATAAATGTTAAACTGTATAATGAATACAAAATTATGGCATTTGTTTTTGTTTACAAAGCCACCCAGGTCCTTTTATAACACCCTAACTGAAACCCAGTATCTTAAAAACACATCAGGGAAAGCTTCCTGTTTTCTCACTATACACATAAAACCTATGACGTCCCTATTATATATGATGCTAAGTATATTATTGCATTAATAAACACATAGAACAGACATTTGTGATGCCTCCCAACTTTAACCATGAAGGACAATGTCAAATAAGACAAACATACTTTAATGTAAGAAATCATTCTACGAAATTAAAAGTATTATAAACCGATGTCTCAAACTGCCAAGGTAGAAAACTGCTGGTTTGACAACATTCCCTTAAAACACACTCTACCATAAAACTTCCATATTTTAATCAGTCTATTTACAGATTATTATCCTCTGTTAATGCCAATTCACAAGTCTAGTTCTGAAGAACTATGATAACTGAAATTCTGAAAGGAAACTAAAATTTTAGAATGAAACTTTAAACCAATAACTGGTTTTAAATGTAAATCTTAAAGTGTTATTTTTCTGGTTCCCATTAGTGACAGTTGGAGTCTAAGCAAAATGCACACTTCTGATTTGGTCTGAGAGGACGTTTAAGAGTTCTTAAAATTGTTTACGAAAACTTGAAAAACATGCAGCTAAAGTAACTCAGAGATAAAACTAGAAATAAAAAAAATTGAAACAAACACATGAATACAACCACCACACAACAGGAAAAGTTTCCAGCACGGATACTTTTTTCTGACACACAAGAAAATAAAGTATTTGCCATCTCACACAAATATTCCACCAAAATCAACTGACAACGACAAAAGCAAGTTTGTACTCACTCAATTAGAACAAAACTTTGAAGGGGAAAATAATTAGAGGTAAATGTTAAGAATGAAAACCTCTCTCAAATGCAGTTCTAAATCTTTTATGTTACAGACTCTAAAGCCACCCCAAAAGTGATAAGCAAGCTTCCGAAAAAGATGTCTGAAGAATACAAATCCTCCACCGTATCCTGTCCGTTGCATCCACTCCCACCTGCTACCACGTCTATCCACTTTACCGATATGGTCACGATGAGCGCTACAAAACTGCTGCCAAATAAGTAAATAAGAGCGCAACAGAAAGCCAGTAGGTGGGGACCAAAAAGTACCTTTAGAGGCACTCAGCCCCTTCGTAAAAGTCAGCACGTGTTTAGCTCTTTAAAACATCTCGCCCTACCAAACTCTACCAAGAATGAGAATTAAGACTGTCCTCTAACCTACCCCATGCGGATATTAAAAGTGGAAGGAGATTTCAAGACAGGTTTATACTAACTAATCCATTAGCCCAAGGCAGATCAGAGCTGTCAACAAATCAGGACCAAATCAGAGAGAACAAAGTTACAAATGTGAGAGGGTGTGTATGTACCGGTGCGGGGGAAGAGGATGGGTGGAAGGACAATTTTTAAAATGCAATCATTGAAAACGCGAGAATTCAAGTCCTCGGTCTCCCGACCGGCCTCCAAACCTCGATTCCACCGGCAGTGCCGGGAATGAACCTAATCCCCAGGATCGCAGGGATTTGGGGGCGGGGTGGGGCTGCCTCCCGCACCCGCGTGCCTGTGCGCCCAGCCCCCGCGATGAGGACGCGCTTGGGACACTCACGTTTTCTGCACCGGCTTCCGCCGCTTGCGACTGGCGTAGGTGATGTTGGCGCTGCTGCTGTTCATGGTGCCCAGCCGACGGCGGCGGCTACTCCCCGGGCACTGGCGGCCGGGTCCCCGGGACCTGGTGTCTGCCGGGACGACGGCGGCGGCAGGCGCCGGGTTCCGCGAAGCCGCGCCCGCTCCACCTGCGTCCTCTCCAGACAGTGGCGTGGGCGCTGCGCCTCCGCGCCTCGGCTACCGCAGGCTCCCGCAGCCCGCGCCAGTCCAGGTGAGTTGCCCGGGCTTGGCGCCGTAAGGGGGGGGCAAGGGGCGGAGACCCGCGAGCGAGGCGGCGCAGGTGCCGTCTACACCGGCGGAGGCGGCGCGGCAATGCCCGCAGGTGAGGCGGCCCGGGCAGAGGAGGAGCCTGGGCCGTCTATTTAGAATCCTGGCCTGGGTCGCTCACGGTGCCGCCGCGCTCCGTGACCGTAGCCGCGGCCCCTTGGGTGAGGGAGGCGCCGCCGCGTTGCTCCCGGGACTTCCCAAATCCTGGGTGCTTCCCGCCTGCGGAGCTCGGGGGCCAGCCACCAGTCCCGGCTGCTCCTAGCTTCCGTTCGGCTACACGGCTGCCCCTGGTCTGAGCTGGCGGTCCGGGGCACGCTCTCGGAACAGAGCGTCGAGGGGACTCCCCAGCCGCTGCCTCCCGCCGCCGCGCGCACCGGCTGAATAGCACAAGTACCCCCGACCCCTCACCGGCCCCGCCCCGCCCAGATCCAGCGTAGCCCCGCCCCGTCCTGCTTGCCCCCGCCCATCTGGATTCCATTCCATCTTCCTTGAGGGCCCCACCCTCATCCCGGCACGTGATGACGTAGGACGTAACGACGCCCCCCCGCCGGTAGCCATCTTCGTGCATAGGCAAACTCATTGTAGCTAGACTATACAAAGTATATCAAGATATGCCAAATATAGAGCTTAACTTCGCCTGTTTGAGAGACGGTGGTTCAGCTGACTTGTGGCTAAGAATTACAATTAACTGGTAGACAACCAATGGGACTATATATTTTCCTAGTTGGGGAGGCTTCAGAAGGCCATATTTGAGTTGAGACTTGAAGGCTAGGGGTTTTCTTGACCTTTTTTGGGGTGGGGGGAAGTCTTTACAATAGACAGGAAAATAGATAATAAGGGGACTATTATGTGTTGTGTCATGGAGGACAATGTGGAAAAATATTGGGAATAGTTAACAGTATTGAATGCTGTTGAGAAATTCAAATTAGATGAGAACTGAAAATGTCATTCTTGTCTTCTCAGTGTGTAGTCATTGATAATTTTCGTGAATGCTGTGTTGGTGGGGTAATGGGCCTGCAAATAACATTGAAGTAGGTACAGGATTGCTGGAGATGATGAAATGGCATCCTCAAGCAGACAATTCTTCCAAGTTTAACTGTGGATGAGAGACACATCAGATGGTATGTAGGGGGAGTGAAGGGTTAAATGAGGGTTTTCTAGTTTTGTTTTGGTTTAGTTCTTTAATGGGTGATACTGAGTAGCTTAGAGGGGTGGAGATAAACTATGTAGGGAACCTGAGGGAACAGTTAAGGAATGATAGATATTAAGATAGCGAAAGCAGGAGGGAATGAGTACCAAAGCATAAATGGGAGATTAGGACTAATAGTTTAGATACTAACAGAAACAGCACTTCCAGTACTTTGCTGTTCAGAGTACTCCACAGCTTCTTATGAGAGTTATAAGAAATGCAGACTCTTTGGGTGTCCGTATTAAATCAGACCCCGAAGTTCACAAGAACTCCCAGGTGATTCAAATGTACATAAAGTTGGAGGAGCAGTTCTCTACCATAGCTGGAGGAAAGAAGGATGGTGGGTGAAATGTAGTAGGCTACTAAAGTTTGGATCAGAAAGATGAAGGAGATGGAACAAAGGGTATTCTAGCATGAGCTACAAAAGAACAACTGTGTTTTGTGGTTGATGATCTTTGTTTAATTTTAGAAGAGCATAAAGTAAAAGTGATCTGGGAAGTGACAACAGGGAAGTAGGTGGACATCCACTCTATATCCTGGATGTGTGATAAGAGAAAATAATTAGGCAGTATTTGGGAGAGCTTATAGGAAAGTGATAGCCTCAGTAAGCCAGCTTTCAGTTTAAGGAAAAAGATGGAGCAAATTCCCAAAGAAGACAGTGTACACTGGGAAAGTTTGATGTTTATGAATTAGCAATTGCAGAGGCAAAATCAACCATCTCTATTTTCCCTTCTCTTTCATTTCTTCATTTATCTGTGCTTACTCAAAACGTGTAAATGTAAAAGAGTAATTTCTTCCTAGCTAGGAACTTGAAGGGTGAAAATTTTATATCAAAACATAATATATTGATTCTGTAGCTTATAACTCCTCTTCATAAAAGAGATGTACTAAATGCAATGAACCAATCTTAATTTAGAGATTTAAAAATATCCTACCCTTTTTAAAGTTGTTGGCTATTTGGTACAGTCATTTTCCACCTTATTTTGACTTTCATACCCTTATTTTTTATGTTTAACTTTAGGGTTATTTTCATTATCCAGAAGTCATATGCTGTATTATGTTACACAGTCTTAGTTAAGTAACAGATATTTGCATAATTAAGATTAAAATTGAATATCAATAAAATTCCCAGAATTCATTTTGATAGTAACTGAACTTACCTTAACAGTTTTGCTAGTATGTGAATAAAACTTGTATAGTGTAATGCCATTTAAAAAAAATGAGCTGCCATTATCTAGAAACTTCCTGTACTGGCACTGTGGAACATGGTTCTCAAAGTATGGTTTGTGGCCATCTGCTAAGATTTAAAAATTTTTTTGTGAGCAGTTTTTTTTTTTTTTTTTTGTAGTTACATGATTTTTTTTCTCATAACAATTAATTTGGCTATAAGAGTCAGTGAACATTTGATTACCTTATCCAAAGAACATCCTTTTAATCAATTGGGTTGATCTTACTTTCTGAGGTTTCAGATGCAGCTGTATGTGTATGGGTTTCTTTCTCCTGAGAAATAGTATGAGAAAAATGTTTTAGGAATGCTATTATAAATATCAGCTGTTCTTGAATAAAGGAAAATAATCAAAATGAATGCTCAACCTATTCTATCACAGTTCATTTCACTAAGCAAGATTTTAGCCCCATATAATATACCAGACACTGTGGGTTATGGTAGCGATATCAGACATGTTCTTTCCTCTTAGAGCTTCCATTCTAACGAGAGAGACAAGAATTAATCAGATAGTTACACAAATGAATGTATAATTACAACTGGAACAAGTACTGTGAAATGAATACTCTGAGATTGTATAATAGGTGGATTTGACTTGGTAAGGGGAGGTTACTATGAGGGAGCTTGAACTGAGTTTTGAGGCATGGGTAGGCATTTTATAGGTGAGCTGGGGAGGAAGGGGTATTTCATGCAGACTGAACATGTATCACTTTTTAATCTCCTCTTCAATTCTGCAGCTCCTTACTTCAGGCCCTCAGAATTATCTGTTTCACTCATACTCTGCTTTTACAGTTTACAGCATACATTGTAGCTATATGAAGTATTTTACAGAGGATAGTCTATACTTCCTAAACTATGTACTGAGGCACCCCAGGAGCACCACACAAACTTAGAGGGGCACTATCATGGAATATTTTAAATTTTCAAGGCCAACACAGTGACATCAGTTGGACACCATGCAAACCACTTTCTTGAAGTAGTTCAGAACTTCTACACATTAAATTGTACTTTATTCCTTTTGACAACATCATCATATCTTTGTGAGGCTGTGTTTTTGTAAATTGCTGTAATAAAACACAAGGACTATGGGAAAATTACTGTAGAACAGGAATGAGGGTAGTGGATTCCAAGTTTATTCCAAGATTTGAGAAGTTATAAAGTGCCCAACAGATGTGCACATCCCATTAAGAATGAAAAATGTTAATGTATATTACTTTTTAAATAGCTACTAAGTTGTTAGGATAGACAAACATAAGTTTGGATTTAAATGTTTAATAAATGGAACTGTTAGGTGTTTCTTTTAGCTTGCAACACCATGAAAAAATTACTGAGACACTAGGAATGCTGTGAACTGAGAAAGTTTGGGACATTTGGCATAACTAAATCCTGCATTTAACAGGTGAGAAACTTCAGGCCCAGAGAGATCAAGTGCCGTGCTAATCATAGCCTAGAATCTGGGTCTTGTGACTTCTACTCCAGTCTAAAATGTATAACTTATCTTACTTTGAACTGTTCTGATTCATTTATTAAAAATAATCAGTTTACACATTGCTTGCTTTTACTCTTAACACCGAAGAACAGACATAGACATCTAAATGCTTAATGTCTTCTTCAGTTGCTTGGATACAACAGTGTCATAGAAGCCACAGAGAAGTAATTAATAGATAATGCTAATCTTAATTCTGACAAAGAAACTACAATGTAGGAATAATTTGTTATTAGTCAGAATTTTTTTAATTCACTTATGGATAATGCTTTGTTGTAAAAAACGTTTAGGTTTTTAACACGTGAAAGTACATTATTAAAATGTTAACATGCAGTAAGTTTGGATTTCGATTTTTTTTCTTTCCGGCCCTTTAATTCTCACTAATTTAAAATTTGATTATGGGGAAAGTTATAAAAAAAGCTTTGTGTTTCACGTGCTAAGATTCATGTCTAATTTATTAAACATTTTATTAAAATATATATGTATAAATATCATTTTTACTAAAATCCATTTAACTTTGGAGATAAATATATTTGGAATCTATATAACAATACATACTTGATAAGAACAGCTTAAGGAAAAGTAACTTATTGTAAAACGCTGACCTAAAATATATAATTTAGATTTGCTAAACTTCAAAAGGCTATCATTCTTATTCATATTAAGAAACAAAATGTATTCTTTACTGAAAATGTTTAACAAATTTAATTAATACGTGGACAGTGGTTCTCAACATTTGTTGTGTATTGTAGTCACTTGAGAACTGTAAAAATTACTGATCCTTGGCTCCACCACAAAAATTTTTATTTAATTTATCTAGGTTGTGTCCTGGAATCGGGATTTTACGGGTGATAGAGGTATTGTGGCTATGTAACAGAAGATCCTTATTCTCAGGAAATAAATGCTGCAGCATTCATATATATATACACATACACACATACACATACACACACACACATACACAATTGTGAAAGGTATACAAACATTTGTGGTATTCTTTCAACTTTGCCATGTGTTGAAAAATTGCACAATAGAAAGAAAATATGTGCAAAAATAAATAGCCATGTACTTCCAAGTTAAAAAATTGAGAGAAAAAATATCTGAAGCCTGATAAGTGTTTCCATGGGAGGTCAGGACGGAGACATATTAGGCACCTAACTTTTACGTAAGATGAAGCTTTAGACCTTGCTCTAAATCTTGATATTACAGGAAACAGATGGAAGATAAATTTAAAAAGATTCAAAGTTTCTGCACTTCTCCAGTTTAAAAACAAAGTTAGAATCCCAAATCTCCATTGTACAGCCTCTGTGGACTGAAGAATATGTGTAGTTAGTTGTGCATTTCAAGAATTTAGCTGATTTATACTAACCACGAATTATTCATTTTGCTGTATTCACCAGTTATTTTACTAAGATGGCAATAGTTTCTAATGCCTTACTAATACCTTTTTGCTTGTTCTTATGCATCCACTTTCCTGTATATAATCGCTGACTTTTCTAAGACTTTCTAATGTATCAGTAGACAGGACTTATGTCTATAAGACTTACATGCTAAAATAATAGATTTTTTTTTAAAAACTTTTGGAACAAATGTTAACTTGTATTGCAAGTTAAATCTTTTCACATTAATACTATGCAAAACAGCTGCTATAAGTAATATTCTTAGGACTCTCCTCACTCAGATCCTATACCAAGCATCAGAAATACCTGCCATTACCTGATTGGTAAGTTGATGAAGGAGATCTGGTTACATAATTAATCAAGGGGATATAGCTGAGGGTGGAGTGTCCTGTAAAACAGAATGGTCTCCACCCTTCCCTCCTAAAGCAAGCTGTAGGAATTTTCCTTGTAAAACTTTAAACTTTAGTTGAGTGGTCTTCCTGCCTGAATGTAGATGGAGCTCCCATCTGCCTTCACAGAAGCAAGGGCTTCTGATGAAAATGAGTAGGAAGGATTCAATTTATTCCCAGATCTTGGACAAATCTCTTACATTCTTTTAATCCTGGCTTTTGGTTGAATTCATTCTGGTGATCTGAGTCTTTAAATAAAGAATTACATAAAGCAAATATGTTTCAGAGAAAAGCATGTGAATCGAATAATTATTTTGGGATACATTGGTATTTAAAGAAATACCAAGTAGATTATAATGTAAACAATCCCTATCTAAACTCTTCAGAAACTAGGGTTTTCAAATATTCATTGCATATTTGTGTTGCATTTTTCCATATTATTATTTAAACACATTTTGTGAGTGGTCATATTTATGCCAGCTTTTTGTATAATTCTTTGAAGCAAATCTCCTCTATTAAAAGAAAGTCGACATACATCTGTATTAGTAAAAACACCAATCTGTATCCTGCTAGAGTGCTTTGATTGTATATGTAAAGCAAATGAATGATATAAAATGCAAACTTTGATTTTTTTTAGTTACTCTTGAACAGTTCAGACAAATGTTAATTTCAGTAAGAACTGCATTAACAAGATGATGAGAAAAATGGAGGTCAGTATAGGGTAATTCAATCCCCCAGACCACTTTGTTTTAATTAATATTTGCCTATTTTAGGATACAAAAAGGTTGACATTCTGATAGAATTTTCTCACATCTTTATAAACATGCCCTACATGAAATATTAATAAAAGAAATAGCCTCACATACAACAGTTTATTCTTAAAAAGTTTGTTCATACTGAAGGTATTAGCCAATTATGAAGTAGGTCGTGGTTTTAGGCACACACTCAGTCCTTCTAAAAGAAATGTCATTATCAGTCGAGCTAAAGGTGATTTTTTTTCAATAATAATAAATAGTACTTAATAGCTGTAGCTTAATAGCCCTTTTCTTACCTTTTAGTATCTGCTCAACAAGATGAGGAAAATACATCAGTACACAAAGTGAAATACACTTCTCAAAACTGAGCACTTTATGTCATTACATCTTTAGGGTCGGGTCTCTAAGTGGCAATTTAAGTTTTATTTGGAAACTATACTGCTCAGTAGATGACTAGAATAATAATGGTTAATTTGGTAATAAACAATAGCATTGAGCCAGTAATTTCTGAGTTCTATATTACTATATGTTATGCTCAGAAAAAATAGATGGTAAATATCTGTCACCATGAAATTAACACTTAATTTTTCATATTTTTTCTGCACATCCTTTTAATTAATAGTCAAAAAATAAGAAAACAAAAACAGAAAAGGAGTGTCAAATGTTGTTATTTTCCAATTAGCTCTTACTAGAGTCATGTACACCTCATTATTTTACCTAAAGAATAATGAAAAGCACTATCTTTGACATTGAAATATATGTCCAACATAAGTCTGTTTAAAAAGCAAGTGTTTAAAAAAGAATGTACACACACACACACACACATATATATTAAATAATATACATAATTATGTATATATAAAGTCATTATAAAGGTGCCTTCAGCTTCTGTAGTTTACAACTTATGGTCTTTGTTAATTTCTTTTTGTTTGTTTTTGCTTTGTTTTGTTTTGTTTTTTGAGATGTAATCTCAGTCTGTCACTCAGGCTGGAGTGCAGTGGCACAATCTCGGCTCACTGCAACCTCCGCCTCCCGGTTCAAGTGATTCTCCAGCCTCAGTCTTCCGAGTAGCTGGGAGTACAGGCACACGCCACCACACCCAGCTAATTTTTGTAATTTTAGTAGAGACGGAGTTTCACCGTATTGGTTAGGCTGATCCCGAACTCCTGACCTCAGGTGATCCACCTGCCTCAGCCCCACAAAGTGCAGGGACTACAGGCGTGAACCACCATGCCCAGCCTGGTCATTTCTTATAGGATACTAAATATATGGGATTACCGAGATAGGGATGTATTTTTTAAGTTCTACTCTCTAGCCCACTTACCAAATAATACTGCTGACTTTAATGTGAAAGATCCTTCAACAAAAAAGAATATGCTATCACAATTTTTAATTATTTTTGTTTCTAATTTGAATGAATTTAGAAGTTAAACTGAACTTATTATTTTAGTTTCCTATGTAAAAAGCAAAGGAAAAAGCCTTATTGTGCGATCTGTCTCTCTAATATACCCCTCAACATTTTTATGTGTGTATATTATATATAGAGGTGTTTGTGTGTGTACACACAGAGATAGAGAGAGTGCATAATGACTTTCAGGAGTGAAAAGAGTCTCTTACAAAAGATGGGTTCCAATGACAAATAAAAATGTTCAGAAAAAATCTCAGGATCAATTGTTTTCTCTAGCAAGCACCCCAAACTTCTCTCGAGGTTAATCACAGCCTTCACTGCTTTCTATGCTGAACACAATAGTTGTCTTTGATTTAAAAATATGTCAACTCTTACAAAGTTAACGTTCTGTATCTGATTAATATGTGGAGATAAATAATCTGTGAAACTGATGTAATCTAACCTACACAAGACTCAGATAACTTCTTTATTTGATCCTTAAAAACCACATACATTGTTTATTTTATATATATATATATATATATATATTTTTTTTTTTTTTTTTTTTGAGGTGGAGTCCCACTTTGTTGCCCAGGCTGGAGTGCAATGGCGCCATCTCGGCTCACTGCAAGCTCCGCCTCCCAGGTTCACGCCATTCTCCTGCCTCAGCCTCCAAGTAGCTGGGACTAGGGGCGCGCACCACCACGCCTGGCTAATTTTTGTATTTTTAGTAGAGACGGGGTTTCACCATGTTAGCCAGGATGGTCTTGATCTCCTGACCTCGTGATCGGCCCGCCTCAGCCTCCCAAAGTGCTGGGATTACAGGCGTGAGCCACCGCGCCTGGCCTATTATATTTTTTTTTATGTGCTCTTAGCACAAAACTACTAGATACTCTTGATCTAACAACTTTTGGACAATAATTATTTCCTTGTTTAAAGAGCACAATCAAATCTCTTCTAACTATAATAATGATATCTACCTTTTATTTATATGAATTTAATCACCTCTTTAATTTTAACACAGTATTGTTGCTTAAGTCTAATCAGAAGTGTTAGGTAGTAATTTATATTTTTCTCTTATGGTATATGTTAGGAATTTTTGTACTTAGGTCATTGTATGTGCATTTTAAAATATGTTCCCCAAATTACTTTAAAGTGCATTTGAAATGAAAGTGATGATTTAATTGAATATTAATGAGATATTACTGAGGCATTATATTTTTTCATTTTGTCCAAATATTTTATTTGCACAGTTCCTGTTTTTAATTTTAATATTAAAGTACAAATCTGGGAATATTTGCTTCAGAGAGCTTTCATTCTACTTTTCTTTTATGTGTAATTAGAATTCAAGAGGATTTAACATCCGAAATCTTTCTTTTTTTAATGTTTTTCTGTATATGATCAACAGAAAAGAAAATAAAGATAAGGTGCAAATATTGCCGTATTGGTAGGTTTTACCCCAAAGAAGAAAAAAACACTAATGCAGTCTCTAATAATGTCCTTTCCCCCATTTTAATAAGAAGGTTTGTGTTGTTCTGACATTAAATGGATTAAGCAGCAAGCCTGCTGAGAAAAATACTCGAAGGTATTAAACCCTAGCAGTGTTGGTTTAACTGTAATTACTGTAAAATAAGATTAAGTCTGAGTTTGGAAGAAGAACTAGGTTTGACATAAGACTAAAAGGTAACGATGTTCACAGATGCCTGAATTAATGCTTCAGTGAAAAATATAATTAGCACAAGATTTGAAAATATGTCTCCTTTGGCAAATGTCTTCAGAGAGTAATCAGTGCTGTAGACTGATGTAGTGGAAAGAGCACTGGGCAAGTGGCCAAAATCTTTGAATTCAAGTTTGTTGCTCTAGCACTCACAAGTTCTGTGACCTTGGATAAGAAATTTGTAAAACCTTTGAATCTCAGTATGGTGGATATGGCCAACTGGCAACCATTTGCACTTTTTCATACTGTGTATTTCTATACTACAGCAGCTGGAAAGCTAAAAACTGCATTCTCCCAGATTCCTGTGCCATTAAACTTCTAAATGTAAATAAGTTTCATCCAATTAGATGCACTTGTTGAAATTTGGAGGCAAAAGTCAAGTGGAGGTCATCTTCCTGCTGCGTCCATTGTTTTCTGCTAATAAGTGAGATGTGAAAACATGATTTTTCTGTGATGGGTTCCAGCATCCGAGTTCTAGGGTCTGAGAGGCTGTAGGGGTGTGAGCAGTAGTGGCTCCCTGATCTCTTAATTGTAGCTACAGTGGTATGATTTTGAAGTCAATAAATTTTGTAGTGACTTCTGGAGTCCCCACTTTTCTGATTGAAGCAAAGGTCATTTTTCTCTAATAAGTCAGTTCTACAGTGTTCTGGAAACATTTCTGAATTCCCAGCCTAGAGCCTCTCTCTCTAGTCTTTTCAAAGAGTTAGTAAGCATGTTATTCCCTGTTTTAAATCCCTGTTTACTTAAAATACCTGAAACTTACTCTGTTTCCTGTACTAAAACCTAACTGACACACGTTCGAATTTCATTCATACCTTACGAAGTCTTTGAGAGGATTAAACCATATTAAGCATATTTCATATTGCTTCCTCTTTTGAAAGATAGGTATTCATGATATGAAAAGCCACCATCAAAATTGTCTCATGGCATTCTCTTGTCATTAATTTTGCTCAGCTAATATAGTCTAAACACAGTTTGTGAAGTATTAGTTCTCCTTGGCAAATAATGCAGAAGAAACAATTGCATATTCAGTTGGTATCTAGATTTTATAAATCTCCAGTTCTAAGAATGTCTGTGAGTTTTATGATACCTTTCCTATAAATGAATAGTTTTCACTTCAATTTACATTTTACTAGTATTTTTACTTTTTTTGCAGTGGTCATAATTAGAAGCACTATGGCTAATTCTGTAAGTGGAAGTGGAATGACACAATGCCATGTCTGGCAAGATTTGAGCAGATTTGGAAAAATGTTGCTCTGTCCTTTGATCTTATACTTTCTAAAGGAATAAAATAATTCTCCTCCCTCTTTTCAATGAATTTCTTTTTAGAAATATGTGTTGTTGTATCTATGGAGTCAAGAGACTTTTTCACCTTTAAACTAGCCCACATATTCAGCCCCTATTAAGGCACCAGTGTGCTTCATATCAGTTATTTCCTGACTTGATTCGTTGCCCTCCTGTTTCAGCCTGGCTTTTGGATCTTGTCTCCATTTCTGTCTATGGCTTCTTCTTTGGCTTTTTGATTTGTAATCAGTCTTTTATTCTGCTTCTCCTAAAAGGGCTCATTCCACTGATATTTTTTTCCTTGAGACTTTCTTAGGAGGTGTGTGTGTGCGCGCGTGTGTGTGTGTGTGTCTGTGTGTCTGTGTGTCTGTGTCTCCTAAGAAAGTTCCCTAAAATATTTATGTGTATATATACTTTAGTTTTCATCCCTCAGGACTTAAATTCACTTGAACCTTGACTACGAAAACACCCTTCAGTTTTTCCTCAACAGGTGAACTCAGAAAACAGGAGAATTACACTAAATACTCATTACTTTGCTAGATAATTTTATATATTGGACAGAATAAACTACATCAAAATTTCCAGTGCTCTGTGCATGAAAGCTTATTCATTTACTTCCACATGTATAAAATTACATCATATGATGGAATAAAGTTTTCATCTGTCATTTGTTTTTATTTATTTTTGAGACAGGGTCTTGCTCTGTCACCTGGGTTGGAGTGCAGTGGCACAGCTACAGCTCACTGTGGTCTCAACCTCATGAGCTCTGTCACTGAGAAAACTTGGAAGTGACCAAATAAATAATATAAAATAATATGAAAGTAATTTTTAAGATGTTTAACCTCAACAGTACAATATTGAAGTATATAAATTCAAGTTAACTATATAAATTTAGTTCAGTTCAATGCACATTGGTTAAGCACTTAAGATTTCACCAGCCTATTCTTCAATTACATGAGAAACGTGGCTTATTAAATGTCATAAACAATACAAGATATAAGTTATTGTGAAGAACATATGGCACAAACAAGTACTTCACAAGATGGGTCTTATAGAATGGGTACAATTTAAGTAAGTGATGAGTAGGTTTTATAATTAAACATGATAAAGTGAGAAGTATGAGTCTGACATTGAGGAAATGAAGAAAATTAGTCTGATTGAAGTGGAAGGTATGTGTTAGGGAATGGGGAAAATACAACTAGATAAGCAAAGTTAGGTTAGTTGATGGGGTATCTTAGGATTGATACTTAAAATTGATTTGATGAACAAGGAGAAATTATGGGTTCTTGAGAAGGAAACTTGTGTGTATTTAGAAAAGAGTATTCAGAACAGTTTGTGAGTAGTATTTAAGATGGGATGGGGAAATTGGAGGTAAATCTAAAAATCAGGAACTATTTCATTAAGGTTAGAATTAATAAAGAAATGATAGGTGGAGAATGCGCAACATAGTGAGACTCTATCTCTATGAAAAATAAACAAACAGCTGGGTTTGGTGGCGCGTTCCTGTAGTCCCAGCTACTTGGGAAACTGAGGTGGAAGGATCACTTTATTTTGTGTTTTCTGCTGACCATATACAGAAAAACATTTAAAAATGATTTGGTTTTCTGTTCTTGTGATAGTTTGCTGAGAATGATGGTTTCCATGGTCTCACTCATAGGTGGGAATTGAACAATGAGAACACTTGGACACAGGAAGGGGAACATCACACACCGGGGCCTGTTGTGGGGTTGGGTGAGAGGGGAGGGATAGCATTAGGAGATATACCTAATGTAAATGACGAGGTAATGGGTGCAGCACACCAACATGGCACATGTATACATATGTAACAAACCTGCACGTTGTGCACATGTACCTTAGAACATAAAGTATAATTAAAAAAAAAAGTATTTGGGATGTCAAATCCTCTTGAATTTTAATTACACATAAAACAAAACTAGAATGAAAGCTCTATGAAGAAAACATTCTTAGATATGTACATTAATATTAAAAATATGAACTATGCAAATAAAATAAATTTTTTTCTTTTTTTCCCTTCTTTCCCCAGTGTTGTGAACTACATGTCATGGGATAACCAAAATTAAACCTGAAATCTCAGAAGAAACAAATTATTTGAAGAAATTGGATGTGATTTTTTTACAATTTTTCATTCAACTAAAACTTTATGAACTGTTTTGTGGTTTTGGTCTTCTCTAAATTTTAATCTTTGGCATTTACTTCCAAAGTATCCCCCACTAAACTTCATAACATTTATTGTGTCTCTTCATCATTAAACTTTGATGAATTTACAGAGTGTCTTTTAAAATTATGTTCTTGAGAAAGCTAAGTTCCCAAAAAATCCCACCACCTCAGGAACAGAATTTTCTAAAATTGTTGTACCTACCTAACTTACCTATTTTTGTCTAGAGTCAACTTGTCCTCAAAACAAAATTAATATTGTATTCCCCTTTGGACAAGGACACATTAAACATTTAGTGCAGCATGCACATTTTTCAGGGATGTAGAATCATAAACAGTTATTTATATACACTTCTTATGACATAGAGTGACTTTTACAATGTGCTGTGCTATTTAAAGGTATATGTTCACCACTACATATTGTACCTGTGAAAACATTATAGGTTAGCTTTGCTAATTTAAAATATTTTTGCTACAGCCAGTAGCTCTATTAATGATGATATGAAACTCTTGACATCTTTGTTACTGTGATTACATTGTATTTTTTCATATCTATTATGTGATATAGCAACCAACATATTAGTCATAATAATAAGTTGGTAAGGAGTTCACACAGTTATTGGATGGAGTGCTGTGTCCATCCCTAGGTGTTTGTTATTGTAGTGATACTTATAAGAAGCACATCTTGGTGTACCTACATTAGCGCAAATTTCACTTGTCAGGAAAATGTGGATAAAGTGGTCCTTTTGATTCATTAGCCCTATACGAAGTATTTTGAAAACAATATTTTAACAGACTTGTATCCTCTTTCCATATCTCATATAAACTGTAATTATTTTTGTTTCCCCCAAATGAATGAAAGCCATCTTTACCATTCAATCCTTTAAAAAAATAATAAGAATTAGTATTTATCGAATACAGGTCCTGTGCACTTTACATACTTTCTTTAATTTAGTCTTACAGCAATGCTATGTAAAAAAGTACTTTTTTAAAAACTGAAATAAAATTTACGTAGCATAACATTTATCACTTTAGTGTTCAGTTCAGTGGTTTTTAGTATATTCACAAGATTATGAAGCTATCAGTACTAATTCCAGAATATTTTCATCATCCCAAAAAGCTGCTCCATACTCATTAGCAGTCACTACCCATTCCTCCTTCTGCCAGCTATTAGAAAATGTTGATCTATTTTCTGCTTCTATGGATTTGTATATTCTGGAAATTTCATATAAATAGGCTCATACAAGGCTGGATGGGGTGGCACATGCCTGTAATCCCAGCACTTTGGGAGGCCAAGGTGGGCAGATCTGAGGTCAGGAAGAAACCCTGCCTCTACTTAAAATACAAACATTAGCAGGGCATGGTGGCGGGCACCTGTAATCCCAGCTACTCGGGAGGCTGAAGCAGGGGAATCGCTTGAACCTGGGAGGCAGAGGTTGCAGTGAGCCAAGATTGCACCACTGCACTCCAGCCTGGGTGACAAAGGGAGACTCCATCTCAAAAAAAAGGCAGGGGTGGGAGGCTTACACAATATATGGTCTTTTTGATTAGCTTCATTCACTTACCATAATGTTTTTAGTTCATCTATGTTATAGCATTTTTAATGCCTGAATAATATTTCATTGTGCAGATATACCACATTTGTCTATTCCTTTCATCAGTTAATGGGCAATTGGGTTGTTTCTATTTTGGGCTATTTTGAATAATGCTGCTATGAATATTTGTATACAAGTTTTTATGAGAACATATGTTTTCATTTCTCTTAAGTGTATATTTAGAAAAATTACTGTATTATATGATAACTATATGTTTAACTTTTTGAAGAACTGCCGCACTGTTTTCCAAGTGGCTGTACCTTTTTATGTTCCCATCAGCAACATATGAAAGTCCAAATTTTTCTACATCTTTGCCAGGATTTGTTATTGTTGTTCTTTTTATTGTAGCCACCTTAGTGGGGATAAAGTGATATTTCATTCTGGTTTTGATTTCCATAATATGAGCATGTTTTCCTGTGTTTATTGGCCATTTTTTATAGTCTTTGGAGGTATGTTTGTTCAGACTCTTAGCTCATTTTTAAATTCGGTTATTTTATTGTTGAGTTGTAGGAGTTATTTATATATTCTGGATACTAGACTCTTAGATACATGATTTGCAAATATTTTCTCCCATTGTGTGGGTTTTTTTAAATACTCGAGAGTGTAATTCTTTATATCGACAGTGTTCTTTGATGCACAAAAGTTTTTATTTTGATAAAGTCCAATTTATGTAATTTCTTTAATTGCTCATGCTTTTTATCACTGCTTGTACTTTTATCATTGTTTGTCCAATTTGTCTAATTTTTTAAAATCATCGCTTGTTCTTTCACCAATTTTATATCCTATTTAAGAGACCATTGTCAAATCTGAGGTTATAAAAATTTATCTCTATATTGTCTTTTAAGAGTTTTGTCAAAGTTCTGGTTATTACATTTAGATATTTCATCCACTTTGTGTTAATTTTTGTAAATTTTGTGAGGTAAGGGTACAACTTCATTATTTTTCATCTGGATATCCAGTTGTCCCAGCACTTTTGCTGAAAAGACTGTTGTTTCTCCCATTGAATTACGTTGGTACCCCTCTCCAATATTAATCATTGCCATCTTGTTCTTGAACAGACTGTCATGGGTTTTCTCATACCTCTTCCAAGTATTTTCTTTTTTTTTTTTAATTATTATGACTTTTCTGAAATCTCATTTCTTACACAAATATTCTTTTACCAAGCAAGCAAGTTAGAAAATATCATCTTATTCATAGCCCCATATAATAGTTTCCCCTCTATATATGTGTCAGTTGGTCAAACATTTGAAGAGTTAAAGTCAAACTTCTAGAAAACAATGTAAAATGTATACATAAAAATCTAAAAGCTATCCATATTTTGTGGAGCATTTATGTAATATTACTTAAATGATATTTATGTATACAGAAAATGGCCATATTAAAGATATGTTATATTGAGGTTTTCTGTCCTATAAAGATGCTCAACATCAAAGGCAGATAAAGCTTGAATACTATTCACTATACAAACACTTACTGAATACCCTGCCATATGTTCTAGGCAATGCACTATCATCACTGGTGCTGGAGAAACATAACATAGCTCCTCTCCCCAAGAGATTTATCTGGGAATGGAGAAAGATCAGTAAACAAATGATTACCTTTAAGCCCTGTGATAAGGGCATAAGTGTTATAGGAGAACAGGGAGGCACATTCACTAATTTTGCCTCAGTGAATTACTTAGAAGGTGACACTCATTTGAATAGGTTATGAAAATAAAATAATTATCCTAAGAAGACAAGAGGGACAAATGAATTTCCAGCCTACAGGATGACAAAGACTATGGACTTGGTTATTGAGGCCACTGGTAATTGTAGAGGATTTTTAAGTAGTAGGTGATCCTGTGCTTACCATAGTGTAAATGTTATTGCAATGACCTGCTTCCAACCATGAACCATTAAAAGAAGTACATAGTGATAAAAACTTGGACCCTAGAGACAGACAAAATCAATTCAAATTTGGTCTTCCCAACTAAATTATTACGTAATTTTAAGCAGGTTATATAATTTCTCTAAACCTCAGTTTCCTTATCTGTAAATCTCACAGATTTGTTGGGAGAATTAAATGGGATGCGATTTTTAAGGTAAAATCTGTAGCACAATTCCTAGAGCATACTATGTGCTCAGTAAAGGATAAAAACATCTTTGAGGCAGACTGCTTTGTCTTTCCAGTGCCAAATCCAATGAATTGGCCTCCAGTCATTATTTTGGAATGACGTAATGAGGTTAAGGGGTCAGTCCAGTAGCATTAAGAAATACAGATCTAGAGCTTAAGAGCGATTCTGAGTGTGGTAGCTGTTGTCCATAATCAGGATATCATCTAAATGGGAAATGAAGCTCTCACAGTTGTAGAGATTGAACACATAGCAAATAATAAAAGAAAAATATTGTTGAAGAGGGAATATTGAACAGAAAGCAACTTTTAATGGAGCAGTCTTTCATGGGTTTTTTGATGCACATACCTTTGTAAAAAATATTAAAACTATACTATTCCCAAGGAAAACATACATATATTTTACATGTTTTATATGTAGTGTTAAGGGTTCATGGACACCATAAACTCATCCTAAGAATCTCTGATTTAAGAAATGAGAAAATAATGAATTAAAAAAAAAAAAAAAACGAGCCTTGGAAGGAGAAGGAAAAAAAGTCTATACTGCAACATATATAAACTTAGGTTATTTCTGTGGTGAATGTTTAAGAACCTAGGATCATTGCTGGTGATGTGGAATAGGAAATCAAGGACAATAATTGTTCATAGTTTGGATGGAGATTCTTATTTATCCATAAATCTGAGTTCAAACTAAATATCTGGCAGCCTTACATCGGGCAAGGAAAATCCTCTTGCAGTGTTGACAATTTTATGGTCAAATATTTCATGGATTTCCTCCAAGTATACCAGTCAAATACTGAGAGTAGACATTAGACAAAGCATATTGTTATTCATATTGTCTTTCAAATACATGTTTCTCATCACCATTGAAATGGCAATTCCAAAGAATACTCAGGGAATGATTTTTTTCTAATTCTCAGAAGTTTGTAAGAAAATCCTATAATTAGTTATATCATTATATATAGTGGTAGAAAAATCTTCCTGAAATGTACAAATTTCTTTCTTTCTGATTTAAAAATGTTTTCTATATTTTATAACCTCAATGTTTTTGCTTCTTTTTAAAAGACATACAAAGAAAGGATATAGAGCTTTAGAGTTATATTTCTATCTAGTTCCTATTGATGCAGTAAGGTTATTCTTATTGACTTATTGGATTATTCTTATCTCTTTGAGCCAGAATGGTTTGGAATTAACCAGTTCAATCTTTTAAGGGAAGTACCAAATTACTCATCTTACTTTAACTAATAGTAAAGTCATCATGGGGACTAAAGGTGAATCTGATATTTGTTCTACACTTTATAAACATCTAAAACTAATTAGTCTAGGGAGATTAATTGGGGTGAGGAATAGGCTAGAGGCAGGTTTGTGTGTGTGTTCTTGTATATTTCAATAATTGTACAATCACCTATTATGAACCTATTGTGTCCTGGGAAATATGTTAGATATTAAGAAAACAAAGATGAATTAGATACTTCCCTTTTCTACAAAAACTCAATCTAGTTGAGGAGTCAGCATACAGATAATTGCAATGCACAGAGGATAAAGGGTTTAGCTTCCTTGGAGTTTGGGGGACTCGATGATGTCTTGGAAATGTCAAAGAAAAAGTGACACCTGAGAGAAAATTTGAAAGATGAAATGTAAATATACCTGAAAAATATGAATGGGGAAGATAATTCAGGTAAAAGGAATAGCATGTTCAAAGGCGTGATGGCATAATTCCACATGGTATGTTCTTTGAATGACAAGTATTGTTATGGTATAAAAAGTGGAAGAGAAGATAAATGGGTGCCAAGTATGCTGCCTTTCATGAACAAATTCCTGTGAGTGTGTAGGTAGCCACTTGAAAGCCATGGTTGAATCATGAGATTTCTGAAGCTATATCCTTATTCCATGTGAAAGCTTGGTTGTGATTAATTTGTGGTATCTGTCTTAAGCTTGTGGTTGAGAAGAAGCAGAAATTATTTTTTATCATCTTTATTGTAGGGGATTCATTGGCAGATGAAAATGAAAAAATAGGCTGGAAGCAAACTGTGGGAAGACATCTTAGTGTCTGTGAGGTCCATGGATTTTCATTGAGTAGTTTTCAATGAGTGTTTTGTTATACAAACGATATTTGGTAAAATAACTCATAAAAATGTGGAAATGAAGGGGAAAAGGTAAAACCAGTAGGGAGGTTATTATAATACAAAAATAAAGGTCTGAACTAAAGGAGTACAGATGAAGAAGGAGAGAATAGGATTGATTTGGCAAGTATTTTGTGGGTAAAATAAATAGTCTTTGATACTCAACTGATATGGAAGGTAAAGTTTTCTAAGATACCTCCCATGTTTCCTTGTCAATGATTGGGCAGATAATGATGCCATTAAGAGAGAGGGAATTCAGAAGTATATTTATATATATGGGGGAGTGAGTTTGGTTTTGGACATACTGAGTACAAATTGTCTGCTGAACCTGACAATAAAGGTATCCAAGAGGTATTTAGAAAATGACTCTAAAGGCTAAGGAGAGAAAGAAAAGCCAGAGATATACTTGGAGTGATCAACATATCACTGGTAATTAATTGTAATTTGCACAGCAGATGCACTAAAGAGGCCAACGGGTCATCCAGACAAGTATTTACCTCATGAGAGTCAACTGTGCGCATCTCTTCCCAACATTGTGATTGGTTATGTCATGTTGATAACTTGAAATTGGACATAGTATGTACATTTACACCCCTGAAGTCTCAGGTACTACAAACTAAACCTTCCCATCTCTCATTCTCCAGCACTGTTAAGCATTTACCAACTAGTCTAATATGGAAAACAGGTGAACATGGAACTGGTTTGTTTGACTCAGGGATGAGAGATACCCAGGTCCTGATCACTTGTCTTTAACTTTCCTTAGGGAGTACTAATTTGGGAGTCATTGTTTTAAACAAAGTGAAGTATAACTGTCCTGTTTCTCTTTTACCCTTGTGAACGAGGAAACTCAGGGTTAAAGTCTATGTCTTCTTATATATTTCTGTGTCGTAGGATCTTTTAATAAAGATTTTCTCCTTTTACTTTTGTATATCATTAGCCCATCTGTGCTTACAGTGCAAACTGCCTCAAATCTGTTAAGTTAATTACATGTACATTAATAACTGAGCCTCTCAATTTGATGAAAATAGACTTTCCTTTACCATTTACCCAACAATTTAAGGCTTTCCCCAGTCCTCTGCTGCAGCTTTCCATTAAGTACATGCTCAGCAGGAACTAGGGAATGATGTAGGGCAAACAAACCTCTCTACATCTTTAATAGTCACAGGTGGATTCTGGCATCAGAAATGAAAATATAATGGATGTAATAAATGAAATAGATGATAATAATAAATAATAGATCAAATAAATGAGAATATAACATAATTAAAATGCAAAATTATTTGTAGATTCTGAATTAGTGGAATAAATTTATGGATTCTGAATTTGTGGAATAAAATGAATATCTAGGGAATTGTGTGCCTTTTAAAAAAATACATTATGAGAAAAATATTTGCACATTCCAGTTTATACCCAAAACCAACAGATGACACATATAATCCAAAGTTAATGAAACTGATGACAGATACATCTATTTAAGACTATGGATTGTGGCTCCCAGACAGCTGGAGAATGCTTTACTGGAACAGTTGCTAAATACAGTACTGTATTTAGCATATTATATGTCCCATATTGACATTACAACAATTGGCAAAACTATGTACATCATGAAGCATGAGCTAAGAAAACCAACCATGGCAATTTCCCAAAGCTAGATTTGTAAAGGGCACGTAAGTGATGTTTGATAAAATAAATACTAACCTGCAAAGTCAACTGTGTGACAATAAACTTTGGAACTTTCCAATTCTCTTTAAATTGATATATACATTCACAACAGGCACTGATCTGTAAAGTGAAAAAATATATATATATATAAAAAGCTAATCTCTTCAGCCTTAAGAATATTCAACTCTACAATTTTTTGTTAAAAACCAAACATTTGCTAGACACCATATTAAGGTTCAAGGTTTATAAGGGAAACAATACATCAAGATAATATATATACCTTCCATGAGAAGAAGAATAAAAAAGCAAGAATGCCAGAATTTAATTTAGCATTATTATTCATTCTATACCTATTGTGATGCTCTTAGGACATATCTAAAGACCAGTGGTCTCTCTCTTACCTTTAACTCTTCTCTCTAAATGCTATGGTTATTCAAGCCTTTGTTAAAGGACAGGTGCTAAATTCTGCCTATTTTAGGAAGTAGTAGACTAGTCCAGGTGTGCTTGAGCACCATTTATTATTTCCTGGCTTTCTGCTTCTGGGATATGGCAAACACTAAAATATTGTTAATCAATCAAAATTCAAGGACTAAAATTCATCACCCTCAAGTATCCCAAATTAGATTTATCATGATTCTTGATTCATCATACATTTCATCATTGGTTCATGAGACTCACTGGAAGTTCTTCCTCAGGTGAAACCCTACAGTCCCCAGCAAATTAGGGAGACTGATCACCCTGAGTCATATCCTCAAATCCTTCATTTTTAAAAATTTAAGCTTAGAGGCCAGGCGCGGTGGCTCACGCCTGTAATTCCAGCACTTGGGAGGCCGAGATGGGGGATCACCTGAGGTTGGGAGTTCAAGACCAGCCTGACCAACAGAAGAAACCCCATCTCTACTAAAAATACAAAATTAGCCAGGCATGCTGGCGTATGCCTGTAATTTCAGCTACTCAGGAGGCTGACTCAGAAGACTCACTTGAACCCAGGAGGCAGAGGTTGTGGTAAGCCCAGGTCACACCATTGCACTCCAGCCTGGGCAACAAGAGCAAAACTCTGTCTCAAAAAAAAAAAAAAATTATGCTTAGAGTCTATAGCTTAATTTCATCCCTAATATTACCATTTCATCCCTAATATTACTGGGTTCTCAATACATGTCACATTCTCTTCTTTTCTTTGTCTTTTTTGTTTCCTTATTCTGGAGAATGAGATCTTGCTATCTTGTCCAGGCAAGTCTCAAACTCCTGGGCTCCAGCTATCTTCCTACCTCTCCCTCCCTAAGAGCTAGGATTACAGGCATGAGGCACCACACCTGGCACATGTCACATTCTCTTCTAACACTTCAGGTAGATACTATTGTTAACCCCACTTTACTAAATAAAGAAACTGAGCACTGAGATTCTAAGTAACTAGCCACAGGTTTCACAGTTAGGGTAGATTCCAGAGTCCACATTTTAAAGCACTTTGACTGGGGCCTGGAAACAAATAAAACATCAGTGTATTCATTAATGTGTCTGCTTGTTTTCACTGGCAAAACAAACGTGTATGTTGTGGCTGGTATTGTTAGATTGAAATAGAGTAGTATATTTCTAATGTTAACAGAGTTTTAGTGTAGCTATCATTTTAAATAATATGACCATGTTTAAACTGTCATTAATTGAATAATGTAGCCCATTGCAAAATTGTAATAAATAGTATGATTTTTTCAGCTACCTTATAGAGCAAAGAAGTAGAAGCTTATTGGAAACACATATTCTAGACTTTAAGATTAATGCTTATAATTTTTGGATTGGGGCTTTAGAAGAAAGTATAATATTTTCATGATATTAGGACTAGTTCTAATTTCATAGCTTGCATCTCGTTTGCCTTTGCCCTGCTAAAGATCATTATCTTTTTTTTCTTTAAATGTACTTACATCTATGTTGAGACCATTTGTCATCCTATACTTCTTCCTGTGATGGTTTATTTAATGCCCCTCTGTTTCAGTAGACTGTATGCTCCTCAGGGAAAGGATCCTATTTGTTGTGCTCAGCATTTTATTATCAGTGCCTGACACAGGGTCTGGTATATAGTGGGCACCCAATAAATATTTGTTAAATAAAATAATGCCTGAGGAACTGAATTAATGGACAAACATATAGAAGTTTTAAAAGCATTGAGTCAGAAGTGAAAACATATAGCTGCCAGGAATTTAAAAAACAGAATTTAAAGTTTTAGAAGTATAAATTAATGCAATAAAATGATTTGGAATGTAAAATTAATGTTATTTTATTATTGCAGTTAACATTTATTGGGTACTTACTATGTGACAAATTCTGCGTTAAATGCATTAAAAAAATTTTAATCCTAATAAAAATTATCTATGAAGCAGCTGCTATTATTGGCCACAATTTTAGGTATGAGGAAATGAGCCTTTGAGAGATTAAGCAACTTTATTATGATCTCACTGCCAACAAGTAGTGGAACTGAGATAGTAATGCTAATACCACGTGCTTCTACAGAACTCTGTACTTCCCTCATTATACTCCTCAAACTTCTTCGTAATTGTTTGTCCAGTATCTGTCCTCCCCACTCTATGAAGGCACAGTCTGGGTCTATTAGATTTAACATTTTATTCTCAGAACCAAACAAAATACCTGGTATCCAATGGTAGTAGCTCAAGAATATTTGTCAAACAATATTTGCCAAATGAAGACAGAGAATAAATAAGCTTATGAAACAACAGGACTTAAAAATTATGTAGAAAAATGAAGGATTGCTAACATTCTTCAAGGGTTACAACATAGATGCCTATTCCCTGAGATGATTACCCACAGTTGGCTTTTAAAGAGACTGCAGCTAGAAAGCACACAGAATGATACATGTCTTTGGCACAGAAGCCAGCCTCTCCAAGTACAGCAGCCAAGGGCTCTATCTTGTTGGAAGCTGTGCTGCATGAAGGGAAGTAACTCTTTGGCAAAATCTAGAAATGACAACTAGAGATTTTGAATTAATACTTCATAAGAGTGAGGATGACATTGGCACGAGGACATTATTAAATAAACTGTCACTGCAGTGGGACGTTTCTCTCCACCTTCTTTATTCCCTGTGGAACTGCTCTCAACCCAAATAAGAATGAACAAAATACATAGTGCAGCTGCTATAGGCTGTACTGATACCACCCTTTTGTAACAGAGCACAGCCTTGGGCACATGATGCTTAATTTAGAGAGAATTCAAGTTAGAAGCAGATGAAAACTAACAGTTATATCAGATGGAACTGCTTAATATATTCAGGAACACTTAATATACTTAATCAAGTGAAAGTTGGCACTGCAAGTTTTTGTACAGATCACTTATGAGTAGGTTTATCTGGAGGAAGACAAACCAGGGCATGATGGTGAGTGGATAGATGGATGGATGGATGGATGGATGGGTGAATGGATGCAGGTAATGACAACAGATATAGAAATGAAGGCATTTACCAAGAAAACAAAGAATAAATAATACAGTTGAATACTCCTTTCTTCAAATCATTTTAAAGTAGGAGTAAAGATGACTATATGTTTGACGTATAAAAAAAGAGAAATTTCTAGTGTTAGTTTTTTAAAATGGTATATTGGAGAGGAGCACAATTTAGTCAGTATGACCATGACTTTGGCTTTAGACATAAGTTAGCATATGGCAAAGATCTAAGAGAATGGTGGAGTTATAAGATTAGAATGTTCATAAGCGATCAGGAATAAAGACCAAGATTTGGGGATCGTTAACATTGACATGGTCATTGAAGCCATCAGCATAGATAAATTTGCCAAGAGAAGAGAGCAATAAGACCAGTAAGCTTTAGAAACACCCACAGAAAAGAGACAAGAGGATAAGTTATAATTAGAGGAGTGGTCAGTGTTGGTTGGAAAGTTTGTTGTTCAGGATGATAAAAGCCAAATTATGGAAGAGTTTCAAGAAGGGCATTAGTTAAACTTATGTAATATGACCAAGGAATCAAGAGGGAGAATATTAAGAAAAGACATTTGAATTCATCTAAAAGGAAAGTCCCTGACATGCAGAATATTGGCATATGGAAAGCAGCCAAAAAGCAGATTAAACAGTGAGAAAGTTAAAGGAGGTGGTAAGCATACACCACTTATTTTAAGGACTTTGGGTATAAAAGGAAGGAAAGAAGTATAATGGTGGGAAATGTTAGGGGCATTAGGTTAACAAAATAAAAGGATATTGATATAATAAAGAAGAATCTAATCTTCTTGAGTTCTAACCTACTCCCTCATAGTAAATTAGTAGCCGTGGGAGGCTCAGAAACTCTGTGAGGGCACTAGAGTATTGTTCCCTGCATTGTAGTTGTGATGCCTCACAAAGCATAGAGGCTGTTAATCATAACTTTAGGAAAACCACTTCCTGTCACATTGGAGAGACTCTCTAGGAAATAAAGTTACCATTATATGAGACAGAAGTGGCAGTGTCTGCTTTTCTAGAAGGAATACATATTTAAAGATAACTGTCAAATCAGTTTGCAGAAAGTTAATCTGCTCTTATCAGATTTTAAGACACTGGACCATTCCTGTTCATCTTTATGCCTCGATTTCTTCATTTGAAAAATGAGTTTAGAGTTTATGTTAGTCTATTCTATGTTGCTATAAAGGAGTACCTGAGGCTAATGTATAAAGAAAAGAGGATTATTTTCCTTATAGTTCTACCTACTGTATTAGAAGCATGGCACCAGCATCTGCATCTGGTACAGGCCTCAGATTACCTCCACTCATTGTGGAAGGTGAAGGGGATTCTCAGCGCAATAAATCACATGGTGAGAGAGGAAACAAGAGAAGAAGGGAGGTACCATGCTCTTTTGAACAAGCAACTCTCCAAGAACTAAGAAGTGAGAACTGAGAACTAAGAACTCTCTAAGAACTAAGAAAGTGAGAATTTATTCACCCCTGAGGGACGGCATTGATCTATTCATGACCCAAACACCTCCTACCAGGCCCCACCTCCCAACACCACCACACTGGAGGTCAAATTTCAACAAGAGATTTTGGGGAGACAAACAAACCATATCCAAACTACAGCAGAATTGATAACCCATAAGGAAACTTTTAGCTTTCAAAATCTGTGTTCTCTGATTCTTTCCTTCTCAGATGGTACTACCTGTAAAGAAAGAAAAGGTAACTATAATATAAAATGCAATTATACAATTAAGAATGAACAAAGGCAACTTCTTTCTTCTTTTTATCTTCTTTTTTCTCTCCATTTTCCTTCATTTTTTTACCCTTTAGTTTAAAACTAATGCATCTTGAAAACTTTTTCATGGATCTTATGAATTATGAATGCTAATACTTCATGGATCTTATGAATGCTAAAGGTGTGAAAATTTTACAAAATAGTCATTGACTTTTTCTATACTTTACCTATTATGTAGCTCCCAGGATCCTTGTAAATAGTATTATTATTAGAAATAGCATAAGAAAAGTAGTAATAATAAGACCTATCATAATAGTGCTAATTCCTTTGACCTAATTACTTTTTGAAAACAGAATGCATATTATTGAGATGGATTCTTTCATCTGTAGGCTTCTTTAAAATTCATTTGTGAGGGTGTGAGAATTCTGTCCTCCATAGCCCTGTGTCGTGTAAACCTTTAATGATGCATGTTGTAATTGTTAGGACCTAAAATACAGAATGTTTTCATTCTATTCAGCACACATTTTTTGAGGGGATATTATTGTTAGATTTGAGATATCAAAATGAAGACAAGGCATTTACCTACAGGAGCTAAGTATCTAACTGGGAAGGGGAATGGCCATATTTATAATAACTATCATCCAGAAGCTAATTTACAACTTAAAATGTGCTTTCACCATCATTCTCCTTTGACCTTGACTGTTGCTCTGTAAAGTATATATGCTTCCTAGTTTCCTATTTATAGATGATGAAATCAAGGAAGAGAGAGGGAAAGTGACTTGTACCAAGTCAAAGTTGGTGAATGATGGACTAAACCCCGAATTTCCCATTAAAAATATCACGTTTGTTCTATTTTGTATGGAGGCAGCAGGATGCAAGAAATGTTTAGACACTTGCAGTTAGAGTATATTGGAGGTGAAGTTGTTAGTGGCAGTGGGGGGCACATTGTAAACAGGAGGTAAGGCTGGAAAGCAAAGTAGGAACCACACACTAGAGAATCCCAACCACAAGAGTTTACATGCTATTATTTATGGGCCAGTTGATAATTGAAGGATGTTGAGCAGGGGAAAGATCAGATCACATTTGTGTTTTCTGAAAAGAGTATTGATGGCTAGAGATGGGCTGGTGAGAAGAGTAAGAGACTGGGAGCCAGGGTATAGCTCTTACTGTCTGATCTAAGAGGGTGACAAGCATGAGCAGCACAGAGGCAGAAGGCTTGGAAAGGAAAGGGATAATGTTAGATGTGGTTTCTTTAACCCAGTTTTGGATTTATTGGATTGTTATGAGGTCTAGATTCAGGCCACATGTCATAGTGTCTACTTCTCAGTCTGTAAAGAAAATATTTAATCTTTCAAAAAAATCATTTCTGGTTATAAATCTACTTGGCAATTCCAAGTAATTAACTTGTTCAGCAAGCTTTAGTAATACCACATTCCTCATTTTTCTTTCTGACAATATTTTTAAGCTCTCTCTGTACCAGGTCAGGATATGAAATCAGTCTGTTAGTTTGATTTCTTTAATTTCTGTCTCATCATAGTTTGCTGCATCCTTCAAAACAGAAGTAATAAGAGTGCTATCAGGAAGATGGTGGAGTAGGAGATACTAGCTTTTGTTCCCCCACAGAAACAACAGACAGCTATTCACAAATGAAAATAGCCCTAGAAGGGCTTAATAGTACAAATAAAAACCTGCAGGAACATAGTGAAGTAAAAAAACAGATAATAATAGCACAGAAAGGATTGCTGGAGAGAGCAGTATACCTGAGACATCTGAAGATGGCTAGTAACAAAGAAAAGCAGGGACTACCAATGCCAGCCATGCATCAGGTGCCACTGCAGTCCACAGTGGCCTGCTCTTCAGAGGACCTAGAAGCTTTTGCCATTAAAGACCTCAGTAGCCCCTGCCACAGCCATGGATTCCCCATAGCTTTGGCAATGGAGGTTCCCTTAGTGTTTATCTGTGTGGATCACAGTGGCCTGCTCCACAGAGGATGCCTTAGCTTTTGCCACTAAGGTAACCAATAACCATTCACACTGTGCACCTCCCAGGAGGGGAAGCTGCTTCCCCAATCCTCTAGCCAAGAAGGAGCCACTCTTCTGCTACTCTAGGATTGGGGCTATCACTGCCCTACCAACCCCATGCATACCCTGAACCCTAGAGCTGTGGCCATTGTGTGCATACCCTCATTACAGAACCTAACTCTATGGCTGTATCACACATGTACATTTTCACACACCAAAGCCACTGCTGCTGTGGGCCAGCTGGCACTCCAGACCTTAGAGCTACTGTTGCTCTATACCCTGGCTCCATGGCTTCTCTCTGAGTTCCTGCATCATAGACACGACAGCCACTGCTAGAGCAGGTATGTGCATAGGTATATTGTTCCATACCTTGAAACAACAGTCTGCAGTCTGCTTGCATATCCAGACTGGATCCAGACAAGGATCCATGGAGCTGGGATGCTCCAGATCCCAGCTCCATGGCCACACTGAGCACCTATTCCTAGGGACACCAGAGCCACTGCCATATTAGGCTTATTTGTACCCAAGACCCTTGAGCTGTGGTTGCTCTGTGCATGCCAACTCTCTGGACCCCAGCTCTGTGGCAGTGTTATGAGCACATGTGCCAAGGACAGCAAGTCACTGCCACAGCAGGAGCATCCACATTCTGAACTCTAGAGCTGCTGTAGTTCTGCAAATGCCTGTTTTCTTGACCCTAGCTCCCTAGCTGCTCCATAAACACCCAAGCCTCACACAGTATTACCAGTGCTTCTGCAGGGGCCCTGGAAACCCATGCCACCAACTATCACAGACTCTAGAGCTGCAGTTCCTACATGCATGCCTACATTCTAGACCCCAACTCTGTGACACTCCATAGCGACCATGCATCAGATACTGGTACCACTGCCCCATGAGCGTCCATGAGCCACCCTTGGCACCCAGAGTGATCCCCTTGGCCACAACTTTATCTGGGGGAGAAAAAGAGATCAAGTGGACCCCAACATCCTTTATCATCAAGGATCCCAACAGTCCTTGCCACCACTGCAGACACCCAGAACTTTGGCTGTTGAGGACCACTGCAACCTTTGCTGATGCTCACTGCAGCTGACAGACCCGCACAGATACTGTGCCTTCAGCAAACCTGGAATTGTCACACCCCACCTACATGGCATTCTTGCACCCACCTCCATGTGAAGGTGTTTTTCACCAAAACCAGTCTGTAAAGTCTAGAAGAGGTGACTGCTCCATCAAATGAGCAGACATCAATGCAAGGAACAAGAAACATGAAAAAAACAAGGAAGCATGACATCAACAAAGGTATACAATAATTTTCTAATAGCTGATCCCAAAGAAATGGATGTCTATGAGTTACCAAATAATTCAAAATAATTATTTTAAGAAAATTTGGTGGGCTACAAGAGAACAGATAGAAAACTGAACAAATCAGAAAAACAATACATGAACAAAACTAAAAGGTCAATAAAGACATAGAAATCATGAAGAAGAACCAAACAGAAATTCTGGAACTGAAGAATACAATGAATGAAATGAAAAATGCAATAGAAAGTGTCAGTAGCAAACTTGATCAAGCAGAGGACAGAATCTGCGAACTCGAAGACAGTCATTTGAAATTATCCAATTGAAGGAATAAAAAGTAAAATGTGAAGAAAGCCTCAGGGATTTGTAGGACACCAGCAAGTGGTATGATACACACATTATGAGAATAGCAGAAGGAGAAGAGAAAATGAGAAAGGGGCAGAAACTTTCTTTAAAGAAATAATGGCTCAAAATATCCCATATTTGGTAAGAAATATAGATATCCAGGAATATAAAGCTCAAAAGTTTATAAGCAGTTTCAAACCAATTATGTCTTCAATGACACATAATCTGTGAAAAATAAAAGAGAATTTTGAAAGCAGAAAGAGAAAAACAACCTTGTGACATACAAAGGAATCTAACGGTGTCAGCATATTTCTCAGCAGAAACCTAGCAGGCCATAAGAGTGTGGGATAATATATTCAAAGTGCTAAAAGGAAACAAAAACAAAAGCAAACCTTGCCAATCTAGAATACTTTATCCAGCAAAGCTGTCCTATGGAAATGAATGAAGGATAAAGACTCTCCCAGACAAACAAAAGTGAGGGAGTTTATCACCATTAGAACTGCCTTACAAAAAAATCTACAGGGAGTTCTTCACACTGAAATAAAATGCTGCTAATTATGATAACATGAAATCATATGAAAGCATAAAAATTACTGGCAAAGATACATACATAGTCACATTCAGAATGTTCTTATACTGTAAAGATGGTGAGTAAATCACTTTAAAGTATAAAGATTAAAAGGCAAAAGCATTCAAAGTAATAATGACACAATAATTTGTTAATGGATACACAATATAAAAAGATGTAAACTGTGACATCAAAAAACATAAAATGTGGTAGGGTGGGGACTAAAGGGTAGGGTTGTTTCGTGCAATCAAAGTTATTATCAGCTTACAATAAACTGGTGCTACTATAAAAAGTGTTATATAAGTCTCATGATAATCACAAAGAAAAATATCTATGGTAGATACACAAAGGATAAAGAAAAAAGAATCAAAGCATACCACTATACAACATTATAAAATCACAAAGGAACACAGAGAAGAGGAATAGGACAAAATCTGCAAAACATTCCAAAAACAACAAAATGCCAATAGATTTAAATAGTTCTTACCTATCAAAAATTACTTTAAATATAAATAGATTAAGTTAATCAAAAAAAGAGTGGTCTAATGAATTTTAACAAATAAGACCCATTTATATACTGATTAAGGAGACTTACCTCACCTTTAAAGACACCTATAGGCTGAAAGCGAAGAGATGGAAAAAGATTCCTTGCAAATGGAAACCAAAGGAGAAGAGGGAAGCTATATTTATTCAGGCAAAATAGAATTTAAGTAAAAAACTGTTACAAGAGACAATGAGTATCTTTATGTAATGATAAAGAAGTCAATTCTTTAAGAGAATATAACAATTGTAAATATATGTGCATCTAACATTGGAGCATCTAAATATATAAAGCACATTGTATTTGTTCTCATGCTTCTGATAAAGACATACCTGAGACTGGGCAATTTACAAAATAAAGAAGTTTAATTGACTTACAGTTCCATGTGGCTGGAGAGGCCTCACAATCATGGCAGAAGGCAAGGAGGAGCAAGTCATGACTTATATGGATGGCAGCAGGCAAAGACAGAGAGCTTGTACAAGGCAACTCCTCTTTATAAAACCATCAGATCTTGTGAGACTTACTCACTATCACAAGTACAGCCCAGGAAAGAATTGCCCCCATGATTCAATTACCTCCCACCAGGTCCATCCCACAATACATGGGAATTCAAGATGAGATTTGGGTGGGGACATAGCCAAACCATATCATGTATATTAGCAGATCTGAAGGGAGAAATAAACAGCAACACAATAATAGTAGAGGCCTTCAGTACCTCATTTTCAACAATGGACACATCATCTAGATAGAAAATCAATAAGGAAACATTGGGTTTTGAACTATACTTTAGACAAAATGGACCTAATAGACATAAACAGAACATTCTATCTAACAGTAGCAAACACACATTCTTCTCAAGTGCCCACAGAACATTCTCCAGGATAAATCATACGTTAGGCTACAAAACAAGTCTTAACAAATTTGTGAAAATTGAATTACATCAAGTATCTTTTCTGACTGCAGTGGTTTGAAAGTAGAAATCAATAATAGGAGAAAAACTGGAAAATGTACAATTATGTGGAATTTAAACAACAAACTACCAAACAATCAATTGGTCAAAGAAGATCAAAAGGGAAAATATTTAAAAATTTCCGAATGAATGAAAATGGAAATACAACATACCAAAGCTATAGTATGCATCGAAAGCATTTTTAAGATGATATTTGTAGCAATAAATACCTACATGAAGACAAATAAATACCTCAAATATTCTAATTTTACACCCATGGAACTACAAAAAGAAGAACAAACTAAAACTAAAGTTAACTGAAGGAAGGATATAATGAAGATCAGAGCAGAAGTAAATGAAATAGAGACTAGAAAAACAATAGAAAGATCAACAAAACAGTTGGTTTTTTGAAAATAAAAAATTCCAAAACCTTTAGATGAATTAAAAAAGAGAAAAGAATAAAAGAAATAAAAGAAAATAAAAAATGAAAAAGGAGACAGACAACTGATACCACAGAAATACGAGGGATCATAAGTGACTACTATGAACAATTATGTCAACAAATTGGATAACCTAGAAGCAGTGGATAAATATTTAGAAATGTACTACCTATGAAGATTGAATCATGACAAAATAGAAAATCTGAACATACCAATAACAAGTAAGGACACTGAATAAGTAAGCAATATGACCCAAAAAAGAAAGTCTAGGAACAGATGGTTTCACTGTAGAATTCTACCAAACATCTAAGAAAAAAATTTTAAAAAAATAATTTCAACTTCTGTATTAGATTCAGGCAGTACATGTGCAAGTTTGTTATATCTACCAAATATTTAAAAAAGAATTAATACCAAGTCTTCTGAAACTATTACAAAAAATTGCAGATGAATAAACACTTTCAAACTCATTTTATGATGCCAGCCTTACCCTAATAACACGACCAGACAAGGACACTATCAGAAATTATTAGTTCAATATTCTTTATGAACTTTGAAGCACAAATCCTTAGAAAAATACTAGTGAACTGAATTTAATAGTACACTGAAAGGATCATACAGCATGACCAGTGGAATTTACCCCTGGGATGCAAGGATGGTTCAATATATGCAGATTAATAAGTGTAGCACACCACATTAACAAACTGAAGGATAAAAATAATATAATTACATTTATAGATGCAAAAAAAGCATTGTATAGAATTCAACATTTTTTCATGGTAAAAACACTCAACAAATTAGGTATAAAAGGAATATAACAAGGCCATACATGACAAGTCCACAGCTAACATCATACTTAATGGTAAAACGCTGACAGCATTTCTCCTAAAATCAGGAACCTGAGACAAGGGTGCCTACTCTCACTACTTTCTGTTCAGTATAGTACTGGAAGTCCTACTAGAGCAATCCAGCAAGAAAAACAAATAAAAGATATTCAAAGAGAAAATGAAAAATCAGAATTATCTCTGTTTGAAAATTACATGACCTTACATAGAGAAAACCTTTAAGACTCCACCCCCCAAATTTAAAACTAATAAACTAATTCAGTAAAGTTGCAGGATACAAAATCAACATACAAAATTAGTTGCATTTCTATATGCTAACAATGAACTATGTGAAAATAACAGAACATTTACAATAGCATCAAAAAATAAAATACTTAGGAATATATTTAACCTAGGATGTGAAAGTTCTGTATGCTGAAAATTATAAAATATTGATGACAGATATTAAAGAAGACACAAAATGGAAATATATTCTGCATTCCTGGGTTGGAAGAATTAATATTGTTAAAATGTCCATACTACCCAAAGGTATCTACAGATCCAGTACAATCCCTATTAAAACCCAATGGCATTTTTCACAGAAACAGAAAAAACAATTCTGAAAGTCACATGGAACCACAAATATCTCTGAGGAGCTAAAGCAATCTTGAGAAAGAAGCAGAAGGTTGGAGGCATCACATTTCCTGATTCCAAATTACGTGACAAACCTATAGTAACCAAAATAGTATGATACTGACATAAAAACAGACACAAACCAATGGAATGGAATAGTGAGCTCAGAAATAAACCCTTGCATGTATGGTCAATTAATTTTCAATAAATGTTAGGGAAACTGTATATCCACATGCAAAAAGAAAAATTGGACCCTTATCTTATACCATACACAAAAATAACCTCAAAATGGACTAAAGACTTAAATATAATACTGAAAACCATAAAACTCCTAGAAGAAAGTAGAAGGAAACAGCTCCTTGACATTGGTCTTGGCAATTATTTTTTTGGATTTGACAACGAAAACACGGGCAACAAAAGCAAAAATAACCAACTGGGACTACATCAAAATAAAAAGTTTCTGCATAGACAAGTAAACAATCAACAAAATAAAAGGATAACCAACAGAATCATTGGAAATATTTGCTATCCATATATGCAATTAGGGGTTAATATCCAAAATATATTGGCAACTAATACAACTCAGTAGCAAAAATCCAAATAACCCAAAATGGGCAAAGGACCTCAATAGACATTTTTTCCAAAGAAGGCATACAAATGGCCAAAGGACCAAAAAAGACATAAAAATGAGCAAAGGACCTCAACAGACTTTTTTTTTCCCAAAGAAGACATACAAATGGCTAATAGATACTATATATGCAAGTGTGCTCAACATCACTAATCGTCAAGAAAATCATAGAATACAAATGCAAATCAAAACCACAATGAGATATCACCTCATCCCTGATAAGTGTTGATAAGGATATGGGAAAAGTGAACCCTAGTATACTGTTAATAGGAATATAAATTGGTATAGCCATTATGGGAAACAGTATGGAGGTTCCTCAAAAAATTAGGAAAGAATTGCTGTATAATCCAGCAATCCCACTGTGGGTATATATCCAAGGGAAATAAAATCACTATCTTCAAGAAACATCTGCAAGCCCCTTCACCACAGCATTATTCAGTTAGACTTTTTCCGAATCTTGGCTATTGTGACCAGAGACCAACAACAAAGCAAATGTCTCCCAAATGAAAGATAATTCAGAGGGACAGCTTTCATCTTTCTTTGCTTCAGAGAATGCGACCTAAGAGAGTAGTGTCATTAGTATTAAAAACTTATTTTGTTTGGTATTTGTGGGGTCGGGGCAGGGATAGTTGGTATACTAGTTTTCTATTGCCGTAGTATCAAATTCCAAAAATATAATGGCTTAAGCAAGACATATTTATTATCTTATAATTCTATAGGTTAGAAGTCCAACACAAGTTTCACTGGGCTAAAATTAAAGTGTCAGCAGAGCTGCATTTCTTTTTGGAGGCTCCAGGGGAAGATGCATTTTCTTGCCTTTTCCAGCTTTTAAAGCTGCTCACATTCTTTGGTTCATGGTCCCCTTCATCCATCATTAAAGTCAGCAATAGTCATATCCTAGTCCATTGTTGCTACTACAGCAAAATACTGGGTATTTTGTAAATTATAAATAATTGATTTTTTTTTTCTCACAGTTCTGGAGGTTGGAAAGTCCTAAATTAAGATGCCAGCAGATTTAGCATCTGGTGAGGACTTGCATCTTCTGCTTCCAAGACAGCACCTTCTTCCTGTATTCTCACATGACAGAAGAGATTGAAGGACTATGCAGCTCTGTGAAGCCTCTTTTATAAGGACATTAATCCCATTTATCTTGGAGACAGAGCCCTGGTGTTGTAATCACTTCCCCAAAGGCCGTACATCTTAAGACCATCACAATGAAGATCAAGTTTCAAAATGAATTTTGAAGGGACACAAACATAAAACCCGTAACAGCTGGGTTGAATCCTTCTCAAGTTGCATCTTTCTGGCCATTCTTCTGTTGTCACGTCTCTCTTTCTGGCCAGAAAGTCAGGGAAGTTTCTCTGCTTTTAAAGATTGGGCTCATGCAGATAATCCAAGATAATCTCCCTGTTTTCAAGTCAGATGATAAACAACTTTAATTCTACTTGCAACCTTAATAACCTTTTGCCATGTAACATAATATAGTCATATAGTGATAAGTTCCTGGGATTAGGTCATGAACATCTTTGGGAGGTCAACAACCATGAGAAATAGGTGTTATAGTGAAAAGCTAGACAAAAAAGGCGATAGATTATTGAGATCAAGAAGAAAGTTAATCAACATTAAAAAAAAAAAAAAAAAGAGAGAGCAAAGAATTTTCTTCCAAATGAGAGCATGATTATTTATTTTTCAGTATGTTGTCTAAGTACACTTCAGGAAGAAGTAATATATATTAACTCTCCACAGTTCACAGGTGCTTTTGCATGTTTGATGTCTCAGTCCAGACTGGGTTGTTCCTATCTCAATGCCCTGCCTGTCAAAGAGAATAAAGGTTAGCCTTGGAAAGTTGTGGGCCAAGTTACCAGTAATACTTTGACTTGGGTGGATACAGGCCTCTCCCAACATTATGCATGGTAGACTGTTCCCCAAAGTCACCTCAGCTGTTTAGGTTGAAGATCTTCATACTCCTTGTTGTTTCACAGGTATGAAGTGTAGAGCATAGGCTATGAGGACTTGGCTGTGGTGGACCAATTATATGGGCATGGATTGCTGTTTTCTGCAGGCAGATGGTTTCAAAATATGATGACAGTTATGCCAGAGGAACTGGGGGGCTGTAGAATCCCTCTGGTGGAGCACTAGAGTTGTAAGGGATGAAACTGACCTCAATCTTGGACATTGGCAGACTGGCTGGGGCTGGGTCCTCTGAAGCTCTGCTTGTTATCTTGGGTGCTGGTTTGCTATGAAAGGGATTCTACCACCTCATGTTTGGCAGGCCTAAACTCAGAATGTTCCAGCTGGGCTAACACAATCTGGGTATAGATGAAACAGGACTAAAGCAAGCTGTAGTGCTAGGAGGGGTCCTGGAAATCCCTGAGCATTCACCAATTAGTTACTTAACTGGAAGTTCTTCTATTTCCAGGAAAACGAATAGGGCAAATAAAGCAGATATTATACCAACCAATATAGAATTGTTTATGAATTAACAACTGGACATACCAGTTGTATTACAGCCTTGATTTTGGCTCAAGCAAAGCATTGGGCATTTTTTCTTTCCAAATCCCCAAACCCAAAGAACACTCTTACTCTCCTTTTCCTATTTACAGGAAAAGGAATAGGGCAAATATGGCAGCAGCAGCTATTATACCAACCAGTATAGAATTGCTTATAATTTAACAACTGAACATATCAGCTGTCATACAGCCTTGATTTTGGCTCAAACAAAGCAGTGGACATTTTTTTCTTTCCAAATCTCAAAAGGCAGAACATTTTTACTCTCCTCTTCCTAGGAAAATCGAACTTTCCATACTATATTTCCCATTTTGATGCTGCCCTTGATGATTCTAAAAGGATTTCCTGTTCTTATCCCATGAAAAATCAGCATTTTTCTCATTAAAGATAAAATATATATCTTTACTCTTTGGCAAGGTATGCCCTCTATATCATGCTCATCAAGATGTTTCATGAGAGGTGTACTGGGTTCAAAATGTGTTTACCAAGTTGAGTCCAAACTCTTCTAAAAATCGGAGCCCCCAAAGAGTAGCATGGGGTGAAACTGATATCCGGTTTTTTAAACTTTCATAGGAATTGCTATCATGATCACTAGCAGATTTATTCATCCTCAATTGACTGATATTCCCAAAGACACTCTCCCAAATTTAAAATCTCCAATTCTCTTCAATTTTCCTATAAAACAAAAAACCCTGATAACAGTAACATATGTATGACCATTCAGAGCTATTATATCTACTGGTTGACAAAATAGGAGAACATTGTGAGGAACAGTGACCAAATCCTAGAAGCTGTAGAAATACCTAGGAAATAGATTGAGGAAAAGAAGTGTTGGATGAAAATATCAGAGGTACATACAAGATGGCTTTCTCCTGAGTCCCTTGAAGTCAGTATTCATTCAATACATTTTTGTTTTGTTTTGGTTTTGGTTTTTGGCTTCTTTTGAGACGGAGTCTCATTCTGTCATCCAGGCTGGAGTGCAATGGCATGATCTCGGCTCACTGCAACCTCCATCTCCTGGGTTCAAGTGATTCTCCTGCCTCAGCCTCCCAAGTAGCTGGGATTACAGGAGCCCACCACCATGCCTGGCTAATTTTTTATTTTTAGTAGAGATAGGGTTTCACCATGTTGGCCAGTTTGCTCTCAAACTCCTGACCTCAGGTGATCTGCCCACCTCAGCCTCCCAAGGTGCTGGGATTACAGGCGTGAGCCATTACACTTGGCCAATTCAATAGATTTTTATGAAGCTACTAAGTCAGACATCATAGTGTATGCTAGAAATACAAATAGGACAGCAGAGATTATTCTAGAGATACGAGGTTTACTGATGAGCAGTTGGTGATACAAGTGATGATTTTAAAAAAATAGTGGGAATGGAAAGGTTTAGCAGAGGAAATGACTAGTCAAGATATTGTGGGCTTAAGTATATAATGTTTGTATTTGCACAGAACCATTTTACACCCACATCCTCTTTCTAATGATGCATAATCTTATGCCAAAGCTGAGCATCAATCATTAAGATTGAAATGTCTAGACTAGACCGATATTCTCAAGGTTCTTGGCAGAATGACTCACTGGGGTATGAAACCACATACACACACATAAAACAATCAACACTATGGAGTCCAGGGTGATAGTCTGGTATTTCTCGACATTTACAACCTTAGAAATGAGTAACTGCTGAATGGCGAGTTGCTATACATGGTAATCTGATAGAACAGTAGGGAAAATGCACAATAATTAAAATGGATTTATGTCTATAACTTCTAGCTTAAATATCCTTTCCCACTGATATGACTGGTACTTAGAGTCAAAACTGTGCCAACTACTTTTTTATTTGATGAAATCACATAATTGAATTTTTGAGCCACCTTCTCATAAGCTATCCATATACACTCTCAAATTTTTCCTTTTGACAAAAATATATTTATATTTCCATTGTTTAAAAACAACTGGTATAGAATCAACTCTACTAGAAAGAGTTTGGAAAAAAAATGAAACATGCATTCTGTAAATGTTCATAGGGCTTGTTTCACAATGAAAAATTCAATAGGTAAATATAATCAAACAAGATCAGGAAAATAAAATTCTCTTTCACTTTGCAGATAATTCTGAGCAGTGTTCTACAAAGAGGTACAGTGTGGATTGTAAATGGTAGAACCAGCATCTTGGAAGGCAAATATTTGGATTAAAATCAGCATTGTGAACCGAACTGGTCATAAAGAAAATAAAATAACACAATGGAGTTCAAAGAGGGTATTTAAATGCTAGTATATTTGATTCAAAACTTTTACAAACCCAATTAGCTTTTCTTTTTAAGATCCAGAAATTACTATGAACTGCTTAATAATTAAAAGTAAACATATTTTTATAACATTAGAAAACTAAGGATTGTAACATTAATTACCAAGAAAGAATCTACAAACATGGAAAAATTAATGAAAAGAAAGGGCATTAGAAGTTCAGAAATCAAACAAACTTCAGTTTTCTCTTAAGGAAAATTTCATAGAGCACAGAGGATAATCTATATATTTTTCCAGTTAGAGAAAGAATAGAGTTCTAGGGGGATAGGTATACTATATGGACGTAATATTTTGAGAAATGTAATGTGCTTATGTTTTTTATGTTTCTTTGTGAATATTTTTTCCCATAGTCAGACTTGGGAATTTAGTAGAAATTAGGTGAATTTCAACAAAAACACAGAGAAGGAAAGATATTCTCAAAGCCAGTGCGCAGACAGTGAAAACTACATATCTTAGAGGATTTTCTAAATTCCCTTATTTTCCCCTTTAAAACTTCTAGAAGCTGGCCTAGCAAGATTAATCATAGAGTTTTGTGGAAAAGAGGTTCTAGTCAAAAAGGAAGAAGGAAAATCTTGTCCGGTTGGTCCCAAGAGTTGAATGGAAGAGAAAGGGAATGGCAGATTGAGGAAGCCGGAGAGACACTTGTGTCTAGATCTCCTCTTTCCAGGCTGAAGTCCTCATGGGAGAAGATGTGTGACATGGAATGAGATGCCCCCAAAGACTCTTATATTTGGCTGGCCCAACAGAGCAGATCAACTTGGTGGTGGAGAGTAGACTGAAAGAAGGCCTGAGTGTGGCTTCCTCCTGTAATCTGCCTCCTGCGTGTCAGAGATCGGGCTCACAAGTGCCTGTGTGCCCTGAGGGAGACAGGTGGAAGTAAATTGAGAGTCAGGCTGGTCTAGGGAACTCTCAAGTCAGGGTTCAGGGGCTGTGTAGCTAAATGGTTGTGAGGCTTAAGGAGGGGCTGAATCAACAGGAAGACAACTGTGTCCTGACCAAGTCCAGAATGTCCACACCCTGAGTTCCCCCAGCTTACACTTTCTCAGCAGGTGCCAGAACACTGCACAGATGCTCCCCTGCCACTTGGCCCATACAGCAGACCAGGGCACCACTGGTTTGTGCTGCTGCACAGCACGAACAGATAACGGCTGAAGAAGAGGGCCTCTAAGATACTGCTCATTTTACCAGGGACTAATACTCTAATGGATTTAGTTTTTCCAATGGGACTATATTTTAGATATTTTCATTTTTTGTTGTCTCTACCCTGTAGGTGTACGTAATGGAGACAATCTGACTGGTACAGAGAAATGAAGAGACAACATTTTCTTTCCAAATCTGAGTGGAGATGTGAGTAAATTTGTAACTCTATTACAGACGTTTTGTCATTATTCACATCTTCAGAGGTTTCTAATCTTTTTCTAAAGACCCAGATTATCTTTGCCCACTTCCCTAATAAGAATCTCTTTTCCAGGATCCCATGACACACTTCCCTTTGTCGTTTTTCTCTCTCTCCAGAATGTCTTGTTTTGCATGTTTTTATCCTCAGATCTTTAAACCTAGCCACATCTAAGGCTCAATATTTGGCGCACACATTAATTCTTTCTGTTTGGCATTTTGTTACCTGAGAAATAATTTGATACACACCCATACTATTTTACAGATAATTGTGTCATAACCAGCTTATTATATTGCTTATAATTTTGCATTGGACAAGTGTTTTGCCTTTGTCCTTAAGTGAGTTCATGTATGAATGGTTGATCTATACTGACTATATCTAACTGTTTCAAGAACACTGACTGTCATCAGAAGGACATTGCTCAATGCTCTATATACAGTAAGTTTTAACATAACTAGCATTGACTGTATATATTCTATATGATTGATAAATACAAAGGGGAAGAGAGCATGATCCTGTTCTCAAGAAACCTTCAGTTCAGCAGAGGGAACAGACCCAACCAGGCAGAGGTTAAGAGCTATAATAGAGTATAAAAAGAAGGAAACACTTATTTTTATGTGATGAGGAAGACTCTCATTAGAAAATGGCAAATAAGTTGGGCCTTGCAGGATGAACAAACTTTGGAAAAGATACTGAGCAGAGAGAACCATATGTGCAAAGGCATCTCTAAAAATCTTTTTCCTTCTGTTTTTATCAATAATGAACTGTAATGTTAAATCAATCCATTTAATTATAATATAAATGTATCAGCATTGTATACCAACACATGGGATATGACATTTGTAGTAAAAATACAACTCCAATTCCAAGCTTAAGGAACATTTCCACTATTATAGCATTTTTTTCATTGAGATGAAATTCACATACAATTAATCATTTAAAGTGTACAATTCAATGGCATCAGTATATTCACAATGTTGTACAACCACTACCCATCTTTCTCATTTTGAAACTGTCACAGCATTTGAGAAGAAAGACCAAAATTATCTGAATAATCATATACTCATACAATTTAAACTCTTATTATTGTTTTGTTTCCCCCACTATTAATTGTTCTATGCTACAGAAAGTACAAATGTTATTTATCAGAAACTGTCTAAATTAATTTGTAGTTTCAGGACTCTATACCTTCCAATTGTTTCAACCAATTCAATCAAAATTCAATTTTCAGTTTTTAATAACTTTTTTAGACAGTATGTCCATAAAGTTTAGGTTACTAGATGCACATTAAGAATTCTTATCCATGGCATCCTGGTGCAATGGAATATTATTCAGCCTCAAAAAGAAAGGAAATTCTGACATATGGCTACAACACGGATGAAACTTGAGGATAATATGCTAAGTGAAACAAGACAGCCACAAAAGGAAAAATATTGTCTGATTCCACTTATATGAAGTACCTAGACTAGTCAAATTCATGAGACAGATGTCTCAGCATCACCTGATAATGCTGTTGGCCATTCTCCCTTCCTTGAACGCTTTCCACCCTAGCCTTAACACCATGTCCTGTTTTTGTCCTCTATTTTCCCTTCTCTTCAGGGACTTCCCTTCTACCTATCCCATAAACATTGGTGTGCCCAGGACTTTTCTTCCTCGTGTCTCCTTATTTTTCCACATACATAGCTACTTCTAGCACCAATATCCTTTGACAGAAATCTGCATCTTTAGCCCAGGTTTCTCTCCTAAACCATGACATGTACAAGTTCAGTGCTTCCTGGACATCTCTACTTGAAAGTCCTACAAACACCTCACATTCAAACACTGAATCTGAACTACTCTTCTCTTTTTCCATGTCTTCTTTTCTATCTTACAGTTTAAGTCAGGAATTAGAAGTTATTATAAATGAGCTAAAGATGAGAAAGTCCATCGAAGTTACTCATACCTGACAAAATAAGTTTTTAATGAGCATGCATTGTTACTGCCATTAACAAACCAAAAATAGCCTTAGCAAACTCATATTTCACAGCTCTCAATTTCACATGCAGATAAAATAAGACCTTACAATTTCATTTGACATTCTGTCTGCAAGTTCCAGATTAGGATAATTGATTCATATGGTTTTCTAAGTACTAACCATTTTGCATTTCAATGAGACTCTGATAAGAAATAATTTGATCAATATGGTCTATGCATAATCTTTGTCTGTGTGTTGACAGTAAACTGAAGTCATGGTTGAGTGCTGACACATAGACATTGGTAGAAATTTTAAATATACATTAGCCCCAGGAAAATGTTTTTATGCCTGAATTTTAAGTAGCAGAATTTTACGTTTGGAAGTTATTTTGCTTAACAGAAGTAGCACCAAATATATTCAGGAGAAGTGGTGACTCTTGACTATGCTGACAGTGTTGAACATTTGTCATGACTACCTTGTTTTATATGACTTTTTTCCTCCATATATTAGGCAATGTTTACAAGGAGGTGAACAGTGCACCAGCAGATATTTTGACTCGTAGAAAGCATGACTTGATTCTGTAAGGTCTTGAGTAAAAGTTTTAAACGATGAGTTGAACTTTGGCCTGTGAAACATGCATGAATTGTTCGGAATCTTGGTCCTAAATGTCTCATTGCACAGCCTGGGTTGGCACTGCAAAGGTATGGTCAGATTTATAAACAACTCAAGACAGATCATTGGCAAATCAACGTTGAAGTTTCACATTATTATATTTTCATTTTATTTTGCATTTGTGTTTTGAAAGCTGCCTTTAGTCTTTGAACTTATCTGCTCTGGTTATGAACAGTGGATATGTTCAGCATGAAATATTGAAAAAGTTCTCACCAAACAAGTGCAGCAGTTTTATTCAGAATTTGCTGAAGGGCATAACACTGTAAAACAGAAAATGAACCACTCATTTGCTGTCATCAAAAATGAGGAAATGGCTCTAGGCAGTAGCCAAAGAGTTCTTTTGAACTTGAGAAGTTCACTGATTTGGCAGTGAGGAGGATCTTGTTTGTCTTGCTTGTTCTGAAAAACTATTTATCCTCAAATAATTCCAGTAAGATACAAGGAGAAAATCATCAATCTCATTTTTTCCAAATATCTCCTTATGACATTATTATATTTAATATAACTTCCAAAATATGGCCTTGGATTTTTATAGAGATCTTGATATATGCTGTGTCTTTCCACTTAAAATAGATTATTCCTTTAACCTAATGCTGCAAATAAAAAAATACATAATAATTTCATAATAAAATCAAACTGAGAAAAATGAATGCGTTGTTATGGAATGCTAACTAGGCTATTGAGAAACAAAAAATTAGCATTTTAATTTTTTTATTACACTGAAATATTTATGTAATGTAAGCCTTTATGCTAATGTGCTTTGTAATTTGATAAACTATTGATCATCTCTACCCCCACCTAGTTCAAGTCATCATTATCTCATACTCTGGTAATTTCAATAGCACCATAATTTATCTCTCTGCCACCCTGAGATCTGATCTCTACCCAGTCTAGAGCAATTTTTTTTCTTTTTTTTTGAGACAGAGTCTGGCTCTGTCGCCCAGGCTGGAGTGCAGTGGCGCAATCTCCACTCACTGCAAGCTCTGCCTCCCAGGTTCAGGCCATTCTCCTGCCTCAGCCTCCCGAGTAGCTGGGACTACAGGCACCCGCCACCATGCCCGGCTAATTTCTTGTATTTTTAGTAGAGACGGGGTTTCACTGTGTTAGCCAGGATGGTCTCGATCTCCTGACCTCGTGATCCGCCCGCCTCGGCCTCCCAAAGTGCTGGGATTACAGGTGTGAGCCACCGCGCCCGGCCCCAATTATTTTTAAAACACATTTCAGATCTTGAATCTGTTCCCTAAAACTGCTAGTGGTTTTGCATCTCACTCACTCTTTAAACGGACTACACTGTGAGATGTGACCCATGGCCACCAAACTGCCACAGCTTCCCTCCTAATGCTGCTTTAGCTGCTCTCATTTCCTTGCTGTTCTGTGAACACCTCAGATCCAGAATCCCATCAAGGTCTTAGTCCTTATTCTACCCTCTTCTGGAATACCTAGATAGCCATATCTCTTTCTTGGTGCCCCTTCCAGCACCAATGCATCTAAAATAGCAACTCTCTCTTTCTCCCAACCATCTTCAGTCTCTAACCCTCCATTCTGCTTTTTCCTTCACAGGAATTCTTATCCCTTATCCCTTATCCCTATACTTATTTGTGGATTTTTTATTTGTTTTGTTTTTGGTCCATTTCTTTCCAGTAGAAAGTAAGATATGTGAGGACAGGGACTTTGCTTTTTTGCTGTTGTATCCCAGTACCTAAAATACTTCCTGGCCCATAGTAGGTGCTCAATATATATTTCTGGTATGAATAAATACAAGAATGAGAATGAAGCTAAAATTATCCATAAAAGAACTGGTTTCTACTAAAATTAATCTCATCAAGTTAATATATATCTCTGATACTTCATTAGTAATGTCAATTTTGATCAATCAATTCCTAGTTTTCCATTTACTTTCAGATATGAGTAGATTGCCAGAGAAAAGAAGGTACCAAGGCACAACTGAACATATTTATGAGCATAAGAATTCTATTAGATTTGCAGTTTTTCAGTATTTATTCAGTATCATTACATGAATTTTGGCAAATGTATAGATTCATATAAAATAGGATACAGAAAAGTTCTGCCACCCCAAAAATCCTTCTCATGCTATCCCCTTAGAGTCATGTTTCTCCCTTCTTCCTTCCCTGAAAACCACTGATCTGTTCTCCATCACCCTATTTTATATTTGAGAATGTCATATAATATAATCATATATTATATAACCTTTCGAACTGGCTTTTTCTACTCAGTATAATGCCTTGAGAGTTAACCATGTTGTTGAATGTCCATTCCTTTTTATTGGTGAATAGTATTCCATTGTATGTGTGAATAACTCTTTGTCCATTCACCCAGTGAAGGACATATTGGCTGACTCCAGTTTTGGCAATTATAAAAACAGTTGCTATAAATATTCATATACATGTTTTCATGTGACTATAAGTTTTCAGTTCTTGAGGGTAAATACTATGAGTGGGATTGCTGAGTCATATGGCAATGCACGTTTAACTTCATAAGAAACTTACAAATTCTCTTCCAAAGTGGCAGCATCACTTTGTACTCACACCAGCAATGTATGGGCTGCTCCACGTCCTCACCAACACTTGATATAGTCAGCAATTTTTATTTTAGCCATTTTAATATGTGTGTGGTGATAACTCATCTTGGTTTTAATTTGTATTTTCCCAACGGCTAATTCATATGAATTTCAATTCGTATCTTCCACCACACATGAAAATTAACTTTAAATAGATCATAGACCTAAATGTTAAATTGAAAATTGTAAAAGTTCCTGAAGACAACATGGGAGAAAATCTTTGTGATCCTGGGTTAGGCAGAGATGTATTAGCTGTAGTACCAAAACTATACTCCATAAAATAAAAATATAATAAATTGGACTTCCTCAAACTTAAGAAGTCTACTCTTCTAAAGACACTATTAAAAGAATGAAAAGACAAGAAGTGGGGAAGAAGGGAAACCAGCAAAAGAACCCAAATGAGTGAAGAGTGTGATAGGAGAAACCAAGGAGAATGTGGTGTCTTGGGAGCCAACTAAAGAAATAGTGTCAAGGAGGAAGGAGTGATCCACAGGGTCATAGCTTCAGTTGAGGAGTGATTCTTTTATTTTGAATCAGGGAATAAACAGAGACAAATGTCTCCAGATGCTGCCAGCTCTGATCACAGTTGTCTTCCTAGTCATGACTCAGCCATTCCATCAAGGTAGGAGGTACCATACCAGTTTGGCCCTATATCTGGTGAGATAAACTTAAACTTGGTGCCATTGACTTCATATGTGGTGTATGAGGGATTGAATTTAGGTTTCTATGCACTTATATTTCAGTCACTATTATACTTCCATTCATTCATCCATTCATTCATTCATTATTTATTGAGGGCCTTCTCTGGGACCAACATTGAGCATACACTAGTGATTTAAAATAGGCCTAGTTTCTGAGTGAATATGGAATGTAGGGAATGGAGACGATGACAAACATTAATCAAATAGTCACACTGGGTGAAACAATTATGGTTCTCTCTACTGCATAATAAGAATGAAAAGTTCATTACTGCTCCTCTAGTCATAATATTATGGAAACTGTATCTGGAATTAATCTGTTGTCATCAATGTCATGTTTTTATCAATTAGCACCTCATACTGTGAATGTGATCTGGGTGTGAACAGACTGTGTGTTTGAATCCATCTTTCTAAGATTTTTTTAATGTCATTTCACAAATTGAAGTTGCCATCCACCTTAATTCCATTCTCAGACACCAAATATATCTTCCCTTTGTATTTGATTCTCATTTAGAATAAATAAGCCAAATGTAAATGTAAAAACCAGCAAAAAATTAATTATGAATAACTGGGATGAATCAGAAACGTAAGTGGAATTTGTGTAATACAAATGTATACAGGTTTTGCCAGCTCTGGGAAACTGCATGATAGACTGGATTAAGAAAATGTGGCACATATACACCATGGAATACTATGCAGCCATAAAAAAGGATGAGTTCATGTCCTTTGCAAGGACATGGATGAAGCTAGAAACCATCATTCTCAGCAAACTATCACAAGGGCAGAAAATCAAGCACCGCATGTTCTCACTCATAGGTGGGAATTGAACAATGAGATCACTTAGACACAAGGTGGGGAACATCACACACCGGGCCTGTGGAGGGGTGGAGGGCTGGGGGAGGGATAGCATTAGGAGAAATACCTAATGTAAATGATGAGTTGATGGGTGCAGCAAACCAACAAGGCACTTGTATACCTATGTATCAAACCTGCACGTTGTACACATGTACCCTAGAACTTAAAGTATAAAAAAAAGTACTGAAAAAACAACAACAACAACAACAACATTGGCAATAGAGATGGAAAATAAAGATGCTTTTGAACAAAAATAAGTATATTTGTAGTACATTCTATTTCTGCAAATGTGTCTCCATATAGGCACATATTTATTGCTAGACATGGCATGTTTTCGCTATGAGCATTTTTCACAGAGACTATAACAGTTAAAAGCAGAGATTCTGAAGCTAAAATGCTTGGGCTCCCAGTTTGTCTGACTACCAGTTGTGCTAACTTGAGCAAATTGTTTAATCTCTCTGTGCCTCAGTTTTTCTATTTGTATAGAATACATATTTGTGCTTACTTTAAAAGTTATGAAGTTTAAATGTTAATATATATATAGTGTGTGTGTGTGTGTGTGTGTGTGTGAGAGAGAGAGAGAGAGAGAGAGAAAGTGTGTGTGTGTACATGAGTGAGCACTCCTAGGCTATAGGCTCTGGAGTTAGATAATTTGAGTGAATCCTGATGTCACTATTACTATCTGTATGACCTTGGGTAGTCTAATTAACCTCTCTATACCGATTTGCAAAACAGGACTCATAATGACAGTATTCATTCCTCCTAGAATGGCCATGAAATAGCACATGTAAACCAATTAGCATGTACAACGAATATTAGCTCCCATTTTATGACTGGTAGTGATGTGTTTCCAAGTATATAGATGAAATTTAGATCTTTTTCTTGTGACCATGTAAATGGAATGTAATCATTATTTACTTTGTATTCAGCAGATGAAATGAGCGAAAGGATAAAAGGGAGGGGGCAGGGAGGAAAAATATACAGGAAGGAAAAATATAGTAATGTAAGTTTGCCTAATTCTAGCAATTCTAGATGAATTTGGCAACTCAGATAATTTCCCGGAGATAATACCTTAAATTCAATAAGAACATAGAACATGCATATTGACTGACTTTTAAGGTTACGAGAGTAAGTGAATGGCTTGTCATCAATTGATTTTCTATCTCTTAATCATATTAGGGGATAAACTAGTCTTTGCTATACATAAAACTAATTTATCATTGAAGAGATACTAAATACATCAGCACTTTGGATCAGGTGGCCGTTGGTAACAAATGCATACCAACAGAATATCTAGATAATTGAGCTGGATTAGTGAGCTAATAGCCATAAGTATGTAGGTGAAAAAAAATGTACCTTTTTTATGCTCTGGAATGAGTTTGTAAGATAAATGTATCGGGCTGAGAAGCCAATGCAGCTTATAAACTAGCTGGCATGCAGCCATAGCCAAAGAGCAAAGACCAGGCCCATTGAGCATTTACAGGACTGGGTTACAGGTAGCTACAGGCTTGGTCAGGAATGGTGGCTCACACCTGTAGTCCCAGCACTTTGGGAGTCTGAGGCAGGAAGACCACTTTAAGCCAGGAGTTTGAGACCAGTCTGGGCAATAAGGGAAGACCCCATCTCTACTAAATTTTTTTTTAATTAGCTGGGTGTGGTGGCATGCACCTGTAGTCCCTGCTACTCACTTGGGAAACTGAGGTGGGAGGATCACTTGAGCCTGGAAAGTTAAGGATGCAGTGAGCTATGACTGTGCCACTGCACTCCTTCCTGGACAATACAGCAAGACCCTGTGTCTAAACAAACACACAACAGCCAAATAGCTACAGGCTCCGTGTTTAATAACCATAAGAATCAAAAGATAATCTACTGTATAAAGAACATGGAAAGGTATAAAAATAGGCACATAGACCAGTGAAAGAGAATAGAGAACCCAGAAATAAAGCCAAATACTTACAGCCAACTGATCTTCGACAAAACAAAACAAAAAAAGTAAAGTGGGGAAAGGACACCCTATTCAAATGTTCAAATTGTGTGGTATAATTGGCAAGCCATATGTAGAAGAATGAAACTGGATCCTTATCTCTCACCGTATACAAAAATCAACTCAAGGTGGATCAAAGACTTAAATCTAAGACCTGAAACCATAAAGATTCTAGAAGATAACATTGAAAAGACTCTTCTAGACATTGGCTTAGGCAAAGAGTTCATGACCAAGAACCCAAAAGCAAACACAAGGAAAACAAAGATAAATGGATGGGACTTAATTAAAAAAAATGCTTCTGCATGGCAAAAGAAATAATCAGCAAAGTAAACAGACAACCCACAGGGTGGGAGAAAATTTTCACAAACTATGCATTAGACAAAGGATTACTATCCAGGATCTACAAGGAACTCAAACCAAGTAACAAGATAAAAACAATCCCATAAAGAAGTGGGCTAAGGACATGAATATACAATTCTCAAAAGAAGTTCCACAGCAGCCTTTCTCCTCAAAACAAGGTGAATTTAACCATTATAAGAAGATGTGATTGTGCCTAAGATAGTTTGCTTTCACACTAAAAATTAACCTGGAGATAAAAAAAAAAAAAGATCATGTTCTTTGACTTTGATGGCTGAGACTGTATTTTGATTTTTGTCTTCATTTTCATGACTGTAATTTAAGGCAGGTAAATGTTTTACACAAGTAGAAATTGAAAACCTATTTCACTTAATACAAATTCATAATATTTACTAATTAAAAATCAAAGGCAAGGCTTTCTGTTTCTCTTTAAAAGAATAAAGGTAGATATAAGTATACAACTTTTAATAAAAACCTTAAATAGAGTTTTTTCCTTAGAGTTTTTAATATGTTATTAACAAGGTTTTACTATTTGGCAGTTGATTGCTATTACTTCTAATCTAGGATTTACTCTTAAAATGAAAGCTTTTTTTTTCTTTTTTTTGAGATGGAGTCTCGCTCTATTGCCCAGGCTAGAGCGCAGTGGAGCAATCTCGGCTCACTGCAACCTCTGCCTCCCAGGTTGAAGCAATTCTCCTGCCTCAGCCTCTCCAGTAGTTGGGACTACAGGTACTTGCCACCATGCCCAGCTAATGATTTTTGTATTTTTAGTAGCGATGGGGTTTCACCATGTTGTCCAGGATGGTCTCGATCTCTTGACCTCATTATCTGCCCACCTGGGCCTCCCAAAGCGCTGGGATTACAAGCATGAGCCACCGCACCTGGCCAAAATGAAAGGATTTTTTTTTTCCGACCAATAAAACTTACAAATTAAATCTAATATGTATACTTAATTTGTATATGCTAACACAACCATTTAGGCAAGGGTTAAGGTAGTGAGTTAAGCAAATTTCTAGTAAAAATCAGTAAATACAGTCACAATCTATCTCCACCACTTAGCACCCCAAAAATTCTTTACAGGTATCATGAATTATTTGCAGAATATTCTTTCTTTAAGGACAATGTCACATCAGCAACTCCTGGGTCACATGTACTTGACCAATTATTGAATAACGTACAAGAACTGATTAGTTCTAAGTGGGAAACAGACCAATATAGCTTTATGGCTAAGGTTAAAAAGTGAGTATTCAATTCAAATAAAATATTAAGATTTCTGGACCTTCACAAACTTTTGAACTCCCCATGGCTTGCCAAATTTAGTTAAATTTTAATTGAAATGTAAATATTTTTCATCTTAGAACAAAAAAGAAAATGAATCGAAATGTTTTCAAAGCAGGCAGAAAGTATTCTGTGTAATGTTTTGTTAGATACACATTGATAGGGAACAAATACTGCTCTGCCTGATAACTTCACATATCCCATATACTTTACTTGCTAATGGTACTATTCAGTGGTCTAACAGGTAATTCTTAAAACTTGGTAGTGAAAAGGTCATGGTGTTAACAAGATTAAATTCATAACCAATCATCTTTAGAAATGTGAATGAAAAGGAGAAACAGAAAGTCTGTGCGCTGCAAAAATAGAGTTTCTAGCTCCCTAAAACCCTTTGAGCTGAAAGGTGATAATCAAAACATAAAAGAAAAATAAAATGTCTGCAAAATTGGGTTTTGTGTGAAACATTTACCTTAGTTAAATTAGCAGAATTCTGTATTAAGTTGGTGTAAGAAAGGATATGAGTGTGCACGAATGTTTTTGTTAGAAGCAGCATAATTTGCCAGAGATTATGAGTCCCACAGTTGAACTTCACACCATCTGACCAATTCTTCCTTTCCCAGACACTGAGAAATATCTTTTTCAGTCCAATAGATATCCTTACCCATTTAGGGCTTCATGTTTGACCAAGGCTACAAGAGGGAACTCTTAATATTTTTTTAAAAAACATTACAATCCATTGGACCTTGAGTATAATTAGAAGCAGCCTTTTTTCTAGAGCCTAGAAATAAAAATATTAATAATGTGAGCTGGCGTGTTGGGTTCCAGTCTCAACTGATTATTGTTCTTCTCTTTCTCAAAGGAATGTTAAGTCTTTTTGGAAGACTAGAGGACATTACATGGATAATATTTTCTCCAGGTCACACGTTAAGGATCCATGTTTATAGGAATGAAATATTGCGCACTATTTCATCTCTGGTCACCCAGTATGATCTCTGTAGTCTACATGGCTTTCCTATTTTCTGAGAATAAACATTTCATCTCCCAAGTATCCAAGGAATACAAGGATAATAAGGCTATATAGCAAATTAAATAACTAAAGAAAATGTAAATTTTTATGTTAGTAAAGACTGAAAAAAGTATGCTTAGAATAGATTCAAAATAAGACCATTACATACTGTGTAGAAAAACAAAACTTTTTCTTCTGCTTTTACACCACAACAATCAACACAGAAAACTTCTTTCACCCAATGTGTGGAAATTTCTCCCAACCAACAGGCAAGCAATCAGTTTTCTAGTGGATACCAGCTGGGTGTCTTCTAATCCGATTCAATTCTGATGTCATCTTCCAAGAGATAGTGTCAGATCCCACAAGACTGCCGAGCGTCAGACACCAGTCACAAGTCCAGGCCTCTGAACTTCTGACCTACTAGCTTCCTGTTGGGGTTCCCACAACCCCCTCTTTTTTTTTTTTTTTTTTTTTGAGACGGAGTTGCGTTCTTGTTGCCCAGGCTGGAGTGCAATGGTGGGATCTCGGCTCACAGCAACCTCTGCCTCCTGGGTTCAAGCCATTCTCCTGCCTCAGCCTCCGGAGTAGATGGGATTACAGGCATGCGCCACCACACCCGGCTAATTTTGTATTTTTAGTAGAGACGGGGTTTCTCCATGTTGGTCAGGCTGGTCTCGAACTCTGGACCTCAGGTGATCCACCCGCCTCGGCCTCCCAAAGTGCTGGGATTATAGGCATGAGCCACCGTGCCTGGCCCAACCCCTTCTTTAAGCATGGTCAATTTGCTAGAGCAGCTCACAAAACTCAGGGAAACACATTTACCCATTTATTACAAAGGATATTTTAAAGGATATAAATAAAAAGCCAGATAAAGTAATCCATAGTGTGAGGTTTGAAAAGATTCCAAGTGCAGGAACTTCCATTCCCGTGGAGTTAGGGTGCTCCCACCCTACTGTAGATGAGTTCTTGTTCACCTTCCTGTAAGCTTCTTTGTGTGCAGCCGTCCAAGCTCTCTGTACCCCATCCTCTTTGGGCCTCTTATGGAGATTTCACTGAATGGGCATGATTGAAGACTGAGCAACCATGTAGAAATGTGATGGAACAAAAGGGATAGAGCTGATGCTAATAGACGCAGAGGGGAAACCCAGAAAGGCCTATCTGTTCAGAGTCTTCTTGTGTAGTCTCACTGTGTAGCATTCCTTCCAGGTATGGGCAGGACCTCTTCTGAAATGAAGGTCTTATGACCTGCAATCAGACAAGGTAGGTCAGAGAATTTCTCTTTATGGCCAGCTCTAAGACAGAAAGGTTGGGGAAAATTAGAGTAGATTTTAGCTTCTGTGGCTTGTCTTGGGGAGAAAAAGGAGAAGGTGAAAGGAAGGAGTGAGAGGCAGAGAGAGATTCTATTTTCTGAGGCCTAAAGTGCCCCAACATTACAACAAAATACTATCTTTTACCATTATTGCTCTGAAACTATTCTGAAGCTGCTTCAGGAACCAAGAACAAAGGCCAAATACTTTAACAAAATATATGCTCATTGTTTAATCAGTTAGGAAATAACAAGGGCTATGGGAATTATAAGCCAGGAACTGTGGATGAAAGCTTATATCTATCTGTATCTAATACATATATGTATGTGTGTGTGTGTGTGTATGTGTGTGTGTGTATGGATATCATAATGTATTTCTCAAAACCTGTGATATGTAGAGAAAGTAATACTCAGGAAAGTTTGTCAACTTAAATGCATTTATTAAAACTTGAGGCTGTGTGTGGTGGCTCACGCCTGTAATCCCAGCACTTTGGGAGGCTGAGGCGAGTGGATCACAAGGTCAGGAGTCCAAGACCAGCCTGGCCATCTCCACTAAAATACAAAAATTAGCCAAACATGATGGCGGGTGCCTGTAATTCCAGCTACTCGAGAGACTGAGGCACAGAACTGCTTGAACCCGGGAGGCAGAGTTTGCAGTGAGCTGAGATCGCGCCACTGCACTCTAGCCTGGGCAACACAGCAAGACTCTGCCTCAAAAACAGGAAAAAAAAACAAAAAAACAAAAAAAAACCAACTTAGAACGGTTAAAAATAAAAGAACTAAGCAACCATTCTAACGGTCTAAAAAAAAGAACAAAAATAAATCAAAGAAAGGAATCAAGAAAGGTAAATATGACAATTAATGAATAAATTAAAATATTCATCGAAATAATTTGGAAAAAATGAATTCATTAATAGGTCATATAAAATAAATCAACCTTTGAAAATTAAGATTAAGACAAAATAAAGTATGGATTTTAAAAATTAATAAATAAGAGGAATATATATATTTCAAAACTGCTAAAATTGGCAAAAGAAGAACTGGAAAACTTAATGAAAAAATAGTAACAGACATCGAGGTATATACTTTATTTTCTAACTGGCTGTTACTGATGTGAATAAAAGCTGCAGTTTATTATATGTTGAGCCTATGATTTGATTAATTTGATTAAACTTCCAAAAGAACAGGAAAACCTAAATAGCGAAAAAATAATAGACATTGAAGTGGTATTAAAGTAATGATTTTCCCTACCTTTCAGCCCCCAGCAAGGCTCCAGACTCAGATTTTTTATGACCAAGTATTTTTTGTTGTTGTCATTTTGTCATGAGACAGTGGCTCACTCTGTCACCCAGAACAGAGCGTGCAGTAGCACAATCAGAGCTCACTGCAGCCTCGGCCTCCCAGGCTCAAGGAATCCTCCCACCTCTGCCTTTCAAGTAGCTGGGACCATAGGCATGTGCCACCATGCCTGGCTAATTTTTGTATATTTTTTGTAAAGATGGGGTTTTGCCATGTTGCCCAGGCTGGTCTCCGACTCCTGGGCTCAAGGAATCTGCCTGAGCCTCCCAAAGTGCTGGAATTACAGGTGTGAGCCACTGCATTAAAGTTTCTATCTTCAACAGGATTACTATGGATACAAAATTATAATAAAATGGTGACACATTGAAAACAGCAATTAAAAATAATAGCATAATGAAGTATGGATTTATCTTGGGAATATAAAGATAGCTCAACATTAGAAATCTTTCTGTGGAATTCACTACATTAATATATTTAGGGAGGGAAATCCATTTAATCATCTCACCTGATTTTGGAAAAGCATTCTGAAGAAAATATGTTTATTATAATTAAAACAATTTTTTGAAAAAAGGAAATATATTTGTCTTCATAAAAGAATCTACCAAGAATAAGCACTATCCTTAATAGTGAGATATTATTTTTGTTTAGAGCTACTTGCTTAGGTCCAAAAAGAGGCAGGTACAAGCTTGTTCACTGCACCATCTTCTTTCTAACAATCAAGAACTGGAAGAGAATTAAATGTCTATGTATAGAGAGATTGCTAGATGATGCAATATCGGATATAATGCAGCAAAAGAAAAAGAAAGAAGGCAAGTTAAAAGAAAGAAGGCACGGTTAAGCAAAAACAATCAAATTTCTGGTCTCACAGTAAGTGTATTATTATACCATTTATATAAAAGAAGAACACAAAACGACGCTATTTATTTTCATTGTTAACTATTGATTATTACAAATTCATAGAACAAAAAGTGTATAAGTATCAACACTAACATGGTAGCAATTATTGGCTCTGTGAAGGGGGATTGGAATTTAGGATTATTGTCAAAGGTACAGTGGTCTTGTTTGTAGTATTTAAATTTTAAATAAGAAGGATGTATAAAAATAGATAAATTATAGGTAGGTAGAGAGTGAGGAAAATGAGCATTATGGGGAAAAGTTGGTCAATCTCGTTTACACTCTCCACAAAGGAAATGACAAATATGAAAAAGATAACATGTTGTTAGAAGCAAAGCAGCTGTCTGATTTGACAGCTATGGAAAAGAATTTGTTTTACCAGTTCAGCTGAATCCCACAGAATGAAGTTTTCATTACATATTTTAGTAAAACGAAATGTTTCTAAAATATTTCAAAGGCTAAATTATTTCACTTAGAAATAGTTAAATGAAACAAGCACAATGTAGATTATAAATCGTAATGTTTAAACCATGCTATTTCTACATTATTCCATGAGTCAAATTATTCAGATATTCTGCTTTGTAATTTATTATTTATTTATTTATTTATTAGACGGTTTCTCTTGTTCTGTCGCCTAGGCTGGAGTGCAATGGCATGATCTCAGCTCACTGCAACCTCCACCTCCCAGGTTCAGGTTCAGGCCATTCTCCTGACTCAGCCTACCTAGTAGCTGTGATTACAGGCACCCGCCACTATGCCCAGCTAATTTTTGCTTTTTTTTTTTTTTTTTTTAACTAGAAATGGGGTTTTGCCATGTTGGCCAGGCTGGTCTCAAACTCTTGACCTCAGGTGATCCGCCTGCCTCAGCCTCCCAAAGTGCTGGGATTACAGGCATAAGCCACCATGCCCGGCCTCTTCTTTGTAGTTTAAATGCATAATGTTAACCCATGGTTCATATTGTTTCAAGTGTATTAGTATCCAAATAAGTTCTAGGAATTTCTCTACTTGAAAATAGTCAAAGTTGGCCGTGTGGGATTCAAAAGCCATATTAACCAAGGTCACTGGAATGGCCCTAAGAAAACAGTGTTCTGAAAAATAAACACATAGACCAACCTTGTGTGCATTTTTTTTAACTACATGCTCGTGTGTGCATGCGTGTGTGTTTTAACTGTGGTTAATAATTTTGTACATGTCCTATTTTGGTCTCCCTACCTCCTAAGAAGATAGAAATAAAGAGAAATAGGAAAATAAAAAGTGACTCTGACCTATACCTTAAATTTTATTACAAGTAATGCCAGTAAATATTTTTTAAAAGATAGTTAATGCTGCTGGGTTTAGTGAGAAGACCTATTTGACAATATAGGTCAAGAAACTTAACAAATCTACAAATGATTGATCACACTGGATCTATATCTAGGGATTTTAATCTAAAAAACCAATAGTGACTAGAAAAAGATAAATATTCTAAGATGTTCATTATAGTATTATTTATAACATTGAAAGCCAACTGAAAGTTCAGCAATAGGGTACTTTTTATTAAACAAACTATGATATATCTGGATGATCGATTATTAGTCATTCTATAAGATGTTTTTGAGGATTAATTTATGACATGGGGAGATGCTTATGTTTAATGAAAAAGATACAGAATAGTATTTACAATAATGAATGCACACCCACACAAATAGATAAATATATAGAATATATATATACATGTATATGCATATATATACACCTAGATTACATATTATATACTATATATAATTTTGAAGATAGATTACACACACACACACACACACACACGCACTTGGAAGAAATAATTGCCAAGTGATTCCTGAGATAAAATCAATGTACTTTAATTTCCCCTAGCCTATGTTCATCATTCAGTCTAATCAGTTCTTTGACACTAGGCGCTGCAAAAGGGAAAAGTCTCATTATTGTGTAAAGTGAAAAAATGAGAGAACAATTAAGAGTGGTCTAATCATCTCTACCTCTAATTTCCTATCCCTGGTTCCCAAGCAGAAGATTCTTCAAATCAGCATATTCTTATTTGAGTGGATATGGATAGACTCCTCTTGTTAGAAGACTTGGCGGCTGCTGGTACTTAGTTTTCAATGTCTTTGCTTGTTCTTAGAGTTGAAGTGAAGAAGGTGTTGTGTGCTCCGAGCCCCTGAAGCACAAGTCTCACACTGTCTAGTGGAGGGTGGTTCTAAGGTCTGTAAGTTCAGTACTGCCTTGAAAAGCAGGTTATAACCTAGAGGCTTCTAAGTCTGAGAGTTGGAGAGATAGAAGGTAGAGGAAAATATGATGTTGATCATTATGAAAAACTGGGTTTCAGATGACATGAATGAACAATATTCCCTGCCATGGCCTTGTTATGGACTGGGGCCTAGCTGGGACCCTGTCAGGGCCAAAAGCATCACCACCCACCATGGGAGCCTCTGCCCATCAGAACAAGGCTCATTCCTTGAGGGTCTCTTTCTCTTAAAGCTATTACTTCCAAAGTGAGGCAGGACCTTATCTCTTATTGACACAACTACTCAGAGAGATAAGATTTAGCAATATTTGAAATCAAAACACTTATCTGGCAATACTGTTCTGACCACAACAATTTTTGCTGATCAATTGTAACTTTTAAGCCAAAGCATGCCTGTTACTATCTGAACTCTGAGTATCAGTGTGACCTCTGCTGCCGCTGTCTTTTTTTCTAAACTGAATCTGCTGCCTGCTTTATTTAACCTCATTTCACAAAGGTTAGATAACCACAAACAGAACTTGGGAAACAAACCTGCTTCAGGAATAGACCAACAAATTAATAACATCCACTTTTAGGTTTCACGATTGTGGGTGAACTTTATTTTATTTTTAATTTCTGTTATTTATTCCACAATTTTTAATATGAGTAGTACTTTTATGCCAAAAGGAAAAAAAGAAAGGGACATACAACCACATGAATCTTGGGTAGTGTTGACCTTTGTCTAAGCTATTTTAACTACATTTGAACCAAATCAAGAATTTTACTGATAGGAACAAAAAAATCTATGTAGACTGAGCATCAAAATGAAAAAAAGAAAACCCAATATTGTTGGTAATTTATCTCTCTATGGTTGATATTTCTTTATTTTTTCATAATACAGTGTCACCAAATTCTGTGAAATGGCCTCAAGGGTCAGTATCCTAAGACCTCTGTTTCTGCCTCGTCTTTTCTACTCTCTCTTGCTTGAATCTTTCCAAATGAGCCCTATGGAAAGTCACCCTTCTGCCTCCCAGTCTAGCAGCTCGTATCACTCTGTGCATTCCTTCCACAGCATCCATCATAAAGGATGTGACTACTCACTTATTTTATTTCTCCTTATACCAGGAGGTATAAGCCCCATGTGGAGTACTTTTAAAGGGTGTGCTTTTTCTATAGCACCACTTCTCACATGAGATAGATATTTATAGACTCAATGATTAAATAAATTATATATCCATGTTTATACCTTTGCTAGTTTTATTTCACAACCAGACATTAGCATAGTGCTCAATGTGTTGCCCTGTTATTGAGATGATTAATTCATATTCCAGTAATATCAAGTAAATAGCAACATTTATTTTTATTCCACATGTGAACCAAAAACACATTTTTGAAAATGGATAAAGAATACATTTGGATTATTTTGTTTTCACATAATTTTACAATTCTGCATCCTAGGATATTTTAGACTCCAGCTGGAATGGAACTGAAAGTACTGAAATACTATGAGAAAAACTATTCCTGTATAATTTCCTATCTGATTTTGCAAAATAAGTATGTTTGGAAAGGTTGTAGAGAATATGAAAGGGATTTTAGATGTAATGCCACAAATATCTTAGAACTAGTCTCAAACATTGATCTCAAAAAGCTACTAAATTCTTCTTCCTTTCCCATTATACAAAATATATTGCATATGCTCTACTCTTTTAAAAAATATTCAAAGTAGTAATAAAAGCAAACCATTACATGTAGTGTGGAGTACTGGCGATTGAAGTAATTTTTTTTTCCCCTCTTCAGAGTGATTGTTGGCTGGTCTTGGGTCGTACAGCTAGGCAGAACCAGAATTTGAACACAATCTGGTTTCAGAAGATTTTTCCTAACTCCCTTTGCTACAATGCTTCTTTAAAATACCTGTAATGGGGGAGAAGTATTAGATGGGCTAAGCCCATTCTCATTTATACACTATACACAGGCATCTAGGAGTGAGGGGACAATGGAGTTGGATTTACAAAAAGGCTTGGGATAAAATTCTTAACTCCGTCTCTGAAACTGCTACTAATGTAACTTGTTTCTTCAACTCTAAAATGGAGATACAAGTCCTTAATTACTGTGTTTTTGTGAGAATTAAGTAATGAAATGGTTCAAGTCTGTTGCATAATTCTGAAAACCTTAAAGAACTGTGTGAGTACTCATGCTGTCAAGTGTGGTAGCCGGCACAGACTTCCTTACTCCCTCAGTGAATAATGGAGCTCATGAAATCATTTAGGCAGATCTTGGATATCAAGTATTTGGTACTGCTGATCTCATATAAGAAAGAGAGATTCTCCTCATTTCTTTTACACTCAAATATTCAATTCAACAAATTTATCAAGTGCACTCAAGAAGTATAGAAAGTAGCAAGAGGAAAAGATATGATCATTGTCCTCAAAAGTCTTGGACAAGAAAGGAAATGGGATACATCTCACCAAAAGCAAAGCAGATTATGACATGTGTGCTATGAAGGGAAAAAAAATTGTGGGCTGGGTGCAGTGGTTCACGCCTGTAATCACAGAACTTGGGGAGGCCAAGGTGGGCGGATCACTTGAGGCAGGAGTTCGAGACCAACCTGATCAACATGGTGAAACCCCGTTCCTACTAAAATTACAAAAATTAACCAGGTATGAGAGCGCATGCCTGTAATCCCAGCTACTCAGGAGTCTGAGGCACGAGAATCGCTCGAACCCAGGAGGCAGATATTGCAATGCGCCGAGATTGTGCCACTGCACTCCGCCCTGGGCAAGACAGCAAGACTCAGTCTCAAAAAAAAAAAAAAAAAAAAAATTGTGAGTTCAGAAGAAGGAGCCCTTTTGGGTTGGAGAGATTAGGAAAGAAGACTTGATGTATGACTATTAGGAGAAAAAAAGGATCAACGAATATGAAGAAATTAGATTCTGTCTGATTCATTTCAAACTTTCATTGAACATCCACTTTTTCCAATACACTATGCTAACTGGGGGATCAAGGAGAGGAAAAGAGGGAGAGGAAAACTCAGAGGTTAGAGTTTTGTGGAGATGATCTAAGTTAGTTCTCCATCCACATCAGCACAATGCCGAACACACGTAAACTAATAACTTATATTCCACAGTGAGTACTAAAAAAACAAGTGGGTATAATGTCCTATAGGAATTCTGATGAAAAAGTATTTGATTCGGCCTATGGGAGACAGAGATTCAGGAATACAACAGACAAGATGATGTTTTAGTGGAATCTCAAAGCTTCAGTAGACGGTTTCTAAGTAGACAGGAGAAGCGAAAGGTAGTTCAAAAAAGGAAACAACAGAGTCGCGGATTTGGGATGTTCTCTTGTCTTCTTTTTAGAGAATCACAAAGTTGGAAACATTGTGGGGTGGCAGGATAATTCATCTCTCTCATTTTTCTTTAAAAAATATAGATGGTCCCTTTGCGTCAAAAAATTTAAAAAAAAAAAAATTGGCTTGGCACCAGTATCTTCTACTCTTAGCTCATGAGCAACTGAATTGACTCAGCTTCACATGTCAATCTCTGTTTTACCCTGGTGAGTGTCCCAGAAAGTTGGGATGCAGGGGACAGTGATACATTTAAGCAAAAGAAGAGAAGGTTCAAAGTGATGGAAGGTGATGATTGAGGAAAACAAAAGTTTTTAAAACCTTTTGAAAAAGTTCAAACACATACAATAGGAGATAGAATAATACACCCGCTTTATTTTATCTCCTCCCACATTATTTTGAAATACATTTGAGATAGCATATCATTTCATCCACAAGTATTTTGATATATATCTCTAATGGCAAAAAGACACATTATGACAAAAACAATACAATGAACATACCTTCAGAATTGAACAACATGAACTCACTTAACATTTTTGAGCCTGAGGACTTGCGAAACAATGAGTTTTGATGCTCTGAGATCAGGGCTCGAGATGAAGGAGTGTGGTGGCATTAACATGTGAGAGATGCCAAAGTGAAGGAAATAGATAACATCATCCAGGAATTTAAAAGGAGGCAAACAATGGAAGAATGAGTCAGTAGAGACAAATTTAAGTAAAGGCCATAGACACTCTGAGTTTGGATGACATGAAGATCTGTGAGGGCTGAAGGAGTCAAGAAGTCTCATTTGTGAACAGAATGTGACTTCAGTTGGGACTTGAAGGAGGATAGAATTTAAGTAGGCAGTGGTTTGTATGAGGTAGTTCATATGAGGGAATTGGTAGGAATAGTTGCATGGAGTTCGAATGGTACAAAGGCTCACCTCACAGGAAGGAAGGCAGTGGTGAGAAACGAATTCACCTAGGTATGGGAGGATACCATACACCTGTATAAGCCTGGCATTTGAATTTCATTCACCATTTCAGTAAATGTTGATTGAATGTTTATAACATACCAGATACCCTTCAAGAAGCTAGGGATACAACAATTTGTAAGATAAGCCTTCTGCTCACAAGAAGCTTTAGATTTAAGAAGTGTGTGTGCAGTGGGGGCGGGGGAGGAGGTGCATATAAGCAAAAATACCACAATTATAGTTCATTCAGTAAACACATATTGAACATATTCTATAGGTCAGGCACCATGATGGGTGCTACAGATACAATAATAAATAAGTCATGGTCCTCAAGAAGCCATTGAACTATTAAAGAGTTTTGATCAAGTCCCTGGTGGCAGATGAAAAGCATTATTTATTTATTTATTTATTTATTTAGAGGCTGAGTCTTACTTTGTTGCCTGGGCTGGAGTGCAGTGGCATGATCTCTGCTCACTGCAACCTCCGCATCCCGGTTCAAGCAATTTTCCTGTCTCAGCCTCCTGAGTAGCTGGGATTCCAGGCATGCAACACCACACCCAGCTAATTTTTGCATTTTTAGTGCAGATAGGGTTTCGCCATGTTGGCCATGCTGATCTCCAACTTCTGACCTCAGGTGATCCATCCACCTCAGATTCCCAAAGTGCTGGGATTACAGGTTTGAGCTACCGCACCTAGCCAAAAAGCATTTTTAGGGGAGGTTTTTTCTTTCTCCTTGTATATCCAATGAGGTAAAGGACAATCTGAGTCAAGATAAATGAAGTGGTAAACCTTGATGTAAGGTAGAAGCAACAATTGTGGAGATAAAGGGATTATATGAGATGTATTTGTTAAAAAAAAAACAAAATAGGGGACACTGAATAACTGATGTCCATAAGTCTCAGACAAAGTGAGAGAGAGAGAAAAAAAAGTTTGAGACCATATCGGTTCTCTTTTTAGGTGTCTGAAAATTTGTTGTGACTAACAGTTTAAATGTGACAACGTCATGAAACATTTTTCTGGGGACATCAGATTTCTTTGTAGAAAGGGGACTTCCCTATTGCCAATACCTTGACTCACCTATCTGTTCCTCCTCAAATGAGGAGTGTCATATTAAAGCAAGCAGAGTTTTGTTTTGTTTAGATATCAATCTTAAGGTCTACTTGGGGCATCCAGAATGTTTCTTAAATGATTGACCAAATTGACCAAAGATCTTACGTTTTCTGAGGTGTTCACTCAGAGTCATCAAACATTGCACAAATAAAAAACAATCGGTAAATTATTTCCAAAGATTGGAAACAGAAATCCTCAGATGATTCACCGATGATTCAGTTTTCTGTGTATCGCTTCTACTCTACTTGTTGCCAAGGGAACTTGGGGCCTACTTCCTACCACACCACAGCTATAAAAAGTACCAGCAAAAGCCACAGTAGAGTAACTTCTCTACTCTTTTATTAAAAATGGCTAACGGACTAAATGTCAGTTACATAAGAAAGATTTAGGTTTGTCTGTGAAGGTCGTATCTACCAGTACCATGAAATACTGAGAAGCCACATTGTTACTCTTTTTATCTTTCAATTGCTTTTAACTGCACTGCTTTCTTCATGCGGGGCATTTTATGTAATGTACCTAACATGCCAACAGAAGTTGTATTTTCTTCATAAACTCCAGACCAATGTGCTTTTGCAGTGATAGAAGTGGCCTGTGAAATCTGTGTCAACTTCAGAGCCAGGGTAAGACAGCATCATTCACACTGCCAGCCTGCCTGCTTCTCTGGGTCCTTGTGGCAGGGGAAGGAGATGAGACAGGGAGTAGCAGAGAAGCTGACTACTACAAAGGGACCTGTGCACCTTCACTCTTATAGCCACTGTCTGTGGATCTCTTTTGACAATCATCTTTATCAAGCAACATAAAAATATCAATACCATCAAGTATCCATAAGAAGGCACCAATCATGAGTGGATATTTTCATATATAAAACCTAGGTTTTTCTTTCCTTTCAATATGAGCATTGAGTTCAATTCTCATCTGGAAACAGGGAATGAAAGCCGCTTGTATGGATAGTTGTCAGGAAGACATATACAGGATATAAGTTAACAGCACAGACAAGCATGTTCTGTGTTTACAGGGGGCAGGAACTGTCACTCAGCAAGAAGTCCTGGTACGACAAGACATTAAAGGCATTCCAGGAATATACTGTTTTCATTTGGCTGTGATTCTTCCTAGAAAATGTAAAAAGAAAGTTTTACCTGTTAAGATAACATATTTTCTCTTTATGGTTTCATGAGGGCAGAAGGAAGCTCTCAGCTGTTCTTACATAAAGCCTTGTCTGAGAGGTACGGGATGCCTGATTTTTTTATGCGTAAATTTATATAACATTATAGCTCTTCTGCTCTTTGAAGAGGCAATATGGTTGAATAAGATTATACCTTTACATTTACTATTAAAAAGTATTAAGTATTATGTGTAATACACACTGATTTTTCTGAAATACAAATCTGATCTTGTCATCTCTTTCTACCTTAAAATTTATTATAGGTCTCCTATATTTTAGAACATAAAATCCGAGCTCCTTATGGGATGCAAAGCACTTGATGGCCTCATCTCATTGTTCTTTGTACTTGAGCATCATAGAGTTAGTTACTTGTAGCTCTGAATTCATATTCTTTTTCCACACCTCTGTGACTTGGTGCATAGGCTTTGATAAGCCTGAAATGTCTTCCCTCTCTTCTTATGTGATTGATTCCTATTTGTCCTCAACACAATATTCAAATATCACCTGCTGTCTTGAGTCTTCACTGACTCAAAAGCAGTTCTTATGTAGGACCTCTTCTCCTGTTCATATTTATGATGTTGCATTTATAATGCTACATTTTGGCTATTTCTTCCTGTGTGCCTATAATTTTTCTTCTTTTATACTGCATAATTCCTGGGAGCCAGATTCATGTTTCCAAAAGAAATCATTGTATTTCCAGCATTTTGCACAGTCCCTGGCATATGGTAGTTGTTTATAACTTTTTGTTAAAAACCATTTTGTACCTTATGATAATTGTTAGATGAAAATCTAAAATAAATGCATCACTAGAAAATGTAACATAGTAAATAAACATTGCATATGCGTGCCTTATAAATCCATGTATAAAATAGTGTGCTCAAAATTCCTTACTGGATAAAGAAGCAAAAGGTCATCATGCCGTAAGTCTGATGCACGTAAATTAAAGAGTTATTTGTTCAACAAAGAACAGCAATAACAAAGTCTCCCAATCTCTGATGTCAGGATTAGCTAGTGGAAAGATTAAGCTGTGTGTGTGTGTGTGTGTGTGTGTGTGTGTGTGTGTTTCTGATTGTCCCAATACCTGTCAATGGGACCCACAAATACCTGCTTCAATGTCTGTTTCTTAAAAATTACCTGTTGGGCACAATGTACGCTATTCAAGTTGATGGGTAGACTAAAACCCCAGACTTCACCACTGTGCAATTCATCCATGTAACCAAAAACCTCTAGTATCCCAAAAGCTATTTAAATTTAAAAAAAATTAATCTGTTTCTTAGCCAATCACTACTGAAGTTCTGCAACAGGCCTATCAACCAAGAAGTATGAGATAAATTGCTCATTCCACCCACTGTTTCTTTGTCAGGGTACTCACAAAGCTATGGACACAAGTCTTTGAGAAGCCCCATCACTAGGAATAAAGGGTAAGCATGAATTGACAGGGACAGAAGTAGAAGAGGAATTTTATTTTGAAGCAAGATTTATACTGCACCACTTCTGTAAGATCTGAAGTATCAGCACCATTTGGTTTGCTGCAGAGGAAATCAGAACTAGTGTGAGGAGCTGTAAACTTATATCAGCAACTTGGACCTTGCCTGGCCAAAGCTGTTAGAGCAGTATGTTGAGACACCTGGAGCTAGAAAAGGAGTCACACTCACTAAAAAGATGCCAGGTCATACTGAGAACGCTAAGGCAGAAATAGCACAATTGAGTCAAGTGCTGGATTAGGGCCAGGAAATGAAGAAAAATCAGGCTGAGATATAATTGGGGAATAGAAAGATCTTTGAACAAGCATCTGGAATACTAAGTAGTTTTTGAGTGGTGTGTAGACAGGTGATCTTGGAATAAAATGTTTTGTAAATAATAAAAAACACCCTCTACTTCCTCTATGGGGTAAACATTTTCTTCAAAGAGAAGAAAGTAGAGAGCTTATCTGTGCCAGGAATTCTAAGGCCTCAGTGGAATTACTGCTTGGAATTTCTACCCAATCCCCTGGTAGCAGGCCTCCTGGCCAACTCTGTGGAGCCTGGGTTTTCACAAAGCTGGAGGCTTACAGAAAGCACAAGGTAAGACTGAGAAATAGAAGGCTGACTTTAAGAAAAGGGGTATAATACTCTATTGAAAGTTGTCATCTAGATGTTCTTCTACCCGAGTGTTTTCTTGACAACATCCTTGTTCATTTGTCAGTCAAGACTCTCAAGAACGCCTAGCGGGATGATTGATGACCCGGGCTGGATCCCAATTTTGAACAAGATGGCATATCCTAACTTTTCTCTGTTCCTCGGTGGCCTTCCCCAGGTTGCCCAATGACAGTAAGTAGCCCAAGGAAGTACCTTTCACTTCCACAGATGGCACCAGAACACTGATTGTGCAGTAAGCCCAATAGCATGAGAAAAATGAAAAACCATTCAACCAGAGTAACACTGCAAGAGCTCAGAAAACTAAACTTGCACTCGAACTAAAGCCAATAAAAGTAGGATAGAACTGACAAGTAGAACTTAAACAGGGCAACTGCTTGCTAAAACACAAGATACAAATAGAATCAAGTGTCTCCTAACATAAGAACTAAAATGTCCAGGATGCAACAGAAAATCATTAATCAAGAACCAGGCAAACTACAATCTGAATGAGAAAAGACAATCAACTGGTGCCAATAACAAGATAAATTAGATGTTGGAATATCTGACAAAGATTTTAAAGCAGCTGTCATAAAACACACCAAAAATCAATTCCAAATCCTCTTAAAACAAATAAAAACATAGAAAATCTGAGCAAAGAAATAAAATTATGGAAAATACCTGGGATAGCTTGCATAGCACCATTTCCAGGCCAACTTCTATGACCCTGGTTGCTTGTCAACTAATCAAAACTATTAGACATTTTAGTAACAGTTCTGGATTGGAATATCCCATGAGACAAACAAGGATATATACTGACTCTTAAGTTTCCTTAGTTGTACTTCAAATTTCACCCCTCTCCCCTCTTTTCCTAATTTTCGTCAGTAAATTTAACTCTTTAGGAAAGGTCAGCGGTTCACCCAGCTCCTGGACATGATTGTAGTATTCTAAGAACTAAAAATAACATGTATTCATGCTCTGTTCATGGACAACCCAACCCAACCTGACTTGTTGCTGTCAAAATTGGCAGGTACCTATGATACTGGTTGGGGTGAGGAGCATACCCTTTCTTTACAAGTTGCTGGTTTTACTGTCTCTACCTATACCTAGTTTGAAGATAGATGGTTTTAGTGAGGTCACACATACTGATGGAAACAGAAGTAGCAGCTGATGACCAAGATTGCCTTTAGAGTTTAGAAACACTGCCTCGAATTGGGTTTATCCGAAGCCCCAAATTTTAGCCTGCACTAGCCAAGTTGATTTTATTATTAGAACACTTTAAATTCATATCTTTCATGTAGCAAGCAGCGGAAAGTAACAGCCAGACGCCCAAGAATGTTATCAAGGTCTCCAGGCACTGGCAAAGGCACTATGTCCAGAAAGATCCTTGTAATGAGACATTTTCAGCCATTCAAATGCAGTTACAACTGACCAAGGCAAAATGGGGAAATAATAGTACCTGCTTCATCGGGTTGTTATGAGTATTACATGAGACAGCACATTAGTTATAATGATGATGGTCATGGAGATGACCTTTCTGGAAACCAAAGAAGGGATGCTATTCTTCAGGGCTTAGAAGTAGAGGAGCATCACCTGCTAAAAACAGTAAGAGAAGCTAAGGCTAAGGGGTGGGTTAAGACAGAGCCCACAGTGCCCAAATGCCAGAAGAGTGGAAAGAAAGCAATAAATCTGTAAGAGAAAGACAAAACAGAGGGATACGTGCTGGATGTCAAGAAAGCAGAACCAGAGGGTGAAAACAGCTTAAGATCGAATGAACTGGTGGCTGAGGGGTCCCAAACAATGTCCTTCAATGTTGTTGCTATCTGAAGCTGACTTTTATGATGCAATGTTAAGGAGTGTGACTTGCCTTATAGGGCCAAAAGTGGGAAGGCAGCTGACAGGCCATCACAACAAATAATTATTGAAAACCAATTTTTGTATTCTAGTTTCGGTGGTGGAAAGCTGAAATACTTATTTATGGATAATTGAGTTTTAACTATTTTGTGTCATTTCATGTAGACTTCATAAATTGAGATGTTTCTGTTGTATTTTTAGCTTGTTTTCAAATAATGTGTTATGACATAAGATTCAAACTCAAATGTGCCAAAGGTCAGACTTGCTCAATTTGCCCAAAGGAAAGATCATAATGAAAATTCCTAGAGAGGTTTAATACGTCAAATGTAATTACATCTCAGTCAGTTGCTCAACATTTTAAAGCATATTCTTTGTGCAGAGTTCAGAGTAAAGTGCTTTAAATCTACATTTTCTGTAAGAATATTTTATTGGTATAGGTTTTATCTTCAAATAAGAAGAGAAGCCTAATTCTCAAAGATCACAGAAACATACGAATCAGTTTTTGGTTCATGGATTTGTATTTCTGGTCATAAAAATTCCCTTATATTTCCATTCTCTGTCTCTTGTCAGAAATATTTTGACACATGACCAAGGGAAAATAATCTTTGATCAAGGATAAATACAATTGATGACATAATCAAGAGTATATAAACATAAACTATCTGTATTACAATTAAATGATTGTGAAATAGAAACATAAATCTAAAGATAAATGAAAAAATTTCTAAATTAGTGAAGAAAACATGCATATAACAATCAAAAGAATTACTTGTTCTCACACTATAAGGAAAATAAAATCTCCAACTACAAATATTGTATTATTTCAAGATCAAATCATTTAAAATATTTAGTGTCTGCAGTAGATGAGTTAGTATACAATTTCATATTATTTGGACCAAAGACTTAAGCAAACATCCATATTTGAAATAAATGAGAAAATATTTGCTTTATTTTACAGATAATAGTTTTGAATTCAAAGTTTTTTTTTTTCTTTGAAACTGTATATGCTAAAATGTCCAGCGACTGTATTGGAATTAATGTTTGTAATTAAACTCTTTACATTTAAGCTACTTGTTTGATTCAAAGTTCAATGAGAGGAAACTTCTTATCCATCTGTCTGTGTAAAAGGACTATTCTTTGATAAACAATTGTCTCTTATCCCCACCTATAATCATAAGTGTTTACTAGGAAAGATAAAGTCTCTGCGGTTTTTGTTTAGAAATGACTTTCAAAGAGTGCAAACTGTATCCTGCCTAGTACATTACATACCATCAGTAAAAGGTAGAAGAGCCATTTACTTTGATGGTTTAGTTTATAAGCCTTTTTGCCTCTATTCTTTCATGGTTTTACTATCTTCATTTCTCCACTATGCAGCCTACTAGTAGCTGAAGAATACCAATGACCAAATGTTGTCTCATTTAGTGGATTTTCCAGTTTCAAAGGAAAATTGAATTTTAGCTTAATTTCAAGATGACTCTTGAGGAGATTCATTTCTGTTATTTGTAGATAGCTCTTTGTGAAATTTGAAATCTTAAAGATTACAGCTTTTCTTTTTTTATCAGTAAATATTTCCATGTTTTCAATGGTAAACATTCAATAAAAATGGTTTCATGAATGAATTGTATAGTCCTAAAAATACAAGAATACTAAAGTTCTTAACATGATTTTCAGCCAGACATACATAATTCTTTACAAATCCACTTCTAGACAACATTTATCTTCAGCTTGAATGGTTATTGCTATAAATAAAGTTAATTTCGTGATCTTGAAAAACTTAGCTCACATCCTGACTCAACCTCTACTAACCACGTGACATTGAGCAAGTTACTTGACTCTGAATGTGAGAAGTTGTTTTTAAGAAGTAGACACAAAAGGTCGGGCGCAGTGGCTCACGTCTGTAATCCCAACGCTTTGGGAGGCCGAGGCGAGTGGATCACGAGGTCAGAAAATCTAACACAGTGAAACCCCATCTCTACTAAAAATACAAAAAACTAGCCGGATGTGGTGGCGGGCGCCTGTAGTCCCAGCTACTCTGGAGGCTGAGACAGGAGAATGGCGTGAACCCGGGAGGCGGAGCTTGCAGTGAGTGGAGATCCGGACACTGCACTCCAGCCTGGGTGACAGAGCGAGACTCCGTCTCAAAAAAAAAAAAAAAAAAAAAAAAGACACAAAATAGACAAGAAGAAATTAAGCATAATAGCTGTTTAATAAATGATTGCATTATTGTTATGAATAAAAACTTACATTTTTAAAATTAGTTGAGGCTATTTGTAAGAGGGTTTCTTAAACCACTTCATTCTCATGTATATTAGTATATTCTTATACAATATTATCCAGGTATCATAGAGTCATGAAACTTGATGGATATGAACAAATTATACTGAATAAAAATAAGCAGAAGAAAGTTTATTAGTTTTAAGAACAAAGAGTTTCTTTTTCTGGCTACTTTTTATTAATTTCAAGTTTTCCTCTACCATAGAAAATACAGACAACGTGACATTGTGCTTTTGGGAAGGTACTAAATCTTCCTTTGAGGCTTATTACAGTTTTTGTGAATTCCTCATACATACGGGACTATGTGCTAGCAGGAAAATGACGTCCCTTAGGAATCGCCATTAAATTCATCGGGGGATTCTAAAATAATCATCTTAGAAGATGGTGGTGATAACCTACTAGTTCCTGGAGCAATTGCAGGGACAAGAGGAGGAGAAGTAGGGATAATTTAGTATTCCCTTGTCTGACTTATTTCCATCAGCTCCTTACTCTTGTTGGGACTGTACTGAGGTTATTCCTTGGACAACAGTTGGCCATGTAGGATGCTGCTATTCTCTCTCAACAAAAAATGAAACTAAAGAATTAAAACCTCTTCTGCCCGCCTCGCTCCCACAGTGTTACCTGATCCCTGTCTCTCCTGCAGGCTGCTTGTCTCCTGCAGGCTGCTTGTCTCCTTCACACCAAACCACATCCGCCTTTCCTCCCTGCAGAAATCCAGTTAACATGTTAGTTCAGTGGACCCATCTTTCTCCTCTCTTTCTTATGTAACATCTATAGTGTTCAGTTTTGGGAGGAAGCCAGCAACCTCTGTAGTTTATCTTTCTTGTCCGGAGTAGTAAGTCTCAAAATCCTTACCAGGATAATTTATCCTAGAGTCCTGTGCCAATTCATGCAAGAAGTTCTGATAGTCTTATTTGAAAGTTGCTATGAAGAGTTCTGAGTTATACATAATGTCGAACTTTGGGTGAATCATTAATCTTTCTGTTAAAATAAAACCATCATCCACTCTTAGGATATTTAATATGAATTTTAAAGATGTTTCAAATAATCAGTGTAAATTATTTGAAAAGCAAAAGCAAATAGCCATTTTATTGCTTGATACAACTCTCTTTCTGGGGAAGGAAAATATTTTTTAAAAAATCAAGAAACATTCAGTTTAATAATTTGCTGGCATAGTGTTCCTGATATCAGGAGAGAGAGAGATATATATATATATATCAGGAGATGATCAGATGATGTATATACATCAGGAGATGACATATATATATTAAGTGATATTATATATATGGAGATATATATATATATCAGGAGATATAGGATATATATATATACGGTTTTTTTAAAGCACATGTCAAAATAGTTTCTGTGAAACAGCCTACTAGGAATTACTTTGACCTCAGAGTGGCAGACGTTATAGGGAGAAGCTGTGGGTAGGGTTAGAGTAATACTTAGAGGAAGAGCTACCTGATAGTGGAATGTATGCCATCAGTTCAGTGTATGTGGGCACTGTTGACCACTGTCACTGTTTTGATTGTGCAAGAACATGGTAACATAAGGTACCTCACCATCATACTGAAAGAATTCCCCAACTGGATGATAAAAGCACTGACTGAATCTTGATTTTTTAACTTCTCTATTTCTTTGTATAATTATTGTACTTTCCACAGTTTCTGTGTTATGTATTCACATGAGTTCAGCTTTCTTTTGGAAAAAGAATAGAGCTGGCTATTACAAATAGTTCTACAATAAACATGGGAGCGGTAATAATCTCTTCAAGATTCTGATTTTAATTCTATTGTCCACAATAGACAAGACACAGAAGCTACCTATATGTCAATTTACAGAAATAAAGAAAATGTGGCATATACATATATATGTACATATACAATGGAATGTTATTCAGCCTTGAAAAGGAAGCAAATTGTGCAATTTGTGACAACATAGATGAATGTGGTAGACATTGTGCTAAGTGAAATAAGCCAGGAACAGAAGGACAAATGTTATATGATACCAACTTTATGGCAAATTTAAAATAGTCTCATGGAAGCAGAGAATAGAATGGTGGTTGTCAGGGGATGGTTAGGGTTGGGGAACAGGGAGATGTTAGTCAAAGGGTACAAAGTTCTAGTTTCACAAGATGAGTAAGTACTGGAGAGCTACTGCACACCATAGCACTTATAGCTAATAATACTGTATTGTATGCTGAAAATTTGCTAAAATGTTAAATCTTATACTTAGCATTCTTATCACAAAAATAAGAAGAAGAAGAGTGAGAGGAAACTTTTGGAAGTGATGGATATGTTGATGGCATAGAATATGGTAATGGTTTTATGGCTGTATACTTATCCCCAAACTCACCAAGTTGTATACCTTAAATATACACAGCTTTTCATATGTCAACTGCACCTCAATAAAGTGGTTAGGAAAAAATAGAGTTGGCTCAGATGGTTAGATCCAAAGATAAATTTTCTTTTTCTCTTAGCAATGTTAAATAGGCATTCCCAGTGGTATTGGACATTTTACTCAAGACAGAAACAGGAAAGATATATAAGACTTAGAGAATGACCATAGTCTCTCATATCTAGTACATATGCAGTCTGATGTATGTCCTATAATCCTGTAAGACGTTAAAAGATTGTCAAGCCTTAAGGCTTAGCAGTGGATGACAGGTGGAAGAATACCAAAAAAAAAGCCTTGATAACATCTGGATCTCTTTCAAATATACCACATCACATTGGGAGCACATCAGGCAGAAAAGACCTTCTACTTTTTCCACTGTGTTTTAAAAATCATTATATTTTACAAGGATTAATATAAAGGATTTCTATATTCAATTAACACAATAATAGGTCTCACTGAAAATACTCATTAAAAATCTCTTGCATAAACATTCATGGTATCTACATTTTCAGAGTCTAAAAACTGAGGGTGAATTGAATACAATTTAGTAATACTGATAGACCATAAAATAACTGTATGAAAGCATTCTCATTTGTTTTCACAGTTCTCATTCTGATAGCAGTGGTTTCTAAAGAAAGGCATTCTGCTGCAAAGTCCATAGATTTGCAGAGCTCACATGTCTAAAGGAATTATTGAGGTTAAGTAAAAAACTAATGATGCTTTGCAAATCAAGTCCAAATGATAAAGTTTAATGCATATATGTATTCATATATATGCACACATAGAATGTATTCAGAGTTATTTTTAAAATATTGCAACCCTATTATGAATATTATTCTGAAACCTATTACATTATTTTACATATTATATAAAATCTTCACATAAGGTATTATAAACAATCTTTTAAATACAAACCATGGACATGTTTAATTTTATTTCCTAAGTCATCATGATGGAACAGTTGAGTTGTTTTCAAGATGTCATGATTTTATAGAATCTTTTGTTCAACTTTTAATAAACAAATATTTGGGCATATATTTTGTGATTTTTGTTAGTCAGAGCCCTGGGCAGTGGAAATGGTGAGTGAAAGGTTGAAGGCTTTTGAGATCTGTTGCTAAAATCCCCCTCAGAATGGTTGCATCAAAAAGTATTCTAATCAGCAGTGCATAAGTGCACACTTATAAAGTGTTTCTAATACTTACATACTGTGTAATATCACCTAGATAACCACACATGGCACCTCTGTAGAAAGAACTTATTTGCTGCTAATCAAAATGCTACTATGGTAACATTTGCCAAGGTAAACAATCAAATTAATCGTGTAACCTCAAAAACATATATATGAGAGGAGCCAATTCCTTATAACCATGCAGAATGCCATCAAAACTCTAATATTTACAGCTATTATTCTCTATTTCTCTCAGAGGATAAGCTGTGGATAAATACTGAAAGCTAGTTGCTTCCTAAAGTTGTTTTCAGTTGATTACCTAAGACATGCAGATGTCATGTCATGTCATCATATCAGATTAACACATGTAATAGATTGAATGTCAAACAAGAGTGAGAATTCAGAGGAAAGAAAAATGATCCCCAGGGATAGGGTATAAGTACTGTCTTAGCAGAACTATACTTCTAGATGTGACAGAAGTACCACAAGACCGTTTTAAAACCTTAAGACCACCTTCATTCTGTCTGTTGACTCTGAAAATCATAGAACATCAATTATTTTAAAGTGATTTGGCATCAGAGCTATTCACATTCTTTCTGGGTAGAGTAATTTAGTATTTTTTAGCCTTTGGTATAATGGGACAATGGAAAGAGAATAGAAGAGAAGAAAACCAAATTTTTTTGCTAGCATGTGTGTGTGTGTAATAACTACACCATAAATTATTTTCTGCCTTCTCCCCCTTCTTGTAAATAGGAACATTGAGGCTGCGAGTTCATATGCCTTGCCCAGCATGACTCAGTCGTCAAGTGATAGAGACTCATCAAGTGATGGAGACTCATCGTCTGTCACCCCAAGAATCCATAGGCTTAACCAGCAATCTGTTGTTAAAGTTGCTTTTCTAAAAAAATGGGGGCACTTAGAAATTAGATATTTTCTAAATTTCTCTCAAAGTCTAAAATTCTCTTTCTTAGGACTTCCTACCTTGTTTTTAATAAAATGGTATTAATTTTGTGTTTATGGAATCCATATGGGCTGATGGTACTATTTAAACTTCCCAGTTATAGTCATATTAATTTTTAAAATTAGCATTAAAATATAACTCATATAAAGCATATAATTCCTTGGTTTTTAATATATTCACAGAGTTGTTCAACTATTAACACCATCAGCTTTGGAACGTTTTTATCACTGGAAGAACCCTTGTATCTATTTGCTAATAGATACACTGCCTTCTTTTACTTAGCATAATATTTTCAAGGTTTATCCATGCCATAGCATATATCAGTACTCTTTTTTAATGGCTGAATTATACTTCATTGTATGCATATACCATGCTTTCTTCATTCATTTGCCAGATGATGGATAATTCAGTTGTTTATACTTTTGAGTTATTATAAATAATGTTGCTAAGAATATTCATGAACATATTGGTGTATGGACATATGTTTTCAGTTATCTTGAAACATATGTATGCTGGGTCTATGTTTAACATTTTGAGGAACTGCCAAACTGTTTCCCAAAGTATCTGTACCATTTTACATTCTCACCAATAGTGTATGAGAGTTCTGGTTTCCCTACTTCCTTATCAACACTTGCAAGTTTTATATTATAGCATCTTAGTGGGTATGAAGTGGTAGATCATTGTGGTTTTGATTTGCATTTCCAGATAGCTAATGATGTTGAGCATCTTTTCATGTATTTACCATTTATATATCTTATTTAGAAGATAAATAAGCATTTAGATATATAAATGCTTATTCGGATCCTTGGTACATTTTTTAAAGTTGGTTCATCTTTTAATTAAAATATTGAATAGAAAGTGTTCTTTATATATTCTGGAGACAAATCTCTTATAAAATATAATTTGCAAATATTTTCTCCACTTCTGTGGGTTGTCTTTCACGTTCTTGACAGTGTCCTTTGAAACAAAAGTTTTTACCTTTGATGAATTCCAGTTTATCTATTTTTTGTTTCTCATGCTTTTGGTATTATATCATAGTAACCATTGCCTAATCCCAGGTCACAAAGATTTACCCTTTTATTTTCTTTTAAGAGTTTTGTAGTTTTAGCTTTTACATTTAGGTATTTGCTCCATTTTGAGTTGATTTGCATATTTGGTGTCAGGCAGAAATTAAACTTCACTGTTTTGTATGTAGATATACAGATGGTCCCCAACTTATCATGGTTCAACTTAAGATTTTTTGACTATGCAATGGTGCAAAAGTGATATGCATTAAGTAGAAACTGTACTTTAAATTTTGATCTCTTCCAAGGCTAGCCACATGCCGTACGATACTCTCTCAAGGTGCTGGGAAGCAGTAGTGGCCCACAGCTCCCAGTCAACCACGAGATCATGGTGGTAAACAATTGAAACTCTACAGTATACTGTGTTGCTAGATGATTTGGCAAACTGTAGGCAAATGTAAGGCAAACTGTTTTCTCCTTTGAAACATCTTAGAATTCATGGTGCCTACCTTGTTTTGATCTCTAATTTTTCATATCAATTTATTTTGTTTCTTAAACACTTGTAAATTCCTTGAATTTGGCAACTATGTGTTATACTTATGTATGTCCCATCCTCGGCATGTGGCAAAGTACTGAGTCTATCTATAGTAGGTACTAGTAAATAGTTGATCAATTCTTTGACTGAGCAATAGAACTTAAAGTACCAAAGGGCTAATGGAAAAATCCAGGAGTTTTAATAAAGATAAAGATTGTAAATTTCATCATGCATCCATGTATCACAGCTAATAGTTTGGAAAATGCTGAAATAATTAATGGAATATTTGAAAAATAATTCAAATTATCACTCTATTAAAAGTTATTTCTGGCAGGGCACAGTTACTAATGTCCGTAATATCAGCAGAGGCGGGAGCATTGCTTGAGTCCAGGAGTTCAAGACCAGACTGGGCAATGAAACAAGATGCCTTCTCTAAAAAAACAAAACATTAGCTGGGCATAGTGGCAGGTGCCTGTAGTCCTAGCCACTTGGAAGGCTGAGGCAGGAGGATGGCTTGAGCCCTGGAATTCAAGGCTGCAGTGAGCTATGATCATACCACACCACTACACTCCAGCCTGGGTGACAGAATGATACCCATCATAAAAAACATAGGTAAACAAAGTCATTTCTAAATCACAATCTTCAAATATACTACCATGTTAGTAACATTTGTTGTTGTGGGAGTTCCTTTAACCTCTAAAATTTTTTTCAAGATATGGAGTCAACTTCTTTTATACACATTCTTGTTTTAGTATAATGTATACAATTAATTATATATTTCCTATGCTACTCTCTCATGTGCCCAATAATTATATACCCAATGGAATGTTTTTACTAATGACTCAGTATCATGTTTAGCCAAATAAACCACCTATAGCCATTAGTCCAAATAAAAAGGAACTAACTGTAAACTATTGTGCATCTCGACTCATCGTAAGGGCACATCTCTTTTCTAGATATTATATTCATGTTGACAAAGTCAGAGAATTTGAGTATAAATATAAAAACACAGGCTTCTGCCTGACCTGCAAACATGAAACCTTTTTTTGAAAAAGTTCTGGTTTTCTGCCATTAAATGAATATTCAGTTAATCTAATCTAAGACTTGTTTTTTTAGTTAAGGTTTGCAATCAAGTCTCTAAAAATGCAAATTACATAATTGACTCTTGAGTTTTTCCTGTCCTTTTCCTTCATCTTATTAATCTTATAAGAAACATCATATATGTCTTTCAGAACATTGAATTTAAGTGGAGATGTTCCTGAGTGAAGAAAACAAAATACCACATAAGCATTTAACACAATTGTTATGAAAAAAATTTGGATGGAAGTTTGAGAAATTAAGTCTTCTCTGGTTATTTTTACCAAATGATCATCAAATTTAAAATTTTGGCTTTCATTTAATTTTGTATTTTTAAGTTGAAAGTATACAAAGTTACTGTTCTACAAAATTCTATAGTTTAAAAAACTTAGTAACAGTACAGTACAATACTACATATTTATAGATTCAGACTAAAAGATATCGGTCTACTTATTTAGTCAGTTTACTTTTGTTTGTTACATTTTGCTTTTAAAAAATCTAGATCTACAGAGGGCAAACAAGGAAATTATGATGGGATATTTGATGTGTATCAGCAAATATAAGTAAAAGTTAAGGTAAATGATCTAAATATATGTTGAGAAGCCTGTTTGAGAACTTGGATTAGCATATATCTCACATTTCTTTGGCTAGTAATTACTCTTTCAACTAGCTTAACTATATTAAGTCACATCACCATCAGTGCATAGCAAGTAGCTGATGAAGATCTTGTCCAGCGTAACTGAACCTTCTAGAGAGCAGACATTACAGAGGGATTTAGGAAAGATTAAACTCTTTGTACCCTGCCAAAAGCAATAATTAAAATGAATGGAATCTGGTTATATAAACAGCTGTCATTTCTCCTTCGACAAAGAGTTTTACCAATTAACAGTGTCAAAAAAGCTAATATTCTAAGAAGACTGAATTTTTACCATTTCTCTTACTATTCTTATTTTTTTAAGGAAGATTCCTGAAACAACAATCAAAAGGAAATTTGGACTCTGACTGAGGACACATCCAGCAATGGCAAAGCACTCTAGCCACCACCCAGACCCATGGAAATTTCAGGAAGAGGCAGTTCAATGCTTCTGGTATTTGTCTAATCAAGAGTAGGACTCTTATTTATCATCTTCCTTTGGCATTTTTACACCAGTCTTCAGGTTTTAGAGTAGTAAATATGTTCCAATCTGTGAAATCTCTCCATTTTAATCCAAATAAAGAAAAGAAAGCATAACATTAAAAAGTGAAATGAATTTCTGGTTGTTGAATTTTTATGTAGGAGACACCTTTTTTACCTCACTATCACCAGTAGAAGTGGGACATCTGAAAATCATGAAAGTTTTCTTTCCAAAGGTTATGATGATTATAGGCTACAGGACATAGACTCCAAAGGTTAAGAGAGAGGAGAGGAAAAAATATTGAATCAAACGTGAAATATAAATTATTGTGTGATAAAGAAGAAGTGAATATATATTACAAATTCCAAAATAATGCTAATGTACTATATTTATTTTATGTCAGAACCACTTGACTGATAGAAACTAAGGCTCAGAGAAAGTTTATGGTCTGCTTGAAAACCATGACTAGTGAATTGAAAAATTATGATAGGGCCTGATCTTCTAACTTCTAGGCCAATGTTTTTTTCCCATTAGTTTTTTGAGAATGTTAAAGCATATGAACAGATAAGTTGTAGAAAAATAACAGATGGCCTTTATACATGTGATAATATGTTCAACTTCAAACATAACAAAACAAATACACTGAGGTATCATTTATTACGCAGCAGACTGGCAAAAACAAAACAGAAAAAACAAAACAAAACAAAACAAAACCCCAGCAGTATACCCTGTTGGTGACACCAGAAAAATAGGCACTTGAATGCATTGTTGGTAGGATTCCAGTAGGGTACAAGCCCTGTGGAGGAGAATCTGCCAAATCTAACCAGAGTCCACATGCATTACACTTTGAACCAGCAATCCTGCTTCTAGGAATCTATCTTATAAATACACCCACAGAAGTCTAAAATGGCATATGAACAAAGTTGATCGTTTTGCTATTATTTTATAGCAAAAACTGGGAAATAACACAAGAAATTAGCAATATAGAATCACCTGAATTAATTATGCCACATTCATATAATAGAGTAATACACAGCAGCATAGAAGAATGAGGACCATCTCTGTGTACTGCTCTGGGGAGATTTTTTGGGATAATATTATTTAATGAAATAGTATTTACAAAATAGTGTATTTTTCATACTATCTTTTTACAAGAAATAAAGGAAATGTATATATTGCAAAAAGAACAATATTGGAAGGATGAACAAAAAGCTAATAAAAATGGTTAATTATAAAGAGCAGGGAAGAGAAATTAAGTGAGAAAGATCAAGAGAGACATCTATGTATACATTTAAAAATCAGGAGAGGCACCTATGTATACATTTTAGTTTTGACTTCTGTACCATGTAAATGCATGGCTCTAATTTTTTTTAAAAATGATAAAAAAGAAAAAGGGATCCCCACAAATTAGAAACACACTAAAGCAAATGTACAAATGTACATTACTGTATATAAATTGTTAATGTAATCACAAAAAGAAAGGATATTTAAAGTAACTTTGGAGCATAGATCTTTGACTACGTCTTTAGGGATGCATTCTTTAGGGGAAAAAATGACGAAGGCATTTTAAACTTTCTTTAGTAGTTTTACTGTTAGGAGTGTTTATTTAATAACTATTTTATTTGAAGAATATTATAAAGCTCTATCATCAGGGTCCAACCAGGACAATAAAACTCTCTTTTTCAAAAGGGAATGTAATTTAGAGAATAAGCTACATAGGTAATGGAAGAACTAGGAAGCCAAGAGGAGATAATGAGGCCACCAAGATCTTAGAGACGCAGGAAGCCTCTCCAACCTTAGGTTAGAGGAGCAAAAAAATGTAAAGATGGGTTTCAAAGCCCAGAGGACCAGATCACCTGTTTGCAGCTGGAGCTAAGGTCAGCCTATCCTGGAGAACTGAAACCACAGACGAGAAGCAGTCATATCCAGAAGCATTTTCCATGACAGAGAGAAAAGGTAGAAATACTTTGGCTGCTTCCTTTGTCCTACTTCCCAATCCCAACAGTGACTGATATTGGCTGACATGGGAGCCTGCAAAGGTGATAGACTAAAGGAAGGGTATCTTCCCCTATTTGATGTGAGGGAAAACAGGCTGAGGACAAGCACAGAAGCCAACAACTGTTATTAACTATTAGATAACAAGATTTTCAATGTTCAGGAGAAAAGAGGTACAATTACGAAATTAAAGAAGTTATATAAATGTATTTTATTGTTAGTATTGAACTCAAAATCTGCAAATGAATTTATGATTAAAAAAATGTATTTATTTTCTTGCCATGTCCATTGATATGGCTTAGATGGAATTTTACCCCTAGTATCAATGAGTATACTTAGACTGACATTTCGGTCTCTGATATCATTCCCCAGTAAAGGAATCAGTTTCTTGAAGAACTGGTTGATTCTTGACTAGGGACACAAAAGAGACAGACCAATCCTGGTATAATTTGAGCTCAAGATAATTTTCAAAATTGAATGCTGTTATCTTGAAAGTAGATACAGCTTGAAAGCATTCCCACAAGCCAGTGTTTTGATATATTGAACATCAAAAGGAACAATTTTTTGCAGTTGGCTTAAAAGTGATTTTATAGGTGCTGGAGAGGATGTGGAGAAATAGGAACACTTTTACACTGTTGGTGGGATTGTAAACTAGTTCAACCATTATGGAAAACAGTACGGCGATTCCTCAAGGATCTAGAACTAGAAGTACCATATGACCCAGCCATCCCATTACTGGGTATATACCCAAAGGATTATAAATCATGCTGCTATAAAGACACATGCACACGTATGCTTATTGCGGCACTATTCACAATAGCAAAGACTTGGAATCAACCCAAATGTCCATCAGTGACAGACTGGACTAAGAAAATGTGGCACATATACACCATGGAATACTATGCAGTCATAAAAAAGGATGAGTTTGTGTCCTTTGTAGGGACATGGATGCAGCTGGAAACCATCATTCTCAGCAAACTATCACAAGAACAGAAAACCAAACACCGCATATTCTCACTCATAGGTGGGAACTGAACAATGAGATCACTTGAACTCGGGAAGGGGAACATCACACACCGGGGCCTATCACGGGGAGGGGGAAGGGGGGAGGGATTGCGTTGGGAGTTATACCTGATGTAAATGACCCATCAACTGCTGACGAGTTGATGGGTGCAGCACACCAACATGGCACAGGTATACATATGTAACAAACCTGCACGTTATCCACATGTACCCTAGAACTTCAAGTATAATTTAAAAAAAAAAAAGTGATTTTATAAAAATCCCTCAATGCACAATTAAACTTTTTTTTAAAAGGTCAAAAATGTATATATTATCATTTGGGTTAGATATTAAACCAAATCTTTTCTTAGAAAATGAATGATTTAAAAACTATTTATCCTGTTTTTTTCAATAGGAAATTGATAATTCCAGTATCCCCAGATAATGAGAGAACATCTAGTTAACATGGAAGGAATGTAGAATTAGGAAAAAATCACACTTTTGCAGTAATTGATTCATTCATAGATTCTCATTTAGAATTAAAACAACATGGTAAATGGTTGAAGGAGAATTGAAACTCTATACCATGCTATAGTTGTACTACACAGGTTACTTTTTGATCATAAGGGAAAAATACAACAGTACAGTGGAGGGCTTGGATTGTGGCTCTGTGGTTTCAGCCTCCAGTGTCAGCAGTTGTAGTGGTGGGACAGGAGACAGACTCTGTCCTTATTGTAGTGCAGTTAAATACAGCATCAGGTGTGATGCATTCTAGCCCCAAATAGCTAATTTGTTCAAGCCGTTAGATTGAACTTCCAATTAATAAAAAAAAAGAGAGAGAGAGAGAGAGAGATTTAAAACACACTAAGAAGAAGCCATAAGATAAATTCAGAGATCTGGTCTCTCCAATAAATGATGGGAAACCAACCGTGATTGTTCTAGACTAAATGCAGCTCAAGGGGTATAATAGCTAGATGCAATGCATGATCCTAGATTGCATCTTGATTTTGGACAAAGCAGGAAAAAATTGGGGAAATTTGATTTTGGCTAGGTCTAAAATGAAATTAAGAAATTATTAATTTTGCTAGATGTAAAAATCATTCTTTTGGCTATGCAGGAAAATACATTTATTTTTGAGAGCTGAATACTGACGTAGTTAGTTGTGTAATGACATGTCTGTAATTAAAATTCTTCTGCACCAAACATTTTTTAAGAAAGCATTAGCATGATCCTTTATGACCTGACCCCAACTAATTTCTTTAACTTCATTTAGCCATAAGATAGAATCTGTGTGTTTATTTCTGTTTTAAAATAGCTCCCTTTGAGTCTTTCAGAATCAGTAACAGAAGTTTTGTTTCAGAGCAAGGATTTGTTTAACCTCAAGTTCCTGAATAGATCTCAAGGTGCTTGGGATGCACGTGTGTGTGCGTGTGTGTGTGTGTTTATGGGAATATACATTTACCTGGATGAGTTTTATGACTTTCATCAGGTTGTCAGAGGGGCATGCAACTCACAAATATTAAGAATGTCAAGAGTTTTCCAGTTTTACTTGTATAACTCACTGCACAGTAGCCTTTGAAAAAACAACACTTAAATATCCATAAGGTCTTTAAGATAATTGATTCAAATTAAAATAATATATGTGAAGTTCATGGTTCCCTTGTTGAATTTTTTGCCTTCTTACAATGATATTTCCGTTTATATTTTCCATTGCATGCCGAGAACTAAGTAACTCCTGAGGGTTCTTCTTTCCTATACATTCATATATTATACACTATGTCTAGTTTTCAGACAGTGTGGGGGGTGACAGTTGATTAAAAGGTATGTCTCTGAGGCTTTAGAAAAGAAGAATCATTTAATCCTAAACCATTAGCTAGATCAGGTATCTGGCATTAAAACCTGAATACTTACTTGGTTTTGGAATAAGGTAAACTTCCATGGACATGCTAAAGGCTGGACCACCAGAGGCCATTCCTATACAGGTAAGACTAGCAGTAAGAGGGAAGGAAAAATGTGTAGGGCCAGCTGCATGGACATCCAACCTGTGCATCTTCACAGGGTTCCATACTTAAAAGAGGCTGATCCTTGATTTAATGATTGGCTGTCACCATCTCGAAGTTCTAAATCATTTTGTAATAAGGGACCCTACATTTTTATGTTCCACTGGGTCCCATATATCATGTAGTCCATCCCACATATGTGATGTGTCCCTGTGCTTATCAGTGTTGCTCATAGCTGTGTTCAACTTGGTTCTTGTTCAGCTATTGCTACCCCCAATTTCCTTCCTGCAGATAAGGGCTGGGGTTGGGCTGCTTATTATGGCAACAGCACAAAAGGCATGAGCAAATATGTATTAGGATTGGGGAATGTGGAGGCAGGATAGGAAGGAAGACCTAAATTAGCAGAAAAAGTCCATCTAAATGGTAAATCATTAATATCGCTGTACTTTTATTCGATTTATACAACTTTCACTGACAATGCTCCTTTAAATTTCTGCTAATTCTCATCCTTCTATTCCCTCAGTCATGGAGGCAACTCAACTATTGAAGAAAATAGTCTCAGGGCTCCCCTATGCACTAAAACAAAAATTGATCATGAATGATGCTGAATCTGCCATTTCAGATATTTTCTCTAAGAATTTAAAAGTGTTATTTTTCAAAACAAGGTTAAAGACCTACAGGTGGCAACATTTTGATAAGGCAACATGTAAACATTTGTGCCAACAATGTTATGTTGTGTTTGGGTTTTTGTTTTGTTTTTTCCACAAATTTGCAGTTCACCGTGGTTGCTGTGTAGGGCTGTACAGCAAATATCATGCTCAAGGGAGTTCAGAGGTGGCCAAAGACTAGTCTATGACTGGCCTCTTATCTGATCCTAGCCTCTTTGTGATGAATTCTACTGAGTTTTTCAACAGAGGAAGTGCTCATGATAAGGGGGATTATCTTTGTGGTTTTCTTTCCCCCCAAGGTGGTCAAAGAGTAGCAGTAATAATTATAATAACAAAATGTTATTATCTTACTTATAATAATTAACCATCATATATGAGGCACCATGCTAACACTTGATGTGCCCGTATCATTCAATGCTTCAGCAACCTGAGTAGTTACTGAATTCTTCACTATTTACAAAAGAGAAAACGAAGACTGAGAAAAGTGAAGTGAATTGCCCAAGGTTATGTACCTAGTAAATAACAGAAGAGAAATTTGAACCCAAGGCCAGAGGAATTCTGCAGCTGCACCCTGAAGCACAGTGGTGCCTTTATCAGGCAGAGAACCCCCCACGTCATTAAGAACAGGAAGTTTCTAGCTCTGTCATTGTTGTAGGTTGAGTGAATAAAACTAACAAACAAAAAATTAATCAATGAAAGCGATTCTACTCTATTTTATGTTGTGGCTGTTATTCAAAAAACAACCATTGCTTTTTGTACACGATTTTAGCTTTGAAAATCTCCTGTCAGCAAGAAGCCATTTCCCAGGTAGGATTTTAGAGGATCCTAAATCATGGGCCTTTGCTGTCAGCTGTCATGAGCCGGGGAAGAATTGAGGAAGTAGACAGCAGATAAGGCTGGGAAATATATTCTCTTTCTGAGAAAAAAATAATTTTCAGAGACAGCATCTTGCTATGCTACCCAGTCTGGGGAGCAGTGGCAGTTCACTCTTCACAGCCACCATCACACTACTGATCAGCACGAGGCAGGCAGAAGATAAGGCTGGGAAATGTATTCCCTTTATGAGAAAAAAATAATTTTCAGAGATGGCATCTTGCTATGTTACCCAGGCTGGGGGGCAGTGGCGGTTCACTATTCACAGCCACCATGGCACCACTGATCAGCACGGGAGTTTAGACCAGTTCCATCTCCAAACTGGGCCAGTAACCCGCTCCCAGAAGGTCATCATATAGAGGCAAAACTTAGTGCAGACACCCAATTGGTGTAGATCACTACAGCCCAGAAATGGTCTCAAGCAATCCTCCCACTTCAGCCTACAGAGCAGTTGAGACTATAGGTATGCACCACCATGCCAGCAGAAAATGGTTTCTTATTGACCTCAAAGCATCATCGCACTGATCACAAATGTATGAAATTTAAAATACAATATTTAAGAACAGTCCAAACACCCATCTTTCTTTGTGTTAAATTAGCTGGCTGTTTCACTGTTATGGCTGATTTAAGAAAGCACTGAACATGCCAATATGGAAAATCATATATAAATAACATTTTCTGGGGAAACAATAAAAGATATTAAAATACTATGCAATGAAAAGAATGTCTAATCATTATTCTAATGCAATCTGAAATTATCTAATTGTGTTTTATCCGGACAGGATTCTCTAAGATTCTTCATGGTTTTGTTTTATCTAGACAACAAGAATGAGAGTAAATGTTAAGGAAATTCCCTAGGAGGAAATACTGATTTCAGAATTTTGCAATTGCATGGTATATTTGACTAATGAACATGGAGATTAAAGTACAGTTGACCCTTGAAAAATATGGGTTTGAACTGCGAGGGTATACTTATACGCACATATTTTCAACTAAATGGGGATCGAAACTTTGGTATTCTTGGGATGTAAAACTCACATATATGAAGGGCGGCCTTTTCTTATATGTGGGTTCCAAAGGGCCAGCTGCAGAGCTTGACTGTACAAAGACTTAGTTATACTCCAGGGGCCCTAGAACCAATCCCCTACATATACCAAGGAATGACTGACTGTAGCTATAATTTCCTGCCTTCTCGTTCTACTAGCTACCTACCAAGGGAAAAAATTGGGGAAGCTAGATGCCAATGGCAGAATAGGTTTTCTTTCTTTTTACTCCCAGGGGTGCTCCAAAACACATGCTCCAACCATTGCTAGAGAAAAAGAATATGAGTTCCCATGGAAGATTGAAGCAGAGTGAGCATATTCCATACCTTTACATCATCTAAAGACATAGATACTTCTCAAACAGCAGAATTAATTCCTGAAAAGGCACTCTTCAGTAAGAAAAAGAAAAAATGATGTCAGTTGAATCTCATATCCCCAAAGAAAATATTAATAAAGGCTTATGGAACTGACTGAGTTTTTAAAAAATTACAGATAATCTTTCTAAGCTAAATAATTTAAGTATTATGTGTATTAAAGGAAGAACAATATAGTAATAAAATGAACACTATATGTGTTTATGATATACTAGTGTGCTATAAAAAGTTGTTGCTTCTTATATTTTCTTCCATATCTTATTACCATAATTGGGAAGCATTTGTAACATGGAATTCAGACAGAGTTCTGCAGAGATTCATGACAGGCATCTTGAGACTTTTTTTTTTTTTTCTTTTGCACATACTTAGAATCATTTCATGATCTTTGAGAAGTCTATATAGGATGCTTGTCTTGATTCCCTGTTTTCAGTGAAAAATCTGTCATTTACAAGAATAGGCATTAGGGATAAATTTACCAAACTTTCCATGAGTTTGAGATTGTGAGCCCTATCCAATTGACATCCTAGCTTCAATATGTGTAAGTGGCAAAGCCCATCATGTGTATATGGATATAAGTAGAACTGCTGTGAATAGAAAACTGTATGCATAATGACAGATTCACATTTTAAATTCTGATGCTGAAATACTTTTATATTAGTTACTACTTAAATGATATTAGATACAAATTTAGTAACTTTATGACAACTTGAAACATTGGTATGATTAGATCATATAATTGCTGTATTCTCTGGACTCTTAATTTGTCAGGAACTGTTATGCACACTGATTTCCCAAGAGCCAGTGAAGTTTAAAAGAAGAATGGGTATGAGTCAAGGTTCCCAGATGGGAGTCCCCATAGGCGGCTGCACCCTCTGACACAGTGGCAACACAGCTTGGCCAGGCCAACCTGATCATCCTTTCTGAAACTTAATTCTGTATTATCCATAGCTCCTTCTTGTCTGCCATCCTTGGTTTGAGGGTGATATATTTCCTTTTAATCCTAATCTGGTCAGTTTGGGAGCATACTCTTTGCCTATTCATCCAAACTAGAAACCTAGCCTTCACCTTACCTGCTACGTGTCAATCATTGGGTTCTCTATTGGCCTATTCATCTTCATCCTGGGACAAAAATTCCCTGTTTCTAAGCCTTAAAATTTCTTCCTTGAACTATTTAAGGCATCTTCCTAACTCTTTTCCAGCCTCCAGTCTTCACTCTCTAGTACATTCTCCACATCTTTACCAGCATGAACATGGTATACCTTGGTGAACTTGGAAGTATAAGTCTTAACATGTTTCTTTTTCCTTTTTTTTTTTTTTTTTCGAGATGGAGTCTCATTCTGTCACCTAGGCTGGAGTGCAGTGGCGCAATCTCAGCTTACTGCAACCTCCACCTCCCAGGTTCAAGTGATTTTCCTGCCTCAACCTCCTGAGTAGCTGGGATTACAGGTGCATACCACCACGCCTGGCTAATTTTTGTATTTTTAGTAGAGATGGAGTTTCACCATGTTGGTCAGACTGGTCTTGAACTCCTGACCTCATGATCTGCCCACCTCTGCCTCCCAAAGTGCTGGGATTACAGGTGTGAGCTACCGTGCCCAGCCAACATGTCTCTTTCATAAATCCCCTTTGCTTTTGAATTCCTTGGTAAGGAATCTAGTAACCCTTATACACTTATATCACCTCAAATAGCCAGAAGAAGTTGTTGCTCTCAACGTAAGGTTAAGTTTTCTCAGCACACCAAAGGCCCTCCCAATGTTGTGCTGATAATTGGAATGTCCTCATCTCCTATTATCATCTTATCACCCTTTGTCTTCCCTTCATGCGTCAGAACACTCAAGACTTGGGTCAGACATTACCTCCTCTGTGATGTGTGTCTCTGAGTTAGCTGATCCCTTATCTCTACTCCCTTATTACCTTTGCTTATTGCTTTCCCTATAATTGTTCATTTTCTTATCTGTGTAGATTTCTGGAGTGAAGAAACTGAACGTTTCTTAACTATGTCTTGCTCATTATTAGTTTAACTATGCTACCCTAGCACGTAGCACAATACCTGGAACATCCAACAAGCCCCACAAGCAAACACATATTGGCAGAATAAAACCATGAATTTATGACTCCAGTTGTTCATCCCCCTAGGCAAAAGAATAAAATTGGACTCTTATCTCACACCATCAACAAAATCAACTCCAAATGTATTAAAGACTTAAACATAAGACTCTGTAAAACTACCAGAAGAAAACATAGGGGAAACTCTCCATGACATTGGTCTGGGCAATTATTTGTTAGATATGATCCCCAAAGCATGGGCAACAAAACAAAAATAGAATAATAGGATTGCATCAAACAAAAAAGCTTCTGCACAGCAAAGGAAACAATTAACAGAGCAAACAAATAATCCACAGAACGGAAGAAAATATTTGCAGAACACACATCTGATAAGGGACTAATTATCCAAAATATATAACGAATTCAATTCAATAGCAAGAAAACAAAAAAATTGATTAAAAAACAGACAAAGGACCTGAACACTTCTCAAAGGAAAACATACAGATGGCCAACAGATATATGAAAAAAAAAAAAAAAAAAAAAAAAAACCTCAACATCTCTAATCATCAAGGACAACTTATCACAAATTTAAACAATAATGTGATATTACTTCATAGCTGTTAGAATGGCTGTTATCAAAAGATGAAAGATAAGTGATAGCAAGGGTATGAAGAAAGGGGAACCCTGATACAGATACGCTATTGGTAGGAATGTAAATTAGCACTCCCATTATGGAACCAGTATGTAGGTTCCTTAAACATTACCATATGATCTTGCAATCACACTTCTGGATCTAAAGCCAAAGGAACTGAAATCAGTATGTCTAATAGATATCTGCACTCCCATGTTCCCTGTAGCACAATTCACAGTAGTCAAGATACAGAATTAACCTAAATGTCTCTTAACATATGATAGAATCGATAAATAACTTCAGTAAAGTTTCAGGATACGAATCAATGTATAAATATCAGTAGCACTTGTATCCACCAATAATGTCCAAGCTAAAGCCAAATTAAAAACACAATCCCATTTACAATAGCCAAAAAAAAAAGACTGATATCTAGGAATATAGCTTACCAAGGAAGTAAAAGATCTCTACAAGAATTATTACAAAACACTGCTGAAAGAAATCAGAGACAACACAAACAAATAGGAAAATGTTCCAAGCTCATGGATAGGAAGAATCAATATTGTTGAAATGACTACACTGCCCAAAGCAATTACTATTCCTATGAAACTACCAATGTCATTTATCACAGAATTAGAAAAGAAATATTCTAAAATGTATATAGACCCAAAGAAGAGCCCAAATTGCCAAAGCAATCCAAAGGAAAAAGAACAGAGCTGGGGATATACATTACCTGACTTCAAACTATACTAAAAGGCTACAGTGACCAAAATAGCATGGTATTGGTACAAAGGTGCATCAACCAATGGAACAGGATAGAGAGCCCAGAAATAAAGACACACATCTAAATCACCTGATGCTCATCAAAGTCAACAATAACAAAGAATGAGGAAAGGACTCCCTGTTTAATAAATGGTGCTGGGATAACTGGCTAGCCATATGCAGGAGATTAAAGTTGGACACCTTCCTCTTACCAAATACAAAAATTAACTCAAAATAGATTAAAGACTTAATTTTAAGACCTAACAAAATAAAAACGTTACAAAAAAACCTAGGGAATAATATTCTGGACATCAGCCTTGGTAAATAATTAATGACCATCCCCAGAAGCGATTACAACAAACCAAAAATTGACAAGTGGGTCCTAATTAAAGAGCTTCTGCACAGCAAAAGAAACTATCAACAGACTAGACAACCTACAGAATACGATAAAATATTTGAAAACTGTGCATCTGACAAAGGTCTAATACCCAAGCTCTACAAGGAACTTAAATCAGCAAGCAAAAAACAAATAACCCCATTAAAAATGGACAAAGGACATGAATAGACACTTCTCAAAAGAAGACATATATCTGGCCAACAAATATATGAAAAAATGCTTATCATAATTAATCATTAGAGAAATGCAAATCAAAACCACAGTGAGATGCCATCTCACAACGGTCAGAATGGCTATTACTAAAAAGCAAAAGAACATCAGATGCTGATGAGGTTATGGAAAAAGAGAGTGATTATCTACTACTTCTGGAAAGAATCACACTTCAGAGAAGGCAATTAGCTGGACAGAGCAATCTTCCAAGAGGTGGATGGCATATAGAGGTCTATTTCCAATGCAAAAAAGGCTTAAAACATCATGGAAGGGAGGGATGTTGGCAATGAGAAGGTAATCCCAGGGGATGGAGTACAAAACAATATGCCGAGCATCCGAGAAGACAGACTCTAGGAGACATCTTGTTCCAAGTGCCTCATGGTATCATTTTAGGGGTGAAATGACATCAGTAATGAAGCGGGACCCCCAGGTTCTAGAGTACTCCAATGGCCTGCTGTGGTTGGTAGCCCATATTGGGAGGATCAGAAATGAAGCAGTTCTTCACAGTGTTTTGAGACTCCTTCCAATATCTTCTACCTTTTATATCTATAGTCATGAAAAATTAGGAATGACATTTAGAATGACACCCTAAACTTAGAGAAAATTCTCAGGAATTGAAGCAAGGTTGAATAACATTCTCTTAACAAAACATTAATGCATCATGGCCTGAGTACTCATATAGTACCTGCTACTCTAGAAAAGTGGACAAAGACTATTTTTAAAATTACTTTCAAAGATAAGACTCAAAATAAAATATTTGGGAATTAAGCATTATGTACCCTGAAAATTCAGTTGTTAAAATGACCAGTCCATTTAAGAAAGTTCAACTATGGATAATGCTTCTTACTGGTAAACTAAAAAATAGACAAAAGGATAAAAGCCTGAATTAACTGTTACGTCAAGGAAGCAAATCACCATTACATGACTGTTGAACAGTTAGAATCTGTTAACACACCGTCATAAAGGGCTGGTGAATACTTAAATGAGCGCATGGGAATTTGAAGTAAGAAGACAGAACTCCCTGCCAGTTTAGAAGACTAAATAAATTAATATGGCAGAAGGTATAAACTGTATGGTTCTTTTTTCCCCTACAGCCACTCTCATTATCTTAGGAGAGAACACTTTGAAAATTTCCCACCTATGTGGTAGAAAACCTATCATAAAAGCATTCAGAATGAAACTGGAATTCTAAGGGTACATTCATACAGGAAGTTACGCCTTCTCCTTGTCCACACCCACAAATACTCACATACACGCTATAAAAATTGAAGAACTGCTTCTTCAATCATCCTTGATTAATATCAACTAAACCATATGTTACATAATTGGGAAACTTGTTTGGAAAAATAGTTGTACAAATGCCAACCTTATAGCTACAAATCAACGTTGACACGACTAGCTGTAAGTCCTGGAGGAGAGTTATAATGGAATTTACCAACCCGGTATAAGTGCATTTAAGGTCACAAATGTTTGTCTATAATTCTGAAGAGAATTCTTTTCCACTGGCCCATAACCACAAATTCAGCTTGCCTAGACTTTGTGCCTATAACTGATTTATCAAAGAATCTTAGACTATTAGGACAAAAAAAAAGAACTTCAAAAACATCTTGTCCCCACCCTCCAACAGATTAAGAAAACAAAGGCCAGGAAAGTTAAATAACTTGCTAAGGCCTTGTCATGAGTTAGCACTGACATGGTATAGGGGAAATTTTTAACATAGAAATAAGTATTACTTAGGCACTAATTAAAAGCATAAAAGTCATTGTAGTACCTTGAAAAGGAGAGAATAAAGAACAGGGACCATTCAGGCTTCAATGTCTTATTTATTTGTGCTACAAAATCTCAGTTGGAATGCTGTGACATTAGAGTGTTTTGGTTAATTAAATGTTCTGGTTGACAAGTATTTGACCAAAAATACCTTTTGCTTCAACCCTTCATGCTGAAAAGATTTTCTTTCAGAGGCCAGGGCACTTTCTGGCCTTCAAAAGTATATGTTGTATTCAAACAAATCATTTTCTTAGGTCTGAAGCTAGAAACTATATTTTTTGTGTGCTGCCATGCCCTTTTAGTACTTTTCCTCATCTTGTGCCTGCCTTCTCATCTCGGGAACTCAATGCACAGATAAGGCCCTGGGATTCCCTATCTAGAGGTAACTTTGCCACAGGAACCCATACTCCATCAGTGCTTCCCAAATTTAGCTGATAGGCATTTAAATCAAGTGGAAGCTTTTTAAAACCTAAATATCTGGGCGTCAGAATTCATGTGTAAAATACATGACCCATTCCTTGTAGTGTAGTCAGGTATTGTATTTAGCATTTAGAAAATAGCCTTAGATTAATCTCTCCCTCTTTACTCTAATGAATATACAAAATATGCAGCATTATTTAATGTGTACCTTTTTAATTAATTTATTTTTTTATTCTCAAGGTATCAGAGAGAAATTCAATAAAACTAATGAAGGCTAGGGTTCTAATAGTAATTGCATTCTTTAATATTTACCCATTCCAGGATAATTTTCAATTCAGCAGTTAATCTATGAAAGGTAAACTTTTAATTCCAAGAAATAAATCTCTTAGAATTTTAGGTACCAGAAGGAACCTAATTATACAACAGGCAGAAGGCTTGATAATTGGAAGAAGGAGGAATTATAACTCACAGCCTAGTCTTCATTCCAGCTCTGACTTTGGCAATCCTTAGATGATCATTCTAAATGATATTTAGTGTTCACCAACAGTTTTATGTACTTATTTATTTCCATCCTTATGGAAGGGACTTAATTTCACTTTTAAATATTCATAAAATATAATTTAAATATGTGATTTAGAAGAAAAAGGATATAACTGGAGCCAAGGGTGAGACAAACAGAAGGCAAAAAACGTCAAGTGCTATGATTCTTACATCTATTCATTCATTCATTTACTCATAATAAGTACCCACTATTGGTCTGGCATCCAGTTCGATGGCTATACAGTGACAGAATTCCACTGGCTGTTTACTTCAGATGTCTACTCTGATTGATTGGTGTCTATGCCTATTAATTTAATATTTTGAGTATTACTACCTACTGCTGGGAGTAGAACAGAGACAACAAACATGGACCATTCCTGCACGGGCTTCTAGTATTTCACACACAGACATATTCAAGCAACTCCAATAGCGTATGGCAAAATGAAATATAATGCATTAAGGAAACAAAAAATACAACAGCAAGAAAACAACAAAAAACCCAGTATGAGTTAGAGACAAAGGCAGAGTTGGAATTTGACCCTAATGGATTTTAAGCAGGAACATAAAATAAGTTATGTTAGAAAGATACCAGTTAGAAAGATCCCTCCTTTTGCAGCAATTGTGAATGAGAGTTCATTCCTGATTTGGTTCTTGGGTTGACTGCTGTTGATTTATAGGAATGCTGGTGATTTTTGCACATTGATTTTGTATCCTGAGACTTTGCTGAAGTTGTTTATCAGCTGAAGCAGCGTTTGGGCCGAGCCTATGGGATTTTCTAGGTATAGAATCATGTAATTTTCAAGCATGGATAGTTTGACTTCCTCTCTTCCTATTTGATGCCCTTTGTTTCTTTCTCTTGCCTGATTGCCCTGCCCAGAACTTAAAATACTATGTTGAACAGGAGTGGTGAGAGAGGGCACGCTTATCTTGTGCCAATTTTCAAGTGGAATGCTTACAGTGAGATCATGTCCTTTGCAGGGACATGGTTGGAGCTGGAGGCCATTTTCATTAGTAAACTAACACAGGAACACAAAACCAAATACCACATGTTATCACTTATAAGTGAGAACTAAATGATAAGAACACATGGACAAATAGAGGGGAACAACACACACTGGAGCATTCTAGAGAGTAGAAGGTAGGAGGAGGGACAGGATCAAGAAAAAATAACTACTGGGTACCAGGCTTAATACCTGGGTGATGAAATAATCTGTACCACAAACCTCCATGACACAAGTTTACCTATGTAACAAACCTGCACGTGTACCCCTGCATTTAAAGGTAAAGAAGAAAAGAAAAGAAAGGAAGGAAGAAAAGAGAAGGAAAAAAGGAGAAAAGAAAGAGAGAAGAAAAGAAAAAGAGAACAGGAAGAGAAGAAAAGGAAAGAAGAAAAGGAAGGAAGGAAGAAAAGGCAGGAAGGAAGCAAGGAAGGAAGGGAGGGAGGGAGGGAAAGACTCCTCTGACTGAAACAGGGAACATCTCCTGCTGCCCCCACCTGGTCAAGTTCCACCAGTCAAGACCTTGCTCAGAATTCCTCTCTACACTGAGGCCAGTTCTGAAAAGCAGTGGTTAATTCTGTGGTCTCTGGAGCTAGAATATCTGGGAGCCAATCCTGACTTATGAGTCAACAAATACAGACTTCTCTGTACCTGGATTTCTACATCTGTAAAATGGAGTTGAGAACCTACCTCCTAGGTAGGTGTGAGGAATAAAAGATAATACAAGTAAATAATACAAGTAAAATGTTTAGAATATTGTCTAGCACATATTAACACTCACTGGGAGCTTTATATACGATCTTTCTTATCTTATGACAACCTTTTAAGGGAAAGGTCCTTATCGCCATTTTATCATAATCGTTCATCATGCCTTTCACAGTGTCAGACACAAAAAAGTTTAACATTTGGTTGAAATTTTTTTGGCAATTACTCTTTCTCCCTGTACTGATTTCATTTTGTAACCAACAATAATTTTGACTTTTGACTTTCCTTTTTGCCAGCATAGATTTGAAAGTTTCGGTTACTAAAATGGGGTTTGTGTTAACTTCCTAGACTGAGTCCAAATATGTTATCTCCTGAGGGACAGAGCCTCTCCCTTATGGTAGAAAAATTAAATGATGTTAGCACCTCCTATGTGTCTAAAACAATGGAAATAAGATGAGCTGTGTGCAGCCTGCCATAAAGTATTTCAGACAACTAAAGAAGGAAGCACTGCTGAGATCCACCAGTGTGTTGGCCTGCTCTGACCTTAAGTTTTATGCAAATTCTGCAGAAGGGAAGGAAAACCATGACCTGGTTAAGCTAAGACCTGCCACGCTCAAAGTGACATTGAAGTAAATATTTCAGTGGAAAAAATATGGAGATTATTTGTCTATGAAACTTGGGAAACACCTATGGGAAAGGTACTAGTGAAGTTTCTATATTTTTCTGGATTTGTCCAAGGTCAAACTAGAGCTGTGGACAGGTGTCAAATACTTTGTAAAAGGCTTTATTGGAACCAGTGTGCCTTATGTCACTGAATCTAGACACGCGGAATTTGTAAAAGCATTTTATTAGGCATTTTAGGAAACAGAAAACAATTTTTATGACCCATTTTTTCCCTGTGGGACAAGCAGCATGTAGTCACTAAATGCTTAGAGAAAAGGAGCTCCATTTGGGATGCCACCGTAGAGGAGCCCAAACCAGCTGGTGCCCTACATAGTTTGCTCCTACCTGGGGATAAAATAATAGCACTTCAGAAACCTTTCCAAACCTTGCCCCCAGTAAAAAAAACAGAACCTTCTCATTCTGTTTAGCTTCCTGTGGTTTCAGGTCTACTGTGCCCTATAGGTTTTCACCTCTCTGACTAGTCCTTTTGGTTTGAAGCTTTTCCTTTTTCTTTTTCTACTTCGTTTTTGTCTTAGATGCTTTTTGGGGGATCCTTTTCCTTTCTGAGTGAAGCTCCTAATGATGAGTCTAAATGAAGATTAACCTCATTTCCACTCTGTTGTCCAGTCCAGGGTGGTAGAATTTTAGTCCAATTTATTGTGCTCGACCCAGATTTAGGATGGAAGAAAAACCTAAACTCCACGTTGAGTGTCAAGTAATATCTCTTTGACAGCCTTTGAGGCCCCTGGAAAGCAAGCCTTGGTTCCTGTTGCAGCAGCTGCTGAGACTCAGTTTCAACATCCTCTTTTCCCAAATCCATAATAAATGTTTTATTCTGCAATGATTGTTTGCCCATTTTTCCACTATATAAGGAACCAGTCTGGTTCCCTGAGATTATTCAGACAGTAATAACCCCAGATTTTAAGGAGATTCAGTGTCACAGTCTTTACATTATCCGTTGAGGCTGTAAAATAGAAGGCAGTGTGCTCAGTTTAAGTATTTGGGCTCTGCAGGCAGACAGATCTCCATTGTATTTCAGCTCTTCCACAGAGACTTTGAACAAGTATTTTTAACATTCGAGTTTTTAAAATTTAAAGATTTATTGAATTATAACATACATATAAGACATATAAAACTTGTTGAAAGTTTACAGAGTAAGCACTCCTATGTAACCAGCACCCAGATCAAGAAAGAGGATATAATCAGCCGCCTAGCAGGTCTCCTTGCACCGCTACCTCCCATAAGTACCCTGGGCAGGGAGGGGGTCAGGACTCCACATTATTCCAACGTCAGATGCCTTAAATTTTTTGATACTGTGTTTGACCTTCATAAGCCTCAGTTCTTCACACGTAAAATCAGGAAAATAAGAATACCAGCTTCAAAGAATGTAATAATTAAATGAGATAGCCAATATAACATGCTTTGCATCGTATTAGATATTTTAATAAACTCTTAAATAGTGTTCTTATAATTTATTTTATTACTCACCTACTCATTTCGGATTGGTCTATCACCTGCTAGCCTAACCCACAAAGCAAGTGCCATCTCTTTCCAAGAACTGAAACCTATTTTTTTGTGTGTGTATGCAGCATTTTAGATTTTGAATTCGGCCAAGAAAGTTAGAGTTGTGGCAACCTGTGGGGAAAATAAAAAGAAGTGAAGAGATACACAGAGTGGGGGTACATCTCAGAGAAACACTGGAAATTCAGTTTCTCTAAGACAACTTTGTTTTTACTTTAGATTTAAGGGATACATGTACAGGTTTGTTACATGGATGCTGAAGTTTGGGCTTCGACTGAACCCATCACTCAAATAGTGAACACAGTACCCAATAGGTAGTTTTCTAACCCTTAACTACTTCCCCCTCTCTCCTTTTGGAATTCCCAGTGCCTATTATTCCCATCTTTATGTGCATGTGTACCCCCTGTTTACCTCCCACTTATAAGAAAAAACATGTGGTATTTTTCTTTTGTTTCTGTTAATTCACTTAGGATAACAGCCTGCAGCTGCATCCATGTTGCTACAAAGGATGTTGTTTCATTTTTCATAACAGTGTAATATTCCATGGTTGTATGTACCACATTTTCTTTATGCAATCCACTATTGATGGGCTGAGTAGACTCCATGTCTTTGCTATTGTGAATAATGCTGTGATAAACAAAGTGCAGGTATATTTCTGGTAGAACAATTGATTTTCCTTTGAGCATATACCCACTAACGGGATCGAGTTTGATTTCTTTGAGAAATCTAGTTTGATATCTTTGAGAAATCTCCACACTGCTTTCATAGGGGCTGAATTATTACTTTCTTGCCAACAGTTTATGAGCATTCCCTTTTCTCTGCAACCTCACAAACATCTGTTAATTTTTGGCTTTTTAATAGCCATTCTCATGAATGTGAGACAGTGTCTCATTGTGGTTTTGCTTTGCATTTCTCTGATCATTAGTGATGCTGAGCATTTTTAAAATGTTTGTTGGCTGCTTGTATGTCTTCTTTAGAGAACTGTCTGTTCATGTCCTTTGCCCACTTTTTAATAGGGTTATTTGGTTTTCTTCTTGTTGACTCTAACAATTCTGATTGGCAGTAAATAGAAGAGGAATTGAGTGGAAACAAAGGAGTTTTGCTAGTAAGAAGTGAGAGCAGAGGGTCAAATGTTAGGTTTTCAAAATCATAGACATTGAATTCAAGTTGAGCAGCCATGGAAACCACAGTTGTGAAAAGTTCTGATACTGACTGGGGACAGATGGGGAGTAAGGGTAGAGGAACTTTGGTGGGCCTTGGTACATTGATTTATTTTTAGAAAAAGAATATGTTCAAAGAACTTCTTTTGAGGGCTTAGCTCCATGTTTCCTTGAAAGTAATATCAATTTATAGTTATACATTAACTTCTAATAGGCTCTACATTTACCTCTGGCCATCCAGAAATTTCTTTCATCTTACCTCTTTAACTTCCAGACATTACCTTGTCTCTTTTGGTTGTAGTTTAGGTGTCTCCCTTTCCCCCCTAGTTGTACACCATTCACCTCACTGCCCCATGGAATAGAGGGAGAAGTTTTCTGGCCCCAGAGCATTTTGATATACAAAGCTCTTGATCCCCAGATTTCATAAAGCATCCTAACAGAATTAGGGGCATTGTTTCAACTTTTGTACCAAGGTCAGTTATTCCTTTTGAGAATCCAGGGCTCTTTTAGAGAAACCATATTTGGTGTGCTCTTTTTTTTCATGTATCTTTTCCTGGGTTTAGAAATTGATTTGATTAAAATTTGAGATGTAGCATAGGCTGATGTGAAAGCATACAACAGTACAATTAACAAGTACTCAATGAAGGATCATCTCTTCAACTTTTCCAGTCAGACTCTAAACTCCATTTAAAAAAGTATGCAAAGAGTACAGGATTAGGAGCCTAACATACCTGGGTTTGAAACGTGTATCTGCACTGATTAGTTCCATGATCTTGAGCAAATTGTGTAACATCTCTGAGTCTTAATCTCCTCTTTTATAAAATAGGGTTAATAATACTCATAGCATAATGTGAAGGTAAGTGAAATTATTTACCTAGAGTATCTTGCTCAGCACCTGGCATAGAGTAGAAAATAAACACAATAGGCCTTATTAACAATCTTAACAAATAGCTCTGTTCTAATTTGGTTATATTGTCATTAATGTCCCTTTGTGTAGAATAATAACAGCAAATGTTTATTGATCCTTTAAAATGTGTTAGACACTATTCAAAACATTATATTATTTCAACTTCACAATTACTCATTGAGCTTGGTGTTATTGAAATCTCAAGTTCTATAGATGATAAAACTGAAATTAAGTAACTTTTCTCAAGTCTTATAGGATTAAGGGGTGGAATGAGCTTTGAACTAAGAGTTTGACTGCAGAACTCATGATCGTAACCACATCTCTACACAGCATGTTGCTCTTCCACTTGTTCTGCTTACAGAACCAACTTTAGAACTTGTCCAATACATCTGTAACTGATTTTTAATAAACCATATACATATGGTTTTGCAGCATGCTTGGTTTCAAGGTTTTGAGCCTGGGCATACTTGCCAAACATGTGTAAATTAGTTGTGTGAAAAGGGTACTTGAGGTTAAACGGTTCACATTTAATTTCATTTGTATTTTCCTAAAGCTTCATGCTTAATCTTTTGAATTACAAATACCTGACACTTCAAACTGTTTGCTTAATGCCAGTCTTTCATGTGATAAGCATAGTCTCTCATCAAGGTCTGTGGGAAAGACTGTCTTCCATGATAGCCACACTATAGGATCAAATTTACAATATTTGATAAAAAGATTAAATATCATGGTGATCAATTCAGGGCCAATTGAAATTGTGGTTCACAATTGTTGCATATCAAATTTTAAAACAATGCAATGGGAGTTTTCATATATATGGGTGGGAACCTGGAAAGAGGGAAAATGCCCTCTACATATATTTGTTATTAGATATTCAACTATTAGATGTATTATCAATAAAGCAATTCTTATTATAGGCAGATGTTCTATGCATAACAAAAATGACTATATCATCCACTTTGTTATCATATAGTCTTTTGTCTCTAAATCCCCTTGTATCTAAGGCTAGCATTATTATTTTTTCTATTAATATTACTCTCCACATTAATTATCGTATCTCTGAATCATTTCCTTACTTATGGTAGTAAGTAGTAGCCCCTCCTTAATCCTCACCTCTATTGGCTTCTATAATATTCAACTTTTTCTTATTGAAATACTGATGAATACCAGAGACAGTGTAAGTTATGTAAAACAAAGAATAGTAAGCCTTTGATCCTTCCCTAAAGATTTGTACAATATAATCAAGATATATGCAAAACAATATATGGTACAGTGAATCTCAGAAGCATATGCAAGGTGAAAAGCATGCATACAGCTCAGAGTGGGGGATGTTTTCCTCTGTGAAGGGGAGTTGCAGTGAGGGCTTTACAGGAAAGTTGGCCTCCCAGCTGTGTACTAACGGATACATAGAACCTTGCCATTTGTACCAAGTGGAGAAGAACCATTCTAGGCAGAAGGAGCAACATGAGCATGCTCATAAAGGCATGAAACAATATACCATGTTTAGGGACATAAAAGTAGTTTCCTATTTCTAGGTGATAAAGCAAAATGGAGAGAGCTCTACAATCTCAAACTAAAGAGCTGCTTAAAACTTACATTAAGAGTACATTTTTATGCTTATAAACATCATCAGATTATTCACTCATTTGCTCATGCATGCATGCATTCAAAAATTTCATGAATATTTACTACGTATCTGTCTCTTTGACAGGTCCTTTGGCTTCCCTGGGAAACACTGGAAGAATTGTCTCGGGCCACAAATAAAATACACTAACAATAGTTGATGAGCAAAGAAAAAAAAAATCACAAAAAAATCTCTTTTATGTAGAAAACCCTAAAGACTCCACAAAACACTGCTAGAACTAATAATTTAGCAAAGTTGCAGTATATAAAATTAGCACACAAAAATCAGTTGTGTTTCTATACACTAACAATGAACAATCTGAAAAGTAGATTATGAATATTAAAAGAAAACAATTCCATTTACAATAGTATCAATAGCATCAAAAAAAAAAAAAGGAACTTAGCCAAGGAGGTGAAAGACTTGTGTACAGAAAACTACAAAATATTGCTGACAGAAATTAAAGAAGACATACAAAAATGCAAAGACACCCTGTGTTTATGGATTAAAAGACTTAATCTTATTAAGACATCCGTACTACCCAAAGTGATCTACAGATTCAATGAATTCCCTATCAAAATTCCAATGGAATTAATTTTTTTAAATTGTAAAATTTCTATGGAATCTCATGGGACTCTGAATAATCAAAACCATCTTGAAAGAGAAAAGCAGAGCTGGAGACTTCACACATCTTGATTTCAAAACATATTACGCAGCTACAGTAATCCAAACAGTGTTACTGGCATAAAAAGAGACATATAGAGCAATGGAGCAAAATAGAGAACCCAGAGATAACCCTCACAGATATGGTCACAAAGGTGTGAAGGTTACACAATAGGGAAAAGGTAGCTTCTTCAACAAATAATGTTGGGAAAACTGAACATCCACCTGCAAAATAATAAAGTTAGCAGCTTACCTTAGACAATACACAAAAATTAAGTCAAAATGGATTAGACTTGAAACCATAAACTCCTAAAGGAAAACATAGGTGGAAAGCTTCATAATACTGGTGTTGGCAATGATGTCTTCGATATGGTACCAAAAGCACAGACAAATAAAAAGCAAAATAGACTACATTAAACTTTCAAAATTGCACACAGCAAAGGAAACAATCAGCAGTAAGAAGACAGCATATGTAATGAGAAAATATTTGTGAACCATGTATCTGATATGGGGTTAATACCCAAAATATATCAAGAGCTCCTACCACTCAACAACAACAAAAACAATCTAATTTTAAAATGGACACACGGCTAAATAGATATTCCTACAAAGATATACAAATGTCCAGGAAACATATGAGAAATGTTCAGCATCCTTATGATCATTAGAAAAATGAAAATTGAAACCACAATGAGATATTACCTCACATCGTTTTTTACTTTTATTTTTAAGTCAAAAGAGGAAATAACAAGTGTTGGTGAGGATATGCAGAAACTAAGACTCTCTTTTGTTGGTGGTGGGAATGCAAAATAGTATAGCCTCTATATAAAAAGCAATATGGAAATTCCTTTTAAAATTAAAAATATAATTACAATATGATCCTACAAACCTACATTTGGGTATATTTCCAAAAGAATTGAAAATAAGATCAAGGAAAAAATTGTATACTCATGTTTGTTACAGCGTTAGGAGGAAAATGGGGAAATGTGAGTCAACAGTTGTAAAGCAGCAGATAGGGAGGATGAACACATCTAGAGACCTAATGGACACCATGAGGACTATACTTAAATACTGTACTGTGCTCAGGACTTTTTCTAAAAGGAAATTTTAGGTGATCCTGTTACTAAAATAAATAAATAAATAAATAAATAAATAAATAAAAATAAAGGGGTAACTGTAAGATGATAGCTATGTCAATTTGTTTCACTATAGTAGCCTTTTCACTATATGCATGTATATCTAAACATCATGTATTAAACCCTAAATATATACAGCAAGTTTTTTTTAAAACACTTCAAAATCTGTGACACTCATTAAGTTTGCAAGGGATTTGAGTTAGGAGAATAGATCTAATTTCAAATTCTACATGGACTCACTGTAGGACAAAATTATATCCTGCTTGTTCTATATTCACCTTTTTTAAAAATCTCCTGGTGAAGATAAGGAGTACCAACCACCAAATTATTTTATCCAGTAGTCCTTCATAAGTATTGGTTACCTCCACAGTGAGGGTTTCCTGGTACCAATTTCAGATTCACCAGTTTGTTAAAAGCCAACTGTTCAATAAAATGGATTTTATTTTCCCATTAAGAAATCTCCCCTAAAAAAAAAAAAAGTTTAAGATATCTCTGATGGAAAAGATTGGTGAAACTTATTTATTGTAGAAAGAAATAAGAAATTTGGACATAAAAATTCTTAGTATTCAATTCTATTATTTCCTATATTCTCTTGTATCCCAAATATGAAGGAGTAGTACTAAAGAGAACTGCTTTTTAAATGACCAAACTTTGAGATGTGTCTTCAGATAGAAATCAGCTGAACTACAAATCGATGTTATTTTTGGCTTAATATTTTGTATTCTCGCCTTTGTTAATAAATGTAGTTTAGAGAATTAATCAGTATTAACTTAGCTGAATAAAAATGAAATCACAATATAATGTAGTTCCCTGTTTTATAACTAAAGTAATTTTACTGGAACCTATTTATTGATCCTCATGTTCAAAAAATTTTTAAAAAGCATAGAAATATGCTATCCTGGTTTTTTAGAAAAGGTTTACTAGACATTCAATTTCATGAGGAAATTGATATGAAACTTTTCCAAGTTTTGATTCATTGTAATTTTGACTAATTGTTCTCCTGCTGTGAAGATGTGAAAATCTCCAGCTTTACTCACCTCAGCATTGGGGTGAATTAGTACGCTTACATTCAGATGGTTCTACATTCCACAATCTGATTTTTTACAGGGATATATGAGCCATTTGAGACCATAATTTTTTTCTGACAAAAAAAATTGACAAATTCCTTTAGTATCATGAATTAACTTCTAGACATTATTAAAAACACCCCCCTTGTAACCCCCTTGAAACCCACAGAGTTTTGCCAAATAGCAAGAAATTATCGAGACATGTGCAGTGGTCAGCTCAGTTTCCTTCTCCCGCCTCACTTGATGGAAGGCAGGGTGCTCCTAATCAGACCTTATAGTATATCTAGGAAGAGCCAATCAGTTGACTTATTTGATGACTCTGTGAGCCTGTCATGTAATAAATCTATGACTCCTTTTCTCCTACCAGAAAACATGACTGAAACTGAAACTCTAAGAGAAAAACATATTAAACATGTATGAACCATTTGGGGCAAATTCTCATCTTTGTTAAAGACTTATGATTTAATGACTTAAAGCCAATCTTAGTATGTCAACAAAATATAAAACTTTAATAATCAACAACAACAACAACAAAATCTATTTACTTCTATTTTACTTGGATAAAACAAGGTGTAAACGTCCCAGGTGATGGCAATGTGGTCCCACATGCCCTGGCCAGGAGATATCAGGATGGGGATAGATATCAGGAATCTGGGCAGAGCCCTGAAGCTGGTGGAAGCTGAAAAATGGATGGACAAAGGAGAAGCCAAGTAGAGGGAACCATGGAGTCAAGTGTCCAGAAAGCAGAGCCAGTATAGGGAGATGATCTGAGGATCTCTTAAGTTTCATAATATCAAGCCAGTCATGATTGGAACATGAGATAAAAGCAAGTCTAAATGAGAAGGCACTAGTGGCAGAGAGAAAAGCCAGCCATTTTCAGGGTACTGCTGCAGAGCCACGTAAGAGGTGGGGCCAGGACAGTGGTAAGAATCTGTGACAGAGCTGGGACTCAAAACCAGGTTCCAGGCCTGGACACTTGAGGGTCAACAGGGCCAGGGCTGAACCCACAAAAAGAATGTTTGTAAGGCTGTGTGTTTGAACTACTGAACATACTCCCAATATTTTCTCTAGCCTTTAATAACCGGTCACCCTGAGACAGGACATGCAGGCCGGGGCTGAGCAGACATGTGAGGGCTTAATAGGGATGACTTCTGTGTTTAGAAAATTAGGAGACAAAGAGACAGGCCAAGTGTAGGGGGATAATCTCAAAGACCACATCTGACAAATGAGGCCCGCTTTTATAGATTTTGCTTTTCTTTAAAAGTATAAATTCTTTTTTTAAAAAGTATAAATCTTGTCAGCTTCAAGGAAGAAACCTACTACATTAACCTTTTCAGTTTTCCTCCCAGTTACAATCCAAGCAAAGCCAATTCACAGTGAAGCTGAGAAGTTTAGAAAGTTTGCCTTCTATCTCATTCTCTCATTTTTGCTGCATTTTCTTCTCTCCGGTACAGTTATTTAATATATCCTGGCTGCTTCACCTCCCTGCCTCAAAACAGAGTAGGAGTTAAAAGCCACACTGTATGCTTTTGATTGAATAAGTGGCTATAATCTACTGCAGTTTAGTCTTAATGTGTTACCTCAAGCATCAGTTTTATTTTCAATACAGCGGGTTTTTTTTTTTTTTTCTAATTGCTTAAAGATATGAACCTTACCCTTAAGAAGGGGAAGTGGGATAAGCCATATGAGTCAGTCAAAGATAGCCCACAGGGGGCCAATTCGACCAGATCACATGTTAGACATACACTCCTGGAAATTGAAGAAGGCATGGAGAAAGCCATGACCTATTTTTGCTATTTTGTTGGAACTTGAAAGTTTTTTTTTTTTTCTTAAATCAAGGTACTAAAGAATTCCAAAAATACGTAGTAATGATAAAACAATCACATATCTATTATCAGGAAGCATAAAAATCATACAATAATCTAGTCCAGAGAGCATCATTACTTTGTCATCAGTATTCCTTTTACAAGTAAATGTCAGTTCCTGCAACATTAGACAATTGTAGTTTAGAAATGAGTAATCTAATTTATTGACCATGGCAGAGATTCAGCTCTTTGAAAAAGCATAGTCATTTTTAACCTTCTCATTGTTTATTGTTATGCATCTGACAATGGGATTTAATTTTTAGATATTTAAGCCTTTTCCTTATGCAATAGTACCCCAAAGGCAGTCATTTCCGATGGTATTTGGAATCTCAAATCTTAATTCTTTTCCAGGAACAATGGAAATAAAACAACCAATTTTAGGTGTTTCCCTATTTCCTTATTTAATAAAATCTTTTCACTTTTGCAGGCCTGCATTCTCCCTGTGAATGCTGGTTTATTTCCCCATTAATTGTCTTTCTAATTTTGATTAAACAGCCTTAAAGTGGTGGCAAAAGACACTTTTAATGTTTGTTAGCTCTGTTACTCTAGAAAGAAAAGAAAGTTTAATGTATTGCTTTAAATTCAACACACACACATACTTCTAATTGGGTAACACTAGGTTTTAAAGTACTTAAACCGAAAAGTAATTTCAAAATAAGCATTCCTTTACTCTTTGGACTATTTGAAAATAAGCTGCCAGCATGACTGCCAAATGCCCCGTCTGAGTCTACATCTACATAAAAATATTTACCAAACCATTGAGTCCACATCTCTGTGAGGACAACAGGCCATTTCTGATATGAGCTCTGGGGTCTTCATGGCAGATATTTAGTTCTCAGCTGTCTTTAGTACATCCAATCCAATGTAGTTGCTTATTACTTCTGTCTTTGGAGACAACCTAAAGGATCTTATATTGTTAGAAATCTGTATCACTTAGATAAATAAATTTCAGATGTCCCCTTTTTTCTTGGTGCTGTTATGGTTATTTATATTCCCAAATGAATTGTTGCAAATATACATTAGAACTTTTGTAATGCATAAAATTACAGTATGTACATCTCTAAACTGGCTTGAGGTTAATTTTTAAATTGAATCTAGCAATGTGTGAATTTTTAAAATAGGTTTAATGTTTTACATGAAAATTTGTTTAACTGCTAAGTTCACTTTTAATTCATTAGTGTGCTTGATATACTATCTTTAGAGGCAATTATTTTAATGACAAATTACATTAAATCAACAAATAATTTTTTTAAGTATCAGGGATTTCCTCTTTAACACATTTTTATTGATTTGTAATTGAGCCTATCAAAAAGACATTTGTTAAATGAGACTACGAGAACTCACGGATCCCATTTCTGAGTATAACATATCCATTTCATATTGACCTGCTTTCTTGTTCTCAAAAATTATTTTTTCCCAACTTTGTTCAGAGGATCACTTTTTATCACAAGCTATACTTAGGGTGTCATACTGAAAGAATTTTTAAATGCCATATTTAAACTGACAAAGTTGGCAAGCTCAGAAAGAAACAATAGTGCTAAGAGCAAACAGATGTCTGCATCTGGGTGAGAGCTTTTCTCTCTAGAGGCAAATAAAATAGATAATAACCCTAAGTTGCCAAAATTTGGCATTGTGAGCCAAAACCTATCAGGAGATTGTGAAATTAATTTATACAAGTCAGAAAGTAGTTTTTGAATATATGACGAACACTTTGGGTTTGACTTTAAATGCCTATTCTGATCACTTTCAGATTGTTTCTGGCACTCTCTAGATAGAAAATTGTTCCAGCTCATCAGACCATTAGCAACTGGGTTAACCTTCTGAATCATACATCTTTGGTGAACTGCTTATATTCATTTAGTTTGTCACATGCATTCTGTTTGTGATTTATTGAGCATTTTTTTGGTAAGAGCTCAATAGTTTTTAAGAGGCACTGTGTCATTTCTCAAAAGAATTACACTTCCTGAGCACTATCACAAGCTTCCCCAGTTATGTGCTTTTGGGATATCCCCAAATTGGACTGTGACTGCATTTTTTTTTTTCCAGCAAAAGTACATACCTCATTTCTTTTTTTCTTTTTTTTTTAGATGGAGTCTCCCTCTATTGCCCAGGCTGGAGTGTAGTGGCACAATCTCAGCTCACTGCAACCTCCACCTCCTGCCTGGGTTCAAGTGATTCTCCTGCCACTATGCCCAGCTAGGTTTTTTTTTTTTGTTTTTTTTTTTTGGCATATTTTTAGTAGAGATGGGGTTTCACCATATTGGCCAGGCTAGTCTCGAACTCCTGACCTTGTGATCTGCCTGCCTTGGACTCCCAAAGTGTGGAGATTACAGGCATGAGCCACCACACCCAGCCACATACTTCATTTCTCCAAGTACTCTCCTTTTCTGAGCTTCTCAGCATCCACAGTCATTCCCTCCTATAGAATGCAAAGAAATGAGTTTAGCATTGCTTCAGGCAACCAATCATTGCAAATGTGGTTCCCACTCCTTAGTATTATGTATCCTGAAACAGAAAAGCAAGCATATAATTTTATAAACATAGAAAGAGAACCCTGCCTAAAAACACATTAATAATTAATGTACTTAAAACATTCTGTGTGATTTTTATATTTGAGGGTTTTTTTTGTTTGTTTGTTTAAAAGTTATTTCTCAATGAAACCTAGTCAAATTAAAAAAGGAATGAACAAACTCAAACTTAGAAAAAAATCTTATCGGAGTTTTCTTGTTCACATTCTGCTTTCAGAAGATGCTGTAAGTTTCACCTCTACCACTGTTCCGGAGGTATTTGGGGGATTGCAGTAAGTAGTCTATTAAGTAAGTTCCATTTAAGTTAATTAAATCTTCAGGTGGCTAACTCTGTCAACTTAATCATTATGCATAGTTGTTTTATCTTCTTTCTCACTTCCTGTCATAAAACGTTTTTCACCATCAAATTCATTCATTCATTTACTCATTCAGGCACATCCTTCTATAAATGATACAAAGAAATATCAGAGAGATACAAATCACTAAAACATCAAGTTGGACTGAAAAGATATGAATGCACACAAAATTAAAGATAAAATAGTAAATGAGAAATGTCAAATAAATGGTGCAGACAAAAACAGCCCTGAAAAGGGAGAGAAGTAGAGATGCATTCAGTAAATAAATGAGTGATGCAGGAGCCCATAGATCCAAGTTTTGGCCATCAAATACAGAGGAGTGAGCAGACAGGAAAATGAAAACCCCAAGTGGGCCACCATCTGAGGTGGGTGGAGGCAAAGTTTCCATCCATGTCTAGCGTGGTTACCTACCATGCTTGAGACACAAGTATTAATAGAGTGCATAATTTTATTTTGCACTGTGCTAGACATTGGGAATGTAAAGCTGAAGAGATATGATCTACGCCATCATGGGCTGATTGACTGCCTAGCAAGGGATATAGGTTTGCTGGCTTAGGGACAAGTCCTTAAATCAAATTTCTAACACAGTTTTATGTGTTCCCTTCATTCATCTATTCAACAAATATTTTCTAAATGTCCACTTTGTGCCTGGTGTTGAAATAAGTAAAGGGGTGAAAAAAACAGACAATATCAGGCAATCTGCTACCCTTGAGGATCTTACATTCTAATGGGGGACACGGAAGACAGTCAACAAGTAATTGAGTAAATACAAAGTTTGTCATGTTAGATACATTATATGGTGAAAAATAGATAAAGATAAAGATATTAGGACAGTTGGGAAGCTAACTTACAAAGGAAGGACACAGGATTCCTCACTGACAAGGTGCTTGAGCAAGTTCTCAAAGAAAGTGAAGGGAAAGCCAGCTGGCTCACTCAGGGAACAGTGACTCAGGAGGAAGAAGAGCACCTGGGTACTTCAGACAAGCTGCTTAAATTCTTTGAACCTCTCTTTTCTTCCCTGCATAAACTGGGGTAATGAGAGTTTCCTCATGGTTATTATGAGACTGAAATGAAATGATATGTTTTTCTCTAAAACACCTAGAATTGTTCCCATACTAAGTACTAAATAAATAAATATTAGTAATTGTTAATGATTGCAATAACTGACTGGTCACGAGTTTCTGTCATTGTTTCTGTCACAGGTAGGACCTGAACATTCTTGTTTTTCATTGTTGTTGTTGCTGAGATGAAGTCTTGGTCTGTAGCCAGGCTGGAGTGTAGTGGCACGATCTCGGCTCACTGCAACCTCTGCCTCCCAAGTTGAAGCAATTCACCTGCCCCAGCCTCCTGAGTAGCTAGGACTACAGGCCCACGCCACCATGCCCACCTAATTTTTTGTATTTTTAGTAGAGACAGGTGTTGTGGGAAGTCAGGGATGCCAAACAGAGGGACTGGCTGAAGCAATGACAGAAGAATATAAATTGTGAAGATTTCATGGACATTTATTAGTTCCCCAAATCAACACTTTTATAATTTCTTATGCCTGTCTTTAATCTCTTAATCCCGTCATCTTTGTAAACTGAGGAGGATGTATGTCACCTCAGGACCCTGTGATGATCCTGTGATGATTGCGTTAACTGCACAAATTGTTTGAAGAGCATGTGTGTTTGAACAATATGAAATCTGGGCACCTTGAAAAAAGAACAGGATAACAGCAATGTTCAGGGAACAAGGGAGATAAGACTTGGAGTCTGACTTCTGGTGAGCCGGACAGAACAGAGCCATATTTCTCTTCTTTCAAAGGCAAATAGGAAAAATATCACTGAATTCTTTTTCTCAGCAAGAACATCCCTGAGAAAGAAAATGTGCACTGAGTGTAGGTCTATAAATGGCCCCCTCGAGGCGGGTGTCTTTTACGGTAGAAGCCGAAGGGATGAAATAAGCCCCCAACTCCTGTAGTGCTCCAGGCTTATTAGGACAAGGAAATTCTCGCCTAATAAATTTTGGTCAGACAGATTGTCTGCTCTCAAACCCTGTCTCCTGATAAGGTGTTATCAGTGACAATGCGTGGCTGAAACTTCATTAGCAATTTTAATTTCACCCCATCCTGTGATCCTGTGATCTCGCCCTACCTCCATTTGCTTTGTGATATTTTATTACCTTGTGAAGTATGTGATCTCTGTGACCCACACCCTATTTGTACACTCCCTCCTCTTTTGAAAATCGCTAATAAAAACTTGCTGGGTTTATGGCTCGGGGAGCATCACAGAACCTGCCGACATGTGATGTCTCCCCTGGACACCCAGCTTTAAAATTTCTCTCTGTTGTACTCTTTCCCTTCATTTCTCAGGCCAGCTGAGATGCTTAGGGAAATAGAAAATAACCCACGATAAATATTGGGGATGGGCTGTTCCCCCGATAGACGGGGTTTCACCATGTTGGCCAGGATGATCTCAATCTCTTCACCTCATGATCTGCCCACCTCAGCCTCCCACAGTGCTGAGATTTCAGGCATGAGCCACTATGCCTGGCCAGGGCCTGAACATTCTTAATGCCACAACATTTCCCACAGTAAGGGCTGGCCACAACCTGAATTTTTGTCCAATTAGCCTATTGGGAGATTTTATCCACAGTAACATATAAGACAAAAAAAAATAGGATTTATTTCAAAATTGACTTCTGAAATATATATATTTCCAACTATAAAAAATTCATGGACATAGAGAAACTTTCTGACTGTATAAAATAATAAATATAATAAAAAATGTATCACTTTCCCATTCTGGGCCTCAGTTTCCCTTCCTAGAAAAAGCAGCATAGCAGTTTTCTATGTACCCTTCCAGAAATATTTCCTGGATATATTGCATAGAAAAGCTTATAAAGGACTACATGTATGGTGTGTGTGTGTGGGGGGTGTGTGTGTATAAATATATATTCCTATTTTTACCCAAAAGGGAACATAGCATTTATACTCCTACATAATTGTACTGGTAGGTGGTATTCCATTGTTTGGATAAATCACAGTTAATTTTACCAATTCCACATTGATTAAACATCTAGTTTGCTTTTTCTGTTACAACAGTATTGCAATGAATATCATGTCCTCATGTCCTTGCAAATATATATGCATAATAAATCTCTAGAAGTAGAATTGCTGACTCTAATCTATTCTTCATAACTTTATTTTCACATTGACTCCCTAAAAATGTGTCACCATTTTAATTTCCTAGTAACCAGGTATCTGTATAAGAATGCTAGTTTCCACACAGACTTGTCAACACGTTATATTATTATCTATCAATTTTTCTTTACCTTGTCAACCAGTAAAATATGTTTTGTAACTGTATGGCTCTATTTATTCACCTTTATCATAACTGTAATTAGGGGTGAAATGACTACTTCCACAGCACAAAGACCTTCTCGTATGAATGTAAACTTTTTCTCCCAGCTATAAAGTGAAAAATTTGTCTCATTTACCTGAGTATAATCCTTGTTTATGAGGCACAAAGTACAAAAATGTGACATAGCCCTTACACTGTGGTATAGCGCAATTGCATATGTTAATACACCTGACCCCCTAGTCAAAGCAAGAAATACTTCTTGGATGGACCCTCTGCCTTTAGGAATTGATTAGCCCTCCTAGCTGAGCTACAGAATTCAAAGTGGCAGGCCTTATACTGTGATGATGTTAAAGAACCTCAGAGGGAACTCTGTCTCTCAGATGTGACTTGGGGAAATTTATATTTCCTGATTTCAAATGGCAAACTCTGCTATTCCCAACTTTATAATTTCAAAGAGTATCTGTCACCACACAAAGACAAATATATTTCTTTTTAAAAAATCTGGTACTTTTTAAACAAGCCTCAGGCCAGCTCTGTGCAATGAATGAAAAATGTGCTATAGATAGTCATTTCATGTTGCTTTTCATTTGATCAGCAAATGTGGAATGTTGGCACCTCAAAAAGTCAGCTCTCTACAAAGGCTTAGAGAAGCTTAGATGGTCTTTTTATATCTTTTAGTATGTATTTCTTAATATAATAAATAATGAAATAAATTTAAGTCATGTCAGTCCTCCAAAAAAGAAATTATTTGTTGGGATAACATTTGTTAGGGGTGGAGGTCTTAAAGCTTGGTGACTTTTACTTTTTCTCTGTGATGGTTTATATTAAATGACTAAATCTATTTTCCATGAGAAAATTCCTCATCTGACAACTGTCAATATCGACTCACATTAGGGCTCTAACAGTTTTTGCCATTTAACATAAATTTTAAAAATTAAATAATATATGGGGACAACTCCAAAATATATGATGAATTAGAGAAATATCTATTACCACTCAAGGCACAGGTCAGGAGCTAACCTTTTTTTTCTTTCCTCTAAGGTTGTGTAAGTCCTGGTTGGAAAATCTTAAAGCCTTTTTGTATAGCCCTGGCCGCCTGAGTATTGATGGATGGAATGTGGCACAGGCTGGCATCTGAGATGATAGTGAAATGTGTCCTCTTTCTAAAACTGAAACTTGGGACAATGCTGCCATTTTATCAGATATTTGAGTTCAGTGAATCTCAGAGAAAAGAAGCTCAAAGGAAGTCAAAATGGCTGAAAGAGATAGTGTTTCAAATTCCAGTGCCAAATTCCAAGTGCAAAGTGCAAAGTCTAAACTGGCACGTTTAGCATCATTTGTGCAATGTTGTGAAGACATCATGAGAATATAATGAGAATATAATACGATTCTGTGCATGAGACTATTTTACATGATTTCTTTATCACGTGGTATGTCTCAACAAAGAGTCATATATATTAACTCTCCACTAAATTAAGAAATCATCAAAAACAACACTAGTGAGTCTCAATGGGAGGTAGGAAAGAGAGCTTCTTACTTCCCAAGTAGAATTATCGCAATTTCTTGGTGTGGAAGTCAGAGTTTAGGCACTAATTGTTTAAAAACAAACAAACAAACAAACAAAAAACTCTTTAGGATCCTCTGAATGCTCCCAATCACCTAATTCCTATCCAAATTAATATTTTCTTCAGCCTATCCTTTTCACCTTGATATTATACATTTGCTGATCAGTGGCTTATATGCTACAATGTACAAATGCTGTTTTTGCAGTAAATATAAAGCCTTTCCCTTTTAGTATACAGCCCTATATTTTATTTTGTTCCTTCTATCTAGTTTTGGGAACACAGAATTTATCTATCTGAATTCCCACTTCTTACATGGAAAGGCACTAGCTGTACATGCTCCTGGGTGAGCAGAGGTATGAGTTAGGGAGGAAGGGAACATCCCAGTAAAACAGGAATAATACAGGTTGGTTGCAGGAGAATAAAACATTCCAGGCAGTTTCACATGACTAAAGGCCATGGGCTGATAAGATCCTAAAAAACAGGGTATGGACCAAGCCCAGTAAGAACAACTGCACCCAGTATGGCACTGAATTTGACCTAGGTCTCACTTAGGACCTTGTCATATGCTTATCAACACACTAAATCACACAACCAGCAGCACCATGACAGTTCCAGGAACATCTATATTAGGTGTAAAAATGGGTGGTACCAAAGTTCCAAGAACTCTCTACCCTTTTTCAGGAATTATTCCATCCCTTTGTTAAAGAAATTCATAAAGGTAGCACCCCCAAACCCCCTTGCGCTCAACTCTCTCAAGAACACCCACGCTCCCCTTTCTTCAGTGTGTCCACTTGGCAATAAGTCTCCATACTTTCCCTATGTTCTGACTCATCTTTAAATTCCTTCTCACGATGGTGTCAAAAGCCTGGATATCAGCTGGGGGTAGAGTTTCCACCAACGGCATTAGGGGACCTACCCCAGCCCACTGGTATCACCAGCTCCAGAAATTCTCTGCTTGAGTCTAATATAGAACAGATCTGAGCAGCTTCCTTTTTGAGATTGTCTTTATGCAGAAAGGTATCCATTGGAAAAAATTCTCTGTTTCTTTCTCCAGTTTTGGAGCTAAGAAGAGAACGTCTTGCCTATGCCTCAGAGATCCACTGTCACTCCCCAATCTGACCCTGGTTTACCTTCTGATTTGAAGCTGAATCATTCTCAGTGGCTTTCCTCGTGGGCTTATACTCCCCTCAAATTTCTGTGACTTAATGGAGCCTCTGTTCATGTCTCTGCATCCATCCATTCCTACAGTGGAAACACTGGTCCTGTTCCAACTGCTGACATCAACATAAACGCCTAAAGTTTTTCAAGGGGACATCAAATTTTCAACTAGGAGACATTCTATTTTCTTTCCATAACTCTCCCAGGTATATCTGAATGTATTTTATCATCAGGGGAACCCACCCCGATAGTTCACATGGGTTCTTTTCTATTTCCCTAAGCATCTTGGTTGGTCTGAGAAATGAAGGGAAAGAGTACAACAGAGAGAAATTTTAAAGCTGGGTGTCCAGGGGAGACATCACATGTCGGCAGGTTCTGTGATGCTCCCTGAGCCGTAAAACTAGCAAGTTTTTATTAGCGATTTTCAAAAGGGGAGGGAGTGCATGAATAGGGTGTGGGTCACAGAGATCACATGCTTCACAAGGTAATAAAATATCACAAAGCAAATGGAGGCAGGGCGAGATTACAGGATCACAGGACCACAGGATGGGGTGAAATTAAAATTTGCTAATGAAGTTTCGGGCACACATTGTCATTGATAACACCTTATCAGGAAACAGGGTTTGAGAGCAGACAACCTGTCTGACCAAAATTTATTAAGCAGGAATTTCCTCGACCTAATAAGCCTGGGAACGCTACAGGAGACCAGGGCTTTTTTCACCCCTTCGACTTTGACCATAAAAGATGGCTGCCTCCAAGGGGGCCATTTATAGACCTACCCTCAGGGCGCATTCTCTTTCTCAGGGATGTTCCTTGCTAAGAAAAAGAATTCAGTGATATTTCTCCTATTTGCCTTTGAAAGAAGAGAAATATGGGCTCTGTTCCATCTGGCTCACTGGCAGTCAGAGTCCAAAGTCCTATCTCCCTTGTTCCCTGAACATTGCTGTTATCCTGTTCTTTTTCCAAGGTGCCCAGATTTCATATTGTTCAAACACACATGCTCTTCAAACAATTTGTGCAGTTAACGCAATCATCACGGGGTCATCACAGGGTCCTGAGGTGACATACATCTTCCTCAGTTTACAAAGATGACGGGATTAAGAGATTAAAGTAAAAACAGGCATAGGAAATCACACGGGTATTGATTGGGGAAGTGATAAGTGTCCATGAAATCTTCAAAATTTTTGTTCAGAGACTTCAGTAAAAACAGGCATAAGAAATTATAAAAGTATTAATTTGGGGAACTAATAAATGTCCATGAAATCTTCACAATTTATATTATTCTGACACAGCTTCAGCTGTGGTCCCTCCGTTTGGGGTCCCTTACTTCCTACAACATTTTATTTCTTTTCCATTCCAACATTATTTAGATGTCCCAGGGTGTACCCTGAAAGTGTTTGCAGTTATTTTTTCTTCTCATTGTTTCAATTTTATAGCACAGTGTATATTTAAGAAACCTTACAAGAAACCTTACATGTACATATTATGTAAGAAACCTTACATAATATACACAGTGTATATTATAAGAAACCTTAAATACACAGTGTATCTAAATATACACTGTGTATATATATACACTTATATATTTTATATATTGTATATATATTATATATACACAGTGTATATTTAATAAATCTAAGACCTCATTTTTCCACTGCTTCAGGCACAAGCAGTGCCTGTTTTGCATTTAAAGTTACATTGTAGTTTAGACCTTCAGAGCATAAGCTAGAAAATAACCTTCATCTAAAAAGTAACCCAAATACCTCTGACCTCAATTGTTCAAGAAAATTTACTCCCCTAGCTGAGAGTCAACTAACTTATTAAGGAATCATGGAGCTACTCTGTAATATACTGCGATGACAATTCAGAAGTAAATTTCAAGGTACAGATGTAGCTTATGGCTCAAATTCTAAAACATTAGTATTTACATACAGACTTTTCCCATATGTAACTGTATAAAACTTAGTTCCTTTGAAGGGAGTATAAAAAAACTTTGTTGTGCTTAAAAATGACATCATTTATGATATCCAGGACTGGCACAAGATGTGAGGGAAAGCTGGCAGCTACCTCCACGCTGAGTTGACAAGTGCTAAAACATTCACCTGACCAAAATAGCCTTGCCTAGGATTTACATGCAGGGCTTGAAATATTGAATTTTCTGTCTAAAGAATCAGCTGAAGTTTGGGCTAAGCCCTGCTATTCACTGCAATTCAGTTGTATAAAACAAACACTTGTAAAGCAATTATTACTTGTCAAGGCGGTGCTAAGGGGATATAAGAAAATGACACACAATGAATAAGAAAATAGCATAAGCCTCAGGAGCTAACAGACCAGCTGGAGAAAAACATCAGAAGGAAGGTCTCACAACACAAGTGATGCTTCAATGGACCATGAAGAGTGAGTAGAATATTTTCTGGGAAAAGAGGAAGAAAGAACATTGAAGAGAAAGAATAGCACATGACAAAAATAGAAGAATGTGACAGATATAACATGTTCTGGGGAAAGAAATTAAAACTCCATTTCCATGAAAACATCTGGAAAAACTGAACTTTTTGATGCATGTGGAAGTCAAGCTAAAAATGCATCCGGAAAGGTCACCTGTGACTGGCACATGAAAGGTCTTATGCACCATGTCAAGGAGTTTGAGCTTTTTCCTATGGGTAATGGGGAATGACTGAGAGGTATAAAGCAGTAAAGTGACAGCACAAGGCCTGGATTTCAGAAAGTTACCTCACATGGAGCATGGAAAATGAAGATACAGAAAGACATTAGCATGTAGAGACTGGAGGACACTTAATGGCTAACTCTGCTTTAATGGAGGGGCATGGTAAGCTTTCAGAGAATAGAGTAAAGGAACTGGAATTGAGAATATGGTACAGACACTACTGAGTTTTGAAGTGAGGGAAGGACAGCTCTAAAAAGATCATAAGCAAGGAGTAAACCCTGAGAGGTGATTTGGTAAACTACAAACATCTAATAAATTGACTAAAGGACAACTTGAGCAGGAGAAAGGGCACTGAGAAGCTACTGAAATTTAAATTTTACTACTTAGACTTCCTAAGTTTACAGAAATCAAATTTTACCATTACATTAGGACCTACTGCTAGTTCTAAGTTAAGAGAAGAGGAAACACGTATTGTCAGTGAAATAACAACTTTATATGTAATATTTTACCGATGAATCCTATGAGGATCTCCACAACTTGCTATGGTAATGGAGCTTGCATAAATTAAGCTTCATGCTGAGAATAACTATGTAAACTGGATAAGTTACAAACATCAGCTCTTTGAAGTCTTTGGAGAAAATTACGACAGCCAGAACTTGAGGGGCCAAGATCAAGGAGCCAAGAAAAATCACAGAAGAGTGAACCCGAAACCTTGTGCCACTGTTTCCCTCAAAGCATTTGTTGACTCTTAAATTGCACGGGGCAAGAAACAAACAAAAGTTGTATTACAGGCTACTAAGACAAAAATAGAGTTTGGTCCCACTAACAATTTAATTGAGATCTGTGAGGATCTATACTCCAGGAATAAGATCAAAATAAAGCCTTACAAAATGGAAATGCAGCCTCAAATCAATTAATCTATTTAATTCCTTACTGGATCAAATAGATTTCCTGTCTACTAAAATAAGAGAATATTTGCTCTGGGGGAGATCACATCATCAGCAATCTCCACAGCTACACAGTCCAATACAGTAGCTACTGGTCACATGTGACTAAATTTGAATTAAAATTGGTAGAAATTAAATTAAACTAACAACTGAGTTCCTCAAATGACCACATTTCAACTGCTCATCAGTCACAAGTAGCAAGTTGCTAGCATATTAGAAAGCACAGATATAAAATTTTTCCATAATTGCAGAAAGTTCTATCAGGTACTCTGCTCTAAAGCCTGCAGAAGAAACAAGAATTCTCTCTGAGGGAAGAAGGAAATGGAAACAAAAATTATAAAGGTTCTTAAAGGGGCTTTTCTATTTTCAAATTACTGTATTTTTCTTTTCATAAATGTATTGAGATATAACTTGCACATAGTAAATGGTGCTATTTTAAAATGTGGCTGTGATTTTGTTTTTATTAGGTACAGTGAGGCCAACAGATCAGGTGAGGACTGCTGTTGGAAAGATAGATTGTTACTTACATACAGTTCCCAAGGAAGGGACATGCCATGCTGGGCCACTTGGGGAGGTACCCGGGTCAGTCTGGAGGCAGAAGGAATGAGGGGAAAGCACGGATGATGCTTTTTTTGCGTGGTTTCCCTGGGATAGGCATGGCAAGGTGAGTGAGGCTTGGCTAGTTTGAATAATTTCAGCAGGCTCTGGGGTATAGGGGTTGTCCTTAGTTGCCTAGTACCTGGCCCTGGGGTGATTAGGGCAGTGGATTATTGTATTCTGAAATTTATTGGTTTATTTGCATGTGAATTTCATCATGCTACTCAGAATGGTGTACAGTTAAAAGGCATTAATTTTTGTTTACTTCTGAAATTTTCCATTTAATATTTTTGAAAAAAAGTTAACCATAGATAACTGAAACTGCAGAAAGCGAAACTGCAGATAAAGGGAGACTACGATACTTAAAAATTTGCTAAGAATGTAGATCTTATACTAAGTGTTGTTACCACAAAGAAGGAGGTGGGGCTCAAGGAAGATTTTGGAAGTGAAAATAAAATTTAATTTTTTAATAGATATAAGACTATTTAGGCTATCTGGTTCTCCTTGAATGAACTTTCTTGGTTACATCTTTCAAGGTTTTTGCCTAGTTCATTTAAGTCATCTAAATGAATAACATAGTTACCAAAATGATATTTTCTCTTGCTATGTTTTTTAAATGTGTATAGAAACTCTAGTGATGTCACTTCTCACTCCAAATAGTGGTAATTTCTGCTTTTTCCTTTTTTTCTCATCAGTCTGACTCTATTGATTTTACTGCCCTTCTCAAAACACCAGCTTTTAATTTTCTCCATTATATTTGTTTTGTGTTTTATGGATTTCTGCAATTATTGCTATTATTTCCTTTCTTCAGTCTACATTTGGATTCGATTTCCATTTTTTCCTTTCTTAAATATGAAACTGAGATCTCTGACTTGAGAAGTTTCTTCTTTTTCTGATACAGACTTTCTTTGCTATGGGTTTACTTCTAAGCTCTGTGTCTGCTGCATCCTCGAAATTTTGCAATGTTGCTTTTTCATTTTAATTTGGTTTAAAATATTTTTATAATTTCCCTTCTTTCTTTTCTGACCTATGGGACATTAAGAAGTATGATTTGTAGTTCCCAAATATTAGGGATTTTCTAGTGATTTTTATGCTATTGATTTCCAATTCAATTTCATTATGCTCAGTGGACATACTTGACTCTTTTTAAATTTATTGGCACTTTATTTTACAGCAAACAATAATATATATCTTTGTAAAATGTCCATATACACTTAAAAAGAATGTGTATTCTGCTGTTGAGTGGGGTGTTCTATATATATCAGTTAGATAAAGCTGATTGATAGTGTCTTTTTATCCTTATATTTTTATCTATTTATTCAATACATTAATTTAAAGTAGGTGTTAATTTCCAACTATAATTGTGGGTTTGCGTAGTTCTTTCAATTCTGTTTTTGCTTCATCTATTTTTAAGGACTTATCATTAAGTGCATAAATGTTTAGGATTGTTAAGGTCACTTGATAAATTCAACCCTTTATTATTATGAAACAACTTTCTTATCCCTGGTAATATCCTCTGCTCTGAAACCTACTTTGACATTAATACAGCCAATCCAGCTTTCTGCTGACTACTGTTATCATGGTATTTTTTCCTATCCTTTTACTTTTAACCTATTTATGTCTTCATATGTAAGTATATTTCATATAAGCACCATATTTTCTGGCTTGCTTTTTTATCTAATTCAGCAATTTTTGCCTTTAAACTAAAATGTTTACATCATTTACATTTGATGTAATTGCTGAATTGAATATAAATGTGTCATCTTGCTCCTTAGTTCTTAATTTTCCCCATGTTCCTTATTCCATTCTTTTTTCTATCTTTGTATAAATTATTTTTTTATGATTCCATTTTATCTCCTTTGTAAGAATTTTAGCTAAAGTTCTTTGTTCTATTTTGCTATTAATGTTGCTTTAAGGCTCATAGTGTACTTGTTTAACTTACCACAATCTACATTTGAGTAATATTTTACCACTTAATGTACAGATATAAACCTTGAAACAGTATACTTCCCCCTCACTAGATTTTGTTCTATTGTTGTCATATATTTGATTTCTACATATATTAAAAACCCCTGAATGTGTTGTTATATTTTTACTTGAGATACTTGATTTACTTTTAAAGAGATAAAACATAAGTTAAAATTAATTTATATATATGTACATTTATTTTATTTCTAGTCAGCCCTCTGTATTTGTAGGTTCTGTATCAATAGATTTAACTAACTGTGGGTCGAACATACTTTTTAAAAATTTCAGAAAATATTTACTCTGTTGCTGATCTGTACTATGTAGTTAGGCCTACAATGGCTGCATCTATACTAAGGACTTAGATTTTTTTGTTGTCATTATTCCCTAAAAAATAGAGGATAACAACTACTTACATAGCATTTCTATTATATTAGGTATTATAAGTTATCTAGAGATAACTTAAAGTATACAGAAAATTTTCATAAGTTATATGCAAATAGTATGCCATTTTATACAAGGGACTTGAGCATCTGTGGACTTCGGTATCCAACAGGGATCCTAGAAACAATCCCTCGTGGATACTGAAGGATGACTATATTCTTCATTCCTCTTTATAGGTACAGATCTCATTTGTTATCACTCTGCTTCTGTCTGAAGGAATTTTGTTTACTATTTCTTTTAGTGCAGGTCCACTGCTATTGATTTGTTTCAGCTTTTCTTTGTTGCAGAAAGTTTATATATTGACCAGATTTGTTCTTAAAGTACTTTAGAGATACTGCTCACTTGTCTTATTGCTTGCATTGTTTCAGATGAGAAATGTGTTGGCATCCTTGTCTTTGTTCCTCCATTTGTAACATATCTGTTTTCCTTTGGCTGCTTTTAATGTGCTCAGTTCATTACTCGTTTTAAACATTTGTTTATTGTATGTCCTGATGTCGTTTTCCTTGACTTGTTTCTTGTTCTTTGAGTTCATTTAGCTTCTTGGATCTGTAGACTTATAATTTTTATGAAATTTGGAAATTTTAAGTCATTTCTTTAAATATTTTTATGTCCTTTTCACTTCTATACTTTATGGACTCAAATTACACATATATTGAGTAACTTGAATTTGTTCCAAAGCTTACTGATGCACCTTTTTGTCAGTCATTTCTCTTCTGCCTTCTATCATTTTGGATATTTTAATTGTGTAGGGGAAGCAGATTTTCCTTGACCTTCTTAGAGTCCCTGACCAGCTTTAACAGTAAAAGTGATAAAAACATATTAACAAGACAAAAGCATACAAATTTATTTAATACGTTTTATGTGACATGAGAGCCTTCAGAAATGAAGACCCAAAGAAACAGGGAAATGTATTTTTATGCTAAGTTTGATGAAGAAATGGATAGCTGTTGAGAAGTAGAATTAGACAAAGAGGGTATGATCTAATTATGATGAACTGGGGGAAATTTAGCAAGGCTTGTTTGTTCCGATTATTCTCTATGTCCCTATGTCTTCAAAGAGAAGGGCCTTCCTTTCCTTCGGGTACAGGGAGGCTACCTGTCACGGGAAGGTCTTATAATATGCTCGAGGGAAAGGTCAGAATATTATTTCTAAGTTTTATGACCTGCATGGGGCAGAAGGTCAGAGGATTCTTTCTAGCCTTTATCACCTGCTTCAGGGGAGAAAGATAGGAGAAAGTCAGAGAAACCTTCCTGCTTCTGAGGTTTTCTCAGCCCCCTTCAGCTTACAACACTCCATATGCCAAGCTGTCATATTTTGGGGTAGTGTGTTTTGAACCTCATCAATTGCTATGCCTTCAAGTTTACTAATCTTTCAGCAGTGCCTAATCTTCTGTGAATGCCTTCCAGTAAACTTTCCATCCCAGACTTTGCAGATCTTATCTCTAGAAGCTGATTTTAGTTTTTTTGATATATTACACATCCCTTAACATGCTAAATTTTTCTCTATCTTATTGAACATACTATTTTTAAAGTCCTTGTCTGCATTTTCATCTGCATCATTTTCCACTTTTAATTTTTCTCTGCATGCCAGTTGCATTTTCCTACTTCATTGCATGCCTGACAATTTTTAAATTGTGAATATTACCTTGTTGAGGGCTGGATATTTTTGTAATCTTATTAATATCCTTGAACTTCACTCTAAGATGCAGTTAAGTTACATGGAAAGAGTTTGATCTTTTGGAGCCTTGCTTTTAAATTTGTTAGACATAATTGGAGGAGGCTTTAATCTAGAGCTAATTTTACTCACTATTGATGTAATACTCCACCCAATATCCTCAAATTATGAGTTATTTTCCATTCTGGCTGATGGGAACACACATTATTGCTGATTCTGTTCATGTTTTGAGGATTGTTTTCTCTAATCCTTTCATGTGGTTTTCTTTTTACTCAGTCTCAGAAAGTTTCTTCTCACATGTACACTGGTAAATACTCAATTGAAGATTCAACTGAAATCCTCTATGGGACTCCAGACTCCCCCACTCTGGAACTCTTCCCTGCAAATTCCAGCTGCCTAAACTCCCTTCCATCTCAGTTTCTCCATAACTGAGGAACACCACCAGGCTCCAGCTGGGTTTTCCCTCCTTGTGCACTGATCTGGAAAGTCTTTCACATCAGTAAGTGAGGGAAATCATAGAGTTCTCCTGCTGTGTTCCCATCTCTCAAAATCACTATGTGGTGTCACAGACAATGTTTGAAAACAAGTGTTTCTTATATTTTGTCCAGTTTTTACTTGTTTCCGGCAGGCGGTTATATTCAGTCCAAGGTACTTCATCTAGGCTGAAAATAGAAATTGCCTTTACAAATTTTCAAAAACAGTAAAAATTATCAGATGTATCACCCCGAGCCCTAGCAGGAGGCAGAAACAACAGAGTAACCATGAAGATAAAAAGAACTCTAACAGGTATTCTGGGGAAGTCAGAGAATACTCAAGGACCGACAAACTTTGGAGGGGAATCAGACTTTACTGAAGATTGGTTATAGCCCAGTAGATGCTGGAGAAATTATCTGGGCATTCCAGGCCAGAGATAACCCATAGGAGACAAACAAAAAAGGAAAGAACTTCTGTTCATTCAGGCAAGCTGATGGTTGTAGGCAGGCGTGAAGATAGAGGGGGGCTGTAGACATGAGGTCTGTGGCTCATTGTGATGGGTAACCCTGAGTATCAACTTGATTGGACTGAGGAATGCAAAGTATTGATCCTGGGTATGTCTGTGTGGGTGTTGCCAAAGGAGATTAACATTTGAGTCAATGGGCTGGGGAAGGCAGACCCACCCTTAATCTGGGTGAGTACCATCTAATTAGCTGCCAGCAAATATAAAACAGGCAGAAAAATGTGAAAAGGCTAGACTGACCTAACCTCTCAGCCTGCGTCTTTCTCCCATGCTATCTGCTTCCTGCCCTCAAACATCAGATTACAAGTTCTTCAGTTTTGGAACTCAGACTGGCTCTCCTAACTCCTCAGCTTGCAGATGGCCTATTGTGGGATATGGATATGGATATATATACATACACACACACACATATAATCCTACGTCTACATATATATGTATATCCTATTACTTCTGTCCCTCTAGAGAACCCTGACTAATACACTCATGGTATCTACAATAAGAGGGTCACAGGAAGCAAACTTGTAGGACACAGGTGAGCTAAGGCTGACGGGAAAGTGGACAGAGGAAATTGGGCTTACAGAGGGAATTTGGGAGCTGTTGTAGGCACTGCTGGATTGAGGCGCTTGACAGGTCTCCCTCTTCAGGAATATAACCCTCTTTGTATGACTTGGGCTAAGGTCACTGCTACCCAAGTGGATACCAACAGTTAAATGCTGCAGAAGGTTGCACCCTGGAGGTACCAGGCCCTGAAGAAAACCACGTGGGCTGTGCAGTGGAGAAAAAAAGCACACCTTGGAAAAACCTGGTGAGACAGCCATAGTAGAACCAAGAAAGAATACTCTCTCCTCCAATAATGACTTTTCTCAGCACCTCTATCAAGTTTAGCATCCACAGCTGGCAAAGAAAACATAGTTGATAGGCACTGCTATGGTTTGAATGTGTCCCCTAAAGCTCATGTGTGGGAAACTTAATCCTCAGTGTAACAGTGCTGACAGGTGGGATCTTCACAAGGTCATGAGGGCTCTGCAATCATGAACAGATCAGTGATGTTATTGCAGGAGTAGGTTCGTTATTCTGAGAGTGGGACTGTTATGAAAGCAAGTCAGGTCCTCTTGCAGTATCTCCTGTACTCTCTTGTTATGTGAGGCCTTCAGCCACAGGATGAAGCAGCCAGAAGGTCCTCACAAGAGGCGGCCACTTCCAGCCTCAAGAACTATGAGCCAAATAAATTGCCATACTTTATAAATTACCCAGTCTGTGGCATTTTGTTATAGCAGCACTAAACAAATTAAGGCAGTCCTAGGCCCATTCTCACTTTCACAGAACAGACATCAAAGGATAAAATTGGAGCTGAAACGCTACGTGATAGCAATAGCACAAAATGTAGGAAGAGGATAAGAACAGTTTACAGGTTGTAAGATTATTTTATTTTCCAAAACGTAGCAATACCATTAATTTATAGATACTCTAATAGATCAAAGATGCATATGGTAATCTCTAAGAAAATCATAATACAAAAGCTTATAAATGAAAAAATAAACTTGATTATTCCCAAAGAAGGCAATAAAGAAAAAAGGAGTAAAGAAAAAAATGCGACAAAAAGAAAACAATCCTATGAAATAAATGTTCATTCCCCATTTTACAGTTAAGAAAATGGAAACTTGGAGGAGTTAAATAAATAGCTCCTTTGCAATGGAATTTGAGTTCAATTTCAAACTTCTTTAAATACAATGTTTATGTTCTTTGTATTATAGCATGAGGTCACATTATAAAATGCTATGGCCTGAATTGTGTTTCCCCCAAAATTCATATATTGAAGCCTTAACTCCCAGTGTGACTATACTTGGAAACAGGGCTTTTAGGAGGTAATTGCAGTTTTAAAAGATCATAAAGGTGGGGCCCTAAACTAACAGAATTGGTGGTCTTTTAAGAAGATCTCCTGCCCACCCCCTACCACACGAAGACACAGTGAGAAAGGCAGCTCTCTGAAAGCCTGGAAGAGAGCTCCACCAGGAACCGAGCTGCCTAGCACCTTCATCTTGGGCTTTCCAGCCTCTGGAACTGTGAGAAAATAGATTTCTGTTGTTGAAGCCACCCAGTTTATGGTATTTTGTTATGCCAGCCCAAGCAGCCTAATATACAAGGTATGCTAGTTTCTGTGTAATACATTATTTTCCCTTTTGTCTCTTTAAAAATTAATGTAAAAGATGGTATATCAGTAATGCTTCAAAAACTGGAAGATGAAAATCACTTATACTTTTATTGCCTCAGCACAGCAATGTTATTTTGAATATTTATTTCTGGTCCCTTTTGATTTGCATGCATAGTACAATTATATTGCATATCACCTTGTTTCTCATTTTTCCATGTATCATATTTAATTTACATATACCAACTTTAAATTGCCTGTCTGAAATTAGTTAATTCTTTTATTGTTAAGCAATATGTATTTCCTAATGGACTCAGTGTGTGTGCATTCACATGCGCATGCTTTGGGTGTATACTTGTGGTTATTATATGTGATGTACATATAGATTTTATTACTCTTATTTCTTAGTTTAAACTTCCAGGAATAAGAGGCCAGGCGTGACAGCTCACACCTGTCATCTCTGCACTTTGGGAGACCACAGTGGGAATATCACTTGAGCCCAGGAGTTTGAGACCAGCCTGGGCAACATAGTGAGACTTTGTCTCTAAAAACTAAATTTCCAGGAATAAAATTACTGGGAGACCAATAAGAGCATTAAAACTAATCTTGTTTCTTGTTGAAATTTTCTATATCATTTTCTACCAATCCTCAGGTTTTACTGGTAAAATTACTTTTATAACTGTATTTTATTCAATCAAGTATATCTAAAATATTATTCCTATAGGAAATCGATATAAAAATTATTAGTGAGATATTTCACATTTTTTATTTGTACTGTATCTTTGAAATTCAGCACGTTTTGTACTTACAACACATCTCAGTTTAATGCTAGACATACTTTAAGTACTCAAATAGCCACATGTATGTAGTGGCTGCTCTATAGGATAATGTAGCCCTAGATCTAACTTGCCTATTTTTTGAAATAACTGTGTGTTTATTCTATCATTTATTAAATGCTGTTTCATCTGCTCAGTGTAACTTAAGCAGCATACTATGTGATGTTTTGTTCTCTAATTTTCTCAGTGAGAACTTACTGAACCAACAGATGCAATATTCTCATAGCTTATTTTGTAATGTGTTTATTTCTCAGAAACACACTTTCTCGTGGTTTTCAGGATGCTTTAAAATCATAGAATCTCAACAACATGTTGATTATTTTCAAGTCTTTGGAGTTACCTCCAAGTAATAATATCACCACGCACATAACAGACAAGGATGTACATAGCTGAATCCTTAGAAAAACTGAGGGAAGAAACTCAGGAAGAACCAATGAAATATTTTACTTTTGAAGTCTTGTGCTTTGTGAATAATCACGAATAGCAAATGTTACTTCATAAAGTAAACTAACTTTCAAACAAAATCAGATCATTACTAGGCCCTGAACTAATTGCAAACATGAGTGAGGACTGTTAGACAAATTCTGAGCTACTCCATAATCCACCATGTATGTTTATCTCTTTAAGGGCTAATAATGTAAAATATTTGGAAAAAGGCACCCTTTGAAGTTTAAGTCAATACTATTGATCTCTCAGAAACATATCTGCTAAACAGACAGCTTTTTCAACTCCAAGGAAATGCCCAATAAAGCAAACATTTTACCTGGTAAAAAGAATTTTAAAACTAATGATAGTTAACTTCTCTCTATATGTATGAGATACATTTTATAGCAAATTTGTTATTTATCTTCTGTAAGTTTGAACTCAGGTTCAGATGTAGTTCAGGCAAATCAAATTATGTAAACAAGTTACAAAATAATTTAATTTCCTCATGTCATCTTCATGAGGTAAACTTATCAAAATGAGAGTAGCCCAAGGTTGAAGAGGGTAAACTAATCAACTTGAGTTAGTAAAGGCTTCTAGATATATTCAAAATAAACTGGAATAAATATTGAAACAATCTATCATAATAAAATTGTTGCATATTAAAACCAATCCCACCTACATTTATTTATATTTATGTTATCACAAGAAGGAATTAAATTTCAATGATTGAATAAAGCAAGATGGTACAAAATAAGTGTAAAATCAAAAGAAAAAAAAGTCAAAGATAAGGATGTAAAACAAAGGCAGGACTAAGGATAATAGAACACTAGATTACACAGTGCCCTTTCCATTAGTAAAATTAGGCCACACATTTGCTCTTAGCTGTCTAGCAGTCATTTAGAAAAGGGAAATCTAATCAGTTACAGAATTCAGTGTTCCTAAAATAGGATTTTCTTAGAATAAAATACAGCATATTGTGGTACGAAGTTCAGAAAAGTCATGTTCTCCTTTTGTCTACATGAAGTAGCCGCTGTCTAATACAATGAATAATAGCATCACCTATGTAGTACAAAGAATGGGGAATTTTGCAGAGCTCATTACAGGCTGACAGGTCAGACAATCAACTGGACTTTCTTTGGTGAACTGAGGGGTTATTTGGCTTGAGATATGTAAAACAGGATTGTGTGTGGTGGGGAAACAACACTGGAGGTGGAATAAGGCAAATATAGACTCCAGTTCTGGCTCAGCCGCTAACTAAATCTGGTACCTTGGAAAGGTGCTCATCTTTTTCTGGGTTCCTGTTTCCTCATCTGTAAAATAATGGGGCTGTTTTCTAAGGTTATTTCCAGCTCATAATTTCTATGTTTCTAAGAAAGAAACCACGTGGTTTACTGCAAATTTGAGAGTCAATAGCAAGAATAAAACACCCATCACTCTCACTGTCTGCAAAGTCATTTTGAAACAAAATGAGAAAAAGTGTTCCCTCTAGAATAAAACAGAAAATGTCCCTATATCTGTCTGGGTAAGACATTACTATTTCAGGCTTTTCTGTACCTGTCACTTATAAACAGGTGTACCAACATGATTAACAATGATTAATGAGTCTTTACTGGCATCAAAACACAAGCCCCAGTGACTTTTCAGTTACAAGTAGGTGTTTCCACTTCTGAGAGACAGATTGAACTTTAGCTCACCAAGGTTTGGGAGATAACTTGAAATGAATCCTCTATGGGAAAAAAACAAACAAACAAACAAACTAATATTTCATGAGTAGAAGCTATATAAAATACATTATTTTGGACATTGTGGAAAATATCAATGAACACATATGAAGCAATAGGGGATATTCAGTTTTGTTTTGTTTTTTTTTTGCTTGTCACAGACAGAATTTTTTTTTTTTTTTTTTTTGAACAGTCTCGCCCTGTCACCCAGGCTGGAGTCTGGTGTGATCTCAGCTCACTGCAAGCTCCGCCTCCCGGATTCACGCCATTCTCCTGCCTCAGCCTCTCCTGTAGCTGAAACTACTGGCGCCCGCCACCAGGCCAGGCTAATTTTTTGTATTTTTAGTAGAGACGGGTTTCACCGTGTTAGCCAGGATAGTCTCGATCTCCTGACCTCGTGATCCGCCCACCTCATCCTCCCAAAGTGCTGGGATTACACACTGGCAGAATGTTTTTAAAAATTATTCTTAGGCTGGGCACAGTGGCTCACGCCTGTAATCCCAGCACTTTGGGAGGCCGAGGCGGGCGGATCACGAGGTCAGGAGATCGAGACCATCCTGGCTAACACGGTGAAACCCCGTCTCTACTAAAAATACAAAAAACTAGCCGGGCGAGGTGTCGGGCGCCTGTAGTCCCAGCTACTCGGGAGGCTGAGGCAGGAGAATGGCGTGAACCCGGGAGGCGGAGCTTGCAGTGAGCCGAGATGGCGCCGCTGCACTCCAGCCTGGGCGACAGAGCGAGACTCCGTCTCAAAAAAAAAAAAAAAAAAAAAAAATCATTAGATTCTTCATTAACATAGTGTCATGCTTTATAACCTTTAGTAAGTGGTGAGTACATTTCAAAAATTACAATTAATGCTAAACAAATACAATAATTTCATCTGTACCTTTTACCAATAAGGATGAAACCAGTAAAAGGAAACTTTTGATTTCAGTAGCATTAGTCTGAGTCCTTCGGATTTTTAATCCCAAAGACTGGATTGTAGTACACTGCAACTGCTTGAGAAAGCAGTGTTGCTTTGTCAGGCTGCATATTTGAAATGGGAACAGCACTTTACCTAATCTATATCTTTTTCACCTCAGATATGGAAAGAAGGGAAAACTTGGAGTCTTTCAGAGCTATTATTCCTATAATTGATGTAGTGCATGGCTAAAGATTCCAGAAAGAAACAAGCTAGGCTACAGGTACCCAAGAGGAGACACTCATGTCTTACAGCTAGAGGAAGAACACACATTCCAAACACACAGCATACTTCTGTTCGTCCCGATCTCTCTCAAACATCACCTATGGCTAAAAGTACTTGCCTGTTAGTTCTTAGAACTTGAAGAGAGAAGCAAGAAGCATTAGACTACATGTGAGATTAAAAATCTTCCCATTTATTCTATATGGTACATTTATTTTAGTACAGTGCTGGTCAATGTTCAGCTTTTGGATTGGATTCCAATCTCCTCTTTCCTGTATCCTAGCCTTCTCTTACCTAAGCCTGATGTACACTTTCATTTTCTTAGACACGAGTCTTCCTCAACTTTGGCCTTCTGGTTGGTTTTCCTTGCGTTTTCCAAATTTCTTCATGTAGACAATGCTTTTCCTAATTCTACATCTGTAGAACACCTATAAGAGTAATAGACTAGAATCTCTTCAGACAACAGAACAATTGTTCATTTTAACACACATGTGGTCACAGTCAATCCCCCAAAAAGAAATCTAGAAAAGCTCAAGGTTGTCCAATAGATTGGATGAGTGAAATAAAGGCATGCTCTGGATCAGAAGTGAAAAAAAATGGAAGAAAATATAGACTGTAAGTCTGCTTTTACCAGGAAAAAAAAAAAAAAAAAAAAAAATTCTGCTCTTAGGAGACCTTCACATACCTCTGAGGACAATATAGTTTATGTGGCTACCATCACGGGCTCTTGGGGTCTGTTCTTGCTCTACTACTTATTTATCAGTGAAACTTTAGGCACAGGCATCTAACTGCGCTGAACCTCATATTTCTCACTTATAACATGTGGAATACAGTAGTACCTTTTTCATAGAATTGATGGGATACACAAATAAAATTATATATTTAAAACACAAAGCCTGGCTAAATAAATATCATCTATTATACCTCATCTAATATACATATATTCTAAGAAAGCTGAACTTTCCTCTTCTTTTCTCTTCAATTTTTATACTCTTTGGCATAACATCTCTTGGTTAAAACAGGTTAATTTAACTCCACTTCATAAGCACTAGCATCTTATTCACTTAATATTGCTAAGGTGAGCTTTCATTTTCTTCTGCACTAAAGCCTGCAGCAAATAATTTATAATGATGGGTAGTGTTGACTCTTCATTTTTTATAGTGATTTGGGCTTATACATTTATCCATGCTCTAAATTTAATATCTTGTTTCAAGGGAGCAGCCAAGCACTTAATCAAGAAACAATGTCTCACTTCTAAAATATACTCAGAAAAGGACCCTATGAGACAACTCTAAGTCCAAACATGAACTCTACCACTTATCAGAATTTAGGAAATCACTTAGTTTTCCCGACTCTGTTTCTTCTTTGTTAAATGAAGATAATTATTCTCATGAGGTTGTCTGAGGATTAGAAGTAAAACATCTGGTACACACTAGGCATTTCATAAATGCTAGGTCACTTTCCACAATGATCGACTTATAAAAACAAACTATAAAAACATCAAACAGGCAAACTAAGATCCACTACCTGATAGAAATGTACTTTAAACATAACTTCTTTCAGTTTTGATTATTGTCTATTATGTAGAAATCAGTTAAACATGCAGTTTTAAACTCTTTTGGTTTCTTTAAACTCCTTTAGGATGTGCTTAATGGTCTAGTAATTTCTGATATCTCTGTATACTTGATATACCAAGTTACTGGGAAAGGTTTGTTAATATCTCCACCATGATTACAGAATGTCTATTTCTTTTAGTAATCCTGCCAACTTTTGCTTCATACATTTGGAAACTTTACTTAGAATAATTACATTTCTTTGTAAAATGAAGTCTATTGCTGGGCACAGTGGCTCATGCCTGTAATCCCAGCACTTTGGGAGACTGAGGCAGGCGGATCACCTGAGGTCAGGAATTCGAGGCTAGCCTGGTCAACATGTTGAAAGTATACATTGTTACATATGTATACTTGTGCCATGTTGGTGTGCTGCACCCATCAACTCATCAGCACCCATCAACTCGTCGTTTACATCAGGTATAACTCCCAATGCCATCCCTCCCACCTCCCCTCTTCCCATAATAGGCCCCGGTGTGTGATGTTCCCCTTCCTGAGTCCAAGTGATCTCATTGTTCAATTCCCACCTATGAGTGAGAACATGCAGTGTTTGGTTTTCTGTTCTTGCGATAGTTTGCTGAGAATGATGGTTTCCAGCTGCATCCATGTCCCTACAAAGGACATGAACTCATCCTTTTTTATGGCTGCATAGTATTCCATGGTGTATATGTGCCACATTTTCTTAATCCAGTCTGTCACTGATGGACATTTGGGTTGATTCCGAGTCTTTGCTATTGTGAATAGTGCCACAATAAACATACATGTGCATGTGTCTTTATAGCAGCATGATTTATAATCCTTTGGGTATATACCCAGTAATGGGATGGCTGGGTCAAATGGTATTTCTAGTTCTAGATCCTTGAGGAATCGCCATACTGTTTTCCACAATGGTTGAACTAGTTTACAATCCCACCAACAGTATAAAAGTGTTCCTATTTCTCCACATCCTCTCCAGCACCTGTTGTTTCCTGACTTTTTAATGATTGCCATTCTAACTGGTGTGAGATGGTATCTCATTGTGGTTTTGATTTGCATTTCTCTGATGGCCAGTGATGATGAGCATTTTTTCATGTGTTTGTTGGCTGTATGAATGTCTTCTTTTGAGAAATGTCTGTTCATATCCTTTGCCCACTTTTTGATGGGGTTGTTTGTTTTTTTCTTGTAAATTTGTTTGAGTTCTTTGTAGGTTCTGGATATTAGCCCTTTGTCAGACGAGTAGATTGCAAAAATTTTCTCCCATTCTGTAGGTTGCCTGTTCACTCTGATGGTAATTTCTTTTGCTGTGCTCTTTAGTTTAATTAGATCCCATTTGTCAATTTTGGCTTTTGTTGCCATTGCTTTGGTGTTTTAGACATGAAGTCTTTGCCCATGCCTATGTCCTGAATGGTATTACCTAGGTTTTCTTCTAGGGTTTTTATGGTATTAGGTCTAACATTTAAGTCTCTAATCCATCTTGAATTAATTTTCGTATGAGGAGTAACAAAAGGATCCAGTTTCAGCTTTCTACTTATGGCTAGCCAGTTTTCCCAGCACCATTTATTAAATAGGGAATCCTTTCCCCATTTCTTGTTTCTCTCAGGTTTGTCAAAGATCAGATGGCTGTAGATGTGTGGTATTATTTCTGAGGACTCTGTTCTGTTCCATTGGTCTATATCTCTGTTTTGGTGCCAGTACCATGCTGTTTTGGTTTCTGTAGCCTTGTAGTATAGTTTGAAGTCAGGTAGCATGATCCCTCCAGCTTTGTTCTTTTGACTTAGGATTATCTTGGCAATGCGGGCACTTTTTTGGTTCCATATGAACTTTAAAATGGTTTTTTCCAATTCCGTGAAGAAAGTCATTGGTGGCTTGATGGGGATGGCATTGAATCTATAAATTACCTTGGGCAGTATGGCCATTTTCACAATATTGATTCTTCCTATCCATAAGCATGGTATGTTCTTCCATTTGTTTGTGTCCTCTTTTATTTCACTGAGCAGTGGTTTGTAGTTCTCCTTGAAGAGGTCCTTTACATCCATTGTAATTGGATTCCTAGGTATTTTATTCTTAGAAGTAATTGTGAATGGAAGTTCATTCATGATTTTGCTGTTTGTCTGTTACTGCTGTATAAGAATGTTTGTGATTTTTGCACATTAATTTTGTATCCTGAGACTTTGCTGAAGTTGCTTATCAGCTTAAGGAGATTTTGGGCTGAGACGATGGGGTTTTCTAAATATACAATCATGTCATCTGCAAACAGGGACAATTTGACTTCTTCTTTTCCTAACTGAATACCCTTGACTTCTTTCTCTTGCCTGATTGCCCCAGCCAGAACTTCCAATACTATGTTGAACAGGAGTGGTGAGAGAGGGCGTCCCTGTCTTGTGCCAGTTTTCAAAGGGAATGCTTCCAGTTTTTGCCCATTCAGTATGATATTGGCTGTGGGTTTGTGATAAATAGCTCTTATTATTTTGAGATACATTCCATCAATACCGAATTTATTGAGAGTTTTTAGCATGAAGGGCTGTTGAATTTTGTCAAAGGCCTTTCTGCATCTATTGAGATAATCATGTGGTTTTTGTCTTTGGTTCTGTTTATATGCTGGATTACATTTATTGATTTGCATATGTTGAACCAGCCTTGCATCCCAGAGATGAAGCCCACTTGATAATGGTGGACAAGCTTTTTGATGTGCTGCAGGATTTGGTTTGCAGTATTTTATTAAGGATTTTTGTATTGATGTTCACCAGGGATATTGGTCTAAAATTCTCTTTTTGTTGTGTCTCTGCCAGGCTTTGGTATCAGGATGATGTTGGCCTCATAAAATGAGATAGGGAGGATTCCCTCTTTTTCTATTAATTGGAATAGTTTCAGAAGGTATGGTACCAGCTCCTCCTTGTACCTCTGGTAGGATTCAGCTGTGAATCCGTCTGGTCCTGGACTTTTTATGGTTGGCAGGCTATTAATTATTGCCTCAATTTCAGAGCCTGCTGTTGGTCTATTCAGGGATTTAACTTCTTCCTGGTTTAGTCTTGGGAGAGTGTAAGTGTCCAGGAAATTATCCATTTCTTCTAGATTTTCTAGTTTATTTGCATAGAGGTGTTTATAGTATTCTCTGATGGTAAGTTTGTATTTCTGTGGGGTCTGTGGTGATATCCCCTTTATCATTTTTTATTGCGTCTATTTGATTCTTCTCTCCTTTCTTCTTCATTAGTCTTGCTAGCAGTCTATCAATTTTGTTGATCTTTTCAAAAAACCAGCTCCTGGATTCATTGGTTTTTTGGAGGGTTTTTTGTGTCTCTATCTCCTTCAGCTCTGCTCTGATCTTAGTTATTTCTTGCCTTCTGCTAGCTTTGGAATGTGTTTGCTCTTGTTTCTCTAGTTCTTTTAATTGTGATGTTAGAGTGTCAATTTTAGATCTTTCCTGCTTTCTCTTGTGGGCATTTAGTGCTATAAATTTCCCTCTACACACTGCTTTAAATGTGTCCCAGAGATTCTGGCATGTTGTATGTTTGTTCTCATTGGTTTCAAAGAACATCTTTATTTTTGCCTTCATTTCGTTATGTACCCAGTAGTCATTCAGGAGCAGGTTGTTCAGTTTCCATGTAGTTGAGCGGTTTTGATTGAGTTTCTTAGTCCTGAGTTCTAGTTTGATTGCACTGTGGTCTGAGAGACAGTTTGTTACAATTTCTGTTCTTGTACATTTGCTGAGGAGTGCTTTACTTCCAATTATGTGGTCAATTTTGGAATAAGTGTGATGTGGTGCTGAGAAGAATGTATATTCTGTTGATTTGGTGTGGAGGGTTCTGTAGATGTCTATTAGGTCCGCTTGGTGCAGAGTTGAATTCAATTCCTGGATATCCTTGTTAACTTTCTGTCTCGTTGATCTGTCTAATGTTGACAGTGGGGTGTTGAAGTCTCCCATTGTTATTGTATGGGAGTCTAAGTCTCTTTGTATGTCTCTAAGTACTTGCTTTATGAATCTGGGTGCTCCTGTATTGGGTGCATATATATTTAGGATAGTTAGCTCTTCCTGTTGAATGGATCCTTTTACCATTATGTAATGGCCTTCTTTGTCTCTTTTGTTCTTTGATGGGTTAAAATCTGTTTTATGAGAGACTAGGATTGCAACCCCTGCTTTTTTTTTGTTCTCCATTTGCTTGGTAGATCTTCCTCCATCCCTGTATTTTGAGCCTATGTGTGTCTCTGCATGTGAGATGGGTCTCCTGAATACAGCAAACTGATGGGTCTTGACTCTTTATCCAATTTGCCAGTCTGTGTCTTTTAATTGGACCATTTAGTCTATTTACATTTAAGGTTAATATTGTTATGTGTGAACTTGATCCTGTCACTGTGATATTAGCTGGTTATTTTGCTCGTTAGTTGATGCAGTTTCTTCCTAGCATTGATGGTCTTTACAATTTGGTATGTTTTTGCAATGGCTGATACCGGTTGTTCCTTTCCATGTTTAGTGCTTCCTTCAGGATCTCTTGTAGGGCAGGCCTGGTGGTGACAAAATCTCTAAGTATTTGCTTGTCTGTAAAGGATTCTATTTCTCCTTCACTTATGAAACTTAGTTTGGCTAGATATGAAAGTCTGGGTTGAAAATTCTTTTAAGAATGTTGAATATTGGCCCCCACTCTCTTCTGTCTTGGAGAGTTTCTGCCGAGAGATCTGCTGTTAGTCTGATGGGCTTCCCTTTGTGGGTAACCAGACTTTTCTCTCTGGCTGCCCTTAAGATTTTTTCCTTCATTTCAACTTTGGTGAATCTGGCAATTATGTGTCTTGGAGTTGCTCTTCTCGAGGAGTATCTTTGTGGTGTTCTCTGTATATCCTGAATTTGAATGTTGGCCTGCCCTACTAGGTTGGGGAAGTTCTCCTGGATGATATCCTGAAGAGTGTTTTCCAACTTGGCTCCATTTTCCCCCTCATTTTCAGGCACCCCAATCAGACGTAGATTTGGTCTTTGCACATAATCCCATACTTCTTTAAGGCTTTGTTCATTTCTTTTTCCTCTTTTTTCTTTAGACTTCTCTTCTCGCTTCATTTCATTCATTTGATCCTCAATCGCTGATACTCTTTCTTCCAGTTGATCAAGTCGGTTACTGAAGCTTGTGCATTTGTCACATATTTCTCGTGTCATGGTTTTTATCTCTGTCAGTTCGTTTATGGCCTTCTCTGCACTGATTATTCTAGTTATCCATTCTTCCATTCTTTTTTCAAGATTTTTAGTTTTTGCGCTGGGTACATAATTGCTCCTTTAGCTCTGAGAAGTTTGATGGACTGAAGCCTTCTTCTCTTAACTCGTCAAAGTCATTCTCCATCCAGCTTTGATCCATTGCTGGCGATGAGCTGCGTTCCTTTGGAGGGGGAGATGCACTCTTATTTTTTGAATTTCCAGCTTTTCTGCCCTGCTTTTTCCCCATCTTTGTGGTTTTATCTGCCTTTGGTCTTTGATGCTGGTGACGTACTGATGGGGTTTTGGTGTGGGTGTCCTTTCTGTTTGTTAGTTTTCCTTCTAACAGTCAGGACCCTCAGCTGTAGGTCTATTGGAGATTGCTTGAGGTCCACTCCAGACCCTGTTTGCCTGGGTATCAGCAGCGGAAGCTACAGAAGATAGAATATTGCTGAACAGTGAGTGATCTTGTCTGATTCTTGCTCTGGAAGCTTTGTCTCAGGGGTGTACCCCGCCGTGTGAGGTGTGGGGTGTCGGTCTGCACCTAGTGGGAGATGTCTCCCAGTTAGGCTACTCAGGGATCAGGGACCCACTTGAGCAGGCAGTCTGTCCATTCTCAGATCTCAACCTCCATGTTGGGAGATCCACTGCTCTCTTCAAAGCTGTCAGATGGGGTCATTTGCATCTGCAGAGCTTTCTGCTACTTTTTGTTTAGCTGTGCGCTGTCCCCAGAGGTGGATTCTACAGACAGGCAGGCCTCCTAGAGCTGCTGTGGGCTCCACCCAGTTCGAGCTTCCAGGCGGCTTTGTTTACCTACTTAAGCCTCAGCAATGGCGGGCGCCCCTCCCCCAGCCTTGCTGCTGCCTTGCAGTTCGATCGCAGACTGCTGTGCTAGCAATGAGGGAGGCTCTGTGGGTGTGGGACCCTCCAGGCCAGGTGCGGGATATAATCTTCCGGTGTGCTGTTTGCTAAGACCCTTGGTAAAGGGTAGTATTAGGGTGGGAGTTAACCAATTTTCCAGGTGTTGTGTCTCAGTTCTCCTGGCTAGGAAAAGGGATTCCCTTCACCCTTGCACTTCCCAGGTGAGGAGATGCCTCACCCTGCTTCAGCTCTCACTGGTCAGGCTGCAGCAGCTGACCAGCACCGATTGTCCGGCACTCCCCAGTAATATATGAACTCGGTACCTCAGTTGAAACTGCAGAAATCACCCGTCTTCTGTGTCGGCTCACACTGGGAGCTGGAGACTGGAGCTGTTCCTATTCTGCCATCTTGCTCCAGGACCAACCCAAAGACAGTCAGAGTTTTCTTATCTGTGAACATGGGATGTCTTTCCATTTATTTACATCTTCTTTAATTTCTTTTGACAATGTTTTATGGTAGTTTTCAGTTGACAAGTGTTACATTTCTTTTGTGAAATTAAATTGTAGGTATTTTATTCTTCTGTGTGCTATTGTAAATGGAATTGTTTCCTTATTTCCTGATTGTTAGTTGTATAGCTGTCCCTTGTTATCTGTGAGGAATTGTTTCTAAGACCTCATGTAAATACCAAAATCCATGGACACTCAAATCCTAACATAAAATGGGATAGTATTTTCATATAACCTATGCACATCTTTTCTATACCTAAAATCATCTCTAGGTTACTTATGATACCTAATACAACGTAAATATTATGTAAATAGTTGTTATAATATACTATTTAGGGATCAAGAAAAATTCTGTACATGTTAAGTACATTTTTTTCCAAATATTTTCAATCTGCAATTGGTTAAATCCATGGATGTGGGACAGGGGCTGAATATATTTATATGCATAAATACCACTGATTTTTGCATATGGATGTATCCTGAAACCTTGCTGAACTTGTTTATTAGCTGTTAGAGTTTGTTTTGTTAGAGTTTGTTTTGTTCCTTAGGATTGTTTATATATAAAGTCATGTCATCTGTGATTAGTTTAATTTTTTCCTTTCCTATCTAGATTCCTTTTATTACTTTTTCTTGCCTAATTTCCTTGAATAGAATACCTAGTGCTGTCATGGATAGAAGTGGAAAGAATAGGCATCCTTGTCTCATTCCTGATCTTCGGTGAAAATCTCTCTATTTTTCACCATCAAATATGATGATAGCTATGAACTGTTTCATAGATTTTATGATTAAGTTTCCTTCTCTTAGTTTGTTGCATACTTGTACTATGAAAGGATATTTGGTTTGTCGAATGCTTCTTATTGATCAATTCAGATGTTATTTTTGTAATATATTCTATTACATTGATTTATTTTGGGGTGTTAAATGAATCATGGACTCCTGAATAAATCTCACTTGGTCTTGATGTATAACCCTTTTGTGTATGTGTTGCTACATTCATTTTGATACTGTTTTGTTAATGATTTTGCACCTTATTTTAGGAGATATTCATTTGTCACTTTAACTTTCTTTTCTCATGATGTCTTTTCAGGTTTTGTATTAGGGTAATATTGGCCTCATAGGCAAAATTGGAAAACATGTCTTCTATTTTTTGGAGAGTTTGTTGGGGATTGGCATTAATTCTTTTTTAAACGTTTGGTAAAATTCACCAGTGAAGTCATTTTTGCCTGTACTTTTTTTTTCTTTTTTTTTTTTTTTTGAGGCGGAGTCTCGCTCTGTCGCCCAGGCTGGAGTGCAGTGGCCGGATCTCAGCTCACTGCAAGTTCCGCCTCCTGGGTTTACGCCATTCTCCTGCCTCAGCCTCCCGAGTAGCTGGGACTACAGGCGCCCGCCACCTCGCCCGGCTAGTTTTTTGTATTTTTAGTAGAGACGGGGGCCTGTACTTTTCTTTGTGCACAGGTTTTAAATTACTAATTCAATCTATTTCTTACTATAGGTATATTCAGATTTTCAGTTTCTTGAGTTAGATTCAGTAGTTTGTGTCCTAGGAACTTGTGCATTTCATCTATGTTAACTCATTTGTTAGCATTCAATTGCTCAGATTATTCCCTTATAATTATTTTTAAAAATTGCTTTAAAGTGGTAGTGGCATCCTATCTTTTCTTCCTGATTTTAGTAATTCGGTTTCTAGAGCTGAGTTAGCTCTTATAAAAAATGGGAAACATTGTAGTTGATTCATCATTGAGAAGTCTGACATCAGGTCAAAATCTTATGTGTCATCTCTCAGAGCTGACTATAGACAATTACGAAGATGTTGAAAGTAAACATGGCAAAATTACAAAGATGTTGAAAACAGTCATGCCGAAACATGACATGGTCAACATGGCAAAAAAGGCAGGGGTGAGGGGGCTTTTGAGAAGGCTTTCTTATTACATTCCATCAGCTGTTTTTCATTTATTTAAGATTTTATTAAAGATAGTACAGAGAACTCCTATATATCCCACCACTTCTTACATCCCCAGTTTCTCCTATTATTAACATCTTGCATTAGTGTAGCACATTTGTTACAATTGATGTTACAATCAGTGGAACAATATTGTTACATTATTAACTATGATTAAAATCCAAAGACCCAGTAATACCAATACTGGTGAGGATTTGAAGTCCATAGTTTGCTTTAGGGTTCATTCTTTGTGCTGTACAGTTGTATGTGTTTTGACTAATGTGAAATGCCATGTATCTACCATTATCATATCATATAGAATAGTTTCAATGCCCTAAGAAATCTCCTGTGGTACACCTATCATCCCTCCCCCTGAACTTCTGAAAAACACTAATCTTTTCTCCGTCTCTATAGTTTTGCATTTCCTACAATAGCATGTAGTTGGGAAGATACAGTATATAGCCTTTTTATACTGGTTTTATTCACTTAACAATATGCATTTAAGTTTCCTTTCTGTCTTTCATAGCTTAATAATTCATTTCTTTTTATCTCTAGATAATACTTATCTTAGTTCATCTTGTACTCTTGTAACAAAATACCACAAACTGGGTAATTTATAGAGAACAGAAACTTATTTCCTCACAGTTTTGCAGACTGGAAAGTCCTAGATCAAGGGGCTGACATCTGGTGGCCTTGTTGCCAAGTCATCCCATGGCAGAAGGCAGAGGGCAGAGAGAGGGCAAGAGACGCAAGGGGGTTGAACTTATCCTTTTACAAGGAATCCACTGCATGCCGGCAGAGCTCTTATGGCCATATCCCCTCTTACCAGTCCCATCTCTTAATATTGTTACAACAGCAATTAAATTTCAACATGAGTTTGGGAGGGGACATTCAGTTTATAGCAATATGCCATTGTATACATAGGCCACATTTATCTACTCACCTATTGAATGACATCTTGGCTACTTCCAGTTTTTGGCAATTGTAAATAAAGCTGCTATGAACATTCACATGCAGATTTTTGTGTAGACATAATCAACTCACTTGTTGGTTTATTTTTTTGCAACAGGGTCTTGCTCTGTCACCCAGGTAGCAGTACAGCAGCATGATCACTGTTCACTGCAGCCTCGACCTCCCTGGCCCTAACAATCCTCCCACTTCAGCCTCCTTAGTAGCTAGGACTGCAGACACATGCCAGCAAGCCTGTCTAATTATTTTAATTTTTTTTGTAGAGACTGGGTCTTGCCATATTGCCCATGCTGGGCTCAAACTCTTGGGCTCCAGCAGTCCTCCTCCCTAGGCTTCCCAAAGTGCTGGGATTACAGGCATGAGCCACTGTGCCCAGGTTTCAATTCATTTGAATAGATACATAGGAATGTGGTTGCTGGATCAAACGGTAGGACTGTTTACCTTAATTAAAAAAAAAAAAACTGCTTGTCTATGCCATTTTGCATTCCTCCCAGTAAGGGGAATTACAGTCCCTGTTACTATATATCCTCACCAGCATTATCTGGTATTATCAGATTTTTGACTTTTAGCCATTCTGATACATGTATAGCCATATCTTGTTTTTATTTGAAATTTCATAATGACATAATTTTGAATATCTTTTCATATGCTTATTTAACATACACCTTTTTATCTTCTTTCGTGAGGTGTTTGTTTAGGTCTTTTCCCCCTTTTTAAATTGAGTTGTTGATTTTCTTATTGAGTTTTAAGAGTTGATATATTTTTGTGTGTCTTGCCTATAAGTTGATCTATAGTCTGCTCATCCTCTTAATGTTAACCACTAAAATTTCCAATGTTTTTGAGAACACACTTAGGAGTAAAGCTTCCCATGTTCTGTTCCAAATAAAGTCAGTTCCCCTAGAGTGAGCTGTGGAGTTTCTTCTTCCTACATGCTGCTGTGTGCCTTCAGGAAGAAACTCTGTACCACTTCTCCTGAGCTGGGGGTGGGTACAGTGGCTAGCTTCTCTTATAATGATACCCCTGGCCAGGCTCAGGTGACTTATGCCTGTAATCCCAGTACTTTGGGAGGCCAAGGCAGGCAGATCACAAGGTCAGGAGTTCAAGACCAGCCTGACTAACATGGTGAAACCCTGTCTCTACTAAAAATACAAAAATTAGCTGGGCGTGGTGGTGGGCACCTATAATCCCAGCTACTCAGGAGGCTGAGGCAGGAGAATCGCTTGAACCCGGGAGGCGAAGGTTGCAGTGAGCCGAAATCATGCCACTGCACTCCAGCCTGGGCGACAGAGCGAAACTCAATCTCAAAACAAAAACAAAAACAAACAAACAAAAACAATACCCCTCTGGCAGGTCACAGGCCTGGGACTTGAGTCGCTGGTCTTCTCTGCTAGCTTCTTCTGACATGAAATCTCTGCTCTTACAAATGGGCTGGAGCAGGAGTGATTAGGGTTTGGTATTCTCAGTCTTTCGTGGCTGGGCCAGCACTTCCACCTTGTGAGTGGCAAATGGGTACAGGAAGAGAGCCCCAGATCTATCGGCCATGCTGACCTAAATAGAGATTCTACAACTCAGAGCCTGAGAGTTGGGGCAGTGAGAAATGCAAGTGGCCTGGCAGGGAGAGACTGTCCTGGACAAGAACATGGAGGAAAAAAGAGCCCTGTTTTCTAGGTTACAGCTGCCCAGAGTAGAGCTTCCAACACATGGAACTGGAAATGGGGTTGTAGATCAAAACTATAGGCCCCCACTCTTCTGAGATTTAGATTTTCTTGAATAAATGTTTCTCCATTTGGTCTATGCCCTTAGGACAATACACAGATACTTTAAATGGTTGATTTTTATAATTTTCACCAATTATGATTGATTCTATGGGGAGTGAGTTCATGGAGTCCCTCAAACCACTGTTCCTGAAGTGCTTCTATTATTTTTATATAAATAATTATTAATCAGGAAATGGGTGCATTTTTAAATTATTGAAGTTGAATACTAATTGATGAAGTGTAAGAGAAAAAAACTTACAATTACATAGTAGTAAGGTTGCATCTTAACTCAGTTTTTGTCTCCTAAAGGAACATGAGCTTGCTTCCTGAACTATGCTTCCTGGTCAAATTCTAGGTACTTACTAAAATCACTTTTTACTGCTAGCACCTGAATATGCCACTTTGGGTTTAACCATATGAAATAATTCATATAGTAAAAGCTGAAGTTTGTACTTTTGTATTTTTCCATCCCAAGCTATGTCTTATCTAAATATCTCTAACAATATATACTGATGGAAATACTGTCTTTGCCATATAATTAAATATATATTAGGTTGTAACTGATACACACACAAAAAGAAATGAAATAGTGATTAATTGCTTTGTTTCACTTCCTTCTTGTATGCTTCAATTTTAGGATAGAAGAGGCCCTGGTTAACAGCTTCAGATGATGGATATGGAAAAATGGGAGAGAGAAAACAGAGTGACTAATTGTTGAGGTAAATTTCTATAGGAGGTAATTCAGGATACAATCATGGCACCAGTAAAAACAATACTCCCGTAAAAGAACTTAGAAAAGATTTCTGCATTGGGATGGCCCATTCTGAATGTTTGTGAAATAATAAATCAGTAAATTTAATAATCTGTAGGAAGTATGATGGGAGGGGAGGAGGAAATAGGGAGTTGATAATCAATAAGCAGAAAGTTTCAATTAATACTAGATGAATAAGTTCTAAATATCTGTACAATGTTACTCATAGTTAGCAATACTGTATTGTACAGTTAAAACTTTGTAAAGCAGGTAGACCTCATGTTAAGTGTTGTTACCAGAATAAAATTTTAAAAAATAAGTGAGATAACAAATTGGAATTTGGGGCTTCAGAAAAACAATGTTTGCAGTTGGATGGTGAAAATGTTACAGAATTCATTTGAGATGAATAGAAGGATTACAGGACAGCAGTGTAGATAGTTTAAATAGTATAAATGTATGAATTTGTGTAACATTTTTGTGACTTTTTCTAGTATGCTGGGCAACCCAGAAGTAGGAACAGACAAAGCAGATAAGTGTTGGAGACTTTCCTGAGTGTGGGCTAGGCCTCCAAGCAAACACATCCCTGAACTGGCTGAGTCTGAATAATAAAGCAAGGAAGACCAAAAAAGAACCAATGGGGTGTGAGACCAGGAGTGGGGTTTGGAGTGTGTTGATTAGAAGTGAGAGAAAAACTATGGGTTTGTTGGTGGCTCACACCTGTAACCTCAGCACTTTGGGAGGCTGAGTATGGCGAATCACCTGAGGTCAGGAGTTCAAGACCAGTCTGGCCAACATGGTGAAACCCTGTCTCTACTAAGAATTTAAAAAATTAGCCAGACGTGGTAGTGGACTCTTGTAATCCTAACTACTCAGGAGGCTGTGGCAGGAGAATTGCTGCAACCTGGGAGGTGGAGGTTGTAGTGAGCCGAGACTGTGCCATGGCACTCCAGCCTGAGTGACAGAGCGAGACTACATCTCAAAAAAAAAAAAAAAAAAAAAAAAAAAGTGGCAAATATTTAGGTTGTGACCAAGAAGAGTTAGAAAACTTGGAGGAATTGAATGAATAAAGGTAAAGGGCATGTTTTTTCTGAGCATGGCTTGAGGCTGAGTAAAGCTGGTAACTGGAGTTGGTGGCTTTGTATTAATATATAAACTTTGTGTACCTTTTCAGATTCCCTCAGTGTCCTATTTCTGAAGAATCTACCCTCCTTGCAGACCATCAATGACTTGACCAATACCCTTGCATAGTTTTCAGAGTTGGCTTAGGTCAGATTTAAATACTGGGCCAAGGTGGTCTAATTTCTCACATGCCATGCTCGTCCCTGCCAAGTCACCTCACCTGCTACCTGGAGGGCAAGATGGTATGATGGCAGGAAAGGGAATTATCTGAGGCAAACTTTGACCACCAGGAAGTAGGAATCAGAAGGTGCCAGGCAGACACATCTCCCTTTGTCTCTTTGGTTGGCTACTTTGAACTACGGCCTTTCCTTGCAATCCTTGCAAAGAAATTCCTGCCTACCAGAACATGACTACTCAGGGCCTTTACTGCTTTTTTCAACTTGTTGAGAAGGGCAGCTAGTGCAATAGCCCACTGCGTTGCATTGCTTTGCATCTTTCTTTGTCTTACTATCAATTTTCTACCATCCCTGCTCCAAGCTTGCACTTCCTCAGTAAAAGGTAACTATTATAATCATTGCTTCAGGCTCTGATTTCTCAAGAGGGTAGGTTAAGACAAAGTTTTGATGGGGAATTATTTTCTTAAATGTAGATAGGTTCAAATATAAGAATTCTATTAATAGAATTGTAAGTTTACTAAGATAGAAGTAGTAGATTTGGAAGGATAAGATGGCTAATAGATTACCACTGAGCGTCAACAATTCTCAATGTGACATAGAAATACTGTACTGACTATTTAGAAGAAAGGCTGAAAAAGCAGTAATCTCAGAAATACTGAGTTGAAGTGGTCTTACTTAAGAAAGTGCTATCATAGTTTGAATATATTTACAATTATACTATCATGAGACAAGAAAATATATCCAGAAGAACATACATATATAGTCACACATAAAAGGCCTTTAAAAAAGTTAGCCGAAAAAAATTTGTTATGCTTTTCACTGAAAAAATTTAAATCAATGTTCATTTTTCATTTACAAAGTATTTCCTTGAGCCTTTTATGGGCTGACACCCTATATGCTTAGGATAAAGATAGGTAAATGTAAATGAAATGTCTCCTGAACCCTGTTTAACAGAGTTTACATTCTAACAGGGGGGAAGTAGGAAATAAAAAACAGATATAATAACTAAGTAAATTATATACGATAAAGATAGTAAGTACTGTGGAGAAAATAGAGCAAGGGAAGGGATAAAGACTTTGGAGGAGGTGTTGGAAGGATGACAGTTTGCAGTAGTAAATAAGATGACCGGGGTATGCCTCACTGAGAAAAGACTTTGAAAAATCTGAGAGGGTGAGTTATGTGGATATCAAAATGATGCAAACTCCAGGCCGAAGACAGTTCAGGCAAAGGCTTGAAGCACGTGTGGCATTTCTGAGAGCAGCAAGGAGGCTCAAGACGCTGGATTAGAGCAAGTGATGGGGAGAGTGGTGAAGAGTAGGTCAGGGTGGTACTAGAGGAGAGCCAGACCATGTAAGGCTTGTGGGCTATTACAGGCATTTTAGCTGTCACTTTAAGGGAAATCAGGAACTACTATAAGGTTTGAAGTAGAGAAGGGACATAGTCTGACTTCCATGTTATCAAGATTACTCTGGATGTATATTGTAAAGATGGTAGTAACCTAGTTAAACTATGGCACTGGTTCAAGCCAGAATGCTAGCAGCAGAGGGGGCGATCAAAGACTGAATTCTGAGTATGTTGAAAATAAAGCCAGTAGGAGGCTTTATATCTAATGGATTGAGAATAGAGTATGAGAGAAAGTAAGGAGTGAAGATGTGACTCTAAAATTTCTCACTTAACCTGAAAGATGATTACCATGAACTGGGATGGATAGGACTCTGGTTGGAAAAGATTTTAGAGGAAAGATGAGAATTTGGTTTTGAGCATTTATGATTTGGTACACTTTTAGACATCTAAGTGACGATAGAAGGGAGTTGGATATATGAATAGAGCAGGTGTCAGCAGACATTTTCATAAAGGACCAGATAGTAAATATTTTAGGCTTTGTGGGCCAGATGTTCTCTGTCACAACTACTCTGCCTTTGTGTAGCCCCAGACAATATGCAGGGGAATGACACAGCTATGTTCCAAGTAAACCTTTATTTTAAAAAACAGGCTGTGGCTGAATTTGGCCTGAGGGCTGCAGTTTGGTAGCTCCTGATCTAGAGTTTGGGGGAGAAATCTGGATTGGAGAAGTACATTTGGAAATTATCAGTATGAAATATTTGTAAGGCCACATTAATTTGATGTAATAACTTATGCATTTAATATTTGTGCTTTTCCCCTTGTGAATAAATTGTATTTTCTTAACTATATATCAGTTTTCCTTAAAAAGGAGCCTACAACAAACTATTAAAAAGCCAATTTGATGATGTTTTAAAAACATCTGAATGAGGACAATTTTTTTTTAAAAAAAGAACACAACTGATCGCTAAATATACATGTGTAAAACATAATATTTGATCAGCTTGCAACATGTACATATAATTGAATATTTAAGGAAGGCTGTGCTATTCAGGTTAGCACATCTATAGACACAATTTAGCATACAGATATACATATGTGTATATATTTATAATTGACCCTTGAACAACAGATTTGAGCTGCTCAGGCCCACTTATGTGCAGACTTTTTAAATAAGAGTTACACTGAGTGCACCTACCTCCCCTTCTGTATGATTCTTAACATTTTCTTCTCTCTAGCTTGTTTTAAGAGTATCGTATATCATACATGTAACATACAAAATATGTGCTAATCGACCGTTTATGGGTTTATGTTATTGGCAGGGCTTTCGGTCAAGAGTAGGCTATTGGTAGTTAAGTTTCTGGGGAGTCAAAAGTTAGACACAGATAGGGGGTTGATTTCCCCAACTCCTGCATTGTGCAAAGTGTCAACTGTACATATAAAATAAGGATGAGAATATATTGCCAAATCATACTTTAAATAAACAAGAAATGGCATATACGCCACAAAAAGAGATTTGAACAAAAAAGGAAATTGTCACCCAATAACTCAAGGCAACCCTGATTTCCTAGCCAGAGCTGCTCTGGAAATAAACAGTTTTAAGGCAAAGTGATGTAATGGTAATGACAAAGAAAGATTCAGTTATCAAAGAGATGAATCAACAGGATGTTTAACAACCATACACTCTAGATGGGTCCTTTCCTAATTACATAGTTTAGCAAAGACAGAAGTACTACTAAAAATGCTTGCAGGCAGAAGAAAATTGTCAAACCTTAATAAATTATATTCAAACCTTATAGAAACGCAGTATTAGGAAAACAGATGGACAACATAAAGGAGCACATGAGCGGGCACTAGGAAAGGGACTGTTTCTATGCAATTATTGTAGAAGAGAATAGGAGGCTATAGCCTTTAAAGCAGTGTTTGTTAACTTTTTTAAGTTTTACTATTGCTTCCTTACAGCACCTTTTTAGGCTATTTCTCCCTAATCCAAAGCTCCTATGAGTTTTTAATACCCTAGAAACATCATATATTTGTATATGTACAAATATGCAGTATGTAAATTGTCTGGAAGGCCACAGCTAATTTAATAGCTAAGATTTTGCCTGCTGAGAACCAATGCTCCCCCCATCCCTAAAATTTGACCCATTGTTAGGGGCAATATTGCACCCTGGAGAATGCTTTAAATGATGGACTATTTCATATCAAATCTACAGTCTTCAAAGTTTTTCTGAAATATCTTTGTCAACTGGGTGGGTGGTGGGAAAGTAATGGAGAGGTGGGTTCAAGGAGTACAGTTAAGGAAACAAAAACTCACTCTAATACTTGCTTTTTCTTACAGTTGAACCTAATTTGACTGTGAAGCATAGAAACATATAAAGAAAAAAAAACAGTTTTAACCCAAGTATCTCAATTTTAGGGAAATATGGTTAAAAATACTGGGGAGAAATAGATACCAAATATAAAGTGAAAATTTCAGAAGAAATATCCTTATAATTCATGGAATTATTGCCTCATATAAAGATTAAACTAAATGTTACTTTCACTTTCTAAAGTTTAATCATCTACCAAAATCCTTTGGTAGCCAAGATCAGTGTGAGTTATAAAAGCATGCTCAATCTGGTTTGTTGAGATAATCTGATCGTTCTAATATCTCAATTTCCAGGGCTCAAACCAATCTTGAATTGGAATTTCAAGACATAAAAACCGCTGCAGGAACTTGCTGGAGAAACGGTCCCTCTGGTATTTCTATCTGAAATATGATTATCTTAAGTTCACAAAGCATTGTGTCTGCAGTGTGAGTTTGAAAACAACAACGTTAAGGCAACTTCACAGCTTCTTAATCAAGCCCTTCTCCATCTCTCCATGTGGTTTTTGGGGTGGTGGAGGAGGAGCCAAAAGAGACAGGGCAGTTTCCCAGGGCTGAAGATGGTACCATGACTCATAGGATCTATGCAAACCCTGTGAGTGAATTCTGAGGAAGAATGAGTAACATTTTGTTTTATTACTGATGGTAATAAGATAGTATCATCAGTGTGGTATATTCTGATTATTTAATTCTGTTCCCTATTCATATCCTGTGGCCAAATAAAATTTGTTTGTGTGTACTGTGATATTTAGTGTTGCCTGATCAAACAGGTTTAGTGGAAAAATTCATTTTAAATAAACATTGTTTCAGCCTCAGATTTTTATTCCAAATAATTCCTTTGAACACCAGAAGAATTTTCTTGAGAGTCAACTCCAAAGAAAAAGCTACCTGTTTTCCTATTTGCCTAGAAGGCAAGAGGTTGCAAGATTATAAGAATATACAAGTGGAACATAAGGATTCTGGAAGGAGAAACTCAGGAGGATGGTAATGAAGAGGGAGATTTTTCTACAGACCTGGTTTCCCTATCACCTATCAGCTACACTTCTGGCCTGTGACTTCTTTGTAACTCTTGTGTAACCCTTTTGCACATCTGAACAATATTCACTTTTTAAAGTGAAGAGCTAACAAAAATTGTGAATTGTAGCTTTGAACTAAGCTCCATTATTCCAAGGTCATTGCTTAACTAATTTTAAACCAATTTTAAATTTCTCAGGAAAAGCACATATTTAATGCTACATTTCCATAATCAAGTTTCAATCAGTTCATTCACCCAAGAGCCCATTAAATTATCCACCCAAATCCTATTCGTCCTTCAATTTTTCCCAAGAATCTATTCCTATTTCCTACAAGATAAAATCCAAGCCACTCCTTGGCTTGACAGAGGTTATACTTACCAACCTGACCTCAATGTAACTTTGATAGAAAATTGCTGTTGGAGCCTAAGCTTTGCCCGATGCCGTCATGTTTGGGTGTGACTGGTACCCTGGCAGAAGAGCCTGTTGGGAATCATTTTACTTGTTTCATGTAGGAGCCATAGAAGGACATCCTTCTAAGAGAAGGGTGTGCCAGACAGGGAAATTGGCTCAATAACAGTATCTCAATTGTGAGTGTATCTTGGTATCTCTAGTCAGTCAGCCTTGTTTACTGCCTGGATTCATTTCTGAAAATTAGGAGAGGGGCTGAAGTACAAATGGAAGGAACTATGTTCACTAATGACTCTGAAGCACTGAGGCACAAGGAAGCACTGTATTGGTTCCATTAGGCCAAAGAACAAAGCTCCTCTTTGAAACTCCTCAGTTTAACACATGTAAAGTATTGAATAACTGTTGAAATAAATAAATAAGTCATGAAATGAATCAGTGAAACATTTCCAGGAAATACACTCGTAAGATCTGTCATGTAAATGTGTCTTCAAATGCTGGTAGCTTTTATTTTCTTATACAGTTTAGTAGTATTTTGACATTTCATAAACAATCAATATACCCTAAGAAATTTCCACCCATGTTTTAAGCACCCAACGGCTTTTCTCTTAAGACGCTAATACTTGGATTAGTTCCTTGTACAGTATTTTGATACTTCCCCATAAAATTAGTATGAAACATCCATTCAACAGAAGCAGCTTAAAGAGTTACTCATCTTTCTTTTGGAATTTCCATTTTTTCTTGTTTTAGATGAAAAGTGCCACAAATTTAACTTTCTCACAGTCCTTCATTGTATTTACTCAAGGTATTGTCTAGAATATGAAAGCCAGAACACTTCTAAGTCAATAAATAACAAAAAACTCAACTGAAATTAGAAAATTTCTGATGAAACAAAAACTTAAATGTCAAATAAAAGTTGCTGCTCCATATAACTTCAGTGTTTATATTGAACACTGTGAAAGTGAAAGTGAAAACACACTTTTTTTGTTGGGGCAAGAAGGGGGTCTTCTTAGCTTTATTACAGGACTGGGGCCTGCAGTTAGCTGCCACTATTTAATCTAATTTTATACTTATATTCATTTTGTCTGTCTTATAAAATTCCAGTGTATTCTGAATACATTCTTTATTTTTTGAGACAGAGTCTCACTCTGTCACCCAGGCTGGAGTACAGTGGCATGACCTTAGCTCACTGCAACCTCTGCCTCCTGGGTTCAAGTGATTCTCCTGCCTCAGCCTCCCTAATAGCTGAGATTACAGGCACCCTCCACCACACCAGGCTAATTTTTGTATTTTTAATAGAGATGGGGGTTTTACCATGTTGGCCAGGCTGGCTTCGAACTCCTGACCTCAGGTGATCCGCCTGCTTCAGCCTCCCAAAGTGCTAGGATTACAGCACCCAGCCTATTCTGAGTACAGTTCTAAACAAATCTAATAAATACATTCATATTCTTAAGTATTTATTAAACATACACAATAGTTCAGCATATGCCTAGATGATAAACATGGCAAACATGGCTCTCAAAAACAAAAAAAAAAAAAGAAAAAGAAAAAAGAAAAGAAATCACTGACACATTCATTTTCCAGATAGGTTCTTGCAAATTACAATTAAAGGTATATTCTAAGAATATAATGTCAATATTGTAACCCATTAGGAAGTAACAAAAATATTGAAACCCATTAGGAAGTGAAAAAGTAGATACTACTGTTTCTAAAATGCCATATGGTTAATTTTATGAAATATTTTTGCATCAAAAATTTCTTTTAAATGGAATTGACTGTGGTAATTGACCATTGTTAAAATAGTATATGATGCATAATTTTTTTTGAGACAGACTCTCGCTGTCTCACCCAAGCTGGAGTGCAATGGCACAATCTCAGCTCAATGCAACCACTACCTTCCAGGTGCAAGCAGTTCTCCTGCCTCAGCCTCCTGAGTAGCTGGGACTAAGGTGCATGCCACCACACCCAGCTAATTTTTGTATTTTTAGTAGAGATGAGGTGTCACCATGTTGGCCAGGCTGGTCTCGAACTCCTGACCTCAGGTGATCCGCCTGCTTCAGTCTCCCAAAGTGCTAGGATCACAGGTGTGAGCCACTGCACCCAGCCTATTTTGATTATATTTCTAAGCAAATCTAATAAATACATTCATATTCTTAACTATTTATTGAACATACCCAATAGTTCAGCATACACCTAGATGACAAACATGGCAAACACAGTTATCTGATTAAAAAAAGAAAAAAATCACTGACACATTCATTTTCCAGATAGAATATACCTTTAATTATAATTTGCAAGAACCTAAGAATATAATGTCAATATTGTAACCCATTAGGAAAAAAATAAGTTCAATATGATATTTTTGCATCAAAAATTGCTTTTAAATGGAATTGACTGTGATAATTGACCACTGTTAAAATAATACATGATGCATATGTATTTTTTTGTTTTTCAGATGGAGTCTCACTCTGTCACCCAGGCTGGAGTGCAATGGCACAATTTCGGCTCACTTCAACTCCGCCTCCCAGGTTCAAGCTATTCTCCTACTTCAGCCTCCAGAGTAGCTGAGACTACAGCTGCATGCCACTACACCCGGCTAATTTTTGTATTTTTAGTAGAGACAGGGTGTCACCCTATTGCCCAGGCTGGTCTCAAACTCCTGACCTCAGGTGATCTGCCAGCCTTGAACTCCCAAAGTGCTGGGATTATAGGCATGAGCCACTGCCACTGGCCTATGATGCATAATTTTAAAAACTGCCTGATTTCATCAGAAAGGCCATGTAATACATAGTTTCTAATCAGCTATCTAATTATTACTGGAAGGCAAAGTTGATAATGCCAGTCAATGTGGAATTTAAGTCTAAGTATTTTCATGATTAACTATATGTCTCTATATCTTGAAGTTAGATACTAAGGTTTCTAAAATGCCATATGGTTATGATTAAAATTAGTAACTGTATTTTCTATGACACAAGATGACTGAGGGGCTCTCAGACAATAGCTACTTTGTCTACATGAGTGGCTTCATCATTTCCATTAAATAGCTATTTACAATGTGAATATGTATGCCATGATATAATGGCTAGAAATGCATTTGTCTGTTAGAATAAGAAAATCTCTTCTGTAGTAGAGCACTGTAATCTTTATAATCCTAGTAAAAGTCAAATAAAATAAACAGTATCTACTTTAAATCATCTAAGCATAATGTTAGTGTTCTGCTCTAACAGAAAAAGGAATTATTGTTACTTCAGCTATAAATCAAACACCTTCTAGATTCCCATCTGCATTTTCTCAATTGAAAACACTACATTGTATATAACATTTTAGAAACTGAAACACCAGTCGATGAAGTTCATATGGAATCCATCTAAGTGAGAACTCAAGTCAAACATATTAGAAATAATACTGTATGGGTATAAATGTAGAGTAATGCTGTTCTTTACTGCTGGTCTCCTCCTTTTCACAGGAGATTACTTCAGTAGCTACTGAACTAAAGGCATTCTCACTGTTTTAAAAAAATGCTCCATGAATAATTATATTTTGATGATAGTTATATTCTAGTAAACAGCCCAGAAAATAGTTGTTTTCCAAAATTTAACATTGTTCAGCCAGACACGTTCTTAGCAGCGCCCAAAATTTTTTTCCACAAAGTGATGGAATATTTGTCAATACTGCTCATGCAGAGTTTATTGCAGCTACATTTCTTAGGAGCAAATAAAGTTTGCCCTGCAGCAAACTGGTTTGCCTTGAGGCTCTCCTCTAAGGGGGCGCTTCATGACATCTTTGGCAGAATTTTCCAAGGATAAAAAGGAGAAATGAACATTGCCCTAAAGAGACAAACAAATATCCTCTTTTAAAATATTCTGTCTGCTGTGGGTTGTTACTGAGTAGAAAACTCCAGAGGAAGTCTTTTTTTTGAGATAGGAGATACAGACCCACAAGGAATAAGGAGGTTTTTGCTTTTTGTGTTGCATTTGCTTCTAGTTGTGGTAGAAAGTCATAGAGCCTTCCTGGAACAATATTTTATAGGACATTGGTGACATTAGATTTTCTGATAGTATTTGAACGACTGTCCTATAAACTTTCATCAAAAGTCAACCATATTTCCTGTTTATTCATTCACTCACTCATTTATTCATTCCACAAATATTGACTCTGTTACGAGAGACAAATTAGTTAATATCTCTGCCCTGGAAGAATTCAATCTCATCTGTATTCTTTTCCTGTAATCTCTCTTAGCAGCCCAAGCAGGCTTTTAAGACATTAGGAGGATAAGAAGCAGTCTCAATATAGTTCCAACTTGTTAGATCCAACCACAAACCATGTATGTTAAGGTAGTGCTCAGTTTTACAGTTACCTTCAGGAAGCAATTCTGAGAATTAGCACTGTATAGCTTAAGAAACGTTGATTGTTTTTGATGCTTCAGAAAAGCCTCAGAACTGAAACTGAGTCATCTATAAAAATTCAGGTTTTACAGTCAGGGTGCCAGGTTGATCTCACCTATAACCTGTTTGCCATTTCTTCCGCTACACTCAAGGTCAGGCTCTCTCCTTTCACTTAAGACACTCAAACTTCAAGCTAATGTGCACAGAGTCACCTGATGCTAAAAATATGGATTTCTGGGCCCCACACCTTATGAACTGAATCATAATTAAGAGTTGGGACTAGTCAGAGTCATTGGCTTTTTTGTTTGCTCCATAGACAAGTATGCACACTATCGTTTGAAATCTAGACCTAGAGAGACAACTGAGATGACCACTTAACACAATCATGTTAATAGTTCATCCAATTTGCCTCAGATAGCTTTGCTAAAATAATCAAAAGTCTTTGATGGCTACTTTTAAGGACTTCAATACATATATATCTAGCCAAAATTTTAACTTATTGTTTACTCCTGACCTACCACAAACCTGTGCTGGATTTGTTCATGTTTCTTAACTATGAATATGACCTCCCTGTTCTAGCTTTGCTCAGCGTGTTCCCTTGTCAACTTTTTAATCGGTCCAGCCCAAGTGTTCCCTCCTCCTTGAGACTTAGCCTGGTTCCCTCAAGGAGACATACTTTCTCTTTCCTTTGAGGTCATCAAACCCTTTATTTTATGATAGTGATCATATTTTACCTTATAGTTACATTTATATTTGTCATTCTCCCTCTAGATTGTAAAGTTCTAAAGAATATCATGTCTTACTGTAGTTGATAATGTGTTCAACTGAAAAATAGAACAATTAATGTTATTTTCATCTTTGATCTTAGCAGAAATCATCTGTATGTTCTGCTGCAATAAAAGACTAAGCATTTATTGTTCTACATCTCAGGTGAGTATAAAGTATAAATTGTGCTGTTATTTATTCCAGTCATCTCATGATCAGATATGTTGCCATTTATAGGACGTTTGTATTCCTGCTTTTCTCCAATATATTAAATATTAGTAGGTATACTCTATTACATATTTCTTACTAAGTTTTTTTAATGTATAATGCTTATGAAATCTTGATATAAAGAATTGTGAAAGGATTGGGAATAAGGGAATTCACATGTTAAAATCATGCTAATATAGTTTTAGCACATGGCTTGTAACGTATCTCAATGGAGGGTAAAAAAGAATCTATTCTTTAAAAAGTGAGTAATTAGCTTTTTTCTAATGAATTTCCATTAAAACCCCCCTTTTGTATAAATATTGAATGAAGGTATTCTAGAAGTGATTATTTAATGTAGAGGGAAATAAAGCAGATGACAGAATGAGATGACAACCCGATATAGGAAAGAATTAACCAGAAATTATAGGCCAGAAACAGGAAATGTATTAGAAGAAAAACAAAAACCAGTAGAAAATTGCTTAGAGGAACAGATCTACAGAAACCAGTGTTTATAGATGACATTTTCAGTTCTGCACTGTTATATTCGTCATAAAAATATTTCTTAAGATAACTGAGTTTTTCACCCTTGAATTTTCTTTATTTTCCCCTAAAATCTTAATAAATCTAAAAAATTAATCAAAAGGTATAGCTCAAAGAACTGAAAGTGTCAAAGAAGTCTTATAAATGAGACTAAGGGAAGAGACATTTTAAAAAGAAATTGGAAAAGAGAAAACAAAGTTACATTTAACTTGCTACATAAACATAATTTTTAATAATATTTTCTTGAGCTTCAAAGTAGATTTAAAAAATCAATAGTTATTAACATTTATTTATACTACAGGTAGATAGTTGGGGAGTTTGGAAGCTAATGTCTCATAATGGCATATTACTAACAGGCACTTTCTTACAAAGTGAGAGCAGAAATACAATAATATTAATATCTCTTCTGCTCAGAAATAGGTTTATAAGTTATTGATGAAATTATGGCATTTAGCCCCTAAGGAAGACATAATTGGTTGTGGATCAGAAGATAAACACAAACATTTCCATATTCTTTAAAAGATAAACTCTGTGTACATGTACTGGATTTCTATTGCTTCTATAACAAATTAGTATACAGGTTGTGTTTAAGACAATGCACATTTATTATCTTATGGTTCTCTACATGAGAAGTATTATATAAGTCTCCCTGAACTAAAATTATGATGTCCTGACAATACCAATTGCTGGCAAAGATGCAAAGCAACAAGAACTCTCATCATTGCTGGCAGATATACAAAATAATACGGCCACTTTGCAAGAGAGTTTTGAAGTTTCTTACAAAGTTTAACATGGTTTCACCATGCAATCCAACAATAAAGTTCCACTATATCCCTAACTTATCTGAAGATTTATGTTCACACAAATACTTGCACATGAACTTCTATTGCAGCTTTATTCGTAATTGCAAAAAAAATGGGAAACAACACAAATGTCCTTCAACAAGTAAATGTAAATGGATACACCAGAAGTGGTACACCCACTCAATAGGACACTGTTCAATGATTTTAAGAAATGAGCTATCAAGCTATGCAGAGGCATGGAAATCTTAAATACATACTATTAAATGAAAGAAATCAGTCTGCAAAGGCTACATAATATATAATTCAATTCATATGATATGATGGAAAGAGAACTATAAAGATAATAGGTCAGTGGTTCTAGGGAATACAGAGTGGTTACATAGGTGAAACAGGAGTCTTGGGGGTGGATAAACCATCATATACAGAACTACAATGATGGCTCTATGACATTGTACCCATAGAACCTTATAGAAGAAAAAAACTAATCATTAAATGTGTTTTTAATCACTTAAGTAGTTGTGGAATCACATGATCAAATGAAGATTATGACAGAAGAATCTATTACAAATGTGTGAAACAGCCTTGTTGAAAGGAGTGGCGGTAAAGTGCTGACCTAATTAACCTTGGAAATAAGCTGCGCAAGAATAAAGTTAGAAGACCTCAACACAAGCACTGTGCTCTAGTTGATAAGGTGATATGATAAAGTCGTTTTTCTTGGAGGTATGGGTAATAAATCTGAAATCTCTACATAAGTATACTGGAATTGAACAGTTCAGTAAAATGGATGGTGAGCAGTGGGAGCAAAGTCTGTCAATATTCAAGTCTGAGGTTAGAGATAGGGAAGGGCGGCAGCATAGAATGACCCACATGGTAATGGATTAGAGCTTCAGGCATCTGTATGGTCTCATTTCCTGCCTAATCTAGACAAATATAGTTACACATAAAATATTGAAGTGTATATATACACAAGTTAGTATATTCATATTTTCTTACTCTCCTAGCTGAGGAGGCCTTAGAAGCAACAATTCCCCAGGAGCAATGAGTACATCTAACCCAGATCTTTGTTTCTAATACTGTTCACCAACAAAAGTAACCAGAATTTCTTGGAAAGAAAGAGTGACTGGTTTCAGTAATAGAGCAGGAAATATATAAGATGAGCCTGAAGCATTTTGAAGTATCAGAAATTAAAGAAGTGCTTAAAATAAACAAAACACATTGATGATGGTATGTCAAAAGGACATAGGCACCAACTGAGAGAAAACACAGTGGCCAAAGCTGGAACAATTTGAGCAGCAAAATATAGCAACAAACGGTAAGCCGAAGTGAAGGTAAACACTCAGTCCATATACTATAAAAAATGGAATAAATGGAAGAGAATAGACAAACCTCCCATGTAGAAGAATTCCAAATAACTTGTATAGATACTCTACATTCAAGGAGGCAGAACGTAACTCCCCACTCCTTCCATGCAGGCTGTACACAGTGGCTTCCTTTTAGAGATTATAACATGGAAATATGGAAAAAGAATAACTTTACAGTGGAGAAAATGGACAATGCTGCAGCCAGGTGATCCACGGTCATATCAGCAGTGACAACATATACTGACAGGATGCACTCTCCTTGGTATGTAAGGAAAGATTATTATCCACCCAAAAGCCCATAACCCCATTGTAACCACAAGGTTAAACGTCAGACCACTTCACTAGATGCATGTTCTCAGCTTGTGCCCATCTCAAGTACCATCACTGTGGTCTTGCCTGGTACTCTTTTTGGTGTTTTTTTCCCTCCCCCACAATGGCCATACAGGCCCCTTCTCTGATTCTCCATACACACTTGAAAGTAGATTGTAATGTTGAACAAGGATGAGAGATAATAGGAAAAACAAAAAAACAAAAAACTATGACACCTAGAACATTGCTTCTAAACATGTCCATACTCACAGATCTCCTGGGGTCAGACTCATCATAGATGCAGCTCACCTGACTTCTCAGGAAGCCCTCAGATGAGTTTTGCTAGTGATGGGGCAAATCGAAACTGCTACATATTGAGAATGGGAACTGGCTCAGAGAGTGTGGATTTCTCTCTTGAAGTCTGGTTTTCACCCTGTCATTGACTGAATATAAACGTGTCTTGATTTTCTGTGTGCACCAAAGAATACTTCCCCAGCAGTTGACTCGGCAGCTTTCTGTCAGTAAAATCCCAGACCAACAACTGAGAAAATGTCTCACAAAGGAAATGAATGAGAAAAGTTTCCTGCTTTCCTGGCTCCAGAAAACGTGGCCCGAGAGAGTTGTGTCAATAAGTCTCATAAATTTTGGGTTTCTTTTGGTGGGGGTGGCAGGAAGGATGTTGGTATATTTGTTTTCTATTGCTGCTGTAACAAATTATCATAAACTTGGTGCTTAAAATGGCATGACTTTATTATCGTTTTGAAGGTGAGGAGTCTAAAATCTGTTTCACCGGGCCAAAAGTCAAGGTGGTCAGCAGGCCTGGGTTTCTTCTGGAGGCTCTGTGAGCAAATCTATTTTCTTGCCTTTTCCAGCCTATTCTAGAGGCTGCCTTTCTGCATCTTCAAAGCCAGCAACAGCAGGGCCCAATATTCTCAATGCTGCTGCCATGTCTGATTCTCTTCAGCTGGCTCTTTCCTTCAAAGGACTCATATGATTAGATTGGGCCTACCTGGGTGATCCCAGCTACTCTCCCCATCTGTAGGTTCTTAACCTTAATGACATATGCAAAGTCCCGTTTACCGTGTAAGATAATATTCACAAGTTCTTAGAATTACAGCATAGTTATCGTTGAGGGCCACTGTTTGGCTATCACACTGCAGCATTTTAGATTTACATACATCCTCAGTTACTCCCTGCTTATCACCTCTCACAGGCCTTTCAAACACATAATCTCCAAAAGCAAATTAGCCTTCCACCTGATGTGCTTCTTTCTTGTTTGCAGATATCATCTCCATCCAACAACCTAGTTTACACATTGAGAATAGTTTTCTGTAATCCCTCGTTAGATTGGCAAATCTGCTCATTTTAATTCCTAAATATCTTTCCAATCATTTTATTTTTATAATAAACTTTATTGTGTATATTTAAAGTATGCAAAATAGCACTGAGATGCATATATAGTTGAATGGTTATTATAGTGAAACAAATTAACTTATCCATCACCTAACATAGTTACTTTTATTTTTTGTCTGTGGCAAGAACAGCTATAATCTCATTTAGCAAAAATAATGCGTGCCATACACTATTATTAACCATAGTCCTCATGTTATACATTAGATTTTTATTTGACCTATATCTCCCCACTTCCTCCTTCCTACCTTGCCCTGGTAAACATTCTTTTATTCTCTATCTGTATCATTGACCTTTTTTTTCCCATGTACAACTAAGATCATGCAATATTTTCCTTTTTCTGTCTGGGTTATTTCACTTAGTATAATGTTTTCCAGGTACATTCATGTTATGGCAAGTGGCAGGATCTCCCTTTTAAAGGTGGCATAGTATTCCATTGTGTATGTATACATGTACATACACACCACAGTGTATCCATTCATTTGGTGATAGACACCCAGGTTGTTTCTATATCTTGGTTACTGTTGATAATGCTGCAATAAACGTAAGAGTGCAGGTATCTCTAAAAGGTAGTGATTTCATTTCTTTTGGATCATGTTTCCCCAGTCTATCTGTGCCTTGCAGCTCCCCTATAACAAACTACCCTTGCGTGGTTTCCATTTTCCTCAAAAGAAAGTATTTCTTGGTTAATGGTATCTGGCATTCGTTAGCTGGTGGAGCTGCTAATGAGAGTGATGTACCTGTGTGATTCACTCTGATGGGCTTACACTCTAGCATAGAAACCACAGACTAAACAAACGCATACGGGAGTGTCCTGGGAGAAGACATTGTTGATCTTTCTAATCATGTATTCCCGATTCAGTTTTCAAAAACTGAGGTCCAAAATTTGTGACTCTCTGGAGAGATGACATCATGCCAGCTAATAGGAAGCAGTCAAGAGTAATTTGTGTGTGAGTGCATGTGTGACTGTGTGTGCGCATGTGCCTGTGAGTATGTGCATGTGAGAGGGAGAGAGAAGACTTTTCCCTGATTCTGAAATATAAAAATGGAAAATAAGACTGTTAAATGTTAAATATGGCAACTTGCTTTTAATAAGATCAAACAAAAATGGATTTCAAAGTCTATCTTGATCACTTGTTGAAATGCAGTTAAATTACAGATTTTAATGTCTCACACTAGATTTAATGAATCAGAATGCCTGCGATGGGGCCTGGAAATATGCATCTTAAACAAGCAGTCCATGAGTTTGTTGTGCACATTAGTATCAGGGAATTATTAAACCAATCTCAACTCACCAATACTCCATTCCCTGCATTTTCCAGCTCTCAGCTTCTGCAGGCTGCCCACTTTCCTCAGCCCGTGGCCCCTTCCCACGCTCAAGTCGCATCCCACTGACTTTTCCATCGACATAGCTCTCATTGACCATAGCTGGTAAAGTTTCTCTGCTTTTAAAGACTGGGGTGATTAGATTGGTCCCACCTGGATATTCTAGTATACTCCTCTCATTTCAAGTTTCTTAATTTAATCACCTCTGCAAGGTTCCTTTCACCATCTAAAGTAACATATTCACAGTTTCCATGCATTAGGAGGTGAACAAAGTGGGTGGAGGGGGACATTATTCTTCCTACCAGACTACACATTATATCTGGAGAGCCTTTTCTCAGCTGCTACACATTAACCACCCTGTTAATCATTCCTATATTCCTTTTACCCAGGTGAAAACGAGAGTAAAGAGAAAACTTTCAGAAGACATGCTGAAAAGACTTTACCACTCAACACTCCATCCAAAATGGAGCTTTACACTCAAAGGGAAAACACACTTTCCAATATTCTGCTAGCCCTCTATTTGACTTCTAATCCTAACAAGTATTTAACTTAATATAAAAGTGTAAATGGCTAACAGCTTCGTAGTTGGTTATTCTAGGTGCTTCATCTGACTGTAAGGACTTAGGATATTTATTGTCGTAAGTTATCAAATATCTGTTGTGTGTTGAGTATCATATAGAGATAATAGTTTGTGTTACAGTAGATGGGCACTGTAATTTGGATTACTATCTTTATACTTATATCCTACTAGCAGCACAAAATCAAGCACGAAGACTATCACACAGTCCACAATCCTTATTTTAACATAATCCTATCCTGATGTACGTTGCCATCAGCTTTTAAATGTCTGAGCCTTATTTGCTTGTGTTCCATTTGTGACGTAGGTTTTTGTTGTTTGTATCAATTTTAGAAACTCACTAAGAAGTTGTGGAATGAAGCATAAAAACTATTAAACTCCAGATGTTGAAATTTTTTGAAAGAATAATTAACAAGACAGAGCAAGGGTAAAAGAAGTAACGGCATGTGGCTTAAGACATGCTTTATTCTCAATAAACTGCCTGAGGGTTTTCTGTTTCTGTTTTGTTTTATAGAGATGGTGTCTCACTATGTTGCCCAGGCTGGTCTTGAACTCCTGGCCTCAACTGAGTCTCTCACCTCAGCCTTCCAAAGTGCTGGGCATGAGCCACTATTCCCAGCACAACCAGAGTTCGTTTAGGGAAGAAATAACTCCTGACGCTTGGAAGACACCACAGTCAAAGCAATAGAAATGATAGTGCAAAGAAGTGAAACCTTCCAACAGCACAGCAGGCTCCTTGTTCTTCACATAGTCCAGCTCTCCACTTAGGAAACCACACAATGACATACTGTTTTCATCACACACGCCTACTCAGAGATAAACGAGCCAGTCCTGATGTGCATTCATGGCAAGATCGCCATATTTTCAATTTGGTCTTTTCTGCTTAGTGTTAAGAAGATTAATGAGATGTGTGTTGATTGGTTTCTGTTGGAAGTTTTGTGAGGCAAGTGCAAAGAAGTGTGCAACTACACTTCCTATAAACCATGAGCACCAAAGCAAATTAAATTAGTATCAGGAAGTATTACAACAAAGATATTTTTCTAAATGAAGTGTTCTGAAATAACATTATCATGTTCCAAAAATCATTACGCTGAACTCTAATCTGACATTTTACTACGTAAAGATCTCCACGGAGAAACATAAAAGAATGGGCTAACAAATTCTACTGCCACATCAGTTTCATTTTGTTATAAATCTCTCTAAACCTACCCCATGTCATCTAAAAGCATATTTGGAGAGAGGAATGTGTTACGCCTGTCTATTAAACAAAATACCAGAAATTTTCCCCCACATACATTGCTTAATTAAAGCTCAGATGTCTTTCCCAGGGCTGACTGTATTATCAGAGAATGCTTTTAGTAGATTCTCACATAGTTGGTAAAGGAATCTGGGTGTTAAGCTAGCTGTGATGCAACAGTAGCAACAGAGAGTGTCAGACAGCAGGGTCAGTTTAACAAGGAAACATAGCTCATGTTACCAAAGGGTTTCTGTGTTTGCACACAATTAATTCCTCAGGTGACTTCTCCGTCAAGCACCTCCAGCTGACATCCTTTTTAACCCCCTGTTGTGTTTCTGATACTTAGCTGAGTAACAGAAATAAACAGAAACCTCTTCATTTTCTCTCTCCCTGACCCTAACCCCTCATGTTGCATACAAAAGTATAATGTAGCGTATTAGAAAGAAACAATATCAAAATTTCAGGAGAAGAAATTGATTCAGCAAAACTGAGTGGAGGCTAGGGAATGAGAGAGAAAGACCACAGTAAACTTACCTATTACAAACCTTCAAGAGAATGTAGATGCCTATTAAATTGGCATCTCCACTCCCAACTCTTGTGTGTCCAAATCTATGCTTCCAGCTGCCACTAAACATTCACAGCTAGAAATCCTATAACAGATATTTATCCACAAGCTGAAATAATTATTTTTCTCCTATTAATTTTTCTTCTACTTATCCTATTTCAGTCACTTTAATCATCTTTCTTCCCAGGCTGGACATCTTGGATCTATCTTTTACTTTAAGGCAAAACATTTACTGGACTCTTAATTTCTTATAGGTGTTGTTCAAATTTTTGTAGTTTAGGCCCATTCCAAGAGCTTAATAACTTCACAATCAAGCTTAATATAGTAGACCAAACTGTGAAGACTTATTAAAAAAAAACACACACACACTTAAAAACATAAAATAAAGTTTCAAAAATACTGGAACTATTTAGAGGTGGTTGGGAAGTGAAAATAAAAGTCATCAATATGAATTATATTGAAGATGTTTTAAAGATGTTGGCATTCTTCACACATGCAAATACCTTTGTTATTTTAAGATATAAACCCCTCTAACAGCTGTTTCTTTTTTAATGGTTTATACTCCTCTGAAGACTTTACCAAAATGCTTAAATATAATTGCCATAATGACATTGCTTTAGGGTATACATAATTCTTTACTCACATAAATCCCTGTTTGTGATCTGCACTCCTCTAATGCAGATCACTTAGACGAGTGTCTCCCACTTCAAGAAAGCAGCAGGCAGAAAGCAACTGTATCATTCACTTCCTAGCCACCATCCTCACTGGCATAACTCTTAGCCCATTTTCTGTTCCTTGCAACAGAACGCCTGATACTGAGTAATTTATTAAGAAAATATTTTCATAGTTACGGAGGCTGAGAAATCCCAAGGTAAGGGGCCACATCTGGTGAGGCTCTTCTTGCTGGTGGGGATTTCCGGCAGAGTCCTGAGGTGGTGCAGGGCATCACATGGCGAGGGGGCTGAGGTGCTAGATCAGGTCTCTCCTCTTCTTATAAAAGGCACCAGTCCCATTCCCACAGTAACTGTTTAATCCATTAACCTCTTAAACTATTAATCCATGAGTGGATTAGTCCACTCACGAGGTCAGAGCCCTCATGACCCAATCGCCTCTTGAAGGCCTCACCTCTCAATACTACCACATCAGGGACTAAGTTTCAACATGAGTTTTAGAGGGGACAAATATTCAAACCACAGAAGCATCTCTGCCATTTTATCTCTTCTATGAGATGAAGATCCATTAAAATGGCTTGGTCTTTATTCAAAGAGGAGTGACCATGTTGCTGTGCTGCCCTCAAGGACAGAGCAAGTGAAAATCCCCTAAACAATGAAATAAAATTTCCAAATTTTTTTGCATTTTAAAGATAGTTTTCCACATCGATATTTCAACGTTTAGGCTATTTTTGCTCTGCAGTGTGATATAAATATACCTGAAGGCAAAGAGATGGACAAATTGTTCTCTCAATAGTCCTTCCTTTCTACTGATTTCCTGCAACTATTGATGTTACCGGAGATGTTTAATATCAAATGGAATTATGAGACCTATGGCAGACAATAAAAAGTATTAGTTTGGCCGGGCACAGTGGCTCACGCCTGTAATCCCAGCACTTTGGGAGGCCAGGGCAAGCGGATCATGAGGTCAGGAGATCGAGACCATCCTGGCTAACACAGTGAAACCCTGTCTCTACTAAAAATACAAAAAAAAAAATTAGCCAGGCATGGTGGCGGGCACCTGTAGTCCCAGCTACTCGGGAGGCTGAGGCAGGAGAATGGCCTGAACCTGGGAGGCAGAGCTTGCAGTGAGCGGAGATTGCGCCACTGCACTCCAGCCTGGGCGACAGAGCGAGACTCTGTCTCAAAAAAAAAAAAAAAAAAGTATTAGTTTGCCAAGAGTAGATTCAATAGTTCTGTTTCCTTGTAGTATACGGGCACATTTCTTCTACGTTGGAGAAAGCTAGTGCAGTCTACCATGTGGACAAATGTGTATTATCTTGGATTCTGGGCGAGCATCTGTCTATGGTGAAGCAAAAGGCAGGCCATGAAGGGAAGTATCTCTTCCACCCCACAGGGGAAGACAACAAGAAAAAAGGGAAGGATAAAAACGGAGGGTGGCTTAACAGGTTTGCAATTTATTATCTGATTTCATCTATTTTCCATACTGTGTCCTTATTCCAATGACCTATTTTATATCTTCTCAGAGCATGATAGAAGTGTCATATCTAATGATGCAAGACAGTAAACAGCACTCTTCTCACTTGTCCAAGACATGTGCATGCTGATTTTTTCCGGACAATTTAGTTACACTGCATGGAAAAGAAAGAACATTTCTTTCGTTCTTTTCACTTAGATGGAAAGACACAGCCAAAATGTTTCCTTGGTGCCCAATAAAAAGCAGCCAAAAGGCTTTTTTTCCAATGCCTTTTTGCAAATCCTCTTTCAGCTGTTACATCATCAGAAGTTTGGAACACTACAAAATCAGCAATTAAAGAGCCACATAAAATTGCATCAAGATGCTGATTGATTCTACGGTGCTAAGAAACATAAACTCTATCCTTTGATGCCATTACCATACTTCAAATATGCCCAAACCCATACATATCTCATAATCTCAGGATAATCCAAATTCATCAGTGTCACCGCCGATATTGGCATGAATGCCAAAACTGCAATGATAGTATACCTATGGGAAGATCTACCATATAAGAAGCTACTACCATATAATTCTCTAATATTGAAATAGAAAGAATAAAGCCTGTGGGTATTCAAATGGACATCAATGGGACACAAACAGCTTAACTCCATGTAATCCAAGCTTCAGCTCCTTTTGCGATGGTCTTTTGACTCTTATTTCCTTCTAACTACTGACTTTTCCACATTTGACCATGAACTACAGCTAACCTTCCACCCACTCATACTGCTTTTCTTCCTCTGCTGCAATGTAAGGTCTAACATATATGTTTTCTAATAAATGATCCCTCCTTCCTCTTTAGTATTACCAACTTTTGCTTGTACTTAGAACCTCATGAAATACTACTATCAGATCAGATTTGAAGTCTGTTGAATCAGTTTTCATTAAGAAGTGCATAAGGCTGGTATCAATGAAGTAATAAAATCATGAAATACTGAAAGACTGTCATTTGGTTAGGACCAGATTAGACCTGGTGATACTGTAATGACTGATTTCTTTAGTAAAGGACGTTGGAATCTTGTTGGGGAATCCAGACAAACAAATAAGATGTGAAGCAAGACAGAATAGTCATGAGTCAAATGGTGTAGCCCAGAGTTCTCATGCTATTTAAGTTCAAAAACAAGGGGGGGGGTCTGAAACTTTTAGAGAAGGTGCAACAAAGTGGAGTGTAAGCTAGGAAATCAAGAAATGGCTTGGTATTGTTAAAAAGAAAGAAAATGAATATCCCAAGCAACATGAGCACTATGAGCAAAGGTAAAGAGGTGAGAATAATCATCTAGAGTTATCTGAGCACTCAGAAGACATTGGTGCTTCTCCTTGTACTTAGCGTCTCATAAGATACTTTCAGATCAGACTGCGAGTCTTTTGAATCATTTGCATAAAGCAATATGCGAGGCTGATATAAATGAAGTAAATGAATCATAAGGTACTGAAAAACTACCACTTGTTTAGGATCATGTTGGACCTGGTGTGTGACTTGCATCTGGATAATGGTTGCAAGGGAGCTTGAATGTGTAAGATGAGGCCAGACTCTTGATTAAGTTTTGTTGAAAACAGAGGTCATTTTACCCTAAGGTAATAGAAGCCTTAAAAACAGATAAAACTCACAATCTCCGTGACTTAACATAACAGGTATTTATTTCTTGCTTCTGTATAGTTGAAATCAGGTGTTTCTGTACAGAGACATTGGAGACAAGTCTGTATTTAGACTGATTAAATAAATTATGTTATAGCTCACATATTGCTTCCTGCTATCATACATTTATTGCACTCACTTAGCAAGCATCACTTAAGGACCTACCACATACTGGGCACTGTTCTTGACTGACACTAGAGATCCTGACTGAGGCAAAAGGCGTGGTTCCTGCTGTTTAGAAATGCCTGGCTGGTGAGGAACAAGAAAAGAAATGAGTATTATATCATCTGCTAGGGAGGACAAAAGAAGAAAGTCTTTTACAGATTGTGGAAGAAGAGAGCTCAAATTAGAGTCTTTTAATGAGCATTATTTGACTGTCCAATGACAGCAATTGCTCTACTGAGTGACTAGAATAAATATTGCAAATCCCAAGTTCAGTGGAAAAACAGCTGACTTTTAATCTATGGATTCTTGTCAGCTACAAGAATAACTGCCATGTCACTATACTTCAAATTCAGGTGTTTATTTTTCTATGTCCTCTTACAGCATTACGAGTATCTGCATATCCTATTTTTTGGTTGCCACTCCTGAACAGAACTTTTTCAGTTAGAAGGCAGGTATATCAGAATTGGAAGCAGGGAGAGATAGGTTCTCACACTGACTGCCCGTGACTAAATGTGTTTGTCTTTGAAGCTCACCAGGGCTTTAGTTTTCTCCTTGTACAATGATTCACAAAACTTTTTCCCTTTCTAGCTTGAACATATACTTCTTATAATATTCTTATTGAAATCATTTCTCCTTAGGACATTTCTCTTTAATGGAGTTTGTTTGACACTGTTATGTTAATTACAGGACTGTAGACAGAAGCAGTTGTACTGGTTTGGGGGGGAGCGGGGGGGGGGGGGGGGGGGGGGGGGGGAGGGCGGGGGGGGCGGTGGGGGGGGCGGTGTGGGCTCTGGCGTCAGACTGACTGGGTTCAGACCCTGCATAATACTCTTTAGCTGTGTGAGTGAGACAGTGTACACCTCTCTATGCCTCGGTTTCTATAAAATGGAAATGAGAATGGAATCACCTCTTCGACTGATATGAAAATTAAACGAGTTAATTCAGGGAGCCCAAACCATCTCTATTCATGGTGCCCTTAGTGTCTCTGTAATTCTTTTCACTGTGTCCTTAAGCTCAATGAAATACCTAATTGTTTCGTTTATTACGTCTGAACAACTAATAAGTAGTTATGTCCCAACGACGTACAGTAGTAGCCTCATGAAAATACAATACACACAAATTGAAAGGAAAAATAGTATTTTTATTTCATTCTTTAAATAAACATCATTACTTACTAATGAGATGTATGTGTCTCCCATTTGTCTCTGCTCCATGATATCTGAGGCCTCAGCTGGAAGGACTTAAAGATTGGGAGTGGGAATCACCTGGATGCATGCTAGCTGTTGGCAGGAACCTCAGCTGGAGCTGTCAGTCACATAATCTACGTGTGGCCTGGGCTTACTCACCGGATGGCGGCCTCAAACATCTTACACTGTGGCTCAGAGCCCCACAGCAGAGTATCCAAAGAGAACCAGATGAAAACTTTCATTTCTTACTACCTACCCTCAGAAATCACACGGATTCTTTTAACCATCAACACATCATATTTCTCCTCGGGATATTTCTCTTCAATAGAATTTGACACAGTAATGTTATTTACATAGTTATAGACATAAATTAAAGGGGAAAATATTGAGAGGACCCCATCTCTCAATAGAAGGCATATCAAAAACATACAGGATGGGAAATATTGTGGCCATTTTTGGAAAAATTTTCTGCCACACTCCCCTGCCTTCTTCTTTGCTTCCTCTCTTTTTTCCATCTGTATTATATTCTGTGAAACTGTATGAATTGGAGTTTCTGTATAAATTTTATGTGTCATGTGTGTCATATATATGACACAGGTATATGACATGTATCTGCATTCATAACTTTCTAACTCATGCTGTTTGTTACTATTTTCACGCACAAATTATTTTCTCAGGCTTTGCCACCACATACTATTATGTCAGACATGTTTCCCAAAATGGCTGTGTTCTTGAAGGGTAAAAATGTAAAACAAACATTTACTTGTAATATCCCTGCAGTTCTTTACCTGTTGCACTATACATGGTTTCTTTCATGTTTTGCCTCCTTACTTCTATAGCAGGTTCCTTTCTTGCTAGAAAGGGCTAGAAATAATTAATGTTTGTTCTATCATTATTTTCCTAGAAATCATTATTTTGATAGATAGTCATCATAATTTTGGTAGAAAACAGACTTCCTAACTTATGATTTATATTTTTCTCATTTATAGTAAATGCGTATATGTTTTCCTGAATTACTCTATATTGCTCTAGATAACCTTAGAATTTTCTTTTTTATTTTACTTAATTTTTTTGGCACACTGCCTTCTGAAATGAATTACATTAGCATATTTAAACCTCAGCTGAGAAAGCCCTGTGGCTTTTTTTTTTTTTTTTCTAAAACAAATTTGCTTCTCTATAGGGGGTTTCCCCAGGAATTGTGGCATATTTCAAACGCCCTAGATAACCTTAGGAATTTTCCAACCTCACAAGTAGGTTTGATACTCAGAAATCAGAATTTTCAATTGTGTGTGCAATTTTTTTTCTTGCTTTCCTAGATCATGCAGGATGTTCAGGGATTTGTTTGATGTTTAACTTTAGAAACAACTTTTGGTGTAATTAAAGGAATAGTATCTCTTTTCTCTTCTCACCTCTTTAGGTGCCTGAATCTATTACAGAGTATTTGCTCATATATGTCATCTCAATCATCCTATACTTTAAAAATATTTACATAAGCACTCTTGTGGAAATAGTAAACACATAAAGAAGAGGAAAGAAAAGGAGGGAAGTAAGTGGTAAAAGTGTTTGAAGCAAAGATTAACTGAATGATTTTAGCTCTGTGAATTGAGCCACAGAGTTTCTCTTATTTCTCCTCACACATTCCACTCCGGCCATACACACTCATCAGCATTTCCCAGACTCCATGCCCCTTCATGCCTCTCTATTGCTAAACATGCAGGATATGATGTCGGGAATGACCTTCCCCTTTTTTCTGATGAAATCTTACTTACAGCTCAAATGTGATCTTCTATTTCTCAAATTACAGTTCCTGTTTCGAGTATGTAGTTCTTTTCATGTCTTTTTAAATTGCTATTTACATGTCTACGTCTCCCACTAAGTTCCGCAGGGACTGGGCTCAGGTTTTACTCATTTCTGTAACCTTAGTGCCAGACAAATCTTTGTTCCAATTCATGTATAGTTAATAACTAAATTTATGCTCTTAAATAAGTTACTTAGTCTATCAGTGCTTTCCGCTTTGTAAAATAGAACTAATAATAGTATATAACTTAAGGGAGGGTTTTGAGAATTACATAAAATAATTCATATAGAACATAATGCCTGACATATAATTCATGTTCAGTAAATATTTAGTTGTTGTTATGCATATATTTTTAATATTGCATTTAAACACCAAAATTCTATAATTATTAATAGTGGTCATGAAAAAGTGTGTTTCATTGTCTATATTTTTCGATAAAAGACCCTTTGTCAGATGGCTGAAATACCAGTGTTAAATAAATGTGTTTGCCACCACAGTGAAATGTCTCTCTGTAGAAATGCTGCATGAAGGGTCTTCTCTGATTGTAATAGAAAAGCCAGTTTACAATATGATGTAAGGTGCTTACAGGGAAGAAATATTCTAAACAACTGCTAATCTCTGGCCAACAATATAAGCTCTGTCTAATTTTGGGATATCATGCATCTTTTGGGATATCATGTAGCTTTCTCTGAAGCTGTTTTATCACTTCTCTTTCATCATATAAATTATCATATATATATTTTATGATTTAAATTTTTTCATATTAGAAAATTCAGAGTAGATTAATTCACCAACATAAGACAGATGCAAATTTTAGCCATTGGTTGAAAGAAGCAAATTTCACTATCTATGGAGTTTTATGTATTTTCTAAAAAATAGATGTGTTTAGATAAATAGTAAATGCCATATCACACATAGTATACAGAGAATTTTTATATTAAAATATTCATTATCTTGACAGTAATAATATTCCATAAGCACAGTCTTATTTTGTTACATAAATATCTCAAATTCCATCTTTCTTTTTATTTCAGTACAGCTCACCAAGAACAGAGTGCAAACAAAGGTGTTTCTGAGATTTATTTATTTTGGAGGATTCCAGTGAGGAAATATATTTTACTATCTATTTATATAACTCTTAGCATTAGTTACCAGACTTTCCAAAATGAACACTTTTATTGAAAGCATACTTCTGACCAACTTCATTAAAAAAACAGAATTTCAAAGATTTGGTTTTCTAAGGCTTTGCAACCTACATGATCACTCACTTCTTACATTATGTAGGCCAATTATTTTGTAACTCAGGTATTTCACTTATTTTAACAACTGTAGCAAATTAACTAACTGCAATCTATTTATGTTCAGTAAATTTTTGCCAAACTATTCTATTTAAACATAGAGATTTCTTAATAACATGCCAGGAGATACAAAGAGTCAAAAGAGGGCAGGGAAAGTGAATACTCCTTACTAGAAAGTTTTCTAATTTGTAGGCTTCGCCAAAATTCTTCATTATGGAGACCATACTATTTAGTTGAATGGGGAACAAGAGGGAAAAGAACAGGGTTGTTTTCATTAGTGAAGATAGGTTAGTACAGTTTATGCTATACTTACAAAGAATCCAAATCTCAATGGCTTAACTCAGAAAAACACTATTTCTCATTTCTCTTATTTATGCAACATCCACTGTGGGTCTGAGAAACTCAAGAGAAACTCACACAATGAAGACTGCTCAACCATTGGTTCCACCATATGTCCACAGGAGTTCTCCATACTTGCTACAGCAGGGACATAAGAGCACAAGGGAATCTTATATGAGCAATTAAACACTTCAATCTAGAAATGACACTGGTAATTAAATGCTTCATCCCATAAGTCATTTCCACTCACAGCTCATTGGCTCTTTTCCATTTGCCTAGAAGGATAGGAGCCCTAGACATTGTTAAAAATATGAGAAATGTCTATCATGGGATTCTGCACAGAACATAACACAGTGTTTTCCCCATAATAGTCACTACATATTGAATTAACTATAATTTCTATTATCTGAATAATTTAGTCTTAATCAGAGTTTTGCATATGTAGCTGGGGTTATGGTTTTGCCACTATTGGAATTCAGACATGTTTCAGCAGCCTAAAGCTTTAATGGCACAGGTCTACCAAAAGTCCATTTGCAGGAGAGATTGAGAGACCAGTGAGGAGGGGGTGCACCCAAAGGGAGCAGAGAGTTGGGAAGATCACAGTGTTTCAATAACAAAGCATTAGTCACTGGAGAAAGGGATGTCTGAGTAGCATTTGGTAGGGTAGTGCTCTAAGTAGCAAGCGAAAGATACTATTAACTCTCAAAAGCATTGGGGTACATTCTTCTCTGCCTTTGGGTGCTCATTTAACAAACACAATGCAACATAATACAAGGAGCACTCTCCCAGGCTTTGACCCTGAATAGAACTCGACACCCAGAAAGCTGCAGAATCAGCAGCAGGAGCTGACATTACCTGGTAATAAATAAAAAGTGGTATCCAGTAGAAATGGTCACAGTGCCAATAAGTGGTGCCAGTAACCAGGATATTTAGTGGTGTTCAGAAGATCAGGATCAATTTGAAAGCAACACTGCCTGAGAAAAACAGAATAAATAGCCCAGAAGATGGGGACAGTGATACAACAGCATGACACAGAGTAGGGTCGAAGCAGAAGTGCGGACAAAAATGTATGGTCACTCTAGGGTAACTGAGCAAATTTTTTGGTAGTGCCTTGCTCACATCCACCTTAGCAGGCAAGTTCACCCATGTTGGGCATGCTCATAATTCACAGCTGGCCCCTCCCTAGAGAAGTGCCTTCAGCCAAATGAGAGTTCTTTTGCCCAGGAGATTGGCAACCTCCCCTCAAGACAGCCTGTAGTTAATAACTGGCTAATCTGGGGGTATAAACGGCTGCATTTTCCTCAAGGTGGGATCAACTCGGTGTGACTCACACTCCAGAGCCTCCTGTGGGATCAGGCTGAAGCTACCTTCTAACTGAGAGCAGTTTCCTTGCTTAGCTTTATCTACAGTATTATCCCATTCTCTCTTCATTTCTCATGGACCTGAAACCCTAACACAGTCTTTGATTCTAGAGGAATCACCAATAACACTGAGGAAATGTGAACAGTCTACGGAACACAGAATAAAGACACTAGCTTCCTAAAAGAAGTTTCATGTGCATGGAGATCTGCACAATGAAGAAAGGCTTCCCCTTCTCCAACCTTTTGCTCTCATGATTGGTTAGCTTGGGAAGCTCACCACTCTCCTCAATGACTGCAAATGTTACCCATCCTGTTAGACCTACCTCAGAGCCACCAGCTTTGATGGAATCTTTCCAAATCACTCTCACCCACAGTGACATTCTCTGAATTTTGATACTATTCATTGTGTCATTAATTCAGAAATTGTCCCTTCAACTTTTTGAACATTTTAACATTTCAACAGCTCTTCCAAGTAATTTATTTGTCTAACATTAGGCATTTAGTATGCCAGACACTGGGTGGGCTAAGTATTAGGGAAACAATGACAAATAAGACAGGGCACTACCTTCCATGAGCTATTCTTAATGGAGAATACAGATATGCAAGCCCATTAGAATACCTTAAAGTATATAACACAGTATGAGAATTGGAAATAGTTTCACAAAGGCAATATTTTAACTGTGTTGAAAATGATGGTTAGAAGTTAAGGAACAAAGTATTTTAGGTAAAAATATTTTAAAATTACACTCAAGGAACTGAGATTGATCCATTGGTTACTCAGTGAACATGTTGCAAGCAGGAAGAAAAAAGAAGAGAAGTATAGAAAGGAAAGTAAAATTCTAATTGTAGAAGAACTATGCCATGCTAAGTAAGACATTTACCTTCTACCTAGTAAGGAATATGGAGCCAATAAGTGTTAGTTGTGCCAGGGTGATGACTGCAGGTATCGTATTATCATCCATATTTCACAAGCTTTATTTACCACCCATGATTTCAGAATGAAATAACCTTTATCGGAGGAAACTATATTTTATATATATAAAATATATAGAGCACATTATTATTTAATAATATTTATGCATGTTCCACTTAGCTTAAGAAATATTTCAATATTTATTTTTAAATAATATTTTTATTTTATTTAGGAATTATAAGGAAAATAAAACCAGTTTATTTCAGGTCCGTGAGGAATTATAAGGAAAATACTTTTATTTTCCTTATAATCTTGCTACATGTAATGCATACAAATACAATCAACTGAATGAGTTCTGCCTTTTGCTTCCTTTAATGAATATCATGTTTGTGAAATGGACCCATTGATACATGAAGCTCAAATGCGTTCACATTTGCCTAGACGGCTAGGAGCCCCAGACATTGCTGAAACTACTAGAAATGTCTATCATGGGATTTTGCACAGAAACCAACAGTGTTTTCCCCATAATAGTCACTCCATATTTAATTAACTCCAATTAATACTGTCCAAACATAAACTTAGCTGATAAAGTAGCAGCAGGATAGAGAGGACTGACTCAAATTCTGAAAGTTCTACTATGAGTAAAATGCTATCAGACAGCGTTGCATGCTATAGAGAAATCTTTTGTTCAAGGAAGAATCCATTGATGCAGCAAACTTTACTGTTGTCTTATTTTAAGAAATTGCCTCAGCCACCCTAACCTTCAGCAACCACACCCTGATCAAACAGTAGCCATCAACATCAGACAAGACCTTTTACCAAAAAAAAAGATTGTGAGTCGCTGAAGGCTCAGATGGTCATTAGCATTTTTTAACAATAAAATATTTTTAAATTAAAGTATGTACAGTTCTTAGACATAATGTTTAAATGCTTAATAGACTACGGTATAGGGTAAACATAACTTTTTATGCACTGGGAACCCCCCCAAATTTGTGTGACTTGTTTCATTACCATATTTGCTTTATTTCAGTGATCTGGAACCAAACCCACAGTATCTCTGAGATATGCATGTATATTTAAATATTATTTTTCTCATTTAACTCTTCATGTATTTTACATTTACTTTTTATATGATGGAATTATGTACTCTATTCTCTCTCTATGTAGGGTTCATGTAGATTACTAAATAATAGATCTTTTTCTTCTTTTGAAACCAATTGAGACAAATAAGCAAAAAGCAAGCAAATGGAATTCAGAATATCACCTTTATTACTAAAACAGCCTGATTGGAGATGACAACTTTAGATCTAAAACCTAATAGGCTTGCTAGGAATTGACTCCTAAATTGAACATACTTACTCGCCCAGGCACTGGCACAAGTGGAAACCTATTAGCCTTCCACATCATTGGCAGATCCATGTGGATGAAAGAAGGTAAGAAACTTCCCTTTCAATAGGCAGACACGACTGAAAAGAGTCAGGAGAAAGGTGCTAGCAGAGCATGCTCAACAAGTTATTTCAAACTCACTAAACAAAATAATCCCTTCTCCTTTGAAGATGTGGAGTCAATAAAGAGTAACCTAGGCAATACCACTCAGGACATAGGCATGGGCAAAGACTTCATGACAAAAACACCAAAAGCAATTGCAACAAAAGACAAAATTGACAAATGGGATCTAATTAAACTAAAGAGCTTCTGCACAACAAAAGAAACTATCATCAGAGTGAACAGGCAACCTACAGAGTGGGAGAAAGTTTTTGCAATCTACCCGTCTGACAAAGGGATAATATCCAGAATCTACAAAGAACTTAAACAAATTTACAAGAAAAAGACAAACAACCCCATCAAAAAGTGGGTGAAGGATATGAGCAGATACTTCTCAAAAGAAGACATTTACATGGCCAGCAAGCATATGAAAAAAAGCTCAACATCACTGATCATCAGAGAAATGCAAATGAAAACCACAGTAAGATACCATCTCATGCCAGTCAGAATGGTGATTATTAAAAAGTCAGGAAACAACATATGCTGGCGAGGCTGTGGAGAAATAGGAACGCTTTTACACTGTTGGTGGGGATGTAAATTAGTTCAACCATTGTGGAAGACAGTATGGTGATTCCTCAAGGATCTAGAACCAGAAATATAATTTGATCCAGCAATCCCATTACTGGGTATATACCCAAAAGATTATAAATCATTCTACTATAAAGACACATGCATACGTATGTTTACTGCAGCACAATTTACAATAGCAAAGACATGGAACCAACCCAAATGCCCATCAATGATAGACTGGATAAAGAAAACGTGGCATATATACACCATGGAATACTATGCAGCCATAAAAAGGAATGAGATCATGTCCTTTGCAGGGACATGGATGAAGCTGGAAGCCATCGTCCTAAGCAAACTAACACAGGAACAGAAAATCAAACACCCCATGTTCTCCCTCATAAGTGAAGGCTGAACATTCAAAACACATGGACACAGAGAAGGGAACACACATACCAGGGCCTGTTGAGGGGTGGAGGGTGACGGGAGGGAACTTAGAGAACGGGTCAATAGGTGCAGCAAACCACCATGGCACATGTATACATATGTAACAAACCTGCACATCTGCACATGTATCCCATTTTTTTTTTTTTTAGAAAAAATAAAGAAAAAAGAGTGAGAGAAGAGTTATTTCAGCTGAAAGTCTTCATGTGGGTACATAAGAAGTGAGAGATAAGAGTCTTCTCTCCCTAATATTTACAAAAACAATAAGTACATGAATATTAAAGCCACACCAAAACAAGAGAGACAGGCAGTCATGCTGGGGCATGTACAAAATTATAAAGCTAAAGAGAAATTAGATGAAAAAACAGAGATAAGCCTTTTCAAGATGGAAACTGTAAACTCGTGTTTGAATTTCCAGTTCTAGTTAGTTCTGCTGTGGCCTGCTGGTACTTTATTTCTCATTTTTCGATGACTGAGTTTGCCTATTGTGTCCTTACAATAACTCAATTTGTGTTTCCCTTCCTAGAGTAAACTAATGTTTCCTGCAACTGTCTAATCCATAATTAGATTAACTGCAGTTTCTGTCAATTGTGTTCTAGTTTAAAATATAAACAAAATATCATAATATAAAAATATTTAAATAATGTAAATATAAAGAAGACACAATAAGTAACATATAAAAATGGCAGAACTCACTCCTAGATGGGAATGGCAAATATAATAACAGAATCCTCTAGACTGTAGTTTTCCAAATTTTCTACAGAATGAGAAGTTTGGATTCCATTTTGTGGATAAATTCCATGTTAAATTAAAGAAAAATATTTTAATGGAACTGTTGGTTATTCAAAGGTAAAGAATAGATTGTATTTTGGAATGATACTCTGAGAAAATGAGTAAAAACTAGCTACGGTAAAATTATCCAACTAAAATATATTCTTTTTTTTTTTTTTTTTTTTTTTTTGAGACGGAGTCTCACTGTGTCTCCCAGGCTGGAGTGCAGGAGGAAAACCTTGTTAAAGACTTGATAGACATTTAGGATAGTAACTTGGATTATTGCTACTTAGGCATTAAGAAAAAATGTGTCTGATTTGTGAAGCCTGGAGAAGTTGTAGAAATCCTGTTATTCAAAGTGTAACAATATGACTCTGTTTTATCTACACATCACCAGACAGTAATGCCTGGAAAACTTCTGAGGTATTACCTACATGAGCATGTCTACTATAACAATAGGAAGAATAAGTAGATATTTTCAATTTTACTTCTTAAAGGACTTAAAATGTCAAAAGCATCAAGAGTTAAGATGTCAAAAATAATTCAATATATGTTAAAATATGGAGCAAAATACTTGACCCAGTGACTGTCCAGCTCATGAGTAAACTGCTGTATAAAAATATATTTGATAATAAGTTAACACATTACAAAAAGTGGATTTGTTCTAGGAAAGCAAGTGTGTTTTAACATTGAAAAATAAATGGATGTTGATATGCACTGGCAGAAGAAAACAGAAAAGTTATGTGATACATGAAAAGAAAACATTTCATATGATTCTATGTCAATTTACCATGAAAACTCTTAGCAAACTAGGTATGGAATGGAACTTTCTTAGATAAAGAGTGTTCAAGAAATTCTTACAGCAAACTTCATGCTTCATGGTAAAATATTGAAAAACTTCCAATGAAGTTACGTGCTATAACTATTTTTATTACTCTAATAGAAAGACTAGCCAATACAAAAAGGTATTTTAGAAAAGCAAAAGTCAACACCTGTAAAAATGATTAAAATAAAGAAAGAAAAAAAGAAAAAACTACTTTAAATTTCATATGGAACCAAAAAAAAAATCCTGTGTAGCCAAGACAATCCTATGTAAAAAGAAAAAAGCTGGAGGCATCATGCTACATGACTTCAAACTATCCTACAAGGCTACTTTAACCAAAAGAGCAGGGTACTGTTACCAAAACAGATACATAGACCAATGGAACAGAACAGAGACCTCAGAAATAACACCACATATCTACAACCATCTGATCTTTGACAAACCTGACAAAAACAAGTTATGGGGAAAGTATTCCCTATTTAATAAATGGTGCTGGGAAAACTGTCTAGCCATATGCAGAAAACAGAAACTGGACCCCTTCCTTACACCTTATACAAAAATTAACTCAAGATGGATTAAAGACTTAATGTAAAACTCAAAACCATGAAAACCTAGGCAATACTATTCAGAACATAGGCATGGGAAAAGACTTCCTGACTAAAATGCCAAAAGCAATTGTAACAAAAACCAAAATTGACAAATGGGACCTAATCAAACTAAAGAGCTTCTACACACAAAAGAAACTATCATCAGAGTGAACAGGCAATCTAAAGAATGGGAGAAAATGTTTGCAAGCCATCCATCTGACAAAGGTCTAATATCCAGAATCTACAAAGAACTTAAACATATTTACAAGAATAAAACAAACAAGCCCATCAAAAAGTGAGCAAAGAATATGAACAGACACTTCTCAAAAGAAGACATTTATGTGGCCAATAAACATGAAAAAAAAGCTCATCATCACTGGTCATTAGAGAAATGCAAATCAAAACCACATTGAGATACCATCTCATGCCAGTCAGAATGGCAATTATTAAAATGTCAGGAAACAACAGATGCTGGTGAGGCTGTGGAGAAATAGGAATGCTTTTACACTGTTGGTGGGAATGTAAATTAGTTTTGCCATTGTGGAAGACACTATGGCAATTCCTCAAGGATCTAGAACCAGAAATACTATTTGACCCAGCAATTCCATTACTGGTTATATACCCAAAGGATTATAAATCATTCTACTATAAAGACATACGCACACGTGGTTTTTTTGCAGCCCTACTTACAATAGCAAAGACTTGGAACCAATACCCATCAATGATAGACTGGATAAAGAAAATGTGGCACATATACATCATGGAATACTATGCAGCCATAAAAAAGAATGAGTTTATATCCTTTGCAGGGACATGGATGAAGCCAGAAACCATCATCCTCAGCAGACTAACACAGGAACAGAAAACTAAATACCATGTGTTCTCACTCATGAGTGAGAGTGAACAATGAGAACACATGGACACAGGGAAGAGAGCATCACACACCAGACCTGTCAGGGTTTGCAAGCTAAGGGAGGGAGAGCATTAGGACAAATACCTAATGTATGCAGGGCTTAAAACCTAGATGGCAGGTTGATAGGTGCAGCAAGCCACTATGGCACATATATACCTATGTAACAAACCTGCATATTCTACACATGTATCCCAGAACTTAAAGTAAAATTTAAATAAATAAATAAACCACAAAAAAGCGAAAGGATTGAAAAGGAAGATATAAAATTGTAACTATTTTCAGATAACTTGGGAGCATACATGAAAATAGTGACAAAAGAAACTAACACACACTCAAGCCATTATAATTAACTGAATTGAGGTTAAGATCTCTAGACACAAGGTCACTGTTTTGGATCAATTACACTTTATGTTCCAGGAAAAGCAAAAAATAAAAACTTTTAAATGAAATCAATTGAAAAACACCTAAAACAATTTAGCTAGAAATAAATCTAACAAAAAATATGTCATTAGAAAGCAATACTGAGAGAAATAAAAGAGGATGTAAATAGGAGTAGGAATACACCATGTTCATTAATTGTTAAACTCAATATTGTAAAAATATAATTTTTTTCAAGTTGATCAAATCATGCAACATATATTTTGGCACTTTTGTTGCTATAAATTGAGAGATTGATTCTAAAATGTATATAAAAATGAAAAGGACCAACAATAGCCAGGACAAACTGGAAGAAGAAAATAAATCTGGATAAATTGTACTATCAGTATGCTAGACTTACTATAATGCTAAAGGAATTAAGATGGTTTAGTTCAGGAGGAAGGACAGACAAAGAGAACAGAGAGGCAGAGTTGAAAATCCAGAAATGAATTCATATGTATATATACATATGTATATATGTCATATATGATATACAGATATATATGTATATATCTTATAGATACATATGACAGATAGATATAGCATATATCATATGATATATATGATATGTATAGGTATATCTATGTATATCAAATATTTCATATATTGATATACATTTGTATATCATACATAGATATATATAACAGGTTCAATCAATTTATGACAAAGTGATACTATAGTGCAGTTGGGAAAAAAGTCTTTTACAGAAAAGATGGACTTTTCAATATGCATGCTGGATCATTCAAATATCTATGTAAAAAATAAATTTTGATCCCTGCCTCACAACATACACACCAGTCAATTCCAGATGGATTATAGATTTAAATGTGAAATATAAAACACTAAAACTTTTCTAGGGAAACATAGGAGAATATCTTTATGAACTCGAGGTAGGAAAGTAGTTAGCACTCTGTATCTCTGGATTCTTTATTCATGGATTCAACCAATTGCAGATTGAAAATATTTTTTAAAAAACATTGCGTCTGGTCTGAATAGAACAGACTTTTTTTCTTGTCATTATTCCCTAAACAATACAGTATAACAACTATTTACACAGCATTTTTATTGTATTCAGTATTATAAGTAATCTAGAGATGATTTAAAGTATATGGGAGGATATGCATAAGATATATGCAAACACTATGCAATTTTATAGTGGGAACTTGAGCATTTGCAATTTTTGGTATCTTTAGGAGGTCCTGGAACCCATCACCCATGGATTCTGAGGGATAAATGCATTTCATAAATAGCATTTGTGAACCCTGAATGTCTAAGACAGGTCTCAGTTAATTTATGAAGTTTATTTTTCCAAGGTGGAGGACGCACGCCCGTGACACCACCTCAGGAGGTTCTGATGACATGTGCCTGAGACGGTAGGGGCACAGCTTGGTTTTATACATTTTAGGGAGACATGAGACCTCAATCTGTTTGTAAGATGTCCATTAGTTCAGTCCAGAAAGGGGGCAGCACTTGAGGTGAAGATGGGACAACTCAAAGTGGGGAGGAGGCTTCCAAGTCATAATGGTTGCATTCTTTTGAGTTTCTGATTAGCCTCTCCAAATAAAGCAATCAGATATACATTTATCTCAGTGAGCAGAGGGGTGACTTTGAGTCACCCCTCAAAGGCAGGTTTTTCCTAAGCAGTTCCCAGCTTGATTTTCTCTTTAGCTTAGTGATTTGGGGGCCCCAAGATTTATTTTCCTTTCACATTCCCCATCCCCCACCTTAAAAAAAAGTCTTTAAGAGAAAGCATTTTAGGAGCAAATGAGTCTTTGGTCTCAGGTTTCATCTGATGTCTCATGGCTAGAATGGTTTATTCCTAGACAGGTAACTTCTGAGTTATTAGGAAAGTCCATTTTCAGAAGGTTGTGAAGTCTCATGTCCTATGAAGAGAAAATAGGGTGAGAAAAGGAGAAAAACAACAAGAAACAAAAGAACTATTCTGGAAAATTAATATAGGCCACATTACTCTGCAGTCCATACATCAGTAGGCAGGAATGAAAGGGACTTACGTATGTAAATAGTTTGGTGTTATTTTCTTCTGAAGTTTAAGTTGTCTAGCTTCAGTTGCAAGGCTTTATGAAAGCACAGTTTGGTTTTCAGTGACTCCAAATTAGGAAATATTGGAAGAAAAAGAAGGAAAAAATTGAAAACATTATTTTGAAGACTTGTAGCCAAGAAAAATTAGAATGTGGTCCAATCTGTAGAAAATAATAAAAATTGAAAAACATAAGGCCAGACCAGAATCTAACAACAGGTGTACTATGGTTTTTGAAACATATTTTTTTCTCTCTCCAGTTTCCCATTTTAATTAAAGACAAATCATGGTTGGACTGATTTGCTTCCTTATACTTGACCTGATTATTTATATACAGTGCAGCAAGAATAATTATTTTTTTACATAGTCTTTTTTTTTTTTTTTTTTTTTTTTGAGACGGATTCTCGCTCTGTTGCCCGGGCTGGAGTGCAGTGGCCGGATTTCAGCTCACTGCAAGCTCCGCCTCCCGGGTTTACGCCATTCTCCTGCCTCAGCCTCCAGAGTAGCTGGGACTACAGGCACCCGGCAACTCACCCGGCTAGTTTTTTGTATTTTTTTAGTAGAGACGGGGTTTCACCGTGTTAGCCAGGATGGTCTCGATCTCCTGACCTCGTGATCCACCCGTCTCAGCCTCCCAAAGTGCTGGGATTACAGGCTACATAGTCTTTTAAATTGGCTTTGATGGAACTTTATTCCACAGAAGGAATCTCAGGTAAGACTTTTTTAAAGCCGAGCCCAGCCATGGATTTGTACCATCAAATACCTATGAGTTGGGGAATTCCTCTCCATGTGAGGTTCCAAGATAAACTTGGGTCTTCTCGGCCTGTTAGAAAGTGACAATCTTTTCTTACCACAGATCAGGAATGATGTGTAGGGACTGTGTAGACAATGTGTGAGGCCAGTTTTCCCAAGGGTCTTTTATTTGCTCTGAAAGTCAATTGATTCCTTAAAGAAAAGCACACCATCCCAGTCCAAGCCTTAGTAAAATAATCAGTTTCTCCAATTGTGTCCTGTTATAAATGAGAACAGATTCTTATTGTACTTATGCAAATAACTGTTTTGCCATAAGTTAAGAATACTCACAGTTTCCAAATACTTGAGAAATCAGGTAGAAAGAAACAAATATGTTCTAAATTTTGCTCATAGGAGTATACTAATTTGTTAAAAGCTGTCAATAGCTCAAAAGAAAAGTTTCCTTGACTCTGGAAAAAAAAAAATGAAACAAAGGATCAGCAATGTTTTAAGCAAAAAGTCAAAAGGATTACTTCAATCTATATTAGTTCAGTCCACGTAGTTAATTCCTGTTCTGTTTGATATTCATGAACATTTCAGTTCTCCATGAGACCTGAAAGATTTTCTTCTATTCTGATGTCACAATCTCCAAAGTTACCAGAAACTTGTGTTCAAGAGCACCTGTTAGAGTTTTATGCTGATTATAAAACTACATTCTAAAGTGGATCAAAACAAGACAATTGTTCATGGATGACAAAAAGTTTTAAGGCAGCCAGAGTCAAAGACACAATTGACAAGGAAATTTGTTACCTCTATGACACACAATAATTTAACATAACAATGATAATTATTACTGATAATGTACAGTGCATCATATCAGAATTATAAGATTTTCCCATAATTTTGGAACACATATCAATAATATATTTATACAAATCAGCCCAAAGAAAACCAAACACCAGTTCATATTTGACAAGGCCTCCTGTATAATTTTTTTTTTTTTTTTTTTTTTGAGACGGAGTCTCGCTCTGTCGCCCAGGCTGGAGTGCTGTGGCCGGATCTCAGCTCACTGCAAGCTCCGCCTCCCGGGTTTATGCCATTCTCCTGCCTCAGCTTCCCGAGTAGCTGGGACTACAGGTGCCTGCCACCGCGCCCGGCTAGTTTTTTGTATTTTTTAGTAGAGACGGGGTTTCACCGTGTTAGCCAGGATGGTCTCGATCTCCTGACCTCGTGATCCGCCCGTCTCGGCCTCCCAAAGTGCTGGGATTACAGGCGTGAGCCACCGCGCCCGGCCAATAATTTTTATACCAAATAGCCAAATTCTGTCATTTCTGGACTTTACAGAACCTAATATCTTAAAGGATTAATTAGGGAAGAAAAAGATGTAATTTATAATTTGATTTTGAAAAGTTTGTCAAATATCAAAGGTTTAAAACACTTGATATCACAGTTCATCGTAAAATAAGTAATTCATTTGACCAAAGTCATAAACTCAATGATTTTTTTAAAAGGTGAAAAGTTTCATTCTTTGAGAGAGGAGACTTAATTTTCCAAACAATAAGCCCCAATAAAAACAGCATGAAGCCAATTCAATTTGTTTTTCAAAATTTTATAATTTATAAAATTTCAATCTTGACCATAAATTACAACTTCCATAAGTCTTTTATAACCTTTATAACCTTTATTAGATGTCACTTAATGCTTCAATAAAACTTTGTTAAGCTGAGAAAGGGGTCCATATGCTGATCTTGCATCAGTGTGCCCTTGACATTAATAATTAAATTGCAGAGAAACTGAACTTACTTTATCTCTCAAAATCGGCCCCTACAACCTCACACACCCACCTCTTCTGTGATAGTTCCTGAGCCTTGAGGAGTTGAATAGCTTTAATTTCTAGCCCAATGTCTCAGGAACGCAGTTTATTTCTATTGGCATCTTCCACCAGGCCTGAAGATGATTAAAAATTACATAAGCAAACATCATTCTGCCTTGGGCTGGATTTATAGTTTTGTGACCCTTATGTCAAATTTTGACACCTTATAGTATTTGGCAGGGATAAGTATGAAATTACTTCATTAATAAATGCAAAAAAAACTATGCTGTCAATTCTTAAGACATTTCTAACATTACTTTACCAATAATTGTAAAGTTTACATCATAAGGTATGGAGAGAAAAATTCTGGTGTGGTAAAGGGAAATTAAAATGGATTTAATTACTAATTAAACATAAACATAAAATTATAGAAATTTTATAAAAGCCTTTTAAATACACACACACACACACACACATCCTATAGCTTTTATTTCAGAACTTTAGCCATGAGATAAATACAAATTCACTGGCTTGCAAACAAAAAAACCTGTTGGATCCAAACAGTGGTTTTTATCTCAATAGAAAAATAACAGCAGATTTAAAGCAGATAGAAAAGAAAATAGAGAAAAAAGAGAACTTAGGAACTCTATAAGTTTGCAGACTGACTTAGGCCTCTTTTTCCTTAATGCAAATGTGTTCAAAGACCATATTACTTTCATTTTACATAAACTCTGGCAAGTAGAAGTGCCATAAAACCTACAGAGTGCTCAAAAAGGGGTCATTCTCCTTGTTTTCTCCTCATACTTACATTATTTGTTTCCACTTTTTTTCTTAGAAGGAAGAACTGAGCTGTGACCTAGGGTTTTTGTGTGGTGGACTGATGTGTGCTGCTTGTGGGCAAGTCATTTCCACCCTCTTATGTGTCTCAGTTTCTCTCTCCAGAAATCTATGACCTCTGAGAGGGCTCAAAACACTGGGTGATCAGCCCTTATATGCTTTTCCTGGATGAGTCTTTTTAAAAATGAATTTTGTTGGGGATTTCTCTGTAGGGCCACTGGGGATCAACCTCCCAGACACTCCTACAGGGACCCCAGTCACCTAAGGGCAGCTTTCAGCTGAGAAGAGCAAATGACCTTTTTCTTCAGAGCTATGAAAACAGTCTCACATTTACCTATGAAGACAACAGTTCAGTTTCTCATGCAAATACACATAGACAAGCCTAATAGAGATTAATGTTGGGAGAAAAAGCAATAGAGAAGACCCCTTAGGATGCATCTCCAAACTAAAATTAAGATCCTTAAACAACTTCCAAGGAGAAAAAAATGAATAAATAACAGCCAAGACCACTCCCTGTAAACTGCTCAGCCATCCCTAACTTTGTAGCTCCCTTTTACCGTTACACATGCCGAGGTCAAATCCTCTCCCAATACAAGGTAATCTCTGGTACCCAAGCCAAAGAGATCCGTCATGTGATACAGGAAAACAGAGCTTTAGACCTAAGAAGAATCTGCCCATGACTCTTGAAACTACACAAAGAAAACAGAACACCCCAAAACAGGTGAGTGGCGCCTTTGCTCTGGTTTCTTTAAAGTGGTTCAAGTCATTGGAAGCCTTCTCTAGATGTTTTTGGTACTGCAAATGGCAAAATGGGAAGGAGGTATAGGGTGAGAGAAAAGTAAATAAAAGAACATTTGTTTGTTTGTTTATTAAGATAGGAAGCAAACACAGAAAACAAGTTCATGGTTTTTTGGTTTCTTGTTTTTTTCCCTCTTTTGCAGTTATGAGGAATTTTAGCCAAATTAGAGAGGCTTTGTTACCCATAATTTGGAATTCTCACTTGGATTTGACCAAGTCAGGTAGAGTTGGTCAAATCTGATGGAAGAAAGACCGGAACCACCACCACCACCAACAACAAAAACAATATGATCACTGAGCGCGCTAATGGTAAGGAGAAATTAAGACCCGCCAGTTGTTAAACTTTAGCAAAGACAAAACCCCAATTCATCTACTTAACTAGGGATGGGTCTCAGGCTGATGCCTTTTACCATCCTAGAAGCGGGGGAAAAAAAACTTCAAACTTCTAGAACTTGTCTTCCCTGATAGGAGTGAGTTCACATTCCATAAAGGAGTTATCTGCCTTCCTTGTTGGAAGCAAGTAAAACTCCGTAAAAGGAGAGTTGTACAGCAAAATAAACTTTAAATCTTGACCACATTTTGGGAGATCAGGGATTCTCTGAAGGGGGTACTCCCAGACCTCAGCAAATTATCCTATTGGTTTGAGTCATAAAGTTAGCTCATGCTAGCACCAAGCACTGATAACAGATTTGTCAAAGATCAGGGGTACCCATTAGAATCCCTTCGTGGTTGCCAAAATGTGAACCTGAATATCTGAGACAGGTCCCAGTTAATTTAGAAAGTTTATTTTGCCAAGGTTGAGGACTCGCTCCTATGACACAGCCTCAGGAGGTCCTGATGATGTGTGCCCAAAGTGGTAGGGGTACAGCTTGGTTTTATACATTTTAGGGAAACATGAGACCTCAATCAATATGTGTAAGATGTCCATTGGTTCAGTTCAGAAAGGTGGGACAACTCAAGGCAAAGGTGGGACAACTCCAAGCGGGGAGGGGCCTTCCAGGTCATAGGTAGATAAGAGACATATTGCATTCTTTTGAGTTTCTGATTAGCCTTTCCAAATGAGGCAATCAGATATGCATTTATCTCAGTGAGTAGAGGAGTGACTTTGAATAGAATGGGAGGCAGGTTTACCCTAAGCAGTTCCCAGCTTGACTTTCCCCTTTAGCTTAGTGATTTGGAGATCCCAGGATTTTATTTTCCTTTCTAAAAGGGTTAAATAAAAGAGAATGATTAATTGGACTATGCTAAAATGATACTATAATTTCTGTTCTTCAAAAGACACTGTGATGGTTAATATTAGGTGTCAACTTCATTGGATTGAAGGATGCCTGGGTAGCTGTTAAAGTATTGTTTTTGGGTGAGTTTGTGAGGGTGTTGCCAGAAGAGATTAACATTTGAGTCGGTGGACTGGGAGAGGAAGACCACTCTCAGTGTGGGTGGACACCATCCAATCAGCTGCCAGCTTGGCTAGAAGAACGCAGGTGGAAGAAGGTGAGATAAGCTGGTTTGCTGAGTGTTCTGGCTTTCATCTTTCTCCCATGCTGGATGCTTCCTGCCCTTGAACATCAGACTTCAGGTTCTTCGGCCTTTGGACTCTTGGACTTAGAGCAGTAGTTTTCTAGGGGCTCTTGGGCCTTTGGGCACGGGCTGGAGGCTGCACTGTTGGCTTCCTATCTCCTCAGCTTGCAGACAGCCTATCATGGGACCTCATATTGTGATCCTGTGAGTCAATTCTCATCTCTGTCCATTCGTTTATGGCCTTCTCTGCATTAATTATTCTGGTTATCAATTCTTCCACTCTATTTCCAAGATTTTTAGTTTCTTTGCGCTGGGTATGTAATTCCTCCTTTAGCTCTGAGAAGTTTGATGGACTGAAGCCTTCTTCTCTCATCTCGTCAAAATCATTCTCCGTCCAGCTTTGATCCGTTGCTGGCAATGAGCTGCGTTCCTTTGGAGGGGGAGATGTGCTCTTATTTTTTGAATTTCCAGCTTTTCTGCCCTGCTTTTTCCCCATCTTTGTGGTTTTATCTGCCTCTGGTCTTTGATGATGGTGACGTACTGATGGGGTTTTGGTGTGGGTGTCCTTCCTGTTTGTTAGTTTTCCTTCTAACAGTTAGGACCCTCAGCTGTAGGTCTGTTGGAGATTGCTTGAGGTCCACTTCAGACCCTGTTTGCCTGGGTGTCAGCAGCAGAGGCTGCAGAAGATAGAATACTGCTGAACAGTGAGTGTACCTGTCTGATTCTCGCTTTGGAAGCTTCCTCTCAGGGGTGTACTCCACCGTGTGAGGTGTGGGGTGTCGGTCTGCCCCTAGTGGAGGATGTCTCCCAGTTAGGCTACTCAGGGGTCAGGGACCCACTTGAGCAGGCAGTCTGCCCGTTCTCAGATGTCAACCTCCGTTTTGGGAGATCCACCGCTCTCTTCAAAGCTGTCAGACAAAGTCGCTTGCGTCTGCAGAGGTTTCTGCTGCTGCTGCTGTTGTTGTTGTTGTTGTTGTTCCACCGCTCTCTTCAAAGCTGTCAGACAGAGTCACTTGCGTCTGCAGAGGTTTCTGCTGCTGCTGCTATTGTTGTTGTTGTTGTTGTTGTTTAGCTGTGCCCGGTCCCCAGAGGTGGAGTCTACAGAGACTGGCAGGCCTCCTTGAGCTGCTGTGAGCTCCATCCAGTTGGATCTTCCCAGGGCTGTTTACCTACTTAAGCCTTAGCAATGGCGGGCGCCCCTCCCCCAGCCTTGCTGCTGCCTTGCGAGTAGATCGCAAACTGCTCTGCTAGCAATGAGGAAGGCTCCGTGGGCGTGGGACCCTCCCGGCCAGGTGTGGGATATAATCTCCTGGTGTGCCCGCTTGCTTAAAGCGCAGTATTGGGGTGGGAGTTACCCGATTTTCCAGGTGTTGTGTGTCTCAGTTCCCCTGGCTAGGAAAAGGGATTCCCTTCCCCCTTGCGCTTCCCAGGTTGAGGCAATGCCTCGCCCTGCTTCAGCTCTCGCTGGTCGGGCTGCAACAGCTGACCGGCACCGATTGTCCGGCACTCCCCAGTGAGATGAACCCAGTACCTCAATTGATAATGCAGAAATCACCTGTCTTCTGTGTCACTCGCGCTGGGAGCTGGAGACTGGAGCTGTTCCTATTCGGCCATCTTGCTCCGCCCCCGAGTCAATTCTCCTTAATAAACTCCCTTTCAGATATACAATATCCTTTTAGTTCTGTCCCTCTGGAGAACGCTGACTATTCACACACCATTAAGAAACTAAACTATATAGTGCATATAAAGTTTTTAAAATAAATGCATTGTGAAAGAATGTATAAAGAAGATAAAAATAACTCCTACCAATCAATAAGAAAAATGTAAACAACATAATAGGTGGGCTAAAGACTAGAAGAGGCAATTCACAAAAGAAACTATCTAAATAGCCCCTACATATATAAAAAGGTGTTTTAGTAGTCATCATGAGAGGAAATACCAGCTGTTGGAGAGGATATGAATTAACTGGAACTCCTATTGTTAGCAGAAATTACTAAAGCTATTAGCTAAAGACACATATCCAATGATCCCACAATTTAATTCTTAGTCCTGTATTCGACAGGACACCTGTGTTTACCAAAAGACAATGACAATATTCATGTCTGCAACAGAATAATAGCTCAAAACTGGAAATATCCAAATGTCTATAATAGTAGAATGGACATAAAAATTATGGTATACTGACACAGTAGATTACTGCTTAGTGATGAGAATAAATGAACAATAACTATAGTAAAAACACTGATGGGTCCCATACACATACTTGAAGTGAAAGAATCAGATACAAAACAGTACTTATAGGAAGATTTTACTTACATTAATTTAAAAAAATTCAGAGCAGTAATTTATCCTTGGGTATTAATTATTGGAAGGGGGAGAAAGGAGTTTTCTGGGTTCAGATAACAGCCTGTTTCTTCATCTGGTTGCTTGTGCCACACAGATGTCATTTTGTGAAGTAAACAACAAGCTGTACACATAAGATTTGTATATTTTCCTGTATTTATTCTACATGGCAATAATAAGCTAACTTAAAGGTATTTTCCAAGGATCTATATTCAAGTGATTTTATATACTGATATTCGCAGTGATTCACAGTTGAAAATTGCTTTTGGAAAATCCTTTGGAAATATCCCAACTTTCAATGAGGAACAGAAACAATGCTGTTGGCATTATTTTGGGCTAAGTATACCACAGTAAAAATAAAATGCCAATCCACATGTGAATTCAATGTAACTGAGTGGTAACAAACTGTATGCACTGATGAAATTCAAGAGTATTGTTTCTTATCTGAAGGTCTCAAAGTTGGTTTTACGTTTACCATTTTCTACGTGGAAATTGACTAGTGCACATTCATGTCCTGGAGCGTACTCAGCACTATGATTTATGACAACCAGATGCCCTTGTGAAGAGACCATCATTTACCAATACAGCTCTTCTGAGAGCCTCGTGTTTCTCCCTAGACCTTTCCCCGTGGATGATTTTTTAAATGCCTACTAATGTATTTCCTTATAAACTTAGAATTTACATAAATATGCTTTATTCCTTCCTTTAATTTTATTGGCATCTTTATTATCTGGAGCGATATATAAGAAGCTTAAGAGTACAACTAGTTCTCCTTTAATTTAATGTAAATGGAAATGGTATAATGAGCTTTTGGCCAATATTCTCTTAATGAAAGGGAGCCATCAAGGATCTTGTTGATTATACCTGAGGTTGAGTTACCCTTTTAAAATGGACTAAACCTTTTAGTGGAGAGGAAATACCACATTAAGGAGAGTAAGTTATGGTTGGAGCACCCTACTCATCTAGGGAGCTGTCCAACCTGACTTTATTTCAGGCACACTGTGATTAAATATAGCTCATTCAGAACTAGCAAGAATGTTCTCTAGAAAAACAAAATTTCCCCCTTGCATGTCATTACTTGGCTTCAAGTTAAATACACATTGGAGTTTTGGGCATTTTGTAACATTGTTACGAAATACATAAATTACAAGATAATATTTATAAAAATATTTCAGCATTTATTTTATTTAAAAGTTTCCAAAATCGCAATAGCTCTTTTCTGCAAATTTTGTGTATAATTGATTAGTAGAAGGTCACTGAAAATCTTTTTTAATGATAATTATGGGTTGGATTCACTTTAAATTTTTTACGGTAAATTTGAAGCTATCTTAAAATATGTCCTTGGCTTTTTGTGCTTTGACACCTGTTCTTAAAGATACACCAGCTAAAAATTTCCCTGATGTACTTCAGTATAAAGTAGACAACAATGAAATAACTCTTTTTCATCTGTCTATTTTAACAAATCATAAGGGCAATTATTTTTTTCTCTATAATGCTAACACACTCGTGTATAAATTATTTTTTAGTTTTAAAGGAACTACATGTACAAATGGAACCGATTTTGCCTTTTTATATTTATGCACAGCATTGGTACAATTATGTAAACACAGGACAGAACGACTCAGTCCAGGAGTTTGGAATATAGCTATTTATTCATTTCTTTATTCCTTCATTCAAGGCCTGGCAGTGTTTTCTATACAGATGTTAAAAATGAGGAAACTACAACCTGCATCCTCAGTGGGAGATAGAGGTTGGAACAATCAAGGACAGTACATTAACACAAGGCTGTGGAGGTGCAAAGATCAAGAGCGTGACAGAAGGAGAGGAGCAGCGACCTGACCTCTGGGGTATCAGGAAAACTTCTCACAGGGTATTCTCAGTGTAACTCTAGGTCAGCAATATCTCAGTCTTTTCTGGGGCTTGGGTTCCCCTCAGTATCCTTCTTGCAATGAAGGGCTCTGGGCTGGCACTGGAACAACCTATTTATTAAACCCTCCAGCCTCTACCCACATTTGCATCAGGAATTCCAGGGGGCCTCAAAGCAGATCAATTTGCAGGTAATTTACTCTTGTGGGAAATTGCGTCAGGAGTTAAATGGAGTTACAGAGCCAGAAATCAATGAAGTATTTTTCTTATATTACAATTGAAGGCAATGGAGTATGTAAAATTATACCTTTTCTTTAACAACTTTTGTCTGCTGTAACATAGAAAAAAAAATCCTTTGATCCGATTCAAAAGTAAACACTACCTTTAGATCCCATGATCCCACTAGCTGGTGGTTCTCAAGATTTCCATCCCTGGAGTAATCATAGAGGAATTATGGAGCTGAACCTAGGTTAGAACATTGGCATTCACAATATATTTCCCCATTAGAATTACTAGTGAGCTATTATATTTAGAAGGGCACAAACAGTAAAGAAACAATTCTACATATTACATATGTAGAAATATATAATTCCCATTCAATGATTACTTTTTGATATACAAAATGGTCTAGGCATATACCTTATTTTATCTTACCTGTGTGGTAAGAACTATCCAGCCTTACAGTTGGAAACTGAGGTTCAAAGAGGTTACATAATTTCCCATACTCACAAAGATAGCAAATGGCAGTTCTATGAGTTCTGTTTGGCTATATACTACAAGCTCTTCTTAAGTAGTGACTACTCTGTACAGTCTAAGACAGGGTTTCTTTTACTGAGATCAATAGACTGCTAGGGTCAGAATCACCGGGGCCTCTTGATAAAATGCAAATTCCTGATCTTCACCCAGACTCACTGTAATTTTAATAAATTGCTCAACTGATTCTTATCCAAAGTAAAATTTGAGACCACAGGGCTAAACACATTTCATTTATAGTTGCTCAATACATTTAAATTTACCTCATTATATTTATTTAGATGACTGACAACTTGGCTTTCCTGTCTTCTTTTTAGTGCAAGGAATACAAACAAAAAGATTCCCAAATCGCAAACCATTCAGCAATCATTACTTTCATTGTGATTTTTGGATATATAAGCAAAAACGTAGCAGAAGTTTTCCTCAAAAATATGAAAAATATTATTGAAAAAAACTAAATTGGGCAACCTAAGGAACACAGATTGTCTTCCTGGACATTTGCCAGTTATATTTGGAACAATGTTGACATTTTTTTTAACTTGTATTTTTAGTTCAGAGGTACATGTGCAGGTTAGTTATATAGGTAAATTGTGTGTTCAGGAGTTTGGTATACAGATTATTTAACTACCTATTGTGAGTGGCAGGAGGCAGCCACATGCCTCGGCAGATAGGGGTGGGTCCCCAAGAAAACTCCACCTCCAAGCCAAAGGCAGCATTAAAGCCTGAAAGCCAAGCTACAGGTTAAATCCTCAGAATGGATTGAGAACTTGTCTTTTCATTTGGTGCACTTTCATCTGATTGGTCCCCACCCTTCACCTATTTTACATATAACTATTATATCCTAATTGGCTTTCTACACTGTTATGCCCACCTTTGAGTGATGCCTTTGCCTTAACATTTTTTGCATACTCACAAACCAATCAGCATGCACTACCCATTCTGTGTGCATAAGAGGCCCCAGACCCAACCATAGGGGAGGGACTTTTCTGCCTTTGGGTAAGGGAACTACCTTCCGCATCCCCGCTTTGCTGTGAGCTTTCCTTTCACTTAATACATTCTACTCCACTCACTCTCTGGTGTCCATATGCCCAATTCTTCCTGGTTGTGAGACAAGAACTCGGACCTAGCTGAGCTAAGGAGTAGAAAGACTGCAACACTATAAGACACTAATGCTTATTACCTGGGTGACAAAATAATCAATGTTGACTTTTAATAGAACTTGGCATGGGGTTAAGCCTGGGTATATCTCTTATATGAGAATATATATACTATTACCTAAATTTAAAACACATCCTTGTATGTGATTGTCACTTTCTTGACAGTCTGACTCCCATAAAGCACTAGAACAGAACCTAATGTTTTCCAGAATGAGGGCCTAGAAGCTTTAGGTGATCTGAGGTACACTGAAGTAAGTTATGATAGGTCCAGATGACTATGGCCAGTCAAGCAAAATTCCAGTGGAATTTTGATTGAAAGAAAACTAATTTAAGAGTAGTTAATTGGACCCATGAATTTGAAGAGATTCATGGGCAAGTAAATGAGGAAGCCCACTTATTCATTTTATGTGCCTGGTACTGTGTTCAGTGCTAACAATTTAACATGCTAATGTTAAATTGAAAATTATGAACAGATTAAAAAGTCCTCAAGTAGTTCAGACGCTGCACTGGAGACGCTAAAGAAATGTGTGGCATTGGTTCTCTTTTTACAAATTTTATTAGGAGATTAATGGTACAAGATTTATAGGCATGAAATAATCATAAAATAATTGAAGCCTAGCAATATTGAATAGAAATGTTCAAAAGGAGAAATCTAGTATGTTTGAAATATTGGCATTTAGTGATTGAGTGTTTTACACACATACTTTCTTACTAATTTTCACAAAATTGTGTGAAATGGATATTACAATCTGTATTTTAAAGAAAAGGAAACCTTATCAGGTAGTAGTGAGGAATATATACACACATAAAATTATTACCATCAGTACTCAGTTGGAGCAGCAATAATACTTTTCCACATACCTAGCTAAGTAAAATGCAGAGTTGGAATTCAAATCCAATTTGTTCATCTCCACATTATACCTGTGCTCTTTCTGCTGTACCACAATACTGCTTCCTTCTTTCAGAAAAGAAAGATGACCAACATGGGCTGATATATTCAGTAACCTTTGTAAAAGCAGGAAAGAGTAAATAGAATATTAAATTGGACTTTGGACTTTTGAGTTCTGATAAACAGCAAATATTCTTTTGCACCAAAATGAAAGTAAGTAAATAAATAACACCATTCCACTGCCAGAATACAGCCAGTCTTCATTTAATTCTTTTTTTTTTTTTTTTTTTTGAGATGAATTCAGGCTGGAGTGCAGTGGCTCAATCTTGGCTCACTATAACCTCTGCCTCCCGGGTTCAAGCAATTCTCCTGCCTCAGAGTAGCTGGGATTACAGGCACGCACAAACACGCCCAGCTAATTTTTGTATTTTTAGTAGAGCTGGGGTTTCACCACGTTGGCCAGTCTGGTCTTGAACTCCTGACCTCAGGTGATTGACCCGCCTCGGCCTTTCAAAGTGCTGGGATTACAAGAGTGAGCCACCGTGCCCGGCCATTTAATTCTTCAGTAAGATATACCACAGCAAATTTTCACTGAGCTTCTAGATGAGGGATTACCTTAGGATTCCCGGAATCTGGGCATGGTGAGATAAAACAGGACAACCACAAGTGTGAGAACACTTCAAAGTGCAACTTTGAGCAATGAAGGGCAGCTGTAAACTCCTGGGAAACAATAGCAGGAGATGAAGCAGCTTGGCATGTGGGTTGAGTAATGGATAAGGAGGACTTTGGCAAGGTCACTAATAGGTTGTGCAATAGATGACTACAGCTGAAAACTCAGGGAGCGGATTTACATGGGCACAGGTATAAAGGAATGTTCCTGATTCCTTTTCTGGCCTGTTGAGTCACCCACAGAACTTTCCACAAGACAGTTGCTATCCTGCTGCCCTTTGTTTCAGGCAAAGGCTCAGAAACAAACAGTAAAATAATAGAATTTTGGAACTCATAAACATTTACAACTTACAAAGAAACTTTAAGGACCATGATATCTACTTACCACTTAGCAGATGAGAAAACTAAGACACAGAGAAATTAAACGTGTTGCTCAGAGTCTCAAGGCTACTAAGGGACCACTCAGCCCAAAACTTGGCTTTCAATTCCACTCTGGGACTCTTTACACTGTTCTTGTTGCTACTATGCTGCCCAGAGAATGGGATGTTTCTGTTTATTAAATAAAAGTCCTTAAGGATACAAATAGAAAGACTACATTCCTAATTCTCAAAAAGGGGGAACAAAGTTACATGTAATGCTCAAACTACCCTGAACAAAACTGAAGATGCTAGGATCTTACAGAAGATCCATCCAGGTCCAGCCTTCAGGGTGATCACAGGTCTCCGGTAGTCGGTCTACATCTTTCTCGGGTAATGCCTAATGAAATGAATTATTCTAATATTGCTCTTTTCAAATACTTACAAATTACTTTAGCTCCTTCTGAAAGGAAAGTAAAAATGAAACATTTTCCTATGTATTTTGTTACTTTCCTCAGGTCTTTGCTCAAATGTCACTTTGCAGTTCATTTCCTTGAACACCTGCTTTATGTATTTATTTAACTAATTTTTATTTTATTTTTTTGTAGAGATAGGCTCTCACTCTGTTACCCAGGCTGGAGTGCAGTGGTACAATCATAGCTCACTGCAGTCTTGAACTTCTGTGCTCTAGTGACCCTCTCCTTTCGGCCTTCCAAAGTGTTGGGATTACAGGCATGAGCCACCCTGCAAACCAAACAGCCACTTTAAAATTATAAACTACACCCCACAATCCTTACCCTTCAGGCACTTGCTAGTCCTTCTATCTTGTTTTTTCCCCTCTAAAGCAATTATTACCATTGAACAAAAATGGTAATTTACTCTTTGTGATATTAAATAAATTCATCCCTTATGTTTGCTTAAGATTTGCGTTTTAATTCATTTTTTTTCTTCATGGATGTATGAGAGACTACGCTCTGCCTCAGATGGCATTATTAAACGTTTCAGAAATCATCAAAAATTTCTCAAAGTCTAAGTACATTTAAAATATCCTATTAATTTAGCAGTTTCCTTGACAAAACTATTCTTCTTCTTAAGGTCATAAGAGGAAATACTGAACAATCTTGAAGAATCCAGATATAGTCACCCTGAGTGAATCTGTATAGAAATCACATTGAAAAACAATGACAGCAATAACAAGTCTCTGAACACCGTGAGAAGATACCACGGATGCATTCTTGTCCTTATGACCCACATAATCCAGGTCCCATGGTTTGTTTCTCAGTTTCTCTGTCCTCGACCCTGGAACTCTGTGCTAGTTTTGTTATCTAGCTGTGTGCTCTCAAAAAAAACCCTGATTTTCAAAACATCACAGCTACGAAACACAGCTAAATAAAACACTCCTACGAGTGTTTCTTCCCGCCAGACTCTGAATCATTTAATATATATGAATTGAAAACACAGACCTGGGAGCTGAGGATATGTTAATGTCAACAGGTGGAGGTGGTGGGCTTGTGGTGGGCTTCCCCATCCTGTCTCCTCCCAGCTCTTCCTTTGTTTAAATACTGGTTAAGACCAATCATGCATCATAGTGTTGGTATTGCCTTATTCCCACAGGGCTTTTTGTTGAAAGCAATGCAGAAATGCAGCAGGCAGGTTTCTTCGTGGCTTGGAGATTGTCTGTCTCTCTGGCTATCTATCTATCTATCCTCTATCTATGCACACATATATATGGAGTTCCTGCAAACAGTTCATTCTCAGAGAAAAATCTAGCTAATGTGAGTTACCTTTAATATTGGTTCCAGAAATAAAAATGTAATTCCCCTAATTCTAATAATTTGGAGAGTTCACTGGAAATTTGGCTGGGGAGAATTCTATCTTCATCGGAAACCTGAAATCAAGAAATTGACTCACTCTGTAATTGTTTAATTAATCATACTTTTAATATTATTCTTCTCAGAAGGCATTTCAAATGAAAAATAATTATGTGTGAAAGTCCTCACAAATGGCTGAACACAAAACCTATGCTGCTAGAAAAATATTGATGAAAAATGTGGAAGTTTTAAGACATTTCTGTAAGACCAAAGATTATATATGAATCATTGAATAGAAATATAGTTATAATCCATCCCCCAAAACAGACATTTTAATTTAAATTTTATTTTTCATAAAGTGGTGATTTGATCTGAAAAAAAAAGAGCCTTGGTGACATGGAGTAGCTGTCACTTAGGATACCAGGAGGGGAAGGAGTCCCTCTCTGCCCATTTGCCTGATCCTAGAGAATTGCTGAATGTCAGAGATGGCAGTGTGGCCACCAAAAACCGCTTCTTTTGTGGACCAGGTTTACTTCACATTCTGGGTCTCTGGACTTCAGTGGCAATGGGAGATTCTGTTGGGGAGCTTGGATGGCACCAGGCTACAGAACCACTAACATGACTAGAGCTATACAAGGTTTATTAGATGGGATGTGCTTAATTGTGATGCCTTTTGCTAGCAGTAGTACAACTCAATAACAAAACAAAACAACAAAACAAACAAGGGATTCCTTTCAATGTGAGAGTGGTTTTCCCATTCTTCCTTGTCATGGTAACCAAGAGCTACTGTTAAGAATGAACAATCATCCTTTGAAGAATATTATCATAAAATGTGAAATGAGGGTCTCATATCATTTATTTTGACTATCCAATCCTATTTGGTGGATGAAAAAATTACAGAACGGGAAAGGGAAGGGAAACCGATTTCTTTAGCCTCCTGAATTCTTCAGTTAAATCAGGTGCAAAGAAAAGGTGTGTTTTGTTACTCAACACTTACATCCACTCAAAAGCCCATGAGAGAATTGAAATCTCTGTTTACCTTCCTGACACACAGAAGCTTAAAGCAAGTTGCAAGACTTTGCCACATAGTAATCTGTGCAAATCAGAAAGATTAGCTCATGTAAGACTTCTAACAAGAAAAGGCAGCTACAGCTTTTTTTTTTTTTTTCTAAACTGAAAAAACTATTAAGGATGATATTTAGAAAGATAATTGCTTCTATTTGCCATTTAGATGTTTACTTCCAAAATCCCTTCAAATACGTCTCTTATTTTACATCTAGTATGGAGTGGTTGGGTACTTTACATATTGATTAGCATATTTCCAGTGTAGTGTTTTCTTAAAACACATTACAATCCTGTCCTTGATACCCAGAGCTGGCGAGGAAAGCTGGATGGAGATCTGCTGCTGCCAAGAGCACCACGTATTGATGGCTCTTGGAAATAGCAGGCACATGCCCACAGCCACCCCTTCCTCCCAACCCACAAATGAATGCTTGATATGTTAGGGAATTTCAAAATTCTTATTTTGAAATGATATGAAGACTCAGCAACACTAAGCTTGCATTCATCTTTGATGACAATGAACTAGAGCTGATTAGTGGCTGCTTCGGTGGCTACTGTCATCACCTTCACCCTGTCTAGCACTATAAGAATTTTAATTTGCAAAACAAAGTCTTGGCATATCGCAAGTAATATATGTCACAATAGATTTCCTCTTAGGTTATACCACTATGGAATCTACCTCTGAGTGAATATTATGTCAGTCATTCATCAAGAAGTATTTGTTGAATGAATATGTTATTGCCCTTTATTTACCTATGAAAACATTTTATGGTGCTTCTGCATGATCCAAAACATGAAGCAAGTACCTTAAAACATGTAAACATGTAAACCTTAAAAAATAAAGTTCTTGCCTGAGCCCTCATAGCAATTACAGTGTGAACCTCATTAGTTATTTCATTATCATAAATTCTCATTTTTTTGTCCTCTTTCATGTATATTTATCATGCCTCCCCAGTGAAACTGTAGCTCATCAAAGATCAGGATGTTTGTCTTACATCTTTATGATCCTCCATGGTGGTTTGCACATGGCAATCATGCAATAAATGCATATGCATTTATTTAAAAGCTTATGTGAAGCAGAAACATCCCAACATCCTCCAACTGTCATGACGGTGCATTGTCTGAGACCATCCTCCTCTGCCTTTTCTTCTTTTATAAGAATAATCCAGGGCTGAATCACACAAAGCAATGCCAACCAGTTTTTCTAGATGTGTCTTCCATTGGCTTTTTTTCCCCCTCAAATCACAAGCAAGGCTCCTTTGAAGCAGGCCCTGCCAGAGGCATGATAATGATCAGGTTGAGATTATAATAAGCATGCAGTGTTGGAACACAGCACTGGTTACTGGCACTTACATGTTCACACCAGGCTCTGCCAAACCACATGTGCTCCAATACAAGGAGCTTCCCCTCAAACAAAGGGCAGGCTCGCAGGCTGCTCACGCAAGGAGATGAATCAAGAGCCCTGAAGGCAAGTAATAAACTCCCCTCTTCTTGGCATAGGCCATAGTCTAAAATGGATACAAATTGATTCCATGAACATAATGATCTAAAGTGAATGCACCTAGACTCTCCCCAGTGAAAAAGGAGCCATTAATAGGTTGAAGTAGACCAGGTTGAAATGGAAATTTTACTGTTGGTTCAATAGGTTTAGGCAGTATGTGGCCATGGTCCCATAAATATGATATGATGACATGGCCAAGTGGGTTTAAGAAACCTAGCCTTTTTCCCGATACTTTATTTTTGTCTTATCTTGTGCTGGTACAGTACATGGTATATTGCAAGTACCCAGTGACTGCCGTTGGATGGAACCGTCACTTTATTATTAATAGTTATAATACTTAAATAGAATCTAAATCCTCATACTAAAAAAAGGGAATTGTTAGCTTTAGAGAAGGCAAATGGTTGCTGGTGAAAAATACTATAACTACATTCATACATAATCTAAAACAAGATGATTTTAAAATCAAAATGGTATTGTTTCATCTTAAGTAAAAACAGGGAAGAAGATTGTATTGATGCTCCCTTTTACTGCCTAGGTCTGTTGGGAGTTTTACTGAGTTTCTTGTGGGATGTTAGCAATGCTGTTTGAATATGGTTTAATCACATTAGAGTAACACATGCAGTGATAATCAGTTCAGTAGGTAAGTGATTAATACAATAAGAGAAGAAATATTTATGTGGGCCTAGTTCTCATAATTTCTTTTCCCCTGTATAACCCACCGTTGGCAATTATTTTATGGTCCTCTAGGGTGACTTACATGGAAAAGAAACAAAAGTGACAAGACCTCATATGCATTTGTGTCCAATGAGTTATAAGGCTTGCTATCAGTGTTAATAGTAGGAATATTATAATTTTGTAAAGAACTGGTTTTTGACCTCAGTCTAAATTCTACCTCCCACCATCTCATTTAAGTATTGCCCCATACCCAACTCATTTATGCTCTGAATTTGTCATATTTTAGTATCTGTAATGCACTTACATTTTGAAATAACCATCTGTATAAACATTTTCCGTCATATTTACCACAGAGTAGGTGTTCAATAAATATTTTCCAAAAAATTAATGAACAAATGAGAATTTAATATTTTCAAATAATCAAAGTGACCACATCAAAAATTAAAAACATGTTCTTTATTTCCAAGTACATATTTCTGAGGTATCTTTGAGCATCAGCCCATCTCTCATTCCATCTGAGCATTACTGTCCCATTTCTTAGCTTGGGGAGAAGGGATAGGGATGTGGGAGGTTCAAGGATAGGAAAGAGTGGGTCTCAAGAAAGAGACACAGATTTATTTTTCACTATTTTTTGGTAACAAAAAGCAGAAGTTTGATAATTTGTTTTATAGACCACAGTAAACTTTTGATGACCTCAGCTTAAGACTCATTTTCTTGACTCTCTTGGAGTAGCCAAGCAGAAGTCATTGTGTGTGCCTTCCAGGAATGGGCTTTGCAGTGGGATGACTCAGCTGAGAAAGAAGTCCTTTTACCCTTTCCATCTCCTTCTTCCTCCTGCAGAGACTACAGATGAAGTGGCTAGAACTCACTGCAGCAGTGTTAAGGATGGAAGCTACACAAAGACAAGGGAGAGGAGAGACAGCCGCCTGGTCCACTGATGGCATCATGGGGCCACCATTCCAGCCCTGGATTGGTACCTCTGAGAATTTTTTTGAGAGAGAAAAGTACGTTGTTCCCGCCATCATTATTTAGGGGGGTTCTTCTATACTATTTATCCAAATCTCTCCTAATCAATACATCACTTTAAAAACTATAGCTAAATAATATCAAAATGATCAACTAAGTCTAAATTGCCATGTTAAAATGGCTATATCTAAATAGCATACATGTTTTACAAAGCTTCTACCTCCTTCATCATTTTAATGCTTACAACATACCCCATAAATCAATTAAAGAAGATATGGTCATACCCATTTAACAAATGAGAATATAAGACTAAGGAGGTTAAGTCTTTTACCCAAGGTTTCTAGCTGGTAAATCAGACAGCAAATCATCTGACTCTTAGCCCTGGGCTGTTTCCAGTAGAGGATGTTTGCCAGTTGCTGAAATGCATGTCAGTTTCAAGAATTCCTACATATGCATTTTAATGATATTCATAATCTACATCCAGATTTCCTCTTTGAGAATGAAATTTTAAGAGCTTAAGCATGTATAAGGAAGATGACACTAAAGTTTCTATTGTCACTAAATGGTTTTTTAAAAATATTCCTATAAATTCTGAAATCTCTTCTGTAGAAGATATGTATAAAATAAATACTACAGGCAAGTAACAATTTTTTTCCACTTTAGGTCACTGGGAAGTAAACCCAGTTGGAGCGGAGTTAATGTTGCAACTGGTTGCCATGGCTCATACCTGTAATCCTAGTGGTTTGGGAGGCTAAGGCAGGTGGATCCTTGAGGCCAGGAGTTCAAGACCAGCCTGGTCAACATAGAGAGACCTGTCTGTACAAAAAAGTTTTAAAAAAAATTAGCCAGGCATTGTGGCATACTACTAGGGAGGCTGAGGCAAGAGAATCACTTAAGATCAGGAGGTCGAGGTTGTGGCTGCAGTGAGCTATGGTCACATCACTGCACAGTCTGGTGATACAGTGAGATTCTGTCTCTTAAAAAAAAAAAAAAAAAAAAAAAAAGATTGTCAGCCAATGTAACTCACAATATGGGCCAAATAACTCAGATGGTAGATTCAAGAATGTACATTAAGACAAGGTGAGGGTTCTAGCTGTATAGTGCCAATACTTGATACCACAACAAAAGAGTGATACAATATCACCAGCTTTGGAGCCATTTCTGTATTTATTGCCAATTAATCACAAACAGATTGTCATACAATTGATTCAATACATTTAGGACCACCAGATTACATAATATTTATCAGTTGGAGTCACCTAATGAATCAAGGTGTATTAATACCATAAAATCCATTTGTTGAAGAAAGATTTTTTCATATAAAAAGAAATTTCCTGTAGATAAATCACAGATATTATATAAAATGAAAATTTCCTTATGTACATTAACATGTCCACTACTGCATGGATCACTAAATTTAGAATAGTAAATTAAGAGGACGATTTTCTAACCTGTATAGAGCTGGATTTTGAAGATGCACTTATATCCTACACTTTAGGTGGGTGACCTCATAGAAAAGAAAATTTATTTTTCTAACTCAAGAGATTTTTGAGCATGTTGGCCACTAACTTTCTAAGTCTCTTGACTATGTACATTTTGAGACAAGGTCATTATTTCTCTGGAGATAAAATAAATGGTAGGCAGAGATGATGGTCAATATTAAACCAACACCAATGTTTTGTATCAAAGATAATTTTTAAAAATGTACAGATCCTTATCTATAAGGAATATAGAATATCGTTATTTTGGATTTCATCTCATTTTAGAAATAATCTAGTAAAGAAAAAGAGGAATAATTTTGTAGGGTCTGCCTAGTCTCATCAGTACTGAAAGTATAAATATCAAATGATTTCTTGGACACAGCTCTCTAGGATGTTTCTAGACTTAGGCACACTTCCTGAGTCTAGACAAACTCTGAATATGTTCTGGGAAGTTTCCTGAATGTTCTAAGATCTGGCTTCTCCCCATTGCAGTCCCTACGCCTGATACCTACACTTCTTGTTATAATGACACATTTAATGTTTCTGGGCTGTTCCGGATTCTGTCCTACATCAATATCCTCATTCTTCTTTGTGTGGTTTCAGTATTACTTCATATGGCCTCTCAGGGAATCATAAAATAATACATAACTAAAAAACTGACTTCTTCTTGCCTACAATATATATTTTTACAACTTAGACATTTGAGTAATGTTTACCTTATGGATTTCAAGACATAAGATTTGCTCCCATGCTTTGAAAGAACTGCCAGAAACTCACTATTCACCCAAAGAGACTAACAGTCCAAAGAGAGTGTCCTTTCATTAGGTCTTTTTATTTTTTGCAAGAAAAATATTCTCTCAGAGATTCCAGTAGACTTCTCATCATCATCTTACACATACATTCCTAAACAAATCACTAGAAAGAGTCACCATATTTTATTTGGAAGAATCAAGACTCGTGACTCATGCCCTAATACTTCCAAGATGCCCAGCCTTTCTAGAAGCCTAGGGCTATTACCTGAAATAGTCAGTTATCAAAAAGAGTTAAGGATGATGGCTGTTGGTTAGGTGACGGGCAGTGTTTAGACAGCACTCTTCCAGGTATGAAATGATTTACTCTTCACATTTACAGCCCCACTTTGTTGCCTTTAATCTTTTAATAAAATATGTATGTGGTTCTATATATGTGCATGTTTATGTATATATACATACATATGTGTATATAAAGATATATTTTATATTTTCTTTAGAAATATCTACATATATACATAGGGATGTATATGTATATATACCAGGCTCACATAAAAATTACACCTTCGTATTTTATTATGATGATGCAGATGATGATTGTTTCTGTGAGGATGATGTTGAAAAGATCAAAGCATGAATAATATCCATTATGTCAAACTACCTTTAAAAAATATTCCTTGATTTGGGACTTTGAGCAGATTGCATCTGATTTGGCCTTAAGAGGAGTTACTCCATTGTTCACTCCTGTAAGTTAATTATTGGAATCCTCCACCCAGTGGGAAAAACATTCAGTGGCTGAGGCATGCTGATTTGCCCCAGAGTGAGAGACAAAGAGGTCTTTGAGCTCCTTAAGAAGGGATAGAAGCTCTGTTTGTTTTAGAATTTAGAAACATTTATTTTTAGTTTAGGTTTGCCATACAGAATTTCTCCCAACATCACTAATTAAGGGGCATATTCAGGAGCTCTTATTCTTTAAGGATTACCAGAGGAAAAATAAATGGGAATATATTTTAAAAAGTCATCAAGTATAATATTTAATAACTATTCTTCAAAAGTTTTAAGTTTAAATTTCTGTCTTAAATTTTAGGAGGGGATGTGGAAGGTTTTGGGCTGGTGAAAAACATATGGATTTGGCAGCAGTGGGATTGTTGAGAGAAAAAAACAAACAAATTACTGCTTATACAGTGAATCCCGAAAAACAAGTAGGTATGTTTGTAAGGATATTGTTTAAAAATGGGATTTCATTTTTTCCACAAAAAGTTGTAAATTATGGTAAATCCCCAGTTTAACCCAGTGAATTATAAAAAGAATGCCACTGATGACTGGTTCGTTCAATTCTTGATATGGGAAAATTCACACTGAGCTGTAATACTTGATAGAAATTCTTCCAGTATGGTGGACTCTGCTGATACTCTGCTGTATTGTAGCAGCAGAAAAAAAGAGCAAGAATTGCCCTATTTTTCAAAGATGGTTGCTCCTGGGATAGTGTCAGTACAGTATCTGTTCCTGAGGTGGATGGAAAGGGTAAAAACTGTAGTAACAAGGAGCACAGCCAGAGAGTCATCCATCATTGTCCCATTGCAGTGTGAGCCATTCCTAGGTTAGGGGTCCATTTATTTGACAGTCATCCATTTATCAAGTTATGTAATATTTCTTGAATGTCAACCTCAGAGTAAACACTGTGCCAGGCTCTGGGGAAGCAATGAAAACCAAACGACAGACATGGTCTTTTCTGTCTAGGAGCTTACACCCTAATTTGTAATGTTTGGATGGGCAAACAATCAAATAACCACATGTGAAGAGAATATTGCAGTTGGGATAAACACTAGGAGATACAAGGTCTATTAAACAACAGAACTACACATTGACAGAATTTTGCAGGAGACTCTTAACCTGGAAAGCTACAGAAGACTTTTCTGAAAAAAAGATTTCTCCTAAAGGGTGTGTGAGAGATAATCAATCAGGAAAGAATTGGGGTAAGTCAGTAGAGAGGCGTGAGAGAAGGCCAGAGGGGCAAGGGCTGAGAAGGGGAGGGAGTGCTGTTAGAAGTGACCTGAGAAGTAGATTGGGCACCAGACCTTAAGTGCCTTACAGGTCATGTTAAACATTTTGGTCTTTAGCCTAAGAGTATTAGAAAATCATTGACTTTTTTAATAGGTAGAGAAACATGATTTTTTTTTTTTTTTTTTTGGTAAATATTGATTGGACTATAGAGTTGAGAAAGGAATGAAAGGGAATCAGAGTTGGGAAGCTATTGTGGTAACAAAGAGTAATGGAAATATCTTGGTAAAGAGAAGAGGTTCTCAAACTTCAGTGTGCATCAGAATCACCTGGATGACTTATTAAATCACAGATTGCTGGGTCCCAGCCTCAGAGATTTACACTCAGTAGGTCTGGAATGAAGAACAAACATTTGTATTTCTAACAAGTTTCCAAGTGATGTTAAAATGACTGGTCTGACGACTGCACTTTGAAGACCGCTGGTCCAGAGTAATGATGGTAGAACGGAGGTGACAGAAGTGGACAGATGATTTGTATGTTCTTATTTTCAATGCACAGGGAAGTCTCCTGAGTAAAATGATTTTAAAATTTCCCTTGAATACTTATTTTGTTCTTTGAAATTTTGAAGAATAATGAAATCTAATATAACTTAGCATTTTATGATTTCTGACTTAACACTGGTCTCGTGGTAGGGTTTTTATAAGATTAAAATGATTAGCTGTGTTTTCTTATTCTAGTCAATATTTTCATCACAAAATAAAAAACGATTTTACTTGAGTTGATTTGGAAATTTGCTAAATTAGCTATAATGTATTTATAGTTTTAGAATAAATATGTTTGCGTAAGACCCACATAATATGTGCTTTGCAGCAGTGCAAAGGTATCTGTAAATGACCCATTTTTCCATTTTTTGTTTGTTTGTTTGTTTGTTTGAGACATGGTCTCACTCTGTTACCCAGGCTGGAGTACAACGGCATGAACATGGCTTACTGCAGTCACAATCCTCCCGTCTTAGCCTCCCGAGTAGGTGGGACTAACTACAGGTGTGTGCCACCATACCAGGCTAATTAATTTTACTTTTTTTTTTTTCGTAGAGACAACTCACTATGTTGCCCAGGCTGGTCTTGAACCCCTGGGCTCAAGCGATCCTTTCACCTCAGCCTCCCAGAGTTCTGGGATTACAGGTGTAAGCCGCTGTGCCTGGCACCATTTTCTGTTTTTTAAATGTCTTATCTGCCAGAACTAATATGTGCTCCACATACATGTGCTCGGTGAGCAGTATGTATCCCGTGGACTCACACATAAATTCAGTAGCACCTGGACTGGTCCAGAATCTGTTCAGTGAGATGAATACACTGACCACATATTTGTATGTTGTTGCAATGTCACCTTTCTCCAAAAGTTTCTAAATGCATGCATTTAATTTCTGTAATTACCTTGTTGTATATAGGTAGCCTACCATTCATGGCCTGGCAGCACAACCTTACAGGAAATATAATTATATTTTTTCCTGAAAATTATTAGTCAAAAGAGATCTTCAAAATGGGCAAAGTTCCGCTGAATTTCATAAATCAAAATCAGCTTCACTAGTGTTTATTTTGCAAAAACCAAAATGGTAGCACAAAGCTAGGAATATGATAGATAATCAAGATTTTGCTTTATTTTACTTGACATAACTTTTAAAGAAAGACCACAAGATTTCAGTAATTAACTTATTTTGCAGTGACTTTGTTTTATCCTAGCAATCTTACAATCTTTAAAAATTTGAATAAAATTTGACTTACACTACAGGGTTTAATTTTAGGCAAAATTTCTTTGGATTTCTTGATTGTCTTTTCCTAATCTTTTACTACATGCTTGAAATTGCTATCTAGTTAATGCTTAACTCTGATATTTTTTGGTGTTTAATGTGCTCAGGAACAAAATAAACGTTCCTGGTATCTGCCTAAGCAGGCTGGAAAACTCGCAGGACACAAGATTTAGTGCTTTACCCTCTAACTCATTTGACTGTCTGAAATGTTTTATCATAATATCAATAGTAAGACCCTAGAAGTTTCTTGAACAAATTAAAACATTTTATTTTTTCTAAATGTTGAAGTACTATACCGTTCATTTCTATATCAGAATCCTTAAATATCCTGGTACATTTATGTAGGAGGAAAACAACCTTTCTACTTTTCATAACTCAACAATGATATGGGTATCAGTACTGCATTCTACTTTAGTGTATTTGCTGAGTAGAGAGAATAATTTAGACCTGAAATAAATCATTCATTTCTAGAGATTCATAAGATTTGAACTCCTTTTCAGATTAGGCAGTAATTAACTCTCTGATGTGATAGAAAGATATACTGCTGGCTACATATGCACAACTCCTGGCTCCACTTCTGAGAAGATGAAGTTGATGCACTTGTTCCTATTTCTCCCACTAATTAAACTAAAACCCTGGACCTCATGTGTAAAACAAGCATCAGATGATTCTAAAAGAAGAGAAGAAGGCAGATTGGCTATGGATCCTGGGACCTAAGGAATGATATGATGCTGAATCCCCTAGATGTTCATTTGGCCTCATATATCCAAGACTTTCAGTTAAATAAGCTAGCAGGCCAGGCACGGTGACTCACACCTATAATCCCAGTACTTTGGGAGACCAAGGCAGGAGGATCACCTGAGGTCAGGAGTTCGAGATCAGCCTGGCCAACATGGTGAAACCCCATCTCTACTAAAAATATAAAAATTAGCTGTAATCCCAGCTATTCAGGAGGCTGAGGCAGGAGGACCACTTGAACTCAGGAGGTGGAGGTTGCAGTGAGCCGAGATCACTCCATTGCACTCCAGCCTGGGTGACAAGAGTGAAACTCTGTCTCAAAAAAAAGAAAGAAAAGAAAAGAAAAGAAAGAAGCTAATAAGCTGGAATCACTGATAGGCATGGACAAAAAAAATAAATAAATTAAAAATAAAGCCTTCTCTCTGTAGGAAAAGCATCAGGAAAGAGGCAGTCTAAGACCAAATAAAAATAAAGACAAAAACAAATATTTAGACTACTTTATTCCAGCCAAACACCACGGCGGGAGGGAAGAAAAAACCTACAGCCCCACTTATGCTCATACCCACACCAGCAAATACTGAGGGAGGGACCAAAGTGCCTGGGCTTCTACCCATGTTAGGCTGTGGTGAGGTGCCTCAACCTCCCTCCATGAGGATGGTGTCAGAGAATGCTAAGTGGAGAGTCAGAACTTTAGCAATCTCCAGAAATAGAGAGGCCATTTCTCCAAATCCACCACTAACAGTTGGAAATTTCAGCACTCCTATCTCAACAATTGATATTTATAGAACAGCTAGACAGAAAATCAGCAAGAGTATAGATTACAACACTGACAACAAAATGAATCGAATAGACATTTATAGAACACAACTTAACAACAGAAGAATATACATTCTTTTTAGGCACCCATAAAAACTTAGCCAGGTCATAAGAATTGAAACTGTAGAGAGTGTGCTTTCTGATAACAAGGAAATGCACCGCTCCTCCACCCCCTGCCAGAGAGGTATGCGTAAAAGCCTAGTCGGGAGCCAGCAATTCCACTCTGACCCAGGAGTAACATGGATCCTTCACTCCTCATATCAATGGAGGTTGAGGGGGACACCCACAATTCTCCCCCAACTGGGCAGTGACAAGGCACCCCCATCTTTGTCCTACTTTGGTGGGGTTAGAGTAAATCAGCTAAAACAGAAGGTTTACATAAGTTCCAGACTCTTATAACATAATATTCCAAATATTCAGGTCTCAATAGAAAATCATTCATCATCCCACAAAGAACAAGGAAGATCTCAAACTGAGTGAAAGAAGACAATCAATAAATGGGAACTTCTAAATGACAGATATTAAAATTAGCTGACAAAGATGATAAGGAGGCCATCATAAAATGCTTCAATAAGCAATTACAAACACATGTGAGACAAACAGAAAAACGGAAAGTCTCTGAAATAGAAAATCTCAGCTATAAAATAAAAGATATAAAGGAGAACCAAATGAAAATATTAGAACTCAGAAAATACAATAACTGAAATTATTAATTATCATTTAAAAAACTCAGTGAAAGTGCTCAACAGCAAAATGGAGGAGCTACAGGAAAGAATACGTGAATTGAAAGATGGAACAATAGAAATTATGCAGTTCCAGCAATGGACAGGAAATAGACTGACAAAAAAGATGAACAGAGCCTCAAGGACCTGGAGGACTATAACAAACAAACAAACAAACAAAACATTTCTGCCATTGGAGTTCTTGAAATAAATGAGAAAAAAATGGGGAACTGAAGAATTGATCAAAGTAATGTAAAATCAAAGTGAAAAACTTTCCAGTTTGGTTAAAGACACAAATATACAGATTGAAGCTGAGTGAATAAAAAACACAATAAATCCAGAGAAATGTACAATAAGACACAGCATAGTCAAACTTTAGAAAACTAAAGAAAAAGAAACACTTTTATGGAAACGAGAGAAATAACACATTACCTATACGGGAAAATATTTGAATAACAGCAAATTTCTCAGGAGAAACCATAAAGCCAAGAGGAAGTATCAGTACCATTTTCAAATGCTGAAAGGGAAAAAAAAAAACTATCAGCCTAAGATCCTATATTTAATTAGTAAAAATATATCTCAGGAATGAAAGGAAAATCACCATATTCTGAAATGAAGAAAAACGAAGAGAATTTGTTGCTGAAAATCAACTCTACAAGAATGGCTAAACAAGTTTCTCTAAACAGAAATAAAAGAGAATAGAATCTTGGAACATCAGGAAGGAAGACACAACACAGTGAGAAACAATACACATAAAATATAGGTAAAACATTAAACTATGATGATTGAAGCAATTAAAGAATATATAGCAGTGTTTGACATGGTTCAATATGTATGTAGAGAAAATGTTTAAGACAATTATAAATGCGGGAAGGTGAATGAATATAAAGTGAAGTAAAGCTTCTGAACTTCACTCAAACTGGTAAAATTATACTATCATTAGACTGTGATAAGTTTTGTATGTATAATGTAACACCTAAAGCAACCACAAAAAAAAATTATACTATGAGATAAACTCTAGAAACAATACAGATAAGTCAGAATGTAACTATTTTTAAAAAGTTTGGTCAGGCGCGGTGGCTCTCGCCTGTAATCCCAGCACTGTGGGAGGCCGAGGCAGGCAGATTAAGAGGTCAGAAGATCGATACCACCCTGGTTAACACGGTGAAACCCCGTCTCTACTAAAAAATACAAAAAACTAGCCGGGCGAGGCGGCGGGCGCCCGTAGTCCCAGCTACTCAGGAGGCTGAGGGAGGAGAATGGCGTGAACCCGGAAGGCGGAGCTTGCAGTGAGCCCAGATGGAGCCACTGCACTCCAGCCTGGGCAACAGAGGGAGACTCTGTTTCAAAAAAAAAAAAAAAAAAGTTTAAGAGCCCAGCACAGTGGCTCATGCCTGTAATCCCAGCTACTGAGGAGGCTGAAGTGGGAAGATAGCTTGAAGCCAGGAGTTTAAGATGAGCCTGTGCAACGTTGAACAACCCCATGTCTCAAAAATTTTTTAAAGGTTAGCCAGGATTTAGCGGTGCAGCACAGCCACTCAGGAGGCTTAGATTGGGAGGGTGGCTTAAGCCCAGGAGTTCAAGGTTACAAAAAGCTATGATCATGCCACTGGGAAGACAAAGATTGGCAAAGCAGATTTTACAATGCCATCCAAATATAGTTTCTACAAAAATCTTACTTCAAATATTCATAAAACAATGTAAGCCGATTAAGGTAAAAAGATAAAGAAGATATATTATGAAATATTAATAAAAAGACAGTGGAAATAGCTTCTATTATAATAATATCAGGTTAAATAGACTTCAGAGAAAATAAAAGAATTCGGGTAAGACATTGTATAATGACAAAAGGGTCAATCTACCAAGAAGACATAGCAATTATAAAAGTATATATATATCAAACAACCAATATGCAAAAGATGTGAAACGAAAAGCAATATAACTAAAAGGAAAACTATACAAATCGACGACTAAAGTTGGAAATTTCAACACCCCTACCTCAACAACTGACAGAACAACTGGACAGAAAATCAACAAGATTATACAAGATTAAAACACTAAATGAATTCACTAAATGAATCTAGTACACTTAAAGAACACAACAACGGAAGAATATACATTCTTTTTAAGCACCCAAAAAATGTATGCCATGAAAGACCATATACTGGGCCATATGAATTGAAACCATGAAGAGTATGTTTTCTGATAACAAGGAAATCAAACTATAAATCAATAATAGAAAGAAAGAAAAATCCTCAAAGACTTGAAAACTGAACAACACAGTTCCAAGCAAATAACTCATTGGCCAAAAAAGAAGATTTAAGAAAAACCCAAGAAATATATTCAACTGAATGAAAATAAAAACACACCATACCGAAATTTTGAGGACAAATGTAGGCAAGACTCAGGGGGAAACTTATAGCACCAGATGCATAGATAGCACTTAGGATAGAGACAATGCTTCAAATCAATAATTCAACCTTGCACCTCAAGAATCTATAAAAAGAAGACCAGTATAAATCTAAATAAAGTAAGCATAAGGAGAGCAATAATAAAGATAAGAGCAGAAAAGCAATGGAATTGAAAACAGAGAAAAAAAAGAAACGAAAAGCTGTTTATTTGAATGATCAATAAGACTGAAAACTTCTAGTAAGACTGACAAAAAAGGAAAAAGATGATTCTAATTGCCAACATCAGGAATAAAACAGACCCTGAAAACATCAAAAAGATAGTAAGTGAATACTACAAACATCTCTGCATAACTAAATGTAATAACTTAGAAGAAATTTTACCATTCCTCAGAAAAAAAAAAAAAAACAGAAAACTACCACAATTTATCCAATAAGAAATAGAAAATTTGAACAGACATTTAAATATTAAGTAAATTGAATTCATAAGCTAAAAACTCATCTCTATCCCAAATTAATCTCCACCCCAAATAATTTCTCTGGTGAATTCTACCAAACTTTTAAAGAACATTTAACACCAATTCTACACAGTCTCTTGAAGGGAAGAAAACAGAACATTTCATAATTCATCACATGAAGTTAGTATTACCTTGATATCAAAACCAGACAAAGACAGTACCAAACAAAACAAAAGAAAGCTTCAGACCAATATCCTTCAAGAATATAGATGCAGAAATATTTAACAAATATTAGCACATAGAATTCATCATACATCATGACCAAGTGGGTTTAAGACTAATTTAATATTTGAAAATAAATTAATATAACCCACCAAATGAACAGCCTAAAGAAGAAAGAGCACATGATCATATACTCTATGAAGAAAAAGATTTTGGAAAAAATTCAATATGCATTTATAATTTTAAAAACTCTCAGAAAAATAAAAATTGAGAATAACTTTCTCTACTTGATAAACAGCATCTACAAAAATATCACAGCAAAAATTATAAATAATGAAAGATTGAATGCTTGCTCTGTAAAATCAGGAACAAGGCAACAACATCTGCTCTTACCACTCCTATTCAACATAGTGCTCAAAGTTCTAGCCAGTGGAATAAAACAAGAAAAAGAAATAATGGCATGTAGATTGAGAAAAAAAAGGGATAAACTGTGCTGTATGTAGTTGGCATTATTATTGAAATAGAAAATCCTATGGAACATGCAAAGAAAACGTCTCCTAAATTAAAAAGTGAGCTCAGCAAGATCACAAAATGTAAGATAAACATTAAAAAAAAATTAATTGCATTTCTATATACTAACAATAAACGCTGGAAACAAAAACTTACAATTTTATTTATAATCACTTAAGAAAATTAAATAGTTCAACGTAATTCTATTAAAACACACAATTTCCATGCTGAAAAATATAAAATGCTAATAAAAAGTCAAAGATGAGCTCACCCTGTCACCAGGCTAGAGTGCAGCACCATGATCTCGGCTCACTGCAACCTCTCACTCTCTGGTTCAAGCAATTCTCCTGCCTCAGCCTCCCAAGTATCTGGGATTACAGGTGCCTGCCACCATACCCAGCTAATTTTTGTATTGTTAGTAGAGATGGGGTTTCACCATGTTGGCCAGGATGGTCTCTGCCTCCTGACTGTGATCTGCCTGCCTTGGCCTCCCAACGTTCTGGGATTACAGGCGTGAGCCACCATACCTGGCCAATATACCCAACTTTCCATGACAAAGATACAAAAATAATTCAATCAAGGAAAAATAGCTTTCCACAAAATGGTGCTGAAGCAATTGGACATAAACTGGACAAGCAATTTGGACCAATAATGAACTTTGACCTAAACCTTACACTTTATATAGAAATGAACCCCAAAGGAATAGCAAAGTTAAATGTAAAATATAAAATTATAAGACTTTTAGGAAAAAAATGTCTTTGGGATATAGGGCTAGAGTTTTTAAACTTGAAGCTACAACCATGACTTATAGAAGAAAAAAGAATAAATTAGACTTTATCAATATTAAAAATGTATTCTTTGCATCAGACCCTGTTAAGAGGATGAAAAAAACAAGCTACAGACTGAGAGAAAATATTTGCTAACCATATATTAGGCAAAAGGATTAGTATCTAGGATAAGTAAAGAACTCTCAAAATGTGACAGGAAAAAAAAAAAAGAAGAAGAAGAACCTAAAGAATTTAATTATACAACTGGCAAAAGACATGAACAGATATTTTATTAAAGTGGATACACAGATAACAAATAAGCACATAAAAATGATAAATATTGCTAACCATCCGGAAAGTGCAAATTAAAAACACACTGAGATATTACAACACACCTATCAGAATGAATACAATTTTAAAATTATGAAAACACTAAATGCTGGTGAGGATGTGGAGAAACTGAATCACTCATATTTCTGGTGGGAATATGAAATAACTCAGTCATTCTGGAAAATACATTCAATTTCTTTAAAAAGTACATATATGCAACTATCCTATGGCACAGCAATTGCACCTCTGAGCACTTATCCCAGAGAAATGAAAATTATGGGCACGTAGAAACTTGTACATAAATGTTCATAATAGCATTATTTGTAATAGTTTCAAACTGAAAACAATTCAGATGCCCTTCAATTGGTAAATGGATAAACAAACTGTGTGAAATACTACTCTGTAATAGCCAAGAATAAACTGTTAATATATGCATCACCATGAATAAACCTTCAGAGAATTATGGGTGAAAAAATCCTAAAAACTTACACAGTATATGATTCCACTTACATAACATTATTGAAATAACAAAATTATAGAAATGAATAGATGAGTGAAATGAAGAGCAGTGATTTTAATTGTAATTTTTTTCTTTTTTTGAAAAAGCAAAACTTGCATAGGTAGTTCACAAGATTACTGGCCAGGCATTAAAGGAGGGAGGACAATTAGGAAGTCATTATGATGCACTGCACAAGGGATTAAAAGAGTCTAAATCTGGAAGCAGAAATGGGAGAACCTACTATGCCCATATTTCAAAGGAAGATTGACAGCACTCGAAGACAGAAGGATGTAGGAATTTGCTTTTCCTCTCAAATAACACAAGTTCTAGTTTTTCTTCCTGTTTTTCTATATCTATTAACCTAATCCAAATCAACAAAATAGAAAAAATATTTGCTCTAAAAACAACAGCAAAAGAACAACTGTCATGTTTTTAAAATCTCATTTTTATTTGAAATCTTCCTAAAAAGCATTTAATATAACCACTAGTAAATCGCTGAATTTCTAATCCTGAATTTGCCACGTGACAGATTAAGAAATTTATCTTCATACAAACACACTGAATCAGTGATATCAACTCAAGCTTCCTATAAATCTGAAAAAAAATATTATTTTTCTCCTCTTGGCATTGATGTAATGCTTGATCATGAAACTATATATTCCATGACCTTATCAATAAACAATATCTTGTCAATGAATAACTGTGTGAACAATTCTTTTCTTTTTAATACTTTCAATTTAGTTTCTAAGCAACTATCAGGCATTGTTCTTTTTTCTTTTTTTTCTCATGCTAGTCTAAGATGTCAGGCATTGTTCTAATAAGAACTGGATCTAACAGACATACTCAAACCAGATTCACTTAAAGAGTTGTTAAACAAATGTGATATGGAATATGAATTTGGAAGGGAGCAGAACTATTCATTATAGACAAGCAGCAGTGAAAATCTATATTGTAACTGGTCCTCAGGAACTCCATAGCCTTGACAAATATCACCAAACCTCATTATTAGGGCATCCAATAGCCTTGACAGGTATCACCAAACCTCATTATTGGGACAGGCCAATCTCAGAATTTCTCCTTTAAACCATATCTTAGAAAGCTTAGAAACTTAAAATATTATTCAACATGCTCAGATATTTTATTTGACTCAGCAAATCCCACAAAACTAGTTATCTGAAGTTGTTTCAACAACACATCAAGATTAATCCAGTGATTATAATTACTGCCTAATCAATCAAATAGTTTTTAAAGTTCATTTTCTGTCCTCTAGATATATTCATGTGCCATAAACATAGGTAGATCTGAACCTGAGTACCTCTAATTAAAATATACAACTGTGCTAGTCTTTAAAAACAATTAAAAAGAATATATTCTAAGTATACATTATTACAAGATGCAAAGGGATCTCCTTTTAGAAGTATCTTTTATTCTGGGAAATAAATAGTCTTTTACAGTAAGGAGGTATAGAAGCCAGCACTGACAAATAATTCTAAAACTACATATAAAATTTATCCTGACCTCTAACCATTTCTGTCCTTCCTTTCCCTCAAGGCAACAGTTTTTCATACAAAGCTTAAAATGTCAGGCTTTAAAGTCAAGGAATAAATTTGTGCATTTATGGTGAACATATAGTGTAATTTAGAAATTGAATACTTTTGAGCTCTGAAAAATATGCCCCAAAGAACTGAATCGTCTATTTATATACACTAGTAGGATGCATCATTGCTCATGAGAACACCTTCAATAGAAGTCAGTCATTCAAACTGAATTAGAGATGACAACTATGCTATTTGTTTCCACTAGTAAATTCTAATGTTTGTTTTTACTTCTAAAAAAATGTTCAATCAATCTAACTTATAAAAACCTTTTTAGAAAGGTCAGTTTATTATACTACAAAAGGCTAGTAAACAGTCTTTGAGTATGTCTGAATATGTCACTATCCAAATCAAACTACCACTGGCTTAATATAATTGGGGAAATAATAGTGTGTCATTATTGTGTCGAAGGGTAAATAAGACTAAACTTCCATGTATTTGCATGGGGTTACGGTTGAAATGCTATAACTTCCTGATTTCAAGAGAAACTTTAAAAAATTATACTTAAAATGTTTGAGCACCCATATAACTATTAACAAAACAAAACAAAAAACCTTTAATCATAGAAGGCTTAAAAACTGTGTCAGTTCTGAGCTGCACAATTTACCAGAAAGTTCAAGAATCTGAAGCAAGTTTAGAGAATAGCCACAAGGATGATTAAAAGATTGAAAAATTGGATCTAATAATAAGAGAAACATTTAGACAAAGGGAAACAAGTAAGGACTTAAACTTCAAATTACTCAAGACAGTTGAGCAGCTGTTATCTATTGCCTTCTATCCAAGTCTTCCATTACTCCACTGTGGCTAGCAAACCCTTTGTGTTTTCTGCATTTTCAAAGCAGAGGGTCATCTAAGTGCTGTGGAATATACTGTATAAAGGTCACTGTGAGACTCCTGTCACTTAATTTCCTAAATTTTTCTTCTACAGGGTTGTTTCCATGGAGCATTGGATTTTAATCCTTCACTCTAGAGCCCCTGTGGAGACAAATGCCAAGTAATTGTCATAATATGTGGAACGTTTGAGACTTCTTCATTTTCTTACTTGACATACAACAGACTCCAATCATTATTATAGCTTGAATACCTGTTCAAATGAAAACTCACTGTATCACCACCAACATTTTTTATTTCCATGGCTAACCACATTTGTTCCAATTCCTAAAAAGCTGCACATTTTATTTTTAATAGACATTTTGTGGTGCTGTCTATGGCTTATAATCTTGAGCCCTATCTTCTGATTTCTTAGGGACACCCTGATATTGTGTCTTGCCTGAAGCGTTCTGAGTAAAACTTAAGTAAGTGTTCAATTAATAAATCAAGTTATAAATTTACTTAGAGAATATGTCTCTTCCACCTAAATTCTGGTATCAAATATCACCTTTTATGAGCTCTCTAGTATAGTTATTCTCTAAATGATAACAAATTTATAAAATTTCACAGCATGCACGAATATTAAATTTATCACCATCCTCTTCCCTTTCACTAATTGCTGTTTGGCATCTCTTGTATTTGAAAACTTGGTTTGCCCAGACTCTAGAGGATGGGATTTGGGCCAAAGCTGAAGTACACATCTAAAGACCACATTTTATAAAACACACACACATACACACACACACACACACACAAATTCCAAATTGCTTGCCAAATTTCATTGCTGTTAGCTTCCCACAATATTCTAAAAAATATCAGACAAACAGGCGTCAGTATGATTAATTCTGATGATTACTTAATTTCTTTTTGCTATGCACAGTGACCTCTGGAAGCTCTGAGTTCAGTTGACTATGCGTAGAGTCTCTTCAATTAACTGAAGTGTTTGTAAATAGACGATATCTTTTCTCCATTAACATGTCTCCATCTTGACTCACAAGAGCACATTGTATGGGCCATCTCAGATGACTAACTCGCCTTTTTCTTTAACCCATTGTAAGAAAGAAAAAAGCTCAGGGAAACATAGAAATAGTTTAAAATATATACATATTCAGGCATTACTGTAGAAAGTGAATTTCTGCTGAATTTAAGTCAAATTTTCCTATGAGTTTCCATTTTTTGTCATGAATACCAAATTCCATTAAATAACAATAACAAATAACATTGAAATTTTGACTTACAGATAAAAAGATAGTTTTATTTGTATCATCTCATTTTACTGTCACAAAAATCTTATAGTCTAGGTATTACTGTTCTCATATTACCAGTGAGGAAACTGAGACTCAGGGAGGTAAAGTTAATTGTCCAAGTCTCACAGATAGAAAATGCTTAGCTAGATCTCTATCTCTTGTTCTTGGCTCTTGGCCACCATCATTGTGAATGTGCACATAAATGTATCCAACATGAATCTACCTACAACTAAAGATGATGAGATACATTTTAAATTGTGATTAGAAACTCCAAAAGCACAAGAAACAAAAGCAAAAATAGGCAAATGGAATTGCATCAGATTAAACAGCTTCTGCACAGCTAAGGAAATAATCAACAGAGTGAAGAGACCTACATAAAAGGGAGGAAAACATCTGCAAAACGTGTATCTGATATAGATTAATATTCAAATTATAAAAGGAAGTCAAACAATGAAATAGCAAGAAAACAAAGAACACAATTCAAAAATGGGCAAAAACTTGAATAAACATTTCTCAAAAGAAGACATCCAAAAGACCAGTGGGTATATGCAAGGGTCCTCAACATCATTAACCATCAAGGAAATGCAAATCAAAACCACAATAAGATACTACCTTACACCCGTGAGGGTGGCTTTTACTACAAATACAAAGATAAATGTTGATAAGTATGTGATGAAAAGGGAATCCTTGTAGTGTTGGTGGGAATATAAATTAGTACAGCCATTACGAAAAGCAATATGGCAGTTACTCAGAAAATTAACAATAGAGCTACTGTATGATCTAGCAATCCCACTTCTGCATATATATCCAAAGTAAGTAAAATCAGTATGTCAAAGAGATATCTTCACTTCCATGTTCATTGCAACATTTTTCACAATGCAATAATGTGAATTATTGTTTCAATATATGGAAACAACCTGAGTGTCCATCAACAGATGAATGGCTAAATAAACTGTGGTATACATGCATGATGGAATACTATTTAGCCTTAAAAAAAAACGAAGGAAATCTTGTTCTTTGTGACAATGTGGATGAACTTGGAGGGCATCATGCTCAGTGAAATAAGTCAGGCACAGAAAGACAAATATTACAGGATCTCACGTATATGTGGAATCTAAAAATATTGAACTCATAGAAGCAGAGAGTACAATGATGCTTACTAGGGGTTGGGAGTTGGAAAGTGGGATGGAGAATTGAAAGATGTTGGTTAAACAAATTGTTGGTACAATTTGTATTCAATTACAAAGAAAGAATAAGCTCTGGAGATCTACTGTACAGCATGGTTACTATAATAATAATACAATAGTTACTTGAAAATTGTTGAGAGTAGAGTTTAAATGTTCTTAGCACAAATAAAATATGTATGTGATGTGATGGATATGTTAACTTGTTCATTAGCTTGATTTAATCATTCTACTATGTATACATATACTGAAACATCATATTGTATACCATAAATATATACATTTTCTTATTTGTCAATTAGTTAATTATTTCAAATGTGACAAGATTTCTCCAAATTCCAATTTGCTTAAAGATCACTTCTCTGGTTAATAACACTGTACTGGCAGAAGGTTGTGTTTGTGCATTTCAGAGCAAAATAAAATAGTATCTATATAAATAGAGTTCCAGATATAAACTAGATTAGCTACCAGAAAAGTATCCTTGTTATGTATCACTTATTTAAATAATGAAATAATGCCTATATAACTAGAGTTCCATCTACAAATTGTATCAAATAGTAAAAAGTAATCTTTTATCCATCATCTCTAAAAAAGGGAAATATGCATTAGCTTATGCAATGTTAGTATTTTAAAAATAATTTAATTTTAATTTCTTGCATAATTTAAAACTTAGGGTATAGTTTTGTCTATCATTTAATGATATTAATTCTTTACTTAAATACATGTTCAATTTTATATTAGTTAAATAACATTAGTTGCTATACTAAACTCCAAAGTTTCAACAGCCTACAACAAAATTTATTTCTCGGTTATACCACAGTCTGACCTGGGTGTTCCTAGTAGGCTGCTTTTCTTCACAGGGTGATTCAAAGATCTACATGACTTCCATTTTGGGGCTCTCCCCTCAGTTGGGGCCTCATTTTACACTATGTTGAGAGAAGGAGAAGAAAGTTTAGAGAAAACGCACCACTGACCATGCTGCTGCTTGTGGCACCATTGGCGAGATCTACTCCCATGCCTCATCTAAATGGAAAGGGAACTGCAATTCCCAACTTAGCAGCTATTCCCAGTTAAACTTTACACTATGGCAGGCAGTCCTGAATTTGGGTGGCTAGCTGGCATCCCTATGTAACTACAAAAATATATGCAATCTGCCTGCCTTTGTCCTATCATGCACAATTAATCATTTTTTCTCACTTTATGTTGTATATCTAGTCTGAAGGCCAGGTAAATATACTTCACTTGGTATGTGAATCCAATTTGAATTTCTTGTTTATTGTGAGTGCAAAAAATGAGAAAATCACTTGTTCTCTCTCAGAATCCATTTTCTTTCCATAAAATGGGGTTTTGGAGTTCAACATTTATCAAACCATCCCTGAACTGTGATGAATGAATTTTATAAAGCAAAGAAAGATAAACTATGTAATAACAAAATACTGGATATTTGTTCATTTCAAAGCATTTCGTGTCTAGTATATACTTGTGTACTTTGCATGCTTTGCACAACCATCTAGTGAAGAGGATGAGACCTAGAGTCACTTTTTCCATTTGTGACCTTGAAAAAAGGATGAAATAGTGCTCTTTCACTAAATAGGGACAATGAAACCTATAACATGGGGTTTGCAAGAATTAATGTGACATATTAAATGTTATATATTAATATAAAAATGTATGTGAATTTTTTAAACTGTATAGTTCTTTATAAATTTTATTATTTTTATCATTATAACTTATTACAAAAAATATACAAAAATCTCCTAGCTTTAACATCTTTTTGAGAGAAGACCTCTCTTAAGATGATTGTACTTCAGGCATCCATTATGGAGCGGATATATGTTGACAAGTGTGAAATTCCTATAAACTAGGAAGAACAGGAAAGTATGGAAGCACTAGCCACAGGTCCAGAAGCTCCAACACTCCTATACCTGTGGCTGAAAAGCACATATGGTAAGGAAAGAAAAGGGCAAGAGGAGATGGATTTATAGTTTTGCTATGAAATCTAAGTAATATATTTATATATGTCTATGTGTATTTTTTATTTTAAAATATTTTGTAGACTTTTAATCCACAACATGCTAGTTCTCATTTTGAAATCAAGCTTATGTCTTTTACCTCTAGCATTTTAGCAAACATTTTTACTACAATCTCTCCCTACTCAAATACTTTCTGGTAGTCAAATAGCTTATTGTGTAGGCGATAAGCACCAGGGAAGAGAAACTCTCAATATAACTATTAGCTTGTCCAGCTGGCACAGATTTAGAGAGATACCAATAAGTTTCTTGAGTAAGTGGTTTATGTTATGGAGTCTCAGATCACCCACACAAAACATTTGTCTGCCTACTAACCCATGTGGAGTGCTTATGTATGTGAGCACTCACAGAGACACAGTTAACATCATATACAATGTGTAACTGGAGACAGGTACAGTCTTTTTTTTTCAGTAGTAGTGTGTTATAGATTATTTCATTGAGACATAAATGCTCAAGTAATTCAATAACCCTACTATATAAATTTATATTTTAATTGGTCACTGAGAAGAAAGTGGAAATATTTTAAATTTCTATCTTTTCCAATCTGGAGTCTTAAAATCTATCAGGAAAAAATCTGTTTTGCATAGGAAATTGTACTGTAATCCAGAGGCCTATATACTATAACCCAGGGGCTTAGCAGAACTACTATGATCCCATAAATTGAAAAATGTATTTAAGATTTACAGTTGGAATCAATCAAATCAATGCTTTCTTTTCTAAATCTGATGTCTTATCTACCACATGTGACTAATGACAATCCAAAAGGGAAAATGAAAACAATTGGTCTTAATAGCATAATTGAACACTACTCTGTCAGAATTTCGAATTTCTGGGTTACTTGAATATGTAGTTTACCATAAATATCACTATGTGATTTATAAGAATGAGAATTTTTGGATAATGTTTTTTTAAAAGGTAAAATTTGTTTGTCAGATTTTCTTTTTCTTAAGACACTGTGATATAGTGGGAAGTCTTGAATGTGGGTTCAGAAGCCATGAATGTTTCATTTCTGTCCCTTACTCTCCATTTCCTTAGATAAGTCTCTTAGTCTCCCTTAGCCCACTGACTCATAGAAATAATAAGTTTTCTTCATGGAGTTGTTGTAAAGATGAAATATAATAATGTTTGTGATGTTTAGTTTCTGGTAGGTATTAGGTAGTGCTATGAAGTATCTCAATTTGAGTCTGAGAGTATATTAGGATTTTGGGGGCATGTTTAGGAAATTGGCATGGTGGACCTTCCAGAAGTCTATTTGCAATGGGACTGGGTGGCCCCCAGGAAATACTTTTCCTGATGGAAAAGGTAGCCTAGAATAATGAGCTTAATGGAAAGCTTTGGTTACTGGAGGTGGGAGATCTGAGTAAACATGGCATCTCTTCCTTGGATTTACCTGTTACTTCAGCCCTGCTGGACTCTCATCTGGGACATGATGAGAAATGAAGAAAAATGTGGAAAATGAAGAAAAAATCAGAAGAGAACCTTTACTAACATCTTAGTCAAGACTTTAGAAAAGGAGCAGCACTTCTTTGATCACGCTGAAAGAAGCCTTTCCCATTTGAAGCAGAAACCTAAGGAGTCTTAATACATCAAGGCCTCCAGTACCCCAGTTGCCATGAGGTTGGAGAGGTCTGGTAGACACTGAGGCACCCAGCAGATGCCGAACCAGGACTGGGAAGCCAACTTGATCATCAGTGTGTGTTGGGCAATCTGGGGGAGGGAGTTCCCAGGAAAACCAGAAGGACTCTATCCAGAGAGCTGATAGAGTTCTATTAGCAAGCAGGGATGGGGCCAAGGAAATTATTACCGTTTATGTGACTGCATCTGTCACTATGTGCTGGTGATGCACGGGAAAAAACTGAAAATACAAAAACATACTGTTATGTCATACCATTAGTCCATTTTTAATTGTTTTTTAAAAATTCATGTTTTGTACTCTCAAAGACTAAAAATTTCTGTGAAATAGGATGTGAAAATTTTCAAATGATGTTGCCACATCAGTTTTTTTTCTTTTCTCAAAAACAAAAAAGGATGTGAAAAATCTGGTCAACACACATGTTGGACATAAAATGACAATTCTTTTTAAAGCCAGAAATACCTATTCATTTCATTCACACATTCACTAAGCTACTAAATCTGATACTAGTTCTGAGGGATACTAATTATTTATGGTTTTAATAAAGAAAACAATTGAATGAACACACACACACACAACATATACATGGATTGTTGAAGAACTACTGAAACAAATTTGATAACTAGGTTTTCAAATGTTTATTTTCTGGTTTTGTTTTTCTCTTTTGTGGCAATGTAGTATAAAGGAAAAATCACAAGCTCTTCAAATCTAACAATTCCTGATCCTTCCACTTAACTGGTTGTGATCCTTAGAAAACTGTTTGAGCTTATCTTTAAAGTGTTACAGAACAAAATTAGATAATCCGCACGTGGCACCTAGCTCAGCACCTGTTACATTCAGCAGAAATGCTGTTTTTCTGCCTTCTCAATTCCCTGCCCCCATTCTTTTCAAGCATACCTTTCCATGCCAAGGATCCACAAGCAAAGCAGGAAAATGGTTAAGAAACAGCAAAATGGTTAAGAAACGGGTCTGTATCCTGTTTCTGGCAAGTTATGCTACATTCTCAAGGTTTCCGTTTTCTCATCTATAAAATGGGGATGACTGCGCTTTCCACACAGATTTTTATGAGCGGTAAATGGGTTAAGTCATGTGAAGTTCTGAGAACTGTGACAGGTTTGTAGTAAGGCCACTAGCATGTAAGTTCTACGGGAACTTTTTTGTCATTCCTATGTTTAAGATATAGAAGAGTACCTGGAACAAGTAGGTACAAAATAAATATGTGTAATCAACGAATAAATGCTGTGACATGCTTGCTTCTCTTTGTCTAATACAAACTATCCCTTTGCAGACTGTGGGACCTGTGTGGGTGTTATGTGGGGCAGAGTTTTAGAGGCTGCACCCAAATGGAAATAAGGAAGCCTCCTCGTGACTTCTCATGACTCAAACTGTATTTTCTGTGACCCACTATCACATCCTTCCATAGTAGATATGCCTGCCCTGTCTTGCACAGGCACAGATCGGGGTTCAATACTTGAGCACTGATCTCTGTGCCAGTGTGTCTCCATGCTGCCTTCTGTCCAGGCTGACTGAGAGTGGAGCTGCTGAAGAGCAGTTTAGTTGCTGTGGTACATTGCATCACAAAATAAAAGATCCATGGAGAGAATCACTTTCCACATTACCTTGTGAATACGTATCTTTATTATAATGAGCTCTCTTACAAACTTTCAATAATTTCTAGTCTCTTAACAGTAATATTATAAATTCTGGAGTTATACAAGGAATGTTATAAAATTCCTTTGGTCTGGACCACCATTTAAGAATACCTGAACAAGTACCTACGTAGATAATGTGGTATGTGTCCTGAGGATTCTCTTTGATGACTGCTAGCAAGCTAGCAGATGGTGCTTACTATATATAATGTAGGTTATGCACTAGGCAATCCAGACTTCCTTTTATAATTTGGATATTAATCCATATCAGGTATACATTTTGCAGATGTTTTCCTCCCTTTTGTGTAGCTCTCTTCACTCTGTTGATTATTTCCTTAGCTGTGCAGAAGCTTTTTAATCTGATGCAATTCTATTTGCCTATTTTTGCTTTTGTTTCTTGTGCTTTTGTAATTAAGTTGCTTTAAAAGTAAATTATAAATTCAACATAGTATTATTATGTGACTCTGAACTTTGCTTTATGAAACTCTGTGAGACTCTATATGCCCTGAGTTGTTGATTATTTTTCTAACATGCTTTTAAGTGCAGTCCCTTAGTAAAAGCTGAGTATCCCTAACCCGAAAATCTGAAATCTGAAATGTTCCAAAATCTGAAACTTTTTGAGGGTCAACATGATGTTCAAAGGAAATATCCACTGGAACATTTCAGATTTCAGATTTTTGAATGAGAAATGCTCAACTGGTAAGTATAATGTAAATATTCCAAAATTTGCTTTAAAAAATCTGAAATCTCAAATGCTTTGGATAAGGAATATTCAACCTGTAGTTAATTGCAAGCAAACTAAACTCTATTAAAATGGTCCTCACTAATTCTCAACATGCCATGCTTTAAGAAGACTAACAGAATGAATGATGAGGGTGGGATAGGAAGGTCATGTGATGTTTTGACTAAGGCAAATGAAGGAAACTCACCCCTTTCAGTCTCTGTGTGATGCTTTGTTTTCTACTCTTCCTTTGTGATGAGGCAGCAAAATGTTTATGATGAGAATCACTGGAAGTGTCAACCACATGCTGAATGAAAATAGCCAGATCAGCAGCCAGGAGGATGCCATGCCCAACACTGCGGAGGGACTTGGAGTTTCGTAATTAACACGCCATCCCACCTCTCCCCCGAGTCAAACACAGGATGACAATTACTTGGGAAAATATTTGATAGTGTTTATTTTTAGAAAATTTAATTCATTGCTTTCATTGCTTTGATCCCGTCTATACTACAATATGCCTAGTGAAGACTTCTCAAGACAATCATTTTCTTCTTGAAGCTGATCAAACAAGAGAGTTTACAGTTCCTCATCTTAGCAATCAAAGAGACCTAGTATCATTCAATCATGAATCACACTCTATTTCTGTAATAAATGTGTCTAATAGTAGATGCTTAAGTAGAAGGGCAAATGCAGGAAACAATCTTATTTGTGATTATGTGTGTGTGTGCATATGTACATGTATGTTAAAATTTCAGAATCTAAACATTTTTTGTTATGTTTCAGGGTTGCAAGCAAAATCATCCTTAATTTGAGAAACAGTGATTGTGATAGTCTTAAAAATGCTCTAAAACCTTTACCATATTCCCTTCCCCCCAAAATAATCTTAGAACTAACAACTTAAGCTTTCACTCAATTTGTTAGGAAAATACAAACTCTAGTTTGTAAATGCTAAGGGATACGTGAACCGAAGCATTTCTTCCCCAAACTGAGAGCCTTGGGACTTGTAACTCTAGTCTGTCAGATATCACCAAAAGGTCTATTGAGAGGTTTATTGTTGCAAACACACACACACACACACACACACACACACACACACACACGAGTCAAGTCAACTGGGAAATAACACAGGAATAATGGGTGACGTGTGGACGTGATTGAGCCAATTATAATAAATAATCACATTGCTTTAATTTAAGAGATCAAATGATGGTTGAAGTAACACTAAAAGTAAGTCCTTTTGGCCAGGCGCGGGGGCTCACACCTGTAATCTCAGCACTTTGGGAGGCCGGGGCGGGCGGATCACGAGGTCAGGAGATCGAGACCATCCTGGCTAACATGGTGAAACCCCGTCTCTACTACAAATACAAAAAATTAGCCAGGCGTGGTGGCGGGCGCCTGTAGTCCCAGCTACTGTGGTGGCTGAGGCAGGAGAATGGCGTGAACTCGGGAGGCGGAGCTTGCAGTGAGCTGAGATCCGGCCACTGCACTCCAGCCTGGGCGACAGAGCGAGACTCCATCTCGAATGAATAAATAAATAAAAATAAAATAAAATAAGTACTTTAAAATGATCAGTCCAGTAGGTGCAGCTCAGTAACAATACCCTGGGGATTCTACAGCTCAGCAGATCTTGTGGAGTCCTGAAACAGTGATTCTTTACTCCTCTTGGGTACCAGACCAGCAATGAGATTCTCACCAAAGCCCTAGACATTCTCATCTGAAAATGCAGACACATACAAAATTTTGAATGCAATTCCTTTGGTCTGACCACTGTTTAAGAATACCTGAACAAGTACCTCAGGATGTCTTTTCCCCGAGATGTCTTACACAGCCATCATCTGCACTAATAATCTTAAATATGGAAGCCAACTATTCTTATGTTTATAAGGTGGAATCAATGAACACACTTAGCATGCTTGATGAAAATACAGAAATAAAATCCATATATATAGACTTTACTAAGTGTATCGACAGCCATCTGTACTAGAGTGTATGTTTTACATTCAACTGTGAGTTGTTTTTTTATTTTTTATATATATTTTTTTGAGACGGAGTCTCGCACTGTCGCCCACGCTGGAGTGCAGTGGTGCTATCTCAACTGTTAGATTTTTAATTAATTTTCCATAATTCAAAATCTCAGATTTTCTTTCCAAATAATTGGAATGTATATTTTTAAAATACCAAGTTTGCTTCTTTTCTTCCCCCAGATCCCCGTCTTCAGAGAACAAGTTTACTGCTTAATGACTCAACACTTTATCTGCAAAACCCCTGATCCATTGACTTACTGTGCTAATAAAACTTACTTCCATAATAGCATATTGTTACAGGTGGGTTTTTGTTCTTAGGGCTCCCAAGATGGTGGCAGACCACTCCCAAGATGGTGGCTGCCACTCCCAAGATGGCAGCAAGCCTTTTGTTTTCTGATCTGGGGTTTTTGGCCTCACAGATTCCAAAGAATGGAACCTTGGGCCATGAGGTGAATGTTATACCTCTATTAGAAGCCGTGGGTCACAGAAGAGAACCGTGGAACCCAGCGACTAGTGTTCAGCTCAATTACAACGAACCCAAGCACTTAGCCGCGCAGGAACAATGGTGAGCCTCTAGTCTAAACGGGAGTTCAGCAAGGGGCGCCTGGCTGGATCAGAAATGCAGCGGACACCCTACCGGATCTGGAGGGGTGGACAGCAGCGAACAGCAGTGGTGGATGGTGAGCCAAAGTTCAGCTCCAGGCAGAACAAACGCAGACCAGAAGAGTATGCAGTTGCAAGATTTAATAGAGTGAAAACGGAGCTCCCATATAATGGGAGGAGATTCAAAGGGGGTTGCCCACTCCTGACTCGAATACCTGGGGTTTATATCCCAATCATTGTCCCTCCTCCCGTGCTCTCAGATGATAGATGATTTGACTATTTCTTTACCTCCTGCTTTTAGCCTAATTGGTATTTTAGTGAGCCCTCTTTACTACATGATTGGTCGGGTGTGAGCTGAATTACAAGCCCCGTGTTTAAAGGTGGGTGCAATCACCTTCCCCAGCTAGGCTTAGGAATTCTTAGTCAGCCTAGGAAATCCAGCTAGTCCTATCTCTCAGTATCGCTGAGAAAAGGATGCAAAATATTGACCAATTTTTTAAAATGTGGAAGTGATATTTATTAAGAGGACTGTGATATGTAAAAAGGAGGAAATCTGGACAAAAAGAATATTGGTACAAATGCACAAATGTACAACCACATGTACTCAATTCTACCTTGCCCAGCTGGTGGCTAGCATTAACACAAAATCTGAAATCTGTGCAGAACTCTACTGGTGTGCCTAGGAGGCTCATTTTATAGCTAAAATGTTAACTGGCAAAGCATTGCTTAGAGCACATGGGGCGTGAGAAAACTCATAGACAAACAGGTCATGACATCATAAAATGAAGTGTTTAATAAGTAAATATTAAGCACTCACTTATATATTTGAAATATTCTCAACTTACTTTCTACACAGAAGTTTTAATGATCTGGTTGCTAGTTGTAAGGATTCAACCATTGCCTGGGAACTTTAGGTGATTCCTAAGAGCCTGGCTACTTGGCAACACCACCTTGCCAACAAGGAGCCTCTCTAATGAAGTTGATGTTCTAAAGAAGATTCTAGTCCCAGTGCTAGGATCATGCATGGGGATCATTCAGCTTATTTCTCCTTTTTCCACAGCAGCCATCCTTTTCTTAGTTTCTGGAGAACTCTCTAAGGCACACAATAAAATGTTCGGCTATGCTCAGATATTTCTGTCACTCTTCAATGTTTCTTAACATGTCTACTATGGAATCCTAGTCCTGTAAGATTCCCTACGGAAGGAAGGAGGGGAGGGGCAATTTCTCCTTGGATAAATAACTTTAGAAAACATCATGTAAAATGTTCCCTCAAGTGAAATCTTATAATACAAATTAGCACATTAAAGATCTGATACTTTGGGTCTGCACAAAATTATTTTTTTAACTAAATTTTGATTTGCTTACTAACCAAAAGCCTGTTAATATCCGGGGGTTAATATCTTGCATACACTTTGGAAAATATTTTATCATATCCTAGAGCTCATTCACACATGTTTTTGCTTCTACTCCTAGCCGTCCCTCCAACCAGAACAGAAGTTCAATTCTCCTTGCCCTCTCCCCTATCTGAAGTTTCTTCTCCAGAAACCATTCTTTCCTTCCCTTCTCCAGAGTCATTATCAGATATGACCTAATTACTGAGTTTTTCTTGGAAACTTTTACTACAAATGCTTATTGTTTTCAGAAGTTTAGAAATAGATTGGTGATTATATGTACCATGTTTACAGTTTTGTGGTTGCAATGATCCCTCTTAACAGATTACAGCAAAATACATAGAGTATTTTAATGTAATTTAGCTGCCAGCTGAATCAATATTGTTAGTTCTCCTTAACTTTCATTGGATATAAATTGGGAAGAATAAAGATTAGTAAGCAATTTTATTATAATATGTGTTTATTAAACTTATGACTGCATAGTGTATCCAGTTGTAACACAGCTAGCTTTAAAAATGGCCTAGGTATTCACTGTGCTAAAGGGCTATTGGGTTTTCATGATTTGCACTGGCTTTTCAACACCTCAGTCAATGATCATTCATTTTTTTCATAAGCTCTATAAAAGTTATTAACATTCATCTGAAAAGTAAAAATTTTTATCTTATATCTAATTTCTGGGGCTCTGAAATCCAACTCCTTGCTGTGAGTCAATGCTCACCTTTTGCTCTGTGACCTTTGCAAAGTTAACCTTTTTGCCCTTGGTTTTCCAATATGAAAAATGGTAATAATACTAATATAAACCTCCATAAGACTGCTAAGTGAATTACAGAAAATAAACTCAAAGGGCTTGGAATATTATCCAGAGAATGGTAAGTGCTTAATAAATGTTAGCTGTTGTTACTATGATGAAAGTGGTATAGATAAAATAAAATTCACTCCAATGTCCTCCTGCAAATGCCTTCTCTCATCTCCTTACTAGAACTTGAATGGCCAGAAGTAGCAAGAAGTTGATTCAGGAATGGAGGAAAGCAAAAGTTTGTCCCAGCACACACGCAGAGATAATCCACTTGCCCAAGTCATTCGAATTGGGCATAATAGCAAATGTCAAGAAATGCAAATACACACACATGTATGGAGAGGCATGGAGTTATTAGTTTCCATGAAAACTGAGTAACTTATCCATGACATCGATGTCAGTAAGCATGCACTGAGCAAATAACAGGGGAAGGATACTCACCAGAGAATTTAATTCTCTCACATCTTGCTCTCTTTGATAAAATGGTGCCTTCACACTATGACCTTCCCTGATGACTCCATGTGCAACTCCAATGCCTCTTACCCTTCCACATCTTCTTATTTTTTATTACATTAATCACTTTAAAAGCTGTATATATACATATATATATGATCCTATTTATTCTATTTAATGTCTAGCTCCCCCTACTTGAATATTAGCTTCATTGCATAGAGGTTTTTTTTGGTTTTTTTTGGTTTTTTTTCTACTTTTTAAAGCTATACCTCCAGCACTTAGAACAGTTCTTGGTTCCTAGCAAGTCCTCAATGAATATTTGATGAATGAATGAACAGTAAGTCCAGAAGTAGGCTTAATTAAGTCAGTAGCTAAAGAATATTATCAGAGTAGGTCCCTTTCATCTCTGCTTTGCCATTCTTGGTGCTGGCTTCATCCTAAAGTAAAGCCTTATGGTCACGTGATAGCTGCAGCAGTTCTAGGCATCATATCCTGAGAAGACAATGACCAGAAAGGGAGAGCCAGAAAGTCCATTTTAAAAGCAAGATGACACTCACAGAGGCTCCTAATGACTTGACTAGAATTTGACCACTTAACCAAATTAGTGTTAAGGAGAAAGGAATTTCTTTAAATATTAGACTAATCAGAATTTCCTCTTAAAATGAAGGAAAGGGCCAAGCTCCTGAAGAGGTAAATACTTGAACGAATTTGGTGCTCCATGAGCAAAGAAGAAAGCCTGGATGACTGGGTAGACAGCGAGCAAATAACTTTGTCTCCTACCTCCTCAGATCTCCACTTCTGTGTACTACTGAAGTGAGTTGCAGTAAGGCTAAAAGCTTTTAAAACAATTTCAAATAATACTGCCCTTCACTATAAACCAAAAAAGGTAAAGCAGAGCTACATTCAGGAGGAGTTAATTGGACTACTTCACATGTGAGCTGATTTAGGGAACATCATTCAACTAAAGGCAAGTAAAGTGAGTTTTTATTAATATTTGTGTCCTGCTCTCTGGATGATGGCTCTGCTTTCAGAAAGAGTGTGAGGAACATTGACCTAAATAAATCCATCTGTGAACTAATCTGTTCCAGGAATGTCCACTTAAATTTCAAAATGTATTTGATACATTTATGTTATAAAGATTAGTTTGCTTTATCTTGAACATAAACAGCCCCATTTCTGTTGGCTTTTTAAGTGACCGAGACAAAAAATTAAAAATGGGTATTTTTATGGATGTGAGATGTGATGTGTTGAAACATTTTATTGGTTTAGATTCAGCTAGGTAATCTTCTGGCTTCTTTTTTTGAGTTGCATAGCAGAAATGAAAAAAAAAAGGGATTTATGAAATGTCTTCTATAAAATAAAACAGCATGATTATTTGCACAAATATGCAAGTAAAACATTGAATTGGGGTTTTAAGTGACTGAACTTTACTTTTTTAAAAATATTAATTTTCAATAATACAGCTTAATTATGAAACTTTCACTTTTTAAGCGATGATGATGTACTTTCTTAACCTCCATCTGCTCTTTAATTTTATGTATTTTATCTTACTATTGTCATCTGCAAAAGAAGAAAGTCAGCTGCCACAGTGATAAAAGTGAAATTAGTTCAGTTTACTAAAATTTAATACTTCTGATTCAGCTCCTGTATTGGCTAGTATGGAATTGATGGATGACCAAGAGTCATTTTACATTTACCTGTTAAGGAAATATTGAGTGCTCTCCTACACAAGTGCAGCCTTCTCACGCACCTGACCAGAGTCTATGAGTAACAGATTTCGCTCAGGAACAAACATACAGCCTTATGTTCTACTAGGAATAACTCAGTATTAATTACATTTGACGCATTTAATTGTCAAGCTATAATTGGGCCTTTCCTGATGGCTATTTACAAGTACTTTAACACTCCTCCCTACCCTCTAGAATGCTATGACTCCCTTGTCTGTTTACCTTTTCCCATTGTACCTATCACCTTCTTGCATACTATACAGTTTACTAATTTATTCTGTTTTTTTAGAAGTTAAAGTTGAAATTAGATAGATGCTTTACCTATATTAACTATAGGCTGGGCACGGTGGCTCACGCCTGTAATCCCAGTACTTTGGGAGGCTGAGGCAGGCGGATTGTCTGAGGTCAGGAGTTCGAGACCAGCCTGGCCAACATGGTGAAACTCCATCTCTACTAAAAATACAAAAATTAGCTGGGTGTATTGGCGCATGCCTGTAGTCCCAGCTACTCGGGAGGAGAGTTGCTTGAACCCAGGAGGTGGAGGTTGCATTGCAGTGAGCCGAGATTGTGCCACTGCACTCCAGCCTAGGCGACAGAGCAAGACTCTGTCTTAAAAAAAAAAAAAAAAAAAAAAAAAAAGCTATCAGGGCGACACGTATTTAGTAAACAAAACAATCAAGCAGCAGGAAAAAATACCTCTTATTAAGTTGGCCACAATTTTTGCAACACACAGACAACAACATTTACGTTTTAGGTTATCAGTATTGTGATTTATGTGATAGACTTAATAACCAAATCAGATAGTAACAAATTTCTTGGTTCTACACTACATGTCCTGAGATTTCCTGCTTGAAACAGAGTACTTCTATTCACTGACCTACATAATGAGGAAATTAAAAAGATGAAGGTGAATGGTCAGATCTGCAGAAGGCCAAGGTTTGAAGACCTCTTCGGGCAATAAAAAGGTGATAGGCATGCTTTAACGACAAGCTGCTAATACTGCTCCCTAGGGGAGGGCTCTCCAGCCCACCATCAAGTAAAAATCTACCTCTGGGTGGGGAGCTATCAATCTCTCCAAAAAGAGCACGCCTCTTTCGTGCCTACAAAAATTGCTCATTTCATTGAAGTTCATGCTTAACATAATAAGTGATAGAAAAAACATGAGCATTCAACATATGATATAGAATGAATTGCTTTATTAAAGAAGATGATACAGTCAAAAGCTTCAGTTGGGAGAGAATGTAAGATCGTATTTCTTATAAAGAAAGGTTATAGCAAGAAATGAACACATGAGAATCTTTACTAAAACTCTACTTATCATTTGACTGAAAGCTCAACGAAAATATGAGGATGCCTCATTATTGTATGACTTAAGTAAAATGCATTGAGTGCATTGAATGCTGGGACACCCTTAATACCCTAAGGCAAGGACTTCACTACTGGTGCCAGGATTAGGGTGTCAGATTCAGCATAACCTGAAGCGCATAGTGCATTCACACTCAACCTTCTAGTCCTACATTTCCATAAATGTAACAGAATTATCTAGTTCCCTTTTGTTTTTAATCATTCTGTATAAGAAACCACCTAACTTGGATCCATTTTTTCTAGTACTTATTTACAAACAGAATAGTAGTAAATTTTATCTGAGTAAATATTGATCTCTTTCCTATAGCAAAACATCTAAAGTTGTAATTTTTCACAGAATTCATTTTCGGATTTATGGAGAAACTCTCTATAATGAAGAAGGTAAAAAACAGAAAGAGGAAGTAATTGAAATCGACTATGTCTTCTGCATTTTTTTTTTTTTTTTTTTTTTTTTGAGATGGAGTCTTGCTCTGTCACCCAGGCTGGAGTGCAGTGGCACAATCTCAGCTCACTGCAACCTCCACCTCCTGAGTTTAAGTGATTCTCCTGCCTCAGCCTCCCGAGTAGCTGGGATTACAGGCGCATGCCAACACACCTAAATTTCGTATTTTTAGTAGAGACAGGGTTTCACCATGTTGGCCAGGCTCGTCTTGAACTCCTGATCGGCTCACCTCAGCCTCCAAGGTGCATGGTATTTAGATGGCATTTTACTTGTGTTCTTGTGTTCTAAAATACTTTTTCTTCTTCTTCTTTTTTTTTTTTTTGACAAAGTCCCACTCTGTCACCTAGGCTAAAGTGTAGTGGTGCAATCTCAGCTCACTGCTACCTCCGCCTCCCAGGTTGAAGCGATCCTCCTGCCTCAGCCTCCCTAGTAGCTGGGACTACAGGCACATGCCACCATGCCCAGTTAATTTTTGTATTTTTAGTAGAGATAGGGTTTCACCATGTTTGCCAGGCTGGTCTTAAACTCCTGACCTCAGGTGATCTGGCTGCCTCGGCCTCCCAAAGTGCTGGGATTACAGGTGTGAGCCACCTCGCCCAGTCATATTCTAAAATACTTTAATTTTTTCTTTTAGTGACGTCATTTTGTCCTTGAATACAAAAGGGTCCATATATGTAGGGAACCAACAGTCAAGCAAGTTGGCCATTATCTGGTCAAACTGTATTCAGTCAACTAATATAAAATGGAATGCTCCAGTGGCAATCAGATAGATAGCTATTCTTTCTGTCAGTCCAAAATATGGGATTTCGAGTATTGGTCCCCCAAATCATGAAATATAAGCATGTAATCTCACTCCCAGTAAGTAGTAATCCTTAAAAGTATCATTGGCAACAGTAAATAAAATGGAGGAAAATCACACATACATATTGTGAAGTTAAACCAACCACGAAAAAAAAAAAAGATACCATTTAAGGGCAGCTGTAAAATAATATCTCCATATAAAGTAGCCTCTGTGTGAAAATACAGTAAGTCTTTAAAATTGCAGCAACAGAAGATACTAAGACCTCTGTTATTGGAGATGTTCAATAATAGGCTTAGTGACCATTCAGCAGGTATAGAAACAGATTCAAATATGTTTAATAACTGGGTATCAGGAATAAACAAGCTTTAAATTCTCTACCTCTTAAGAGATTACAATTTGATGTCTATTCAAATTATTTATCAATAATCTCAAATAATTGCCACCTAAATTTCGATAGGCTATTTTTCTCCAAATAAATCCATAAAATAAAATAGCAAAATTGGGGCAACTAAATACACAATGTTCTGTCCCATGAAAAATAAATATGCATACTTTATTTCTTTGATGATTGTTTCAGTTCCCCTAATCCAGCTTCTGTTTCTGAATTTCCTCTACGACTTTTTGGTCACAGTCAGTTGGTGACTCATCTCCTCATTTCTTCTTGGAAAAAAAAAAAGTGGTTTATCATCGTGTGGCTTACATCACAATTTTTTTTGTCTATTTTCTATGTGTCTTTTTCCTTTAAATATATTGAGCTTTCCTTAAATTAAAAAAATTATTTTACCTGCTCAAAAAATAACAGGTCTGTTGTTTTCCAAAACTAGCCCTTATAATATCTGTACTTTTTGACATGATTTGTTTAAGAGATTCTGAACCTTGATCCTTGCATCCTTTTATAATATAGTATTTCAAAGATTCATAGAATATTAGAACTGAAAAGTAGAATTTAACCCAAATACCACATTTAACACACAAAGAACTCAATACTTGGAAAAGTTAAATAGCTTGGTGAAGCAAACATCTAGCAAGAGAAGAATGAGTACTCAGACTTCTTTACCTTGATTCTAATATTCTTTCCCGGGCACAATATTGCCTTTCATGGTGTGATACCATTAGAACTTTTCAAAAATAAATACTTGAATAGTGTATTCCCTAGATCTGAAATCTATAATTATGTATTCGTTACCCAACATCAAGTTACTATTGTGAACAAAAAATTGGGTTTTTGTATGTGTAAATCCTTGCTGGATGGAAGGATGATCTATAATAAAACATTATTTGAACCACTACAAAATAGTTTCCTAATATTTCAAGATAACCACTGTAGCAATGTTATAAGGTAATGTTTAATCAATTGACCTATACAGTTAATAATGATTCAATCTTCAGAATAGAAAGAAAGCTCACAGAGCAGGGTGATCAGAATGAATTTCATGGAGGAGTAGGTCTTAAAAGATGCATAGTATTTCTAAAACTTTTGTTGTTGCTGCTAAATATAACGCAGGGATATTAAAATGCATAAAGTGGAAAATCCTAAGGCAAATACTCATATAACCATCATCCTACCTGCCTCAGCATTCAACAGTATGTTCATTCCTTCATTCTCACCTTACAGATAACTGCTCTATTAAATATGGTGGGAATCATAGCTTTGCACTACTTTATTCTTTGGCTATTTGAATATGCATCTCTAAACGAGATACTTTTTTTCCTATTTTTAAATTTTACAAAATTGGAAACTGGTAGTATATATTCTTCTGTATCTGACTTCTTTGGCATGATGCTGTGTTTTCAGTATTCGTCCATGAGATCCATCGCTCCTTCATTTATTTTCAGTGCTTAGGTTCATTCTATGAATACATAATTGATTAATTCATTCTTTCTTTGATGTTCTTTGAGTTAAACTCCTAATGCATCCCTTGAAACTTGGCTCAATTTACCTGAAGAATGGCGACTCCATTCTGCATTTGTTTAGGCCAAAAGCCTTAGGGCTGTCCTGACTCTTGCTTTCTCTCACAGCTGCACATCCAGTCTGCGGGGAAATCCTGTGACTGCTACCTTCAAAACAGAGCCACAGTTTGACCACTCCAAGTCTGGGTTATGTTTGGCTCTTAACTGGTGTCCCTGCTTCTACCCTTACATCTCCCTTACAATCTGTTCTGAAACCAGCAGCCAGAGTGATTTTTGCCACTCCATAAAACACAAAGGGAATCATGTAATGCCTCACTCCCTACGAAGACCCACCATTTCACTAAAAACAAAGTCAAGGTCCAAATAGTGACCCACATAATCTAGCCCTGGGTTTCTTCTCTCAGCATTATCTTATACTTCTCTTCCCTTCTTTGCTCTGATCCCATGGGCTTCCTGGATCTTCTTTGAATATGCTAGGCATGGTTTCCCTTCAAATGTTGGCATTAACTGTTCCCTCTGCCTGGAATGATTTTCTCCCCAATAAACGTATGCCTTTCATGGATTGCATGAAAGCATGTATGTACAAATGTTTCCTTAACCATAGGTATCAAATAAAGTTCTTTACTATTATGATTTTAATAACAAACATCTGTTGGCATTATTCCTTATTTCTTTAGAACGAATTTGATTTACCTATACATTGGAATCTTGCTAGGATAGTACACGTCATACACAGTTTTAGTTACAGCATTGATGAAATCACAGTCTCTGGAACACTAATCTTTTAGGTATGTGCCATTACTCTCCTGCAAGATAATAGTTGCCATTTGTTTAGTGCTCACTATGAGCCAGGCCCTGGATTTAAAATGCATTATCTGATTTAATCCTCACCTCAACCCTATGAGATTGGAAACATTTTTTCCCAATTTAACAGATGAAGAAATTAAGCCCCAGAGTATTAAATAACACTCTTAAGCCCATAGTCAGTAAATGTGCTAGTTTTCAAACATGGGACTGTCTTACTCCACAGTCCTATATGCCACAAAGTCGTCTTTGTTCCACATATCAAAACTAGAAAAACATCACTGTGAATTTTTTCAGATTTATCTGATATGTAATGCTCTTGAAATTACTTGAACTATTTTGGATGCCAACGTAATTTAATGACAGAAGAAAATAATTCCATGCTCTAAATTCAATTACTACCCTGTTTCCATTTAGTAATGAAGCAAACATGGAAAACTCCTGATATACAGTAAAACATATAAAAACAAAGTGTCAAAATAAATTAAAAGTGCAATAGGGGAAAAGAAACAAATATGAAACATGTTTGAGAGGACCATGAAGAGTTCATTTAAGGGCAAGGAGTTCCAGAATGTCATACAAAATCAAAACACAAAAGAATCAGGTCATTTTTTTCTGTAACAACTGAGCTCTGATGAAGTTGAGCTGTGTGATGGTAAACCCAAGGGTATGGATGATCTAAAATCACATAGATCCATGCTGCTATGTTACTAGTTGCCAAGCAAACAAATGGCCACATTGCAGTTCAACGTAAGAGTTTTTGCCATTCTTTCCCTTTGCCTGGCTGTGAAAAGGCAACAAGTAGCTTTAGAGCCAAATGGGAGATACAAATGTGTAGCAATGCCATCTGTGCTATTCTATTCTGGTCAAGAGCAGGCATATGCTGTTTGAGAAGACACCAACATATACAGCTGTTAATAGTTACTCTAACTCAATGTGTGTTAAGACCAAAGAGTAGTTGTCATCCGGCGCAAGTGCAAGAGCCTCTTTTAGATGACGCAATGGGGTACAAGTCTATCACCTCTAGCTCAGAAACTATTCACCAACTACCCAATAATAAACACATCTATTCCACTTGTTTTAAGGCTTTCTAGAAATCATTAACTCAAAGTATCTTTGTAATTGATACACATCTGGAGACCACAGGATAGCTGGGACATAATAGTTATAATGAAAGAATGATTATGTGTCAACACGAAAGAGTGTCTCATAAGAGCCTAGACATTGTAAATATAATGCCATATCTTGCCTTTGGAAGGCCAGGGAAAATATACGTGTCTATTCACTAAATATACTTAAGGCCTTGCTAAATTGTTATTCATTTAAAAAAAAGCTTTAGTGATAATAGAACATTATAAAATATAAAATAATTGAAATCGTGGTTGTTTTCCATCCACAGAGAGTGAAAATGTTCATAGTGTTGGGGGAAGAAAAGACCAAATGATGAAAGTGGCTAAGAGCTCTTACATCTTGGTGAGAAAATATTTAACCTCTCTTGGCCATCAGAAACCTGACTGAGCGTGTTCTCATTTTTGTCTGCCAAAGGCTATCTTGGAATCTGGGAGCAATTGTTTTAAACGGAAAGAAATTGTCTTAGTCTAGATTCCAGAGGCATGTGTGGAGACCTTCCTCTCATTTCTTTCATTTACTCAACAAATATTTAAGGCAGTATTGCATACAATGATGATGCAACAATGAACAAGGCAGACAAAGCCCCTGCTCTTCAGAATCTTTTTTTTTTTTTTTTTTTGAGACGGAGTTTCGCTCTATCACCCAGGCTGGAGTGCAGTGGCCAGATCTCAGCTCACTACAAGCTCTGCCTCCCGGGTTCACGCCATTCTCCTGCCTCAGCCTCCCAAGTAGCTGGGACTACAGGCGCCCGCCACCTTGCCTGGCTAGTTTTTTTTTTGTACTTTTTAGTAGAGACGGGGTTTCACCATATTAACCAGGATGGTCTCGATCTCCTGACCTCGTGATCTGCCCGTCTCGGCCTCCCAAAGTGCTGGGATTACAGGCTTGAGCCACCGCGCCCGGCCGCTCTTCAGAATCTTACATGCTACTGGTGGAGGTGAGTGGACTCATAACTGAACAAATAAGATGATTTCATGTAATAATGAAAGCTCTGTATAAAATAAAATAGGAAAGTACTGAGATTGATTAAAGGAAGAAGGAACCTGTGTATTAGGATGGGTTAGGTATTCTGTACTAATAAGCAACCCCAAAGTCTGAATGGTATTTAAAAACCAAGTTATTTTTTCCCATACAGTATTTGTCCATCACAGTTCAGTGTGGTGCTTAGTTCCACGTCCTCTCTCAGGGATGCAGGACGAGGGAGGCTTCACTGTTGAATGTCATCAACTGCAGTGACATAGGTAAGGACATGTGGTAAATCATATACCAGCTTTTAATGGCTTCCACCGAACAGTGTCAGATATGTGCTCTCACATTTCATTGACCAAAGCAAGTCTTTGAAGGGGTAGGGAAATGCAATCCTACTGCATGCCCAGCAGGAGGAGAACCACAAATATTGATGAAGAGCAATAGTAATCATCACTGTCTACTTTAATTAGCTTTGTCTTGGAATGCTTCTCTGAAGTAATGATAAATGAAGACCTGAATGATAAAGAGCCAGTCATAAATAGATCAGCAGAGAGGAAGCACGAGATTTCAGGAGTGAATAAGGTTGGTGTGTTGGAAGAAACAAGGATGGAAACTTTGGAGCACAGTTAACCAACACCGTTAAGGAGACTGGAAGATTTCATAGTTGGGGTCAGAGAGGCATACAGGAACCACATCATGTAGAAACTTATTGGTAATAGTAGTAAATGCATATTTTATTTTATTTGTAATGGAAGCCTACTTATAAGTTGGTAAGACTAAAACCAAAAACAGATCAAACATAACTTTTTAATCCACAAAACACATGTAATTATATATTAATTTGAACTCTTCATTTGTAGTGTTACTATTCTTTCCTGACAAATTAACCAAAGTCAGCATGCTATAAGATAACAATGTACATTCTTCCCAGAAATATCACTATTTGGTAATATTTCTAAGAAAATGCTCATAAATATATGCAGAGATTTAGTAATATGTCATTTTCATTGTGTTGCTTTATAATATACTCAAGCCTTTTAAATTACATTAAAATGCTTAATCACATAAGAAAATTTCATAATACTTTATATGCCCAAATGATTCATCTATCTATTTTAAAACCTCATTTAAAAGACCAATATTTAGTTTTAGGAGAATTCACACTCATATCCTGTTTTTATTTTCAAACTGATGTGTGTCCTAGAGTGCAATTTGCTATACAAAGATATAAATATATGCATACCTTTGGCATCAATAACTATACTTCTGAGAATTTGTCCTAAGGAAATAAAGTTATAGATATATTTGAAGAATAAATATGTTTCAAGGATGTTCACTGAAGTATTGCTTGTAAAACTAAAAATAAAAATACTTAAACATCCATTATTGTATTTTAGAAAATCAGCTATGTGTATCCTCAAAGTGGAATTCTACATAGCCATAAATCATGATGGTGCAGATATAGACCTATTGAAATGGACAGATGATTATAACCTATTGTTATTCTTTAAAAGTAGGTTAGAAGATGTCCTATAAAATAGATAATCTATTTTGCAAAAAACTGTATAATTATTATATACTAGGATTTTGAAAGATTATACCAGAAGATATAAACAATGGTTATTGTTGAATACTATGCAGCCATAAAAAAGGATGAGTTTGTGTCCTTTGTAGGGACATGGATGCAGCTGGAAACCATCATTCTTAGCAAACTATCACAAGAACAGAAAACCAAACACCGCATGTTCTCACTCATAGGTGGGAACTGAACAATGAGATCACTTGGACTCAGGAAGGGGAACATCACACACTGGGGCCTATCATGGGGAGGGGGGATGGGGGAGGGATTGCATTGGGAGTTATACCTGATGTAAATGACGAGTTGATGGGTGCAGCACACCAACATGGCACAAGTATACATATGTAACAAACCTGCACGTTATGCACATGTACCCTACAACTTAAAGTATAATCATAATAAATAAATTTAAAAAAAAAATAAAGTGTATTTCTAAATATTAAAAAAAAAATGGTTATTTCTAGGTTGCTGAGAGTTTGCATGTATTACATACTTTGTTATTTTATTTTCTGGGTTTTTTGCAATAAACATTCATTTCTCTTATAACAAGAATCATTCTTAAGAAAACAATTTCACAGCACATTAATAAACACTGTATATAAGAATATTTTTATAACAACAACTATGCATATATGGGTGTGTTTGTTATACATTTGTGGTTTTAAGCACACATATAACACAAGTATCACACTCTATATATATATATACACACACGTGTGTGTGCGTGTGTATAGTATTTGGCTAGGTGTGTGTGTGTGTAGTGTACATGTATACGATATACTATACATATATGTGTACAGTATATATATATACACACACACAAAAACACACACCGTACACACACACACACACACCATTATATGAATGCATCTCCCAAAATTGTGGTGATTAACATTTTTAAAAATTTCTTTTGTGTTTATGTTTTTCTGTATCTTAAAAATTTACTGTAACAGTCATATATTGCTTTCACAATAAAAATTTTACTAAATAATATTAATAGGTTTTATTCCTCCCTACTCTCATTTTCTATTATAATTTTCCCTGAAGATAACTTTATGCAATGTAGGATTGTATTCCCTACGAGCCATGACCCTCTCATTTTGACTCTCCAACCTGCAGGATATTAACTTTAATAGAGATAGTCCATTTAGCTTGAAAAGGTATTCTGCGGCTCTCTTACCATACTGTAATCACCATTTTGGCAATCTTATATTACAATAAAATTCTCACAATTCATTGCTTTATTAAACTCTAAGTGGAGCATAGAAAGCATTAAATCCCCAAACAAATCTGTCAAACTTTAAGCTCTATGTCAAAATGTATTTACTGAAAACCTATCATATGAGACCTGTGAAATATGCATAAGCTCTGCCTTCAAAGACTTAGCACTCCGACTTGAAAAACAGTTAAAGAACAATAAAAGGCATCATTGTTTGTTAGAATACTTTTTAACTACTCAACATCTGAACCTTGTCCTGTTTGGGAAGAAACTCCTCTTTTTTTGTGAGTCTGGGTGGAAGGCCAGGAGATTTCCCTATCGTCTGACAGCTATAGTTTGAGAGTGTGACAGAGATTGTTGCATATTTCCACCCAGAACTTTAACATTGAACAATTGATGCAACAACAGTAACAACAAACACCAAAAAGAGAGGGAGATAGAGGTTGAGAATTCATAAATGATGAGAGCATGCAATAAGCAGGTACAACAGTACTCAGCCATGGTGTCTTAACCCAACTGTTTCTGCAGAAACTCCCCTGTGCTTCCTGCTGTCTAGGCTCCTGCTTGTGACCCAATTTTTATGCCTTTTTGTCAATATATCCTGTTGATTCTGTGAGATGCCCAATATAGTTCTGTACAAATTAGCTAGAACCTATTTCTGTTGCTTGTAATCAATAACTTTGACTAATACAACAGTATATAATTATAGGCCCTGTAATGATGATACTAGTTAACATTTAACATTTACTGAAGGTTTAATATGTTTGGTACTTTACATGCAGTATTACATTTACCTGTCCCAAGAAACCCATGAAGTTGATATATTTATTCTGTTTGTTAAGGAAAATAAGTTAAGATTGATTATGAAGTGCCAAACAAAGCTGGAAACTGATTGAAACGAGATTTGAACCTAGGAAGTATGACTTCAAAGCTTAGGCCCTTGACAACTGTGTAATATCTGCCCTTCCTCCTTGTATAGTTGGATTATCCACGGGGTGTCAATCTGAGAAGCAGGTTAAGGAGGCTTTGGATTTCTGTCATAGAGGGCAGAGAAAGAATTTCCATTCATAGAAGAGCAAAATGTGTGCGGTAAAGACCATAAAGGGTTTGTGGGTGAGGGAGGCCGAAGGTTTCTATTAGAAAATAAGACTGGCTTTGTGCATGAAATCAGACCACAGAGAGCTGTGAAAATCGGTCAGGAGTTTTAGGTTGAAAGTGGTTGTCTTAACAGAAAATGTCTAAGCTGTGAAATGGTATAAAAATGCTATTTTATTTAACTGGCTAAGATGTGATTGAGCTCAAAATATGCAAAACATGTCATTTTAAAGTGCTTCATTACCATGACTTTGTCAACTGTAAAAGAAGACCAAACGGCATAGGACTGTCATTTTGATTATCAGTGGTATACACAGAAGTTCATATCTTTCCCTGTTCATAGGTAAAGGCAAATGAACTAATGTTTTTTGCAGTCATGGAGCACAGAGACCTAACAAATCCTTGTACCTCACATACTCAATAACCTCTTCCCACAACAGTCATTTTAAAGGGCTGGCTGCATGCCTTTAGTAGGCCTTCGAGCTTTGTTCTAATTGCATTATAGTTAATTGACTATTCCAGAGAATGCATAATTCATGGTCATCATCATCAATATTTATTGAAGTTTTCCCTCTGGACTTTCAAGGGTATAATGATGTATTCTCCTAGAACATAAGAGAAAGAAAATTCATTTTATTTTTTCCTTGCATCTTATACACAATTATATCTAAATTCCCTCTACTACTGCCAATATTATAAACCTTTTAGAATAGACATAGGAAAACTATATGGGGGGGGGGGGAATGTCTTCATCATGTAATGAGAGAGAGAGTGGCAAAAATCCCGCCACTGCAAGAGTTCTCCTTTTGCTGGACTATATTCCTACTGGGCTCAAAGCCTACTGGGCAAACAGAACCATGCAGAAAATCTCTAGGACTTTGAAATAACTCAACTCTATATTCTAAAATGCAGAGATAACTTGTTTTATCTATTAATTGCTCTAACGAAGTTTACAGGCCGGGCGCGGTGGCTCACGCCTGTAATTCCAGCACCTTGGGAGGCCGAGGCGGGTGGATCAGGAAGTCAGGAAATCGAGACCATCCTGGCTAACACGGTGAAACCCCGTCTCTACTAAAAATACAAAAAATTAGCCGGGCGAGGTGGCGGGCGCCTGTAGTTCCAGTTACTCGGGAGGCTGAGGCAGGAGAATGGCGTGAACCCGGGAGGCGGAGCTTGCAGTGAGCCGAGATCGCACCACTGCACTCCAGCCTGGGCGACAGAGCGAGACTCCGTCTCAAAAAAAAAAAAAAAAAAAAAAAGAAGTTTATAGGTGCTTTGAAGAGACCACATAGTTAAGAAGGGGTCTCTAGAGGTCACCAAATTATTCTTAAAAATAAGAAGAATACACCTGTGTTTACATACTTACAAATAAGGACTGTAATTCTGAAGTTAAGATTGATAAATTAGTCAAACATATCTGGCAACTGTTAACAATCTGTTGTGTGTTTAATCATCTTCAAGGAAAAGTGTCCACACAAAGACTGTAAACTTCTCAAATGACTAACAGGAAATGGTCAGTAGTGAAAATGAGTGACATGGGCTGACTAACAATAGCAAGCCCACTGATAAAGACAGCCATACACAGCATCAGCTGATTGTCATGTGGGAAAGCAACCCAGATTTTCACTTTTAAAGTTTAACAATTAATTACTTTTTTAATGTTATGAGACAATATAAATGTATACCTAACTCTGAAATCAGCCTGGGCTCCCAGTTAAAACCAATAATCTACAGATGGTATAAAATCAGATCTAGCATTTCTTTTCAAATCTTTCTCAAATAGAAGTCACCCTTGACATTTTCTCTTTATATTGGAAATCGGTCTTCACCTGCTTATACAAAGGAAAACTTATTTCACCTATTCTGGAGCCTTCTCTCAAAGCTACTGGCTAAGTGGATACTAATCAGTCTATCAGCCACAGAAATATGTAACTGAGGAAGAATCTTAAAGCAGAATATCAAGAAGGCAATATAGAATGATAGAAAAAATGTAAGTTTTGAGTCAAGTAGATCTGTGTTTAATTCCCAGACTTAAACGAAGTTCCTATGTTATCTCTCTGATAACATATTATATTATCATTCATAGTTTGAGCCTGGTACTGCCTATGAGGATGAAGTGAAGAAAAGCATATGTAAAATCCCTAGCACAAGCATAATTTATAGACCTTTCTGAAAAACTATATTCCTCCTAGGAATGCTAAATGTCAATCTTAGAAATGGAGACAGTCTGCCGTTAGCCTTCCTATAAGATGCCCATATTAGTTGGGATTGTGTTTGACTATGAATTATTTTTAAAATAAAATAACATTACTTAGAGAGGACAGGTATAAAGGAGGCAATTTGGGATGATTATGCCAGCTCCATTCCATGATCTCTTCAGGAACCTAGTTCTTTCCAGCCACCATTCTGCCATAGCTGGAGTAGGACGCTTGTCCCCACAGTGCAAGATGGTAGCATCTGCATTCCAGGGAGCAGGATAGAGAAGCAACCAAAGAGAGGAAGGGCCACGGTGTACATCAGCTTTCCTAAGGAAGTTTCCCAAAAGCTGTCATAGGATAGTTGGCTTCTATCATATTTGTCATAACGTAAGACACGTGGCATCATTTTGCTGCAAGGGAGACTGGGCTATGTAGTGGCACTGGATGATAGACTAAAATTTTTGTTAAAATGGAGAAAGGGAAGGTCGATTATTGGGAGAAAACTTACAGTTGAAACCAAGGGCTAACCTGATTAGGTCTGCCAAGCTTAACCTGCCTTGCTTGTTTTTAGCTACTTGCTTTTAGTTGATTTTAAAATCTATGTAGCTAAAAGTCATGTGGCTAAGCGATACATAACTGAACTTGCACTAGCTTCCCCACAGATAACATCTCTGACATATAGGTCACCATGGTGATGGTTACTCAAGTTGTTTTTCAGGAACTTAGAGTCAGCTCTAGTCCAGTTCAAGTCATTTGCAGCCACTGACCCTGCTTGAGTGTTCAATAGGTACACTTTTGATGTTAGAGGGTCAGAATGTCCACCTTCAGATCATGCTAACACCACCACCGTGTGAACATGCATCCTATGAAGAGCCATGAAGCTTGACATGCTTGCATATGTCACTGATAACCTCACTTTTCCTTACTCCCAACCATTGTTCCTCATACTTCAGACCACCTCACTCCTCTTTCTCATAAATATCCCTAAAACCCCAACTTTAGGGAAGCAGATTTGAGACCTGTTCTCCCACCTCCTTGCTTGACTGCTTCATGAATAAACTCTTTCTCTGCTGTAAAACTTACCATCTCAGGGATTGGCATTCCACATGACAGGCAGAATGGACCTGGTTTAGCATCACAGTCTGTGTCTCAGAGGCCTTTTTATCTAAGGACAGCAGAGCGGGTAACTTGACATATGTCCATTCTTATCCTACTGATTGTCCCCACTAAAAACTAAAACAGCTGCTTGCTCTACCCTTCTATTCTACTTTCATTAATTCTTTGTGGGGTTATAACTGGAGGGGCTCACTGGGGATAGATGCCCATGTTTAAATGCTTGCTTGATTTTCATTGTCCACCTTTCGCTGTTTCTGTGGGTGCCTGGTTACTTCCAGCAGCAAATTAAAATATATAATCAATGGAAAAAAGACTTTTGGATTTCTTTTAAAAAATTAATTTCTGAAACAGCATTGCTAGTTTCCTCAGTTTTAATGTGCTCTAAAATTGTCAGTGTTAAGTGGAAAGGAAATAGAGTCAAGCCCTTCTCAGAAGAAGGAGTACTGAATGCTTTTCTTCACATAATTAACTATTACTTCTCAATAACAGACTTTTAGGTTTAGAAGCAAAGTATCTTACACACAATAGGACTTTAATACATGTGTGAAGACTCAATGGAAAGAGGGAAAGAGAAAAGGGAAGGAAAGGAAGAAAGAGAGGAAGAAAAAAGGACAGATGACAAACAGAAGGGAGGACAGGAAACAAGGTCTCTCGCCACACAATTAACTCATCACCAACACCTCAAAAACCCTTCCAGGAGACAGAAAGCTCTGCTCCATCATGAAAAAAGAATCCTATGGCTACTTACTGATGAGCTGTTCCTCAGATGGAGCTAAAATCTATGTCTATATAATTTCCATTCACTGGTTCCATTCTGCCCTTTCCAGAAACAGAGCTTTAGTTTCCATGTCAGAGTATATTCATTTTAGGCAAGTGCTTTCTGACTAGTATAAGGATCAATTCCTTGATATGAATCTGGCATTCAAGTCGCGGTATTGTTTGTGCATTTTACAAACACAGACAATAATGTGTACATAAGTTGCTAAGTTAGGTTCAAAGAATGAAAATGGGTCATAGGAAAGCTCCCCACCTCCTCAGAACTCTGTCACATTCAGGAAGAAAGAAAGAAAGAAAGAAAGAAAGAAAGAGAGAGAGAAGAAAGAAAGAAAGGAAGGAAGAAAGGAAGAAAAAGAGAGAGAGAGAGGGAGGGAGGGAAAGAGAGAGAGAGAGAGAAAGAAAGAAAGAAAGAAAGAAAGAAAGAAAGAAAGAAAGAAAGAAAGAAAGAAAGAAAGAAAGAAAGAAAGAAAGAGAGAGAGAGAAAGATGTTAGCATATGCAAAGATCCAAAAAAGAAAGCAAGTAAAAATAACTCGACTTTGGTTAAGGGGCTGATAAAGTTAAGATACTTCACTGAAACATACAGGTCCATGTTTAGGTCTTAATCACTGTTCTCCAAACCTCTCATGACTGCAGAATTAGGTCAGAGATTTCCATCATGCAATGCACTCCAATTGTCCGTGCAGGATTAAAAAAAAATGTATTTGGAGAAACTAGTCCAGGAAAAGATATGAGTGTAATAGACACTAAGGCATTTGTTTTAACAACAACAACAAAAAGCAGACATCGTGAAACTATGCTTTATTTATGCACAGATTGCTAAGAGTAAGTCACACTGAAAGTGAGCAACATACTGTGATGACCAGAGCTTTACTGCTCTATTACGGTGAGATATTAAAACAGAGTTGCTATAATACATTTTGACAAATCAGCTAAGGCTGATTTGAAGTTACCGTAATTTGAAGGTACCATATACTTTTCTAATTTAGATCATCAAAGTGGACCCCAAAATAATAAACTTAGTTTTAAAATCTCTTACCTATAATATTTAGAATTTATAAAATTATTTTATTATTTTTTCTAGATTTGCTAAATATGCATTCCTTTTAGGAAGTACTCTCCATGCATGTGAATTTTCATTGTAAATAAACTTTGTAGGGCAACACATTTTTTTGATGTAAATTGATTGTGGGAAAAGAAAATAATGTGTGCCTACCACCACAATCAGAAAAAACAAAATCATCACCAATGATTTTATATAGACAAACTTCAAGCCATCAAAAGAAACCATTATGTGTCTGCTGCTAAATTCAAGGTTTACAAGGAGCAAAATTTTGCCTCTTCTCACTTTTAATGTCTTAGGAAAACAGAGCTCTCTACAAGTTTGGGTGGAGATAGCTGTCATTCACTCATTTTTTTTCAAAGGATATACAAAATCTGAATATTATGAAAAATAACATATTAACACAAGATACTCTAACTTTAAAGATGCTATCATATAGTTGAATTTAGAGAATCATCAGAAAGGAATTTCCTCTTTCTCCCAATATATACCTACTTCTTTTTCTATTAATCTGTACTTCTGACAACTACCTGTCTGTATGCAATACATAAACACATACACGGTCATCCACAACAGTTGTAAACACACATGCATATATAGCCATGCAATTGAAGTTTTTTTCTCAGCGATCCATACACAAAGTAATGTAGTAAATATACTGTAAACATAATCCTTCTTCTCTTTTTCATGATTGTAACTGACGCTAACTTTCCATACTCCATATTTAAAAATCGTTAAATATGAGTAGAATAAACTCAGAATATGATCCCCATTTCGAAGTGGAGGGCTAAATAGGATTGACCCAATGTATTTAATACAGTCACTATTGCTTGAAAAATATACTTTTAAAATCAAATCCATGCAAGAAAAATGGTAGATCTTTGTGTCATAGCTAATTATAGAAACTATTTTTCCAGCACAACTGTTCACCTTCTCCGAATTAATCTGATTTGAGATGCCCTTGAGAAATTCAGATTGATTCACTCTCATAAAATTTTGGGGTAATATAGCATCAGTTGTTTTGATTTTGCTCAGTTGGCATGCAGTAAAGCATTGATTTCAACTTACTTCTCAATAAAATTAAAAAGTCGGTCAGGCATCACTTTGTTTTCATTTGAACTATGCTGCTACCTGGTTTTAATTGTTAGAATACCTTACTGTTCAGTAGTGATGTGTGTATTTGTGGCTCCTGTCCATCCAGGAGATCACTCTGAAGGACCCTCTTTTATTGACAGCACATTTTGCTCTGCAAAACATAATCTGTTTTCTGTGCCAAAAGATCTATTTGAAACAGAGCCAGTGTCTCATTCCAGGAAGAGGAAAGGATATCAAGAGTTTCCATGGCAATCAGTTGATGGAACTAAATTAAGCAGGAAACCTCTTCAGAATGCAAAGTAGTCTTGCAAAACAGAGTGGTTTGAAATATCCAGGAAGTGTGTCACAGCACAACGAAAGAAATGGAGATATGAATACCTCCATAATGTAAACTCCCTAACTGTAAAATAAACAATTAAATGCTAGCTTTTGTCCTACAAAAATAAACTCTCAAACAACTGTCATTTCTAATGAAATCTTTTGTTCCAGTTAGTTTTAGTTTTTTTAGTTCTTATCTCTTATGATCAACATCATGTAGGAATATTACTACAACTGTTTATGTAGGTAGGAAAAATAACTTTTTATGTTACTGCTGTTAAATTTAGTTTGTATGAAATTGTGCAAACTTCATAAGCTACTTATTTACCAGTAAAATCAGAAGGAACGACCAAAATTTATTTTAGTGAAAAAAAAAAATGAAGAAATAGATTCCTTAGTTTAGAGAAAGGAATTGAACTTTTTAAAATGGGATTCTTCATGGTAATTTGGATTTTTGATAGTTTTAAAAATATCATTCTACTTCCTGGAGTGGAATTAGAAGTAATGAGTCTTGAAATTCCAGGAAATAGAAGAATTAGAATGAACCAGAGGTTCCCTACCTTCTGGTCAATTGCCAAATCGTTATAATAGTTTGCTTGGAAATGTGGTTTCAACCTGTATCAGTAACTACTTATTTCCAGAAGTTCTTCAGACCACCTAAATGTTTCCAAATGCTTTCTTTTTCTCTTTAAGAAAAGAGTTATTAGAGCAAACATTTCTAAAGCAGATGGATTCACAGTAAAAAATATTTAAACAATTCCTAAAAACCTATTAACCACTGGTTATCCCAGCTTTTAAAGTTAAATCACTGTAACTGCTTGAAGTAAAATTATAAGGTCTCTTTTGAAAATGAACACATAAGAATCTTAAAAGAATCTTAAGATTCTTCCTCTTTTAAAAGGAAGGTCTTATGAATTTTAATTTCAAATATTCTGGCCTCAATTTCAATGTGAACTTTAAAGTGTCATCTAAATGCTTACTGTGTGTAATATAAACACTAAGGGTACATTTTGATGTCAACTGCCTGATAAAACTCACCTGGCATCATTGTGCTAAGCTTTTCTCAAATTTTCTGGACCAGAAACATAGTCCAAACATAGCACATCATCATATCACACACACACACACACACACACACACACACTCACACACTATCATACACACAGCAAGAACACAGTACAGCACCAGCATACAGTAAGTGCTATAGGTGTACCCACCTTAGAATGTTATTGAAAATTAGACTCTCCTGGTCAATAGCCATCAAGTCCTATAACCACCACCGTCTTTCCAAGATATTTTCCCCAATTCCATTTCACTCCCTAAAATACTAGTCTCACTGGAGACAAAACATGGCAAGAACTCTTCACACAATCTCTTAAAAATCTACTTTATTTCACATTGCACGCCTGTTATCAAAACATCTCAGGTATCCCATAAATACATATACTTACTATGTGCTCAAAAGTTTTTTTAAATCTACTTTAACTTGGATAAGTTAAGTATATTTCTGTATATTAGGTAGAAAAAATCAGGTGGTTTTCTTAGTTTGGGTTAGCAGACTCTGAGACAATAATCCAAATGCAAATGGTTTTTCTGGGCAGTGATCCCAGGAAGAACAGTGAAAGAATAAGGAAGTACAACAAAGAAGGAAGGAAGTGAATATAGCTAATATTTATATTGTTAATCAGCAAATCACCACTATGGGAATGTAGGCTCAGTCTCACTGAGATGCTCTAAGAAGCTGTACAGAACATTCTTCAGTACTGTACCAGCAATGGCAAGAAAGCTAGAGTGTTTATCCACCAGATCTCATCCCTCACTGGTTGAGGGTCACTCCTAAGGTTTTGATTTTCCCAGATTCCTGGTCTGTACTTCTTGGACCTACCACATTTCCATGATCAGAGAATGCTCTCCAACAGAGACACAGGAAGTTTCATTTATTCTTAAAAGTTGAGTGGCTCAGGCTCACAGATATTAATGATCCAAGTATTTTCTGGTGTTTAGAGCTAGCCATAGTGTGATATCTAGGAATGTCTAGCCAAGCTGACCAAGCCTCCTCCTAGCAATACTCCATTATGAGTACCATTTATTACCTGGTTGCTAGGGACAACCACATTTTGCCTGTAATGATGAACAGAGGTCCTCCTGACCCAAACACCTGAGTGTATTTGAAAGGAGTTCTTTAATTTAAAGTCATATATAAAGGCAACAAAAAGCAGGAGTTGCAATATAGTTTGAGAGCTGGATAATTTTTCTTGTATTGTTTATGTAGACACAAATATGTATATAAAAAATTAAGATTAGTGGAGTCATGATATTAACTTTTAAACTCTTCACAGAGAAGCAGTGAAACTGGTTTGACTGAGAGAATTCTCTCACTCTGATTCTTTCTGATGTTTCTTGGTTCTTGCTTTCTAATTCCGTCTTCACCTAAACCGGTACATTCTATGATGTTCATGTTCCTCCATGAGACCACATCAGAATGATCACTTCCTTGATGCAAGGCTCTCAATTATGACTCCAGAGAAATCCAGAAAAATCTGTTCCCATCAGTTACTGCTGAAAAAAGTACAAGATCTTGCTCAGCAGCATTCCTAAAGAGAGTGCTTTCTTTTGCTCACATTTTTTCAAAATGCCTGCTGTCTGTTTTACCTTAAAAATAGTAATTCTTAATTCATATAGCATTGCAATTCATAACTGTGTTTTTCCAAAATATCCCAAGATGTATCAGTGAGAAAAATTATTTTCTATTTGGGCTTTCTCTGGGAAAGGGACATTTCTAACATTTTACTTCCATGTGCAAAAGTCTTCAAATTCTGGGATATTTCCCATGAATCTTTAATCTGATCTACCTAATAATGCCCTTTGAGTTGACTGTCTGAGGTTTTACGGTTTAACAACTTCATGCTCACCGATATATAGGTTAGGCTAGCATCAAAGGAAATAGGTTAAAGAAATAGTTTCACTTATTTTGGTCCACCTAAAACCAGGACTTGAACTTTACCAAAAACTAAATATCTAAGTATAGCACGTTAGAAAGCAGCACATAGTATACAAGAACAGTAGGGAGGGCACGAAGCTCAGGTCTGTGGCTTAATAGTGACTGACCACAGGCACACTGGTAACTTCTCTTAACTGTCCTGCCTCATCTGACAAGCACGGTAAATGTCATCTATGTTACAAAGTGGGTGGTGGTTCTAAATTAGAGAGCCTAGACAAAGTGTCCCTGACTGCTGCGTATCATAGGCTCTCAGAAAACATTAACTAACTGCCTTTCTCCTTCCTCCAAAGTTTCAGTTGAGAAAAGTATAAGCTCAAGGAATAGAAGATGAATGTTCAGTAGAATAGGAATGGAATCTAATGCTTTTTCATGCTGTGGTAAATCACTGAAAATGTGTCTTCATGTCACACTCTGTTTGCAGAGCAGTGTCCATTTCCCCTTCTAAATATCATTCATCATTGCATCCTTTCTCGTCTCCAAATAAATGAATCTTAAATCTCTCGTTAAATAGTTATGAGGCATGTGACTGACACAAACCATAAATCTAGATAAAGATTTAAAGGATATGCTAACCAGGCTTGAGATTACTAGAAGAGAGAATAAGGAAAATTGCAAATGAACTGTTCTGAAATAAAATGACTACCATGCGTTACAATTAGAAAATCTAGGGGAAAACGACAAGTTGAGCTTTGTCTTCTTACCAGAAACTGCACTGCTTTCTTTCCATGTTTCTACTACCACTTTTGCCACATGTGGTGAGAAACACAAAATAGCACGTTAGAAAAGTGAATACTGTCAGATAGAAAGCGGGCCTCACTCTTTTCTGGGAATTACATTCCAGGGTTTGAATGACTGATTACCTTTAAGCATGAACAACTCCATCAACTCATCTCTGTACTCAGCCCAGCTGGGTCTTGGCAATAATGCAATTTGGGAAGGATCTTCCAGAAAACCATGCTAATATTTTTAGTTTTTAGAAGAAAAAAATCATACACTGTAGATAATTGATTTGGGGTTTGGCAATGTAGTTGTAGGGGAAAGGGATTCAAGTGAGGACTATCATTTTTTTTCCTTCATGGAAGGCAAAGGATTGGGGAGATTAAGGAACTTGATTAAAGTCACAAAGCTACAAAGAGGCAAAACCATGGTTTTGGCGAGACCTGGCTGGTTTCAAGAAGAGTAGTTTAAGTGTTTTGAGAGCCTATTATGTACCAGTCACTATGTTCAGAAATTTATATACAGTACCTAGACCCCTCACAACAGGTATGCATGGTAGGCATTGTCACCCACCATTTATAATTTAAAAAGCTGTGACCTACCCATTGTCTCCAAACTAGTTACACTGCAAGCCTACATTTGAATTCAAATTGTTGGATGCAAAATCCTACATTTTCTTTTACTATACTATATTGCTTCCTAAGAACTACAAGTATTATATCCTAGAAATGTTAGCAGATCAATAATGTTTATTATCTGGTTCTTCAACGCTTCAATATTTCAATTGATTGTGTTGATGTTTCCATCTTGAATTTATTCTGAGCCCCTCCTTGTAGAAAGGGTAATTCATGATTATCACTAGATAATGATAGAAGCCCTGTCTGTATACCAAAATAACATAAAGTAATGAAGAAATAAAGCTGTAGTTATTGAGCTCCTGTTCTAGTTTTTACCAATGAATGATGAAAGTGACACAATCCATGCAAATGCAATCTTCAGCAGTATACTGTGGATGCAGATAATAGCTTACAGAAAAGAATAGCCAATCTGAGACCGTAGACAGAGAAATAGACACACAAAATCAATGCAGAATGATAGTAAATAAAATACATTCAGATTTAAACTTCAAATTTTATTACTCAGCTCTGTGGCCTACTACTGCCAAGAAGCTTATTTTGAAAAAGTGTGACATATTAAGACTACAACATTAAAAGAACATGCAACATAGATAAAATGTTCACAATTTAATGACATGCAATAGTAGTTAGTGGCATGGTTAATTTCAAAGTAATGGATCAATACTTTGGTTGCTATCAAATCCTGAATCTGGAGTATAAAGACCTGAACTATCTACGAAAATCAGTAATCTTCCAGAGACAGTTTAACTAGAACGCTATTGCTAATATTAAAAGTAGAAAATAAGTGTTAGTAGCAGTGGCACATGGTTTATCACCACATCGTAGGACTGGAATGAGGTTAATGATATGTAGTCAAAATATTACATTTGTATAGAACTATTTTATTATCAAAAATACATATCAAAACAATTGTTTCTTGGAAAGCATTATATTAACAAATTTGGGTTCTAAAGACTTAAACTTACTAGGCAACTTTTCCTCCATTGTGTATTTTATCAGTCTCTTTTCTCTAAAATTTTGGCCATTAACTGAATTATTAAATTATCCTTTTCTAAGATTATACTAATACATCTTTGAATGAAATATTTTAATATACATTTTAGAATAAGAACAATGTTTATGCTATGGGTATACTTTCTGCTAATCTAAGGGGACACTTGATCAAGTTAAGAAGGATTTGGAATTCACTTCATGCAACTCTGTATTTTATATATTGGGGCTCAGATTTAAATATCATTCTTTCTCCTATTTCTCAGAAGCTGAAACTCCCTCTAGAAGACAAAATAAACTAATGTTTAGCAATATATTCTCATGCTTTCTGTTACATAGTGTATAACAAAAGTGTAAGTGTGTAAACATAGAGCCATATCCAGAAGTCTGAATTAATGTCTTCTCCACTATGAGTAAATCAACCTACTACACTAAGAGCTGAGAGCCACACTCTTCTCTTAGTAAGCTTAAGTTAGTTCCTCATGTTTTCTATAATGTTTCAAAATTTCAAAAGGATTTTTCCATAGTTTATATTTTTAAAATATCATCTTTTCCTCAAAACAATTTAATGACGTAAGGATTATTTTCTCTGTTTTACAGACAAAGAAATTGAGAACCCCACAATTTACATGCCTTGCCCCGATTCTTACAGCTACTTATGTGTCTGGGCCCAGTTATCACAGTGGATTAAACTTTCAGTCATGATCTTCCTTTCAGTCACCCTCTTTATTTCTCCAATACTATTTGGTAGGAGGAACTCCCAACATAGGTTGAAAAAGCAAATGGACTAGTTGCAGGCTCCACTTACGGCTAATACTCACATTTTAGACAACAGGAAAACCACAGAAAAACCATTGCTTACAGTTTACCATTCACAATAGTCTAATAATATTAACATAACAAATCTGGTACAAAATCTTAAAGAAAAACTCAAAATAATTTTTTATTCCCCAAAACGTGTGTAGCTCCACTAGATAACAGTTCCAATTAGAACTTGACAAAAGTAGAATTGAAAAGCAGACCGATTCCTACAAGGAACACTGGGACACAGTGCTTCAGAGCTGTGTAGGATGTTAAAAGTTGTAGTCATCTTGCTGATCATTAAGTATTTGCTGCCTTTCACATAAGCATATTATTTCAAATTTACTTTTTATGATTAACATGCAACATAGAATAAGGATTACACATTCAGATTTTAAGCTTTGTACAATTTACTTAACTTCTCTAAGACACAACTCAAATGTGCTCTTTATAAAGTTGGAATATGGAGGGCGTTGTTGTGCGTGTGAAAAACCCCAGAACAAAAACCTATAGGCAATATCCCAAAGCATAACAAAATGTGAGCAAATCGAATCCAACAATGTGTAAGTACCGCATGACTAGATAAGGCTTATCCTAGGAAAAAAAAAAAAAGTTTAGTTTAATATTCAAAAATCAGTCAAAGGTATTCATGATATTAATAGATCTTGAAAGAAAAATTACAAAAGCATTCAACAAAATCCAACATTCATTTCTAATTTAAAACAAAAAATAAAAACCTTTCAGTAAACTAAGAATAAAAGAGAATTCTTCAGCCAGATAAAGGACACCTATAAAATCACAAAGCTTACATCATTCTTTTTTTTTTTTTTTTTTTTTTGTAAATTATTTTATTTCTTCCTCGATGATTTAGAGGGACTATCTTCAAACCAGTACAAATATTTCATACATAATACCTGGCCATTTTCTAACCAATTGAGTAATTTGTTGCACAATAAGCTACCTCACGTCTTTCAGCAAGAAATACATTACATTTGAATAGTAAAGACATTACATAATGAATTAGGACACAATTAAAATTTGCTTTAAATATTGCTCTGGGGGAGAGGACACCACACTTCTACTCAGTGAAGAGAAATGTTTTCACAGTCCAGAGGTCTTTTCTTTTTTTAAAACCTAATATGCCATGAATTCACAGGGAATAGGTTCCAGCAGCTCAGGCTCCTTCCCACTGATTCCCACAAAGTGTGCTTTTCTGGGCGGAGCAGGCTGAAGCTTCAGTTGAACCCAGGTACCTTTCTCTTTGGCTTCTTTCTTTTTCTGATCATTTTCCCTCACACGTTTCAGGAAGCTATCTTAGCTCTTATAGAGTGCTTAATGTGCTCAATACACACATTAATTCTCTTGGCAAGAATCTTGCCCTTAACTTGTTTGTTCACAACAATGCCAACAGCATGCTGGGGGCAAATAAAGACTTGAAAATATATTCAACATCATTAATCATTAGGGAAATGCAAAATTAAAGCCATGATATCATACTACATGTAATTATTAATATTTAAAATTATAAAGGCTCACCACACAAAGTGTCAATGAAGATGTGGAGGAATTAATATGCTTTTATATACCACTTATGGGAATATTAAATGGTACAACCACTTTGGAAAAATATGGCAGTTTCTTAAAAATTAAAGCTACACCAACAATATGATCTAGTTATTCTACTCCTAGGTATTTACCAAGAGAAATGAAAGCATACTTTCATACAAAGACTTGTACATTAATGTTCGTAGCAGCTTTGTTGGTAATATTTAAAAATTGAAATCAACTCAAATGCCCATGAACAGATGAATGGATGAATTAACTGTGGCATATCCATACTATGGAATACTACTCAGCAATATAAAGGAATGAACTGCTGATACACACAACATGGAGTGAATAAAGTCTGACCCCCAAAAAAAGAAAGAAAGAAAGATAATTCCAGAAAATGCAAACTAACCTATAGTGACAGAAAGCAGGTCAAACGTGGTGGTTCACATCGGTAATCCCACCACTTTGGGAGGCCCAGCCGGGTGGATCACCTGAGGTCAGGAGTTCGACACCAGCCTGGACAACATGGCAAAACGCCTTGTCTACTAAAAATACAAAAATCAGTGGGTGTGGTGGCATGTGCTTGTAATCCTGGCTACTTGGGAGGCTGATGCAGGAGAATCGCTCGAACCCAGGAAGCAGAGATTGCAGTGAGCCAAGATCGCAGGAGCAAAATTCTGTCAGAAGAGGGGAGGGGAGGGGAGGGGAGGGGAGGAGAGGAGAGGAGAGGAGAGAAGAGAAAGGAAGCAGATCAGTGGTTACCCAGGAACAGGAGTGGGTGATAGGAAAGGATGATAAACAGGCATAAGGAAACTTTCAGGGGTGATAGAAACATCCACTATCTTGATCATGGTGAGGACTTCATGTGAATATACAAATCAAAATTTATTAAAATATATGCTTTAACCATTTATAGTTTATTATCTGTCAACTTCCCCAATAAAGTTGTTTTTAAAAAGGAAAAAATAATTAAAATAAATAAATATTTGTAATCTTCACATATGTATTATATATAAAGTCCTTAGTATAATCTTAAATATTGTAAGATCTCAATAAATTTTGAGTGGTGGACATGGTAGTATTAGAGTATGAGTCATGGTTGAAATAATAGCAACAGTTAGGAAAGCTACTTTCTCTTGGGCCCCACCAGTGCTGGATATTGGTAGTTCCATCATCTGTCCTTTACCTGCTAGAACGTGAATTCACAGCTCCTTGTACAAGTCTACAATAATTCTGGTGGGGCCAGAGGTAACTACCTGGCCACTGTCTTTCAAACGTTCCCATTGCCACTAGAATCCTGAAGCCCTTCAGCTGATTATTCTCAGCAAATATACAAAATTAAATTTCAGTTAATGAATTACCACATGAAGAGAGTACCCCATGACAAGACAGGGAAATTTGGCTTATAAGAGTAATTCTTATCTCTTTGAGGATTAAATATTGTCTCTACATTATCCTATTTGCCAAAAAACTTTCAAAGTTGGTTAAATAGTACACTGTAAAAAACAAAATCATAGAAAACCAGAAGAAAATGTAGCTCAGTATTAACAACCTGATCTTGTGGTGGGGAAGGTCTTTCTAAACACTTTTTTAAATGGCCAAAATCATATAAGAAATTATTGACAAATTTGACTATGCTAAATTTAGCATTATGTGTTAAAATTGAAAGGGAATAAGAAAATTTACATAAACACACATACACATAAAAACTTGATATTTTATGTTAATGGCTAGTGTATATTTTATATATATATTAAATGTCAATGAATAAAGTTAATTCAAGTTTAGTCAAAAAATAAAAATTAACTCCACATCATTTTCCTTATAAAATGGGTAAAATAAAAAGAGGTAAGCTGGGCATGGTGGCTCACGCCTGTAATCCCGGGCACTTTGGGAGGCCGAGGTAGGCGGATCACCTGGGGTCGGGAGTTTGAGACCAACATGGAGAAACCCTGTCTCTACTAAAAATACAAAAATTAGCCAGGTGTGGTGGTGCATGCCTGTAATCACAGCTACTCTGGAGGCTGAGGCAGGAGAATTTCTTGAACCCGGGAGGTGGAGGTTACAGTGAGCCGAGATCACACCATTGCACTCCAGCCTGGGCAACAAGAGCAAAACTCTGTCTCAAAAAAAAAAAAAGTAATATTACCAATACTGTTTATAAGTAAGTTCACATATTGCAGATAAAAAATACATTAAATTATACCCTTCTGGCTTGCACAGCTTGGCTGTGGTGTGCACCTGGGGTGGAGACCTGACCCTGGCCTGGTCCGGCCTCATGGCGCCTGAATGCTTTGCCCACCACCTGTTCCCACCTCCTGCCCTGTGCCCATCCTTAGCTGAGCCCTGCTGGCCAGATGCCCAGTGTCTGTCTCGGAGTAGGAGCTGTACTTCCTCATCAGTCGGTGTCAGAGAGTGCTCTAGGTACCAGTGCTGGAGCTGAAGCAGCACCAGTTGCTGCTGAAGAGGTTGGACTGGGAGGACAACAAGCACAACAGTCTAAAAATTTGAGACATGATTATTAGACTGAATACAAAGAATTGGTCTTGTCCATTAAGCATGTGGCTCCTGATCATCTGCTGTGGGTCTGCCAGTGCTTCAATCTTATTTTGGATAAAGAAATTCCACTCCGTATTTCAAGAGTCACTTCTTTCCTTCGTGCAGGAAGGCAGTCTTTGTTACGTACAGCAAAACGTAGGTTAATGTGGAGACGTGCTCTGCTTTGTGTTAATAGCTATAAGCATTGTGTAGGAAACGTGATAATATATGTACGTCATGCTGTGAACTATACAATTCTCTGCATTTAGCATAGAACATTGAATTTTGCTGTGTGTTTCATGGGTCCTTCTGCATTTAAAAAATTGATAAGGACACATTTGTTAGCTAAAAAGCTTGAATTTATTCTGAGATGTATTTGAGGTTTTATCAGTGTGAATTCTTAATCTTCCACTTTGTAGCTCACTCATAACTTCATTGAATGTAATTGTATGTGTCTGATAAACTCTTTAAATGCTAGGAGTATTTCATTTGATATTTACATTATGAAAAGTCCTTTGTTATAAAGGGAAGTGATTTTATAAATTTGGAAGCAGCTTGAAAACAAGCACCAAAAATGTCAAACTGCTTGGTTCTTTTCTTTACCAATTTAATTTTTTTTGCAAAGTTATGTGCTAGCACAATGTTTGGAATTGCTATCCTTTTTATGTTAGCTTGGTATAAATGACTTAAACTAAGTATACGCATGTGATATGATCCATGTGTACATCTGATTGTCAATGGGCAAAGATTGTTAGTTCTTTTGATCCTAAGCATACATTAAATTACATCCCATGATTATTTTTTGTTGCAAGCTATTGCTGATGTGATGCTACCTCTTAAATGCACCACCAATATAAAGCTTAACTGAGAAGGAACCACCCTCCCTCTTAGTTCCACGCCAGACTGGTTTGTCAGCTTTAGTTGTTTCTTAGTCCTCTATAGCAATGCCACACTGTGGCATCAGGAAACCGTTTATATTCTTTTTTCTTCTGTGTCCCTATTCACTTTGTAATTATTCTGTTCTAGGTGGTTATATGGTAGTTACTAGGGTAGCATGTTTTCCTTTGTTTTCTCTACTTGCGTCAAGTTCAATGTCGTGGTTTTGTTATGAGCACTGCTTGCTACTGGCCGATCTTAGAAGAGACTTCAGCAAGCAGCTCCAGAGTAGGGGCATTAATTCTCTAATTGTTTTGTACTAGTACCACAAGAGGATGCCTTGTAACTGCTCTTTGGTCATGACAGTGGTCACGAATCCATTCATGTAAAATGCAGTATGCCTGTTAGTTGTTGGTTTGGGGCACTGAAGATTCCACAGAGGTTTACTATAATGCTCTGTCTTCTTTCTTTTTGAGTGGTGAAGAAACTAAATTTCAAGCACAGCATGACTGCTCATAACCTGTGTTCTGCTGTTATCTGCTATAGAGGGGGGCAGATGCTGTTTTCTTAGTGCATTCGCTGGTAGGTCAAGGAAGGATGGGACTTTTGAATTTGTGTTCAGACTCACAGATCCTACATATGGGCTCTTCTGTGGAGGATTATCTGTGATCCTAAAATAAAAGGAAAGGTACTTAATTTTAATTTGTCAATACTTCATAAAGAGACTAACGTCATGGCAGTATTGGCCAATTAATTTTAAAACCGAAGAAGTCAAGAATGTTTATGTAAATTAAAGAAATTTAATTTTTCCTTATAAAAGTTTCCATTTTTAAAAAGTTGAATCAAACATAAGGCCTTTCATCTTTAATATTGTATGGCATAATGCTATGTTGAAAAATCAACACTTATTTGGCATTAAATGGGAAATAAATAAATAATAGCTTTCTGGAGACTCTTTGAATATCTATAATCTGATTTGAAAATTCCACCTTGAGAAATTTACCCTAAGGAAATTCTCAGAGATATATATAAAATATCAAATGCTAAAACGTTCATTTCAGTCTTATTTATGACAGCAAAAGATTTCAAAACAACATACTCAAAATTAGACTGAATAATGGCATTTTCATACAATAGAAGAACATATAGTCATACAAAAATCTTACTAGAGAAGTGTATATTCATGTGAGAAATAGTTATACTATTATAAAATATACAGAATGATTCCAACTTTACAAAACTAACTACATATATATGCATGACAAATGCCAAAGAAAATGTTAAAGATGCTTATCTCTGGGCAATAGGATTATGGGTGTTTTGTTTCACAGTTTCAAAACTGAGTGTATGTGTGTATATATATATGTATATATAAAAAATATTATATATATAAAGATTTATATGTATATAAAGCTTTTTTTTAAAGTAACTAAATGGTGAATATAGAGAAGGAGGAGGAAGCATGAAGCATGGAGTCCAACAGTCATGTGGAAGAGAATAGTGAGAGAACTAGTGGGGTTAGCCAGTACATGGCAAGGGGAAGCTGTCCATCTTCAATCAGTTTTTCAATAATCAAGGATCCAACCGATTAACCTGTGATCTTCGAGGCTATTTAATTGAGATTGTGCAGTTGCCACACTGTGAACTTCTTTCAGTTTCTGGTCATTTTCAATGAAAAAGACAGGAAAGGGAAGTGGCTGACACAGCTGCTCTTCCCATGGGTAGTCACGTTAATTAGGGGCCAAGGAAGAAGAACAAGGGAAGTTTTCTGATTTTTCCTGAGGAAAAAAACTTACTGTCAGCAGCTTTCTTTCTAATCTCGTTCTTTTAGCAAACCCCTCCTTCTCTTTCTGTCTTCTTTGGGATGCTGAATATTGATGAAAAAAATTTTTTAATCCCTGACCTAAAATTGAAATAATTTACCTGCAATGCAAATAACAGGTACTGGTTTTCACAAAAGCAATTGAAAACTGTACCTCAGACCAAATTCTCAAAAAATTATAATTCACCAGGCTAATGTTATAAGAAGAAACATTTAGAGTGGAAGAGAGCAAGAGATGATCCGATAGAATACAAGGTGTAGAGCAAATGCTCTCAGATTCCTAGAAGTGCAGAAAAAGCATTAGGTATTCTGAGCTTCTGCTACAAGGTGATCAATGTCTAATCTTGGAGGGAAAAGTCACTGGAAGCCTCATCCATGAGAAATCTTGGAATCTTTGGAAATTCTGCCAGCAGGCTGGTGTCCGCCCTTGGGCAGGGATAGAAGCTGTATGCTCATCTCTCTTCTTAACCAGAAAAGCCAGGAAAGCCAGGCAGCCACCTTTCCCTGTCTATTTAATGAATGAGGGTGCTTTTCTTCAGGAGATAAGTCACAACTGAAGACCAGAGTTCTAAAATGCCAAGGTGGCATTCTCCCTAACACTGCCTCAGAGCAAGATTCTGTCGTACATTGAAGAGAAAATGACTCTAGAGTTTGGTTGATTAAGACTTCTCTGCAGTCATATTTCAGTCATACTTCCTTTAGGAGACATGGAAGTCTTCATGATAATACTCTATTTACAATATAAATCTAATTATCCTTATTAGCTATTCTGTTTCTCTTGACAAATTAACATTTGATAGTCTTGATAATTCTATTTAGAGACTTTGTTACGGGAAAAACAACCCTCAACAAATGGCTAAATTTCCTAAGCTTACCTCAGATATAATTATTTGATATAAGTACAGATTGCTTTGATATTTCGGTAAATGGGATTAAAGTTTCTGGGATTCACTTTCTCATTAAAAAGAAAATAGCCAAGGGCAAGTGGGTTGAATCTAAGGCCCTTTACAATATTAAGTGCCCAAGAGATATACACCCCAAATCACTGAAAAGTTTCTTTAGAGTTTTCTTTGTGAGCCTCAGCTCTACAGCGAAAACGTATTCTGATCTAGAAAGGTCACGCTGTTTTTATTATCTTGGACTACATCTCTAAGCAGGGCTAAAACAGAAAAAATTCTAATGCCACTTCCTGTCTCCCTGGCTTAGCTCTGATACTTCGACAATGACCACAAAATAGATGTAGATTATAAAGCGCTAGCTAGTATAGGGCAGTAAATCCTGTTTCAGTTTGAAACAGCAAAATGCCACTAATCCAATTAAGAAAGTTCAGCTTGCCAGGTCACTGAAGGAAAACGTCTCTCAGGAGAGGTTTAGACATGATAGAATTAAGGCCTGCTTCCAATACAATGCTTTGTAGACCTCTCAGTCAGGAAGATAATTAGAGATCAGCAGAAATCCATAGATAAATATATGTATGAATATGTTTGCCAGAAATTTGATAGAGCATTGGTTTCTTCATCATCTTATGAACAAATGAAGACCATTTCCACATATGTATCTTTACTTTCATGGCTTTTCTGCCTAGAGTATCTCTACTCTCTTTACTTTTCTGGTGAAAACTATATGCCAAGGCCTAACCCAGGTCCCACCTCTTCTGTGAAACTTTTCCAAGTTGGGTGAAGATTATTTTCTTTATCTTCATCCTTGTGATAACCACCATACCATTGTTTAGCTCATAATTTGCTATCTGGTATTCATTCATTCATTCATTCATTCATCCAATCAACAAATATTTATCCAAACTTATTACATTGTACCAGGCACTGTATTCACTCCTGTGTGTACAATGGTGATCAAAACAGAAGTAACACTGCCTTAGTGAAGCTTAGATTTTGGTAAGTTCTAAGGAAGAAAAGTCCTAGGGAGCTGTGGAGGGAGAGACAAGGGACACATGCTTTAGTTGGGTGATCAGGTGCAGGACATGGTAATGAACATCTGCCATTGGGGGTGCCCAACATCTTTTGAGTACCCTCCCTATGTCATAGTAGCTTTCTACATTGTGAAAACAGCCTTCCTAAGATTGAAACCAAAAACCTGACTCTATAGGGTAAATACGTGGTATGTATCCTTAGATTCCCTCCACTGCCTTCTTCCTTCTAAAGGTGCCACCCATTCTGAACAGTGCCAGCACTCTGCTGGGCTTGCAGGCTGGGTGGAGGCTGAGATGAAGCTCCGGGCCACATGGTCCACATCCCTCAGATGTTGAAGCAATCCACCCTAAGTTTCCCCTACATTTCCAGACCTAGAAGAAACGCCACAGTACCAGGAGTGTGATTCAACAGTGACCTGAATTATACAAGTTGAAAGTCTGAGGGAACTGGCCCATGGTGAGGGCAATCTAGTAAAATAGGAAACATATATGGGAGAAAGCTCCACAGATAAATTTCTCCTCCTTTCTCCCTTCTAAAGATTACCCTGAATCAGTTCCTCTTTTTAACTGCTCTGGAGAAGTACGACAGACCAGTGGATATACATTCTGAACACAGGAACCAACACAGAAATGCATCATAGCACCTTTCTCTGCTAATTTTCTTTACCCTCACTGCTGGATTTGTACTTCTCAAAGAAAGTGTCAACATGTTAATCCTTGCCTCAGGCTCTGCTTTCTGGAGAACATGGTCTAAGAAATGTACATTTCCTAGACTCCTTTGCAGTTGTGGGAGGACAAATACCCAGGTTTCATTGGTCAGATGAATCTCACCTGAGATTTGAATGTAGACAGAAGCAATATGAATGAGTGGCTACTAGTGGGGACATCTTTTGGCTTGTGCCGTTGTGAGAACAGTATTGTGGAGCTTCTGGAATTCAGATCCAAGATCCACAAATGATCACTGCCAACCAGGGACAAAAGCAGCTGGTTTTTTTCTAGGGGTTCGAAATATTGCGTACTTTACAGAACTGTTGAAAAGAAACTGTGCCAGCATATGTGAATGAGTTGCACAATCTCTGAAGTGTTACATAAATGCCTGTCTTTTTTTTTCTGTAAATTCAGGATATTGACATAGATTAGAGATGTCAAAACACCTAATATACTTGCCAACATTCTCTATGCTGGGTCCATGCCTACATAAGTAATCAATTATAGAATTCTTTTTTCCTAATCCATATGCAGACCTAGAATTCTCAAACAATATTCCACACAACCACTACCATTTCAACAGCATTAGCACAAGAAAAAATACCTATTTAAAATCCCAGGTTTAGATGGTTTCTAAGATCTAGTCTATCTATAACACACTAATTCCAATACTATACTATACATGTGAGTAAGTTACAAATAATTCCACACTGGGTTATACCAAAAATTTGATATATATAATATATTTAGTATAACAGATGTTTAATTTAAGGAATGTGTCTGGTGGAGGATTATTTGTATACACTTTTAAATCAGCATGATGCTATTATTAACATGCCTGCTTTAGGAATATGATAGCCCAGATTATTTGACAAATTGAAAATCAATATAATTTTTATGCATTCTAAACCATGTGTTTATTATTGTGATTTTATTTATTTTCAAGATGCTTACTACTCTGTATGCCCACCTAACTTTTATTCTTTTCTTTCTTTCCTTCCTTACCATAACCATACTCATAATGATATCAAACACACACATGAATTCATACACACACACAGTTCTTCAAAGTTCTTAAGGTATAAAACAGAACCTACACTAAGGACAAATGTATAATGAAGTATTTCTTTTTATAAATGACATTACAAATATCCACAAAGGGAGAACATGGGCATAATTTATAGATAATGCTCTGTGCTGTATTCGAGATGATAAAATCCAGGAATAAATATCACTCTAGCTGGACACCCTCAAAAATATCTAGAAATTTACAAATAACTCAAAATGCATAGTAGTCTGAAGTTGAAGATCTCTGATCTTCAGAAAATAACTAGTAAACCTCAACATTTAACTTCAGACCCAGTGGATGCAACCCATACACATCAGATTCACTCGCTTAGCCAGGATAGCAACTAATGAGAGAGGTTTTTCACTCACTTACACAGGAGGAAGGAAGGCTTTAGTTAGCAAGTTCACTTAAGCACTAGACCAAACAGAGACAAGTCATGGGCTGCTGCCCACTGACCTCAGAGGTTTCCCAAGACACTGAAGGCTTTAGGTATCTGTCCTCCCAAATGAGGCTCTACCTTAAGCAATTATTAGTATACTTCCACGTAAAAATAGTGTCCATGGGTGTCCTAGTATATATAACAAGGATATAGCTTTGGTCAAATACAGGTCAGTTACTGGTTACTTGTTAAGGTATTTTAGCCAAACTTATTGTGAATTAATATTTTTTAGAGATTAATCTCCCCCATTATCTATTTCTTTTCATCTAATATGGATAATCAATAAGAGGTCAAGTAAAACATTTATTTTTCACTTAATTTCCTACTATCTACACATAGGAGGAGCAGGGAAAATGGGATTCTCCTCTTTCCCCTGATTCTTCTACAAGAAAAGGAATAAAGCAAGGGCAAAAGATAAAGTAGGGGAAAGGGAATTTTTTCACTTGCCTTCTTATAGCTTTTACCCTCTGATGTTCTACAAAACTAATTCACTCATTCCAGTAGACAACAGAATGAAAAATGTTCTTGCTATTGAGATAAAAAAAATATGGTCATAAAATTAATCTTGAAAACATACACCTACAGTTGTATTGATTAGCACAATCCAAGAACCAGAAATCCATTTGGCCTGGCCCCAAAAGTCAATGTCTGGAAAAACAATAATAATCTAAATTCTAATCTATGTTTTCTGGTGCAGTAAAGCATTTCTTAAGACTGTTTATGCCAATTACATTCAGATGCATCAACATTATGATATTATTAAAAGTGAGAGGAAGAAGACAAGTCAAATCTCATTATCACAAATAAGGTTTCATGTTTCCACGCTAGAGCAGTTAGCTTGTTCATTACACATAACTGTGATTTCAATGATAAGGTAAATTCCAGGACAGAGATAGAGAATCTTAATGGAAGCAGTGATGCCCCATTGAAATATTGTGTGTATTGAATCTGGACTATGGAAGTTGAGAAATATCAAGATTAAAATATAGCAGAATATTTTGAATAACTAATAAACCATATGAAATATATACTAGTAGAAAACATAGACTCAAGCAAAATTACATTCTGTTTATGCACTGTAGTAAAAAGCAATAATAGAATAATGTTAGACAAAACCTATATCCCTGCAACAGTGAAAAGTTTCAATGGACATGATTTTTTACAGTTACAGATATATTTTCATGCAAAGCCTTTTTGAGCAGTGCTGAAACAAAAACATTCAATGTCTCCAAAACTCTACCACCTTGACCTGATTCTGTAAGGCTCATTCAGTCTTGAGTGAATTTGTGCTGCCTAGATTTCCAGATAGAGTACATGAGTCTTGGCCTTAAACTCCATCTTTATGTAAGGCATATGTTAAAAGTCTCATATTATTGAACTGTATTATATTAGGATAATTTTTCAACTACAATAGAACTGTGCACATGATTCAAACAATTGGAGCATAAAATTATACAGTTAGGTATGCTGTGCAAAATAGACTATACATGTAAACAAAGAGGGGAAAGAAAATTTAGGAAGTGATGGTACCTGAGTTGGATCTTGAAGGAAAATGTCTTGCAAAGACAAACTCGGCCGCTTTGTTTAACTTCATTAATATAGATAACCAATCTAATATAAATAATGAATCAACATGATACAGAGAAAAAAAATCTATTGGGGTTTAACAAAGTATAAATTACCCACAGATCACCTGTGATTTCATAATAGCATGATATGTGTATGTAATGTTATTGTCTCCAGTAATCTTTATGCAATTAAGGGTATCCTTTTGCTAAATTTGCTTATAGAAGCATAATCCTCAAAGTGCCTATGTTTCCTATGTAACTTTTATGGAAACACATTCCCTAAACACCTTCGACAATCTCTACCTCTTTTATGAATTTGAGAAATCTTACATTTAAGTCTTCTTGCTAATTCATCAGAACCACACATAGACTGTATTTCTGTTGTTTATAGAGTTTTACTCAATTGAATTTCATGATTACCTTAAAAACATTATAAACACATCCCTATGACTATTACTACATTTATACTTGTTAGAGGAAAGATGTAGATTATACACTTTATATGTACACTATAGTTATCCACTATATTATGCCAGTTTTTCTTTGTAATAAAGATGCAAAGAAAACATTTCTCTTGGGGTTCAGCCTAAAGGAAAGCTCTATTTCTGAACAAAAGGTTCTCTTTCATCATTATAATCACCATGAACTTACAGATGTTTTCCTTTTTGCTACTTAGAAATGAATTGAAGAAAGCCTAAATAGATAATAGACTAATATCTCAATAAATGGCAGATGATCAAAACATTTTACCCCATCATATTATATTAGAGTGATTTCAAATTCCATCCAGCTAAACTCTGCTAAGGGCACACACTCCAAACCACTAACTGCAGAAATGACCTCACTGAATATGGGAAAATCTCTTTTTCTTCCCCTGGTCCTTCAAGATATCCAGAATCTGCCTTGCTAGTAGCCACATTTATAAATTGTCTCGTTAGTTAATCTGACATAAACTCCTCACAAATCATCTATCATTGTAGGATGGTGTGGGACCATTAGTACTTTCTTATCAAACAATGTCAGAGAATACATATAATTCATTTTTAAAACTACAAAAGATAATCGTTCTTGGGTCATTTATAAGTTATTATTATTATTATTATTATTATTATGTTAGCAACAAGATCTTGCTATGCTGTCCAGCATGGAGTGCAGTGGCTATTCACATGCATGATCATAACGTACTGCAGCCTTGAACTCCTGGCCTCAAGTGATCCTCCCACTTCAGCCTTCCTAGTAGTATATTAATTTTGAGGTATCTTTTCTATATAGTCTTTATATTTCTTGGCTTAAGTTTGTGAATCATTTTAATAAGCTAGTTATCTAAGAAGCCTAGTAGAAATGCTTTCTGGGCTGAGGATTCAGTGAGACCCATGGGAAAACGACATTTGGAGATGGAACTCACAGCTGGTTCCCACAGCCTCAATCCTCAAGTGAGACTCTCAGAGTGACAAACCTAGACCAAGGACCTTGGCTAGGAGAAATGAAAAGACTTGATTGTGTGTGTGAAAAACAGCAACCTATGTGAGCTGTCCTCCAACTCAGCCTCTTGAAGACCTGTGACAATTTTTTCAAGAGTGGAGAGATATACTAAAAATGAATCAAGAAATGCACTCCGTAACTAAAGGTACAGTAGAAAAACAAGAAAATGAGGTCACCCTGGTTTTTGACTCACTACTAAGATCAATGCATGTGATAAAAGGATATTTACCACAAATCTCTTTATGACCATGGTTTGAGCAGAGTCAACACAGTGATACAGAAAAGGTGACCTGAATGCAGTCAGCAGAGAGGGATGGCAATGAAAAATGATTAAGAGCAAAGTGTGAGTATATGCTGGGAACTGGAATCAGGGTCCCCTTAGCAGAAAAGATGATGGAGTCTAAAGTCAGAGAATGTGAACTTACCATCATGTTATGACTCTATTCATCATTCATGAGTTGCACCCAAGGACTACTGGGTAATAATCTGTCAAAAAATAGGATTTTATAAGTTAAAAGTATAAGATACACCTAAGTGTTAGAGTTCAAGACACATATGACAAAGAAGTTCAAAAGAGCAGAGGGAACCAACATAGGAAAAAAAGAATATGGAGTGTTCACGGCACTTGAGACTTCTGCAGTTACTGAATTACAGGACGAATATATTGAAAAGATGGGATTGGTAAGAGAGGTTGGAGTCAGGTTAGGGTTTGAGAACCCTGAAGAATGAGCTAAGGCATTTAGATTTGTTACTAGAGGAATTTGGGATCTATTAAATATTCAAGAACAGGAGAGTACATCTACCATATTTGTTGTCTAAAAAGTAAGAACACTGATAGTTTGGTGGGTGGAGTCAAGGCTGATGGTAGGCAGGAGATACTGACTCCTCCAAGGAATGTCACTGGGGATGATAGTGAAAAAGCAGATTTGAAATATATGTGAGTTGATAGAAGCAAAAAGATATGGTGACTGATTAAAGTTAGAGGGCATCAGGAGATGCCAAAAAGTGGTCACTCCTTCAACATCTAAGATGATTTATTGAGAACCTTCCAAGTGCCAGGGACTGTGCTTGTTGCCAAGGATAAAATGGCTGACCAAAATAAAGATGGCTTCTGTGGTTTTGGAAAACAGTGGCAAAAGTGAGAAATATATTTATTTATGTAATAATCATTCAAATGTTTGTATTTCCAGGGCAGGCAGGTAGATGGGGCTGGAGACCGAAAGTCTGCATTCATCAATGTCCACTTAATACTTTTATTCATGACTTAGTGAATTTTTCCAGGGAAATGAAAAAGAAAAGAGTTTAGAATGGAACCCCAGAGAAGAAGCAATAATTAAACAATATGTGAAGCAAAAAGAGGGAGAAATAAGACTGGGTAAAAGTTGTCAGAAAGACTAAAAGAGGGACACAAGCGTGATGTCATGGGAGCCAATGGCAGCAATTTCCACAGAGAAAATGGTTAATTGGGTTGAATTCATAGACTGATCAAGCACAATGTACTGTAAAAAGCCCATGCTTAGTCAAGTCATAGGTCAAAGGCAACTTTAACAAAAGAGGATTCTGTTCAGGATAGAGTCTGGAAAGCTATTGAGGAATGAAAAGAAGGAAAGTTCCAGAAACACTGTAAAACAAAGCAAAAAAAAAAAAAAATCCAGTTTTATTTCTATATCTCTTAGTAACCCTTAATTTTTCCCCCTTAAAAATAGAGATTTAACCACCTTCTCTAAAAACTGAAGTTGCAAAGCCAAATTCAGTGGATGGTTGGACGCTTGATATGGGAGAGTTTACAATTTTTAAAACTAGCCTGAGATAATTTGAGGGGAAACAAATCTGATATAATTTGAGAGAATAATATTTTTTGTGTGTGCTTTCCTTGTAGAATCAGATTTGGTTTGCAAAAAGGTAAAAGTTACGTATGTGGGTAGGATATCATCTTAAACACACAGCTGATTCCAAGAAAGTGTTCAGTGGTTAGGCAAATAGTTTTCCCCCAGTTCCGGTACTTTCCGCTGGACTTTCGCCTTCTGAGTTTGAACTTGCCTATTGGGAAAGCAAAGAATGCTGTAGAAACATGTGTCTGCAAGTGTATGCTTATTTCAAAACAGTATAAAAGAATTAAGTACGTAGGTTGCAGTGACTTTGTATAAAAAGTAGATGACCCTCACAAAGTGACAGGTTAACACAAATTTAAATAAATTAAAACTTTTAGCAGCTTTATTGATGCATAACTGGTAATATAAAAAAGTACACATATTTAAAGTGTACAATTTGATAAGTTTAAACATATGCAAACACTCTTGTAACGATTACCACTATTATATGCTGGACAGATCCAGCAATTCCCATAGTTTCCTTTTTGTTTTTGTTTGTTTGTTTGTTTTGAGACAGTCTCACTGTCACCCAGGCTGGAGTGCAGTGGTGTGATCTCAGCTCAGTGCAGCCTCCACCTTCTAGGTTCAAGCTATTCTCCTGCCTCAGCCTCCTGAGTACCTGGGACTACAGGTGCATGCCACCATGCCCAGCTAACTTTTTTGCATTTTTGGTAGAGATAGATTTGGCCAGGCTGGTCTCGAACTCCTGACCTAAGGTAATCTACCCACTTTGTCCTCCCAAACTTCTGGGATTGCAAGTGTGAGCCACCGCACCCAGCCCCCATAGTTTCTTTGTTTCTCATTGTTGTGTTTTTTGTTTATTTTTGTCGTAAGAACACTTAAAATGAGATCTACTCTCTTAACAAATGTTGAAATACACCATACTGTATTGTTTACTATAAGTCCAATGTTGTACAGCAGATCTCTAGAACATATTTATCTAGCATAGCTGATGAATAACATAGCAGTTCCTGACAAGCACTATTGCACTCACTACTTCTATGATGTTGACTATAAAGATCTGTCATACAAGTGGAATCATGCAGTATTTGACCTTTGGTACTGGCTTATTTTGCTTAGCATAATGTCCTCCAGGTTCATCCACATTGTCCATAAATGGCAGGATTCTCTTCCTTTTTAAAGCTGAATAATATCACATTGTACATGTATAGCACATTTTCTGTATCCATTCATCTGTCGATGAACCCTTGGGTTGTTCCCACATCTTGCTATTGTGAATAATGCTGTAACAAATAAGGGAGTGCAGCGAGCTCTTCAAGAGCCTAATTTCAATTATTTTGGATGTATACCCAGAATAAGAAATAAAACTCTACTTCTTCAGCTGGCAAAGAACTTTTATAAAAATATATTTTTAGAACTGTGTTAAAGCTATATATTCTTGTTAATTAACATCCTAGTATAAGTTTATGCAAAATGACCGATTTCCTCCCTATTACCGCCAGGTAGGCAGGCACAAACACACACACACACACACACACACACACACACACACACACACGAAAACTAAAAGGCCATACAGAACTCAGATGACCTCCAAGCTAATAATAAAGGATACAGCATACAATTGATATGCATATTAATTACTTTTAAATTAATAACTTCTGGAAAATTTCACTCACATTCCAAAGAAATTCGTTATTTAATGCAGAACGCAGATGAGCTTGAGAGTGAAAATACATGGCATATAATGAGATATGTGCATCAAATTCAACAAGATTGATTTTATTTTGAGCCACACATCTTTGCTCCATATTGACCCTTAGGTTTTATTTAATTCTCTTTAATCTATTAGCAAGTCACACTAAATACTATTTTTATATTATCTTAGCCTAATTTTCAAAACAGTAATCATGATGATAAAACAGCAACAATTTCTCCTGTCTTGTAGGTTGCAGAAAACATGTAGTAGGTGTTTTATACATTTTCATCCTGTTTTATAGACAAACTGATACTTGGCGAGTTAATGCAATTTGTCCAAGGTCGCACAGTTAGTAACTGTAAAAGCATGGATTGAAAACTCAAGTATTAATCTGAAACCCCAACTCTTTCCTTCACTACACTGTAATCCATTATTATGCCAACAGTTGAATGGAAGCATCATGAAATGAGAGAAAAAAACAAACTAATGTGTAGAGAAAAAAATCTGTTAAAATATGGGAAGCCAAAGCTTCTTACATGGTTCGAGCATTTGTTGTTGCAGCTGAAAATGATTAAATTCAGAAATCCAAATCAAGTATTCACAAAAGGATTTTTATTCTGGAATCTGTTTCCACGTTACAACCATTTTTATAACTTTCTTAAGTAGTATATTTGACTTGACCACCCCCGGTTGAAATTCTTTCTCTTAGTTCTTAAAGTTGGAACAGCATGTTTTTAGTATGATCTTCCTTGAAAACCCCCCTACCGGCCGGGTGCGGTGGCTCACTCCTGTAATCCTAGCATTTGGGGAGGCCGAGGCAAGCGGATCACGGGGTCAGGAGATCGAGACCATCCTGGCTAACAAGGTGAAACCCCGTCTCTACTAAAAAATACCAAAAAAAATTAGCCGGTTGTGGTGGTGGGTGCCTGTAGTCCCACCTACTCAGGAGGCTGAGGCAGGAGAATGGTGTGAACCCAGGAGGTGGAGCTTGCAGTGAGCCAAGATCACACCACTGCACTCTGGCCTGGGCAACAGAGCGAGACTCCATCCCAAAAAAAGAAAGAAAGAAAACCTCCCTCCCTACCTTCTTCTCTGACTTCTATTGATTTTCCTAAGACATCCCCCAGGGACCCCACCCCTATATACACTCACTTTATTCTATCTGCCAGCCTAAGCCACTGAAGTTGGAGTAGAAATTCAATGGCTCACTCTACACAGCCTAGCTGTGCCTTATGGGGTGGGTGGAACAACAAGTGCTTTGCTAAATTAGGCACTATTCAGAGGCATCCCCAGTGTATTACCAGTCTTATTATTCAAACATGCACCCTATGATGTGACATGAACTACTAAACAAGAAAAGGAAAGGAGAAAGAAACCGCTTCAAAAAAGCATTAGAGATATCTGAAACTCGCTGTTTGTAGGCCATGGGTACACTGCTACAACACAGAGGCTGTTCTGTTTTGAGAAAAGTCTAGCTAACCTTGAGACAAAAATGACAACTGGAAATATCATCTGCAGCTACATCAAAACAAACACACAAGGTGCACAATGTGAAATAACTGCTGGCAACATACCCCCACACAGAGATAGTAATCACTGCCGGGAATGTTATCTTTGAAGGGCAGAAGTCTAAGTGATTGACTAGCCAGAAAAAATAGCATGGACCCTTAGAACTACTGATCAAAGCAAACTGAAGTTCCCTAAAGGAATCAGGATATGAAGTAATATACATGTTTTTAAAATAAGGATACACTCAGATTATGTATGTGTCTCTGTGTGTGTGTGTGTAACCCCTGGATATCACCCATGGGCATCCTAGTCCAGACCATACCTTTTGAGCTCCAAAAGAATTGGGAGAAATAAGCTTGGCATAGCCGACCCTCTTGTTCATGGTTTCAAGATTGGGAACATTGAAATTCCTCACATTTCTTCCAAATTAAGATATTCAGATTGCAAACCCTTTAATCCAACTGGAAAGAGATATCTGGAATGTCTGAGTTCTCCTCCCAGATTGAGAGCTGTTTTTCAATTAGTAACATGGATTGAGGAATTTTCTGGCATCTGCCACTAAGTGAGTAAACTCAAAGATGATAAAATAAACTTAAAAAGAAGAAGAAAAAAAAAAAAACAGCTCATTTTAATTAACTTCCGGTGAGACTTAAAAGACAGCCCAAACCACAAAAAGTCCGTTTCCAAAAACGCTGCTCTTTTTTATTTTTGCCAGACAGCATGACTCCACTGCCACTTATTAGTACTGATTTTTAAATGTATTGCTTTCTTTTTTTTAAGTAACAGATTCACAAACAGAGAGAATACAATTCTCAGAAGAACCAGGACAATATTGTCATCTTTAAGTTGTTTTAAATTGATTCATCAAAACTAAAATATGAACACACCTCAATATTAACTATCTTACAAATCTAGGCCAAGACCACACTAAATTTGGACCATTTCCCTTAATAGTGCAGTAAAATACAATGGGTTTTTCAACAAGGAATACTTCTAACTCTGTGTGTGTGTGTGTGTGTGTGTGTGTGTGTGTGTGTGTGTATCTATATATATAACCACTGCCTCTATTTCCCTCAACCACCACTAGATCTTATATTTACTGCAATATCCTAACTACAACACTGAAAAGAAAACCTTATATCTATGAATTACATAAACGTATTGGTATTTTGAGAAAAGTTGGCATCACATTGTCATCAGATTCGATTAATTTTTCTGTTTAATTTTAACTTGTTAAAATTTATTTAATTGTATTTATTTCTTTTATTATCAGTATGTTCTTTGCCCTTTGTTTAACCCTATCAAACCTTTTGACAAGTGGTAAGTTTACAAAAGATGAAATTTTATGTTAGAAACACTTTACACTAAGATCTTGCCCAGATTAGAAATCTTATTCAAGTGAAAAATCTTTCCTTCATACATAAATGTGGCCCAATAACGTGAGAGGTTCACAGTATCTTAATTCAGTTCTTGTATTTTGCAGAGTTAGCAAAAATGGTATTTGTAGAAGTTTTACCCCAAGAAAATTGATTGATTGATCTGGCAATTTACTCAGTTTTCCAAATTCATCTTGAACTATAACCTTAATCCAATCTATACCTGATTGCTCTAAATGATAATGTGGTATTGTTTGCCAATTAGCTGTCCGAAGAATTAGCAACTTTTATTTGCTATACTATACAGGGTTTACTTGATATAGCTATCTATGTGTGAAAGGTTGATAACTTTTTAAAAGAAGGTGTTGAAAAACGTGGTAACAAATAACCTGTATCATTTCAAAGAATAATAGCTACAAATTCAACATGTGATATGTGAATTATAATGCTGTAATTCTTCACACTTGAATTCTCTTATGATTCTCTCACTATTCACCTACCACTTGAGAACTCATTCTGGAGGCTGTCCAAAAAAACACTGGAGTTTTCCTATCACTTTCTTAGAAATTGTGGTGAGAAAACAAGATCGTATTCTTTCCATAGGGTATCTGCTCAAGTGTCGAAAAAGCTTGACATTTTTCTATGTGTTTTTGAAGAGCAAATTTTCCTTTCTTAAAAGACAACTGAATCCCAATACTTTCGGAGGCCAAGGAAGGCAGATCACTTGAGTCCAGGAGTTTGAGACCAGCCTGGGCAACATGGAGAAACCCCATCTCTGCAAAAAATACAAAAATTAGCCCGACATGGTGGCACACACCTGTGGTCCCAGATACTCAGGAGGCTGAGGCAGAAGAATCACTTGAGCCTGTGGGGCAGAGGTTGCAGTGAGCTGAGATTGTGCCACTGCACTCCAGCCTAGGCAACAGAGTAAGACACTGTCTCAAAAAAAAAAAAAAAAAAAAAAAAAAAAAAAGACAGCTGTAAGAAAGCACTTGAAATAACTATTATTAATTGCCTCTCCTTTAAACTCTTTCCATCTCCTTTAGTCATTGAACTTGAATAGGTTTAAGGCAATCAGACTACTTTGTCCTCACTCTAGTCAAGTCTTGGGGGCAGCCTCAGAATTGATTGCGCTCCTTCAAGATTTTTCACACCAAGGGTGTTGCATACATGGACAATGCTTCCCCAGGATGCACATCTCCCCTTGTGAGATAGCTGAGTGTGGAAGAATCAACTGACCCAGGACAGAGAAACTACCTCCTCCTCCCTGCCAGGCATACAGAAATAAAGGGCACCCATTTTGCTGATGTAAAGGGCATCAGTGGAGGGAGGCAAAGGGAAGTAATCAGGACCAATACCCCAAATTGCAAATAAATCCTCTTAATTAGACCCTTATTAGTGGAAAACTAGAAAAGTGTAACTGTTACCAAAAGGAAGAACTTGTTCTAACATAACAAGAGCACCAGCATAAACATATTGTTCTGCTCTCAGTAACACCTATCAGTCCCCACCTCAGATGAACTGCAGAAAAACCTTCCTCTCTGCTCTCCCATCATCTGCCACCCTCTTCTACAATCTAACCTCTTTTCAGCCACTGGCTCAAGCTCATAATGAATCATCCACCCACTCTCCCCTTAACATTTGATGTCCTTTAGTCCTTAAGTAGGAGAAAAGCATAGAAGGAAACAAGCTTTGCTGATCTGGCCTCAGAAAGACACAGCAATAATGCCGACAATTCATGTCTTGGTAAGTTTGGCCACCTTATCACTAGCATGATTCCAGTGAGTTATGATGCACAGTCACTTCATAGCTTCTCCATTTCACCAGACCCTTTTTCTTTTTAATTATTAGAAGACAAGGTCTCAGGATAAGAGTGGGTAAAACACTTAACTCCAGAAAGCCAGTAAGAGGGAAGAAGGGATAAAACCTCATCCTGCACAGTATGATGCTGAGATTCCTCACATATCTTCAAAGCATCCTAAGAAAGTACGTTTGAGTATCTGTGGGCACTTGGGCTTCAAAGAACAAACAAGAGAGGCAAAATCAAGGGAGTTCACAACTCTCCCTCTTTCATTCTTACATTATAACATTTACACATTCGTAGACAGCAAATGAAGAGTCTCATATACATCATGTTTTGGATACAGGTCAGAAAGCTGAGACACAAAAATGTCAACCACTTGAGGATTTCTGACTTTTAGTTCTGATTCTCAGGACTTAATTTTTGTCTTTTGTTATGCCCCATCCCAGAGAAAGGTCAACTGTTTCTTCAAGGCCAAGAGACTGTGGGTGTCCAGAGAATCCTCAATTGGAATATTTTTTCAGCTCTTTTATTACACAAATGAAATACTCTTCAATAATTGTTGGGGGGGTGGTATTTTTGTTGTTCTGTGAAACAACTCCAGTGGGCTTTTTAGCTCTGCAAAGCCCCTCCACACAAATGGTGATGCTTGACATTTCAGCTCCAAGAAAGTAAAATTGCTTGGGGATGAAGTTATCAATGGTGATGTTGAAGTCAGAGATGCACCTCTGCAGACCAGGTTATATTTGAGGAAAACATGCTTAGCTAAAAGAAGAAAAAGAATAGTGATCAGATATGTCAAGGTGTCTGCCCAACCTCTTGGCCTGGGTCTCGTGAGGAAGTTGGTGAGATTCAGAAGGCAATGAAACCATTTTCATTGAGTGCATAAGCACAAGTAGATCTGTCCTTGGGCCAGAAGGGCAAGGAAATCATGGGTTTTTACAAATTTAATTAGTATCTGGCCACTTCAACAAATTTCTACCAATGCTAATAATTCTTCAGTTGAGTTTTTAGTGTACAAGCATATTATCTTCATTTAAAGATAATGTTACTTTATTCTTTTAAAAAGTTGTACCTCCTATTTCCTGCCTTATTGCTTCAGCTATAAAGCAAATCTATATGTACTTAGTTTGAATGATGGAAAGGGTGTTGAGAATTTTGAGTTGTTTTCAGAAATATGGATTTGAGTACAAAATGCTGAAGACAGAGAAACTGAAGAACTATTGTAGTAGTTTAGGTGTGGGCCGGGGGCAGTGGCTCATGCCTGTAATTCTAGCTCTTTGGGAGGAAGAGAGAGGCACATCATGAGGTCAGGAGTTCAAGACCAGCCTGGACACCATAGTGAAACCCTGTCTCTACTAAAAAAAAAAAAAAAAAAATTGCCAGGCATGGTGGCAGGCGCCTGTAGTCCCAGCTACTTGGGAGACTGAGACTGAGCCAGGAGAATTGCTTGAACCCGGGAGGTGGAGGTTTTAGTGAGCCGAAATCATGCCACTGCACTCCAGCCAAAATCATGTCACTGCACTCCAGCCTGGATGACAGACTGAGACTCTGTCTCAAAAAACAACAAAAAAAGTTGAAGTGATGTGACAATGCATGAAATAGGATGATTGCTAAAAATATATAGAGAAGAAGAAGTAGCTGTAGAATATTTTAGTTTTAAGAAAAAGATCAACTGGAAAAGATGGGTAGGCAACAAAAAATAACTCCAGACTTTTAACATGCACTATGGTTGACTAATAGACAATAACCAGGATTGCTATATTTTTATAGATACTAAAATATATGACAACATAGAAATCTAAACAGGGATTTAAAATGGTAAATTAATCTTACTTCTTAGTTTATAAACAGTGTGAATTATGCGGATCAAGAGAAACATTTAAATATTCTACCATATCTCCATGATCTCATATAATCTTGCTCATACCATAATATCTCACATTAATGACATTTGTATAAAGCTTTCACACTATACGAAGTAATTATACATATATTATATACAAGAATTTTTCCTGAGAGATTGACATTAACACTTCCTAAAAAGTTATACTTTAAAAAATATTTTCTATGATCTCAGTTGATAATTGCAATCCATTCTTTATTCTCTTTGCAGACTCCATTCTACCAAACCTGATTTACCAGTGGCTTTTGTATGCAAACATCTTGTTCTCCCATTCTATATATCCTTCACCTTTCCATTCTTGTACACAAAGTGAAATCCTAATTACCCTTCAAAGTAATCTTTTGCCATTCCCTTGAAGCGGGGGACTAAAGGGCAGAGGAGAAGAAATCGGGGGTACAGACAGCAAGTTTCTATAGAGGAGAAATGTCAGTCACCTTGCTCTTCCTGGGCATGTGGGTAGAGCAGAAGGTCAGGGAGTGCACCAGCAGTTCCATTCCACAGCCCTTAAGGCAATCACAGGAAGTCACTATGTCAGCAAGCAAAGCACAGGAAACCATATCACTGATGATACTAATGTATCTGCTTTGTTTCCATCCCCAAAAACAAAATAAAAATTGTTCCTTCTTCCCTCTCCCTCACCCTCCCCAGCCCACAAATCTTTCCCATCAAGCTAAATTCATTTTCCTTATTTAAAGGAGGAAAAAACAGTGGCTTTTATTGCTTGTAAAGGCAAACCACAATGAAAGTTGCAATTCATTTATCTCCAATCCCAATTTTATGTATGATTCTTTTGGCCAAGAAGAAATTTTAAAGAAAGCAGAAGAAAATTCTATGAAAAAATTTCAACATAAAATGAGATAAAGCATAAGCAATTAAATTTATAAAATTATATCACTAAAGTTTTTAATATCACTTCTATGATGAAGAATGAAATTATCCAAAAATTTAGCAATTGCTCTTCGCAGAATAGTTTATTCACTTTAATAAAGTGTATTTAATACATGCAATTTTAGTTTCTTTATGCTTCATCTATTAAAACACTGTTGAGTCTTTAGTATAAACAAGACTGGTGTGACAAGTATATTTTTCCTAGTTGTATCCCCTCCCTTTCTATTCTTACATTCCATTTCCTTTTTCTAACTAACCTGCTGTTTTCAAATAGTTTTAAATGTTTTCACAACAGTTTGAGTCATTTAAGGTATTTAAAGCCCAGATATGACATTCTTAGGGAGTACACAAATAAAGAAGGTAAAAGCATCATGTAAGTATGATGGGGAGAGGTGAACAGCTAGCTTGTTAAAACTGTAGTTTTTGCCTGTTGTGAAGTGAGCATAGCATTTCTTTCTGACTTTATGGTGGAGGTTTATGGGCCATAAGCAGGAGCTTCTTTGGAATCAGACGTTCATGATACTTAAAAAAAAAAAAAAAAAAAAAAAGCAGAAGTTCCTGAAAGTTAAGATGGAATTGTTATCGCAGACAGGTAATCCCTGTGATCTTATTTACTATTAATAATTGCTGCTGACTATCCTATTGTCTTCAAATTGCCAAGGAGTCATTAAGAGAGTGAGGCAGGGAAAAGGAAGAGGAGGTAGACCATGCTGATGAGAGTAAAACAGTTTTATGCACCATTTTAAGCAACCAAAGAGATACCGTGTGAAAAATTAATGTCTGTTGCTAGTGATCTTATCCCAGAGTCTGATCTAATTTTGGCAATGCTAGAACAAAGCACATGCTGTCTGTATTGCTATTTGCTTACCCCATTCACTATGACAATAGCAAAATACGGATTATGAAATAATTTTCCTTGGCATAGATTTTGAGAAGTATTTTTTCCCTTTTTTTAGTTTCGAGACATTGATCTTGGGTAACTTCTCAGAAACTGTGCTCCCAGGACTAGCAGCTTATCTGACTGACACAGGGTGCCTCTCAAGGGTCCTAATATCCATTCTCACTGATCCTACCCTGTGGGTACTTCTCGATATACTAAATCACTCATGGTAGGTGACAAAAAAATCCCAGTCATTTACATCTGTTCAACAAACATTTATTGATAGTGTTATGATATTTTTAATATAAAAGTAGTGATGCTGTATTCAGCCAACAGTGGACTTATTACATCTAATTTACTGAAATCCCTTAGCTCCCCCTATAGGAAGGGTTGGATTAAGTAGGAAGTAAGAGAAGACAAATTCACATGCAAGCCCACTTTCATGGCAGAAAATAAAAGTTAATGAATCTGTTCTTCTTGTCCAACCATGTAAAAGCCAAAATACCAACTAAGAAGATTGGTCTTATCTTTACAGCTGCCTGATCCAATGAGTAAAGGAAAAGCACACCTTTGCTATTTTGCAGAAGAGGCAACTTAGAAAACAAATCTCATCTCTGTTACTCACCATTCTGTCTATTCCCCTATTCCCTCTACAGCTCAGTATTAGCACTAGCAAAGGGTCTCATCGATGAAGTTAATACCCAGCTTGGGTTTCAGTCTCATTTAAGCCATTGCACTAATTCAGTCATTAATTCAATGAACATTATTATGCAACTGACATATTTAAGAAACTCATAATTTCTCCTCTTAATGTTTGCTTTGAAATAGAGAGGTAGACTGTTATACACGTGTTCCAAACTCAGTGAGATAAGAGCTACAATCAAAGTATGTCTAAGGTAGGGAATATTGTGGCACACATAGAAAACAGCATAATCAATTCTCTGTGGTTGAGAAAAAGGATAGTTTTAAGTTTCACAAATATATCTGCTGATTTCTTCATCAAGTCAAACTGATCTTAAGAGCTTTTATATCAGTATTTCCTTTGCATTCACACTGCCACTGCACTAATTCAGACCATTATTACAAAATATCAAAACTATATAGTCTCTTAAGTGTATTCCATGTTATCTTTCTTTTTCTCAGTACGCAACAGAACTGTGAGTTTATCGTCTTGTATTACTTTTTCAATGTCTCGTTGAATAAAATCGTGAATGCCCCATCCACACGATACATAATTTGAATATAGAAGTGAGGCTAAATACCGGGACTTCAGGGCCATTACCATAATCTAGTTCCCTCTTTTATTATTATGGGTTACATCATAATAACCCAATTGTTATAAATCCAATTAAAAAGTTACAAAGCAATATTTGCTTAATTCAAAATCAAGAAGTATTACAACAGCACTCCAAAACACCTCCATGCCCATAGTTTACACCTTTTCCATTACAGTTTTTCCCTCCTTGCTAAGGATAACCAGCAATGCTGAGTCTGCTATTAGTCATAATCTTGCCTTTTATGGCAGACACTTTTGGGCTGTGTATCACAATTCCTCAGTCCGCTTCTAATTGCAATCACAGCTCTGTTGGACAGTTACCTGTAAGCTCAGTTAATGCTGACAATGCTGCACCTGAAGTGCCTGGCTTGCAATCTCAGCTTATCTGTTCCAAGAAATTTCCAAGACCAGCACATATAGGAAGGGGAGTTATCATCCCAGAGTACAACCCTCTCACAATGGTGAATGGGAGCTAATGGATAAATTCCTCAACCTCCTGTTCATCAGACCTAATTCTGGAAGGCATCTGTCCAGCCCTCAGAGATCCTGGTGTAATACAACCTGTTGTCTTTATCAGTGGCCTGGAAAATACACACGTATATTGGTCTGCCTTTTTTTTTTTTTCTCACTCTCCCCGCTTCCTAAGATCCCTTCTTTTATAAACAATTTGCCATAAGCCTTTGACTCATGTTCTGCTTTCAGGAAACCCTAAATGAAAAATTTTAAATAATTTTACCACTTATGAATGCAGTCACAACCGACACATTGACACCATTTTGAACTTCATAAAAATGGAACCACATCCTGTGAGTTCCATTCTATCTTGTGTCTTTAAATCAATATTATATTTGTGAAATTCATCAATGTTGTGAGTGTATGTTTTTAGATCAGGTGTGTCCAATCTTTTGGCTTACCTGGGCCACATTGGAAGAAGATGAATGTCTTGGACCACACATAAAATACACTAACACTGGCCAGGTGCGATGGCTTACCCCTGTAATCCCAGCACTTTGGGAGACCAAGGCAGGCAGATCATGAGGTCAAGAGGTAGAGGCCATCCTGGCCAACATGGTGAAACCCCGTCTCTACAAAAAATGCAAAAATTAGCTGGGCATGGTGGCGTGTGCCTGTAGTCCCAGCTACTCAGGAGGCTGAGGCAAGAGAATCACTTGAACTCGGGAGGCAGAGGTTGCAATGATCTCAGATCGTGCCACTGTACTCTAGCCTGGCGACAGAGCGAGACTCCATTAAAAAAAAAAAAAAAAAAAAAAAAAAAAAAGAACACTAATGATAGCTGACAAGCTAAAAATATCACAACAAAATCTCATGTTTTAAGAAAATTTATGAATTCGTGTTGGGCCGCATTCAAAGCCATCCTGGGCACATGTGGCCCACAGGCCATAGAATGGACAAGGTCAGTTTCAATTATTCATTTTTTGGCTGTACAGTGGGGCATTGGAAAATTTTTCTCTCAGGAATCCAACTATCCCCCCAAGAAACCTTAATGATTATAACATCAGGTGTTTCCTCAACAAAAATAACCAAATTATACCCTCCTACTGAGAAGCCTACATTCAACAAGTCTCATGAAATTGCCTACAGCTTGCAATCAGCTCCTTAATGATACACTTGTTAACATAAATAACCAAACCAAAGATTACTAAACTCTAGGCAAAACTCTAACATGAAAAACAAAAAGGAAAGCAACCCAAAATGGAGGTCATTATGACAATGTAGAGAGTAAAAATTTTACAAAATTCATTATTACTCAGAAAAATGAAGGAAGATATATCTACAAACAAGAACAAAATTTTATTTTAAAATATCAATAGAAGGAAAAATCCAAATTATCTCTTAAAATTTAAAATGTGATGGTAAAAATAGAAAACTTAAAATTAAACATTAGCAAGTAGAAGGAGAGAGGAAGGAAGTAAGAGAATGGAGAGAGAGAAAGACAGAGAGGTAGAGAGAAAGAGAGAGAGAAGAAAAGGAGGCCAAAGAAGAGAAAAATGAACCTAAAGAACTTACTTATGATGTCCTACAGGTGAATAATAAGGATTCAGTGAGGAGGGTATACAAATAAACAGACAAAATTATCAATGAAATAATTCTAAAAATTATTCCAGAATTGAAGGACGCATATTTTCAGATCAAGATGCTCCAGCTAGTAACCTGAGCAATGGAGAAAAAGGAACTCACAGCAGGATATCCACCTGGAAAATGCAACCACTTTGGGAAAAGAGGAAATACTAAAAGTTTCAGAGAATAAAAATATGTTACATACAAAAGACCAAGAAAGAGAATGGCTTTTAACTTTTCAATATCAGCTGTAGATGTCAAAGACAACAAAAGAAAAATGATTTCCAACTACCAACTAATAATCCAGACAAAGTGTAAATTAAATGTGAAAGTAGGCATTCCAATTGGCCATAGGAGTGGCTGCCTGAATCTAAATCTCTCCACACAATTTCCAAGAAGGAGGAGGAGAAGGGGAGGAAGAGGGAAGAAAAGAAAAAGGAGCTCAAATCAAATGACACTTGACCTACATTTTCAGCATTACTAAGAGACCAAGAATACTGTAAACTTCAATTTCCCTTCATACAAAGACACAAACAATTCCAGCAGATCTTTACTGATTGGGAAAGGTAGGGTAGAAAGCCTTTGAACACTTGGTGTAAAAGAAAAAAATACCAGGTGACTTTTAAATAAAGCAAAGACAAAATCACAAGTCCAAAGTTAAATACCAAAATAGTGAACACAGGTCTGGAACTGGAAAATTCACAGCAACAGCTACAGAGAAGGGGTTTACAACTGAGTGAGTTGGAAATTGGCAACACTGAAGCATTGATTCTGGGGGAAAGGGAAAAAATAGAGAAGAGGAAATACCTGTCATAGACTGGCAATGAAGTGAAAGCAGAAAGCAAGTAGGAAAAATAAAGGAGCATGCAGAAATAAAAACTATCACAGTATATGTAGACCCTTCTTATTTCCCATCTACCACCACTCATTACCAACAAAATCATCTATTAATGATATTTAACTTTATTACACTCACTGAAGAGAATATGCTCGACCTAAAAAGCCAGTCAACAAAATGCATAAGAATAGAAGCAAAACAAATTAGCCTTATACAAAGCTATTGTAAAAAAAAAAAAAAAAAAAAGATATTACATATCATAAAATAGTTCCATCATAAACAACCACAAAGCAGAAGAAACTATAATATAACCTCAAGTCTTAATTAGATATCTTCAAATAAGCATTTAGATATACGTATATAATTTCTAATAAAAAAATGCAAAAAGTAAGCACAGAAATATACAAATAAAGAAAGAAATGCAATGAGTTGCTAGATCTCAGGAAAGAAATTACACAGATAAAACATCTCTAAAATGAAGAATAAATTATAAGGTATCCAAAGGAAAATAGATTTAAGTGACACATTACTAATGAATAAATGCAAGAAAGAAGCCAAGAAAATGAAAATAAAGAACTTCTAAAAGTCAGAGAGAAGGAGGTTGGAATCTAAGGTAGACAAATATTCAATATACGTACACTTGGAATCCCTGAAGAAGAAAAACAAGACAATAAAACAGAGCTAATATTTAAACCAATAATCCAAGAAAATCTAAATCTATACATTGAAAGGGCTTCCTATATACCTGGAAAATTTTACTGAGGATGATCGAACTTGAGAAATAGCCTAGAAAATACCAGGATTTTAAAAATAGAAAGAACAAAAATCCACAAGCAGGCCCTCCAGACAAAAAAGAACAAATTAGGTATAAGAGTAAGACAAGTCAACCATAATTCTCAAGAGCAACTTAAAACCATACAGTGACATTTTCAAGAAACTTAAAGAAAGCAAAACCCAGAGATTTTGTTTGTAAGCTGAAATTGAAATACCAAGGCTATAACAAAATAGTCTTTAAAGTACAGAAACTTAGGAAATAATGAACCTATAAACCTTTGACAAGAAGTCTTCTAGAGGACGATCTTCATCCAACCAAGAAATAATATTAATAGTAGTAACAAGAAAACATACTGGTAGTGAACTTTTAATATGTTTAACTAGATATCTATGAATAAAACAAAATTGAGAGTATAGATAAAAAAAATAGCGTGTAAAATCATATGTTCTGAAAAAGTGGAAAGAATGTGTCTATAAAATATATAGAAAAAATATAAATATATATAAGTATATTTATATAAAATATAGAGTAAAGAGGAATATAATAAGTTGTTGTATAGTTAGAAGAGAAAATCAAATGATGCCATTTAAAACTATCAAGAGGTTAAATAAGAATGAAAAAAGCCAAAAAAAAATTTTTTTTGAGATAGGGTCTTGCTCTGCTGCCCAGGCTCACTGCAACTTCATCCTCCCAAGCTCAAGCAATCCTCCCACCTCAGCCTTCTGAATAGCTGGGACCACAGGCGTGTGCCACCATGCCTGGCTAATTTTTGTATTTTAAGTAGAGATGGGGTTTCACTGTCTTGCCTAGGCTGGTCTCAAACTCCTGGCCTCAAGCAATCTTCCTGCCTTGGCCTCCCAAAGTATTGGGATTATAGGCTTGAGCCACTGTGTCCAGCAGAGAAAAATCTTTTTAATTTTGGGTTAGCCCAAGTGTTTTTAGACACCAATAAATGCACAATCGAAAAAAATAAATAATTGATAAAATGGACTTCATAAACATTAAAACTTTAGCTCTGTGAAATATCCTGGTAGGAGAATAAAAAGACAAACAACAGACAGAAAACATTTACAAGTCACATATCTGAAAAAGAACTTTTATCTAGAATATGTAAAGAACAAGAACTCTCAAAACTTGACAATTTGAGACAAACCAATTAAAATATAGCCAAAAGACCTGAACAGACACTTCACCAAGAAGACACACAGACAGCAAGTAAAAACATGAAAAGATATTCAACATTATTAGTTATGAAGGAAGTGCAAATTGAAGCCAAGTACTAAGTAACTGGAACTCTCATATATTGCTGGTGGAAAGGCAAAATTGTTTGGCAAATTGTTTGAAAGTTGCTTGAAAAATTAAACGTACATTTACCACATGACCTAGCAAGCAACATCTAGGTATTTACCCTGAAGAAATGAAAAGTTATGTTCATACAAAGACTTATGTATAAATGTTTATAGGAGAATTATTCATAATCACTAGAAACTGGAAACAACCCAAATGTTTTTCAATGAGTACATGAATCCTTAAAAATTGTAGATGGAATACTATTGGGCCATAAAAAAGAATAAAATCTTGTCATTCATGGCAACATGGATGGAACTTTAGGACTCTATGTTAAGTGAAATAAGCCAGGAACAGAAAGTTAAACACCACATGTTCTCACTCATATGTGGAAACTAAAAAAAGTTTATCGCATAGAAATAAAAAGCTTAACAGAAGTTATTAGAGGCTGGAAAGTGTAGGGAGAATGGGGACAGGAAGAGATTTGTGAAAGGACACAAATTTTCAGCTAAATAGGAGGAACAAGTTCTAGTGTTTTAGAGCACTGTAGGATGAGTATAGTTAACGATACTATATATTTTCAAATAGCTAGAAGAAAGGATATTGAATGTTCCCAACACAGAAAAATGATAAATGTTTGAGGTAAAAGATATGCTAATTACCCTGATCTCATCACTATCCATTGTATGTATCAAAACATCACTATGTACCCCATAAATATGTACAATTATCATGTTAATTAAAATAAATAATTTACAATTGAAGTCTATCTATCTATATAATGGAATATAAAAAAGCAATGAACTATTGATACATACAAAAACATGAATAAAGTGCAAATGCATTATATCAGTGAAATAAGTCAATTTCAAAAGATTACATACTGTATGATTCCATTTATAAGATGTTCTGTAAAAACCAAACAGTAGGACACAGTCACCTCCAGATAATAGTGTTATCAGAATCAACAGGTGCCAGAATTTATGGGCAAAAGGAGGGATTGACTTCAAAATGGACTTTTGAAAAAATGTTTTGAGGTGATAAAACTGTGTCCTGACTGTAGTGATGATTATATGAATCAACATGTGTTAAAAGTCACAGAACTATACATCAAAAAAGTTAAGTTGGTTGTAGACAACTTTAAAATATTTTATAGGAATTTTTTTGTAAATTAAAAGAACCTAAAAATACATAATTAATTGCAATGCATAAACCTAGATTGGACATTGTTGTTGTTGTTTCTTTTTAGCAAAATAGTAAAAAGCATTTTGGTGATAATTGTGAAAATTTGAATTGAACCTGACACTAGATTTTTATAGGTGTGTTAGGGTACAATGTTTTTGTAATAAATTATGATCACTTTGGTGAGATCTATGTTGACATAGTTTGGTGTAAATTTCACAATGTCTACTTATCTTCACATGGAAAAGCAAATAAAAGTGAATATATATGTATGTATGTATGTAGTTGTATGAAACCTAGGTAGACGCAGGTAACTATTTCAGTAATTTTTCAAATATTTGTGTTTGAACAATTTTATAGTAAAAAGTTTAAGAAAAACACATCACAAACAAGTCAAAAAAGAGTTCATTTTGAGAGTGTACAAAAGCTTAGTCATTTAACAAAAAATTACATTTATAAATTTCTACTTATATAACATCTATGGAATGAAGCAATAATGATCTTCAGTGAAAAAAGAGGTGTGCTGGAAGCATGGGGACCAGGTTTACTTCATCTCTAGCAAGATGTGAATAAGAGGAAATACAGGGTGCATTGCCTGGTTTGGTCACATTCACTTCTAGGAATCTTCCTACTTAGCTGAGTTGACTTTCGTGGTTGAGTGGTATGATGAAGGCCCAAGTGAGGCAAACAGTATAAGGAGGAAGGAAATGTGTTAACCTATTATACTTTCAGTAAACACCAATGTTTCCAAGCTAATTGGGTTTTGTGTGCCAATGCATATACTTTCATTCAGCTCTTCATTCTGTGATATGCTTGTGACACCAATCTGTACTGTCAGTTCTCTTCTCAGCTGATGAATGGAGTGGAATGGAATGGAATGGAGTGGAATGGAGTGGAATGGAATGGAATGGAATGGAATGGAATGGAAAAGAAAGGAAAGGGGAGGGAAACGGAGAGGAGGGGGTGAGAAGGGAAAAGGGAAAAGAGAAAGGAAAGGAGAGAAAGGGAAGGGGGAAATAAAAGAAAAGAAAAAGAGTACAACTTCCTTGGGTGGTTTCACAGAAACTCAGACACAGTTTAATTGAGTAAATACCTCCTTTTTTCAATGCTATAACTTTAAAACAGTTCTAATTTTTTCTTACCTGTGAAGTGGGCATATCCATAGCACCTACCCTGTCAGGTTGTTGTAAAGGTTATGATTTATACAAAGTGTTTACTAAAGTGCTTGGCATTTATATAAGGTCTCCTCTTATATAACATCTCTACATAATTATATAGCATCTCCTATTAAACATTTAGGAGATGTTGTTGAGCTGTTGTTATTAAGATTTTGGCAAAGAACTTGAGCTAGGGTAAGATAGGTCTAGCTTTATTAATAGATTCAATCATTCAGGTCTGAAGGAGTAAAAATGAAGCCTGACACTCCCAGAACCCATATTATAGCTCTATCAGCACTCAATGTGGTCTTCTGTCCACTAGACCTGTCAACTGGATATAATGAAAAAGAAAAGAACTGTAATTATAACAACCCTCATTTATCGGGCTCTTCTATCTGCCATGTACTCTTTCAAGGACTTTACTTGTATTAAATTATTTAAAACTTACAGGTCTTATAAAATATAATGAAATCCTATTTGAAGGATTTTATAGATGGGGAAACAGGGGCAGACAGCTTAAGCAACTTGCCTAAAGTCATGGTCATAGTAAGTGGCATAGCCTGGGCCCCAGAGTTCATGTTGGTAACTAGAACTAGCCTCTCAGGTTCACAATGGTTTCAATTCCACCTTAAGTTCCTAGGTGTCAAGGGAGTGTGGAATGAGAATTTTCTAACTATTTCTTTGAAGGGACCATTTGTCTCTTGCAAAATTTCCTAAGAATTGGCCTCTCAACTGCAGACCCAAGACATTTCCTGAAGTCCCAAGTGACAGGGCTCATGGGCTGCCAGCTTCATCAACAGCATCCCTGCAGATGCTAACTATTTATACTTTGCCACAGCTTGGAGCTACTTATCAGTGGGGAGTGTGACTGGAAAGCTTCAAGGCAAATACAGTCACTAATACGTAGTGCTTAAGAATGTAAATTCAAGGTCAAAGAAGCACAAATCTCCAGATCTGCCATTTGATAGACATGGCAAGTATTTAACCCTTTTAACATCAATGATTTTATCTGTGAAGTGGGGGTAAAAAAGACAGCTACATGATAAGACTGCTCTAAATGTGATAATCATAATGACAATAATAATTAAATAATGCACATAAAATGCTTACCACCAGACTGAAACTGCTGAATAAGGACTATTATTTTCATGATTAAGGTTTTTATCTCCCTTCAACAAACTAAGGATCAAAGGAACACGCCTCAAAATAATGATAAGACCCATCTATGACAAACTCACAGCCAATATCATACTGAACAGAAAAAAGCTTCAAGAATTCCTCTTGAGAACTGGGACAAGACATGGACGCCCACTCTCACTATTCCTATTCAACACAATACTGACAGTTCTAGCCAGACTAATCAGGCAAGAGAAACAAATAAAAGGCCTCTACATAGGAAAAGAAGAAGTCAAACTACCTCCCTTCACAGATAATATGATTTTATACCTAGAAAACCCTAAATACCAACCCAAAGAGCTCCTGGAACTAATAAACAACTTCAGTAATATTTCAAGATGTACAAAAATCAGTAGAATTTCTACACACCAATAACGTTCAAGTTGAGAGCCAAAACAAGAATACAATCCCATTTACAATGACACACACAAAAAATGAAACTACCTAGGAATACACCTAACAAAGGAGGTAAAAGATCTCTATGAAGAGAACTGCAAAAGCATTACTGAAAGAAATAATAGATGACATAAACAAATGGAAAAACATGCTATACTCATGGATTGGAAGACTCAATATCATTAAAATGGCATACCACTCAAAGCAATCTACAGATTCAATGCTACTCTATCAAACTATCAACATCATTTTTCACAGAATTAGAAAAAACTATTTTAAAATTCGCATAGAACCAAAAAAGAGCCCAAATAGCCTAAGCCATCCTAAGCAAAAAGAACAAAGCTGGAGGCATCACATTATCCAACTTCCACTATACTATCAGGCCACAGTAACCAAAACAGCATGGTACTGGTACAAAAACAGACACATAGGCCAAAGCAACAGAAGAAAGAACCCAGAAATAAGGATGCACAACTACAGGCACCTGAAATTCAACAAAGTCAACAAAAATAAGCAATGGGAAAGAACTATTCCATAAATGGTGCTGGGATAACTGGCTAGCCGTATGCTGAAGACTAAAACTGGACCCCCAACTTTCACCATGTACAAAAATTAACTCAAGATGGATTGAAGATTTAAATGTAAGACTTCAAACTCTAAGAATCCTGGAAGAAAACCTAGGAAACACCATTCTGAACATCAACTTTAGGAAAGGATATATGACTAAGTTCTCAAAAGCAATGGCAACAAAAACAAAAACTGATAAGTGAGACCTAATTAAAAACTAAAGAGCTTCTACACAGCAAAAGGAACTCAGTAGACAACCTACACAATGGGAGATAATAGACAACCTACACAATGGGAGAAAATATTTACAAACTCTCACAAAGGTCTAATATCCAGAATCTACAAGGAACTTAAACAATTCAACAAACAAAAAACAAATAAACCTATTAAAAAGTGGGCAAAAGACATGAACAAACACTTCCCAAAAGAAGACATACAAGCAACCAACAAACATGTGAATAAATGCTCCACATCACTAATTATCAGGAAAATGCAAATCAAGATCACAGTGAGATACCATCTACACTAATCAGAATGGCTATTACTAAAAAGTCAGAAAATAACAAATGCTGGCAAGGCTGCAGGGGGAAAAAGGGAACACTTACACACTGTCTGTGGGAATGAAAATTAGTTCCGCCACCATGGAAAGTAGTTTAGAGATTTCTCAAAGAACTTAAAACAGAACTGCCATTGACCTTGCATTCCCATTACTGGGTATATATCTGATATGGTTTGGCTGTGTCCCCACCAAAATCTCATCTTGAATTGTAGTTTCCATAATCCCCATGTGTCACAGGAGGGACCAAGTGGGAGGTAACTGAATCATGGGGGCAGTTTCCCCTATGCTATTCTCAAGATAGTAAGTTCTCATGCAATCTGATGGTTTTATACAGGGCTTCCCTCTTCGCTAGGTTCTCATACTTCTCCTTCCTGCCATCATGTGAAGAAGGACGTGTTTGCTTCCCTTTCTGCCATGACTGTGTCCTAAGGCCTCCCCAGTCATGCTGAACTGTGAGTCAATTAAACCTCTTTCCTTCATAAATTACCCAGTTTTGGGTATGCCTTTATTAGCAGCATGAGAATGGACTCATGCAATATCCGAAAGAAAATAAGTTGTCCTACCAAAAAGACACTCATGTTCATCACAGAGCTATTCACAATAGCAAAGATATGGAATCAATCCAGGTGCCCATCAATGGTGGATTGGATTAAAAAAAAAGTGGTACATACATGCCATGGAATACTAAGCAGCCATAACAAAGAGTAAAATCACGTCCTTCACAGCCACATGAATGTAATTGGAGGCCATTATCCTAAGTGAATTAATGCAGGAACAGAAAACCAAATACTGTATGTTCTCACTTATAAGTGGGAACCAACCATTGAGTACCCATAGACATAAAGATGGTAACAACAGACACTGGAAACTACTAGAGGAGGGCAGGGGGGGGAGCATGGGTTGAAAAACTCTTGGGTACTATGCTCACTACCTGGGTGATGGGATCCATCATACCCCAAACCTTAGCATCACGCAGTATGCCTATGTAACAAACCTGCACATGTACATCCTGAATCTAAAATAAATGTTGAAATTATAAAAAAAAATTGTATCTCCTTTTAGTTTCTTGCTATAACTATCTTTCTCTTCCACTTAACCTTATTTTAAGTGTGTTGCATGACATTGGGTTTAATATGATAAATTGCCTCAATTCAGTCCTTTTTACAAGTTAAATAGGATTCGAATAATTTAAAATTAGGTAGGTTTGTTCCTGGTGATAGAAAAATATTATGTTTTCAGCAATGGGTAATGTGTTATTATAAGTATGTATTGGGGGGGGAGATGTGCAAAAGATAAAGGAAGCAGAAAACCCAATAACTCAGTCTTACCTTGCCACATAGAAACAAAAATGGTTGCTCAACAGCTGCAGGAACCTCAGCAACAAAATTCAAATGTCTCTGTCAATGGCAAGACTTAGTTTCCCTCTCCATCTCTACTTTTTGTGTGTTCATCCTTTCTTCTCGTACTACTTTCAGCAGCATCCTCATTATCTACCCCATGTCCTTTACTCACCTAAGCTTCTGTTCATTTATAGTTTCTGCCATCCTCTACTTTTGTCTTACGTATGGTCATCATAGTCTGACTCTGACCATTTCTGCTGACTTTAGCTTTAGCTTCCACTGCTAACTGATATCTATCTTGATGTTCTACTTCAAACTGCTGATATAGAGATGCTGATTGACCTAGATCCTCTTTTCATACCGGAACATGTCAATCATAGGCCACTAACCAGTCTATGCATTGACTGCACTGGTTAGTTTCCCACCTTTGGTCTAATTAGTTGTGTTGCAATAGGTGGTGTCATATGGTACAAATAATTGAGCCTACTACTGTCCCTTCAGCAAGATCCCTGATGTAGCAATTGTTAATATCTCATAGGTCCCAGTGAGTATGACAAGGTACTATGCCCTTCTGGACTTCAGATTTTAGAATCGTAGGAATGGTCCAGGGTATGGAGGCATTCACACCACAATAAAACTACTCTTTAAACCCATTGTCAAGGTTACTTTTAATGAATAATTTTTTCTTTGTTTCTATCAGAAAGAGTGATGCATCCACTCTTTCTGACAAATTTCTTGACTCACAATGTTAAGAATATCCTCATATTTGCATAGAGTTTTACGTTGTCAAAATTAATTTCAGCAGCATATGAAAGAAAAGCCAACTTAACAAAGGCTTAAACACAAAAGGCATTATTCTGTCATATAAAGAAAGTATGAAGGCTGGCAGCCCAATGCTGACTTAGCGGATCCACAAATTCATCAGTGTTTTACCTTGTACAGTTTTTCATTCCGATATCCCTACAGTGAGGAGCCTCATCTCCACCATCCAAAATAGCATCTAGAGTGTTCAGCCATTACACCCATATTCCAGTAAGCAGGATTGATGAGAAAAAAAGGAAGAATCTGAATCCTTCCTTTTAAAAAGTATAATACAATACTGCCTCTTACTGCTTATTTGCCAGACTTTGTGACATAGCTGCACAAGGATGCGAGAGATGCTGGGAAATATAATCATTTAGCTGAGTCAATAGGCCCTTAAAGTGAATTTGCAGTTTTATGATGGAGAAGGAGAAGAACAATGGATTTCTTGAGGTAATCAGCGGTCATTGTGATACCCTGCGCTTTTGGTTATTCAACTCCTTCTATGTACATTCTTCTCCTACATTTCTCTCCTTCCATGTGCATTCCTCTCCAGCAGACATAAACCAAAATCATCCCGTTACTGCATTTAGCTCAAAGTCCAGGATCTCTGGGTGACGTACAGTTCTCTCTGTCAGGTCAAAATATTGACCGTCATAATCTGGTGATCTGAATACTAAGAAAATCCTGCCTGAGGCACACTTGCTACACTCTGGCAGGAAAGGAACAGCACAACAGTAATAAAGCCTCCCAGATGGAAATGGGAAGAATGACCAACACAGCACACCCACTGGCTGAAGCAATGATAAAATCCATCTGGATTTTATAATTCAATAGAGTGGAAAGATGCCCAGCTCCAGCAGTGAGGTTGGTTCCTTGGTTTACCCTTCTTGTAGCTTCTGGTTCTGCCTTCTGGGAAAGCACTCTTAGCCATTTTCTGTGACCCTTTGGTCTTTTCTCCTGGGGGACTTCTCTATGTCCACTATCAGCTATGGACATAGTGAACTAGGTTCTGGAGTGAATGGCCAACTGGGGACCTGCACAGCTTTCACAGCACCCTTCCAACTGAGACCCAAAGCCCACTCAAAAGGTTTAATTGTCCCAGGGCACTGTAGACCAAGTTTCGGGTCTCTTTGCCAATGTCATTCTTCAAATCTTAGTAGGCTTCTATTTGTTTCCAGTTGTTCCACATACAAATAACCAAGATCTTGTGTGTACGAAGTTTTTCAGCCCGGCAACTCTCATTTTTATTTGCTGTCTTCTCTTCATTATCTATTGCCCTCTCTCTCAAATGAGTGGGAGCCACTAAGACACTATTTGATAAAACAGGCTTGGATGGGAAAATAAGAACCCTAAGCTAATACTTTCAATCTAGCTCCCATTGTCTGCAGAGAGCTCTTGCTTGCTAGCTTGCTATAGCTCTTGCAGGCACTGTATTATCTCCTACTAAGGAGGGCTACACAGCTTCCAACATGTACAAGTGCTCTGATTTGAGCTACGGAAAAAGAAGGCTTTTTCAAAATTTCAGCACCTCAAATCACAGGACACATAGGCAATTTATGCCACAGGATACTCTCAGAGAGAGCCTCTGTAGAAACCAATGTGTTTCCTGTCTGGCATACTGTAGACCGAGCTCCTCTCTCACTCCTACAGGACTTTGCTAAAAATGGCAAAAGGTACACAACACCCACCAACATTCTGATGTTTTCCTACCATTTCCTTCCCTTTTGCTTTCACTCTAATTCATATGTGGTTTGACTTCCAAAGGACAAAAAGTGACCATGTGACCAGATATTTTCCTGTGCCATATTGAGTTATTCGTTGTCCAGCCTTTGCTATCTGAGTACCCACTACCTAAATGCCTCCTCACGACTAGGCCGGGGCACATGCTGTTGAGTTCTGTTATTGCACCCCACCTCCAGATGCCAAATTCTGTATTTGTTAGGATTCAGCTTGTATATAAATAAAACATCCCAACATAACAGAGTCTAAACAACATAGGGTTTGTTTTTCTCTCACATAAAATAAAATTCGGCCAAGTTCAGTGGCTCATGCCTGTAATCCCAGCACTTCGGGAGAATAAGGCAAGTGGATCACCTGAGGTCAAGAGTTCAAGACCAGCCTGGTCAACATAGTGAAACGCTATCTCTACTAAAAAATACAAAAACATTAGCCAGGCGTGGTGGTTGGAGCCTATAATCCCAGCTACCTGGGAGGATCAGGCAGGAGAATTGCTTGAACCTGGGAGGTGGAGGTTGCAGTGAGCCAAAATCATGCCACTGCACTCCTTCCTGGGCTACAAGAGTGAAACTCAAAAGAAAGAGGAAAGGAGGGAAGGAGAGAAGGAGGGAAGGAAGGAGTGAAGGAAGGAAGGAAGGAAGGAAGGAAGGAAGGAAGGAAGGAAGGAAGGAAGGAAAGAATTAATTCTGGGGACAAATATGCTAGGAATCCCCCCAGAGCAAGGAATAAGCATCCTTACTGTCCAGTCTATGAAAAATAATATCCCTCTGCAGAGCAAGGCCAGGCTTTCTGATTTGCCCATTATAAAATACTTTGGTTCCTAAATTTTGGGTTCATCTCACGTAATACAATTCATTGCTTGTATCTGACCCTCTTCATGTCACCCTGTGGGACCTAGAATTCAAGGGAACACTACAAATGCTACTACCTAGCAACTGTGGCTGCTATGAGTAACACAGCCTCGTGTTTCTGACCCAGTGGTTGCATGTCTTCCTTCAGCATCCATAGAACTGTGAGAGGCTAATTTCTTAGCTTAGCACCAATTATTAGGGCAAACTCTCAGACCCGTTCCAGTTCTCATTGGATAAAACAGATAATAAATATTAGCTCTGTTTCCAGGGTGAAAATTATGCTCGGGGAAGTAGTCAAAGTCACCTAAATTCACATAACCTATGAAATTTCTTCCCACCCTCATCCAGCATGCATTGCCCCACCCATAGTTGCTTCTGTGGAACCAGAAATAGTTTTGGTGAAAGTTGTGGAAAGTGGCTCTTTGTCTTAGAAGCAGGTCTTGATGCTAGGATGAGGCAAAAGTGTCTCTCAAGGTGCAAAATGTAACCAGGCACTCAGACTCAGATGCGCAGTCTGCACTTGCATGAGGCTGAGAACGAACGCCTCCTTAAATACTATGCCCTAGGACATTATGCCAGGCGAAATAAAGCAGCCACAGAAGGACAAACACTGCATGATTCCATTTATAAGAGGTGTCTGAAATAACCAAACTCATAGAGGCAGAGAGTAGAATGGTGGCTGTCAGGGGCTGAGGATTACGAGAAAAAAGAGTTGTTGTTCAACAGATACAAAGTTTCAGTTATGCAAGATGAAAACTTTCTAGAGATGTGCCCTACAACACTGTGCCTATGGTTAACAATATTGTATCATACACTTAAAAATTAAGAGGGTAGATCTCAGGTTAAGTGCTTTTACCACTAATATCAGACACACACACATACACAGACACACACAGACACACACACACACACACACACACACACACACACACACGCTAACAGCCTCACTTAATCCTGGCCCTGATTAGAAGTCTTCCAATCTAGTTCTTTTTCTGTCTTTAGATGGATTTCCTTCTTACCTACAAATATCCTTACATTTTCTAACCCCACCATATCTGTCCTCAAAATCTGTAATTAGAAACGAATCTAAGACACATTCACCCAGTATCAAATAACTGCCAACCACTTAACACTATACTCGCAGCACTGTTCAATTCTGAAAGTAAATTTTGCCACAGAAGGAGCAGTAAGAGTAGAATCTCAAGGATTATACCGAGAATTGTATGCTTCATGTGAAACATCCAAGGGAGAATTTATGGTTGGGAGGGACACTGATAAAATACTTTTAAGACACATAAAAATCAGACCACTCCATATTACCAGGTACCAATACCATGTTTATCCCTTAAATCTAGAATCCAATATGTGAGGGTTATTAATAGCAAAAAGAATTTTTTAAAGAAATCCTAACAATTAATTTCAGAAGCAGAGATGGCCTTATTTGTCCTTTTAAAAACGGAGACAAGTGAAGGCTGAAAAGGCACTTCTATTCACAGTCATCCTCACTTTGGTCGAGCCACGGGAAGAAATGAAAGGATTCTCCATCAGCCAGATGGTGCGAGAGAGAAGTCAAGCAAAGACAAACCTTCGATTCTCTCTCTGCCTGGAAGCTGCTGGCATCTCCGTCCAAGTGCTGAACAAATGGGACTTTGTGTGCTCTCATAAGAGATCTCTTTGATGTTCTGGCATCCCGATTGGCAACTTTTCATATCTGGCCATCTTAGAGCAGGGGAGATTGAGAAACAGAGAGAGGAAGAACCAGGGGAAGAAGGCTGGCTCCAAGCCCAGTGGGTAAACATGCTGGCTGCCTTCTCACACAGATTACTTTTCAAAAATGAAAAGGGAGTGTTCAGCTTCGCTTGGAATGAAGATGAGGAAATGACTCTCAGCTGTCCACACACAACAAAACAACCAACCACTACAGAGTAGGGGAGCCTTCCATCCAAGGTAGACCAGACGGGATTTGTCTCCCAGACCCAGAATATATGTTCCCCTTCAATAATGTTTATACTGATAGTATCTCCAGCATCCTGATGATGGGGACATTTTAATGAGATCCATAGTCTTTACTTTCTGCAAAGAACACACAGTCACAAACTTTCCTTCAGGACAAGAGCAGCTTTGCTTTTCTGAGTGCTTTCTTAATCTAATTATATAGATGGAGGCTGTGTGGCCTTTTGTTCTGAGTTTAGAATTATGGGTTTGAAAGTCTGAGGTCCAACTGTAGTTTTATACCTAACTTCTTGTGTGGCCCTTCACAAGCAATTATTTCCTGTCTTATTTTTCTGAACTGTTGAAGGGATTAAGGTGGTAATAATGGAGAGGGAAGGGGTTTATATCTAGTTTTAAATTATTAGAATTGATTTCAAGACAACAAATTATCAAGCATCTACTCTCAACTTAGCAGTGGGCTAACAGAAAGAAGAAAAATATATAGAAGAAAATCATAGGGACTCTGTGTCAAGAACCTTATAAATGACTTGACAAAACTTAAGTATCATACATAAGCAAGGTAGTATCCAGTCTGATATATATAACTGGATAGCATTAGCTATAAATACTGTAATAATTAGAAAAAAATTAACACATTGCTATTAGTGGGGTTATTTGGCAGAGGTTTATAAAACAGAATAAATTTCAGATTCACTGTAAGAAAAAAGAAATAATGTACTGACTTGTAAAGAGGAGAGGTAGTTAAAAAAAATAATTCCATCTTTTAGATATAAAATAAGCACCAAATGGCTTTATCATGGTTAACATCAAGGTTAACCAAAATATTATCTGATTCTCCTGAGTAATTTGGAGACCTATTAAATTAAAAACAAATGCTTATGAAGAGACACTTTGCCGAATTTCTAGGGAGATTATAGCAGGATTGCCACAAGGTAAGTGACTTTTTAAGATATTGAGCCATTGTATCTGGTCCCCTGACTCCTAACATCATCCCAAAGTATTTTTTTTTAACCTACCATTTCTTCATATTTGTATTTTCTGTTTCCCAGAATGACAGTGTGTTTAAGCTTTGTTTAAAAGGCTTAATGTTGTACATCTTAAATCTATACAATAAAAAATAAATTTTAAAAAAAGGTCATTGAAAGTATCTTTATGTGAAAGATGTAGCAATAATATGACATATCTCCTATTTTCTTATAACTTTTCTAGAAACTAACACACATCCTTACTTTGTATAGTTGAGTGCTTTGTTTGTGAGAAGTCTTTTTCTTCTAAAATTCTTAGGACATCACCAAATTTGCAGTGTTTCCACTCATGTCATCTGTGCCAGTCATATTTTCATTTTCAACACATTGTACACACAGGCGGACACACACACCATATTCACTTGCCACCAGTAAGTTTTAAGTTTAACACATCTTAAAAGAGCTTTCAATGGAATCAAACAGGAAAGTTAAAGAAAGCATAAAGTCTATTCAATTTTATTGTCTCAGCATCTATCTGTAAAGATACTACTCTAATTTCTTCTAGATATGTAGTATATGATCCAGGACTTGTTATTAAAACTGGATAAGGTGAAACATAATAATAAAAATAAACTGGATAAAGAAAACACAAGCCTAGAATAAAGTGACCTGCATTTACACTCACAGATCTGCTAATGATTACATATCCTAAAAGTAACCTCTGGGAATATGTGATCATTGTGTGCTCTAGAGATGCGTCTATTCTAAAAGAGAGAAGAGAGAGGGAAGAGACCTTATAAAATGAAGTCTATATGTTTTATCTGCAAAATTAAATTTTATTTTATTTAATGAGAAGTGAAACTCAACACCGGAGCTATTGATCATAGTGATCAACCTGTAACTAATTAATTTTGCAGAGACATCTCTAGTACCATTAAGGAGTCTTGCCAACTCTCGCTGACACTTGACACTCTCTCTTGACAACGTCTTACCCAAAAGCCAAAGATGGTAAACCAACTCACCAGTGTAAAAGATAACATTTGTTGGGAGTCATAGGCAATTTTTAATGGAGACAGCAATAAAGAATGTTTTCTAATTTAAAACTGACATGGTTATTTCCAGACAAGACAGAGTAAGAGGGACTAGGTTTATCCTCTCCCATGAAACAACTAAAAATATGGACATAATATACAAAACTGTGATTTCCAGACATTGGACATCAGGCAGCATAGAACAGGAAAAGAAAGGAAACAAAAAAAGAACTGAAGTCTCTGTCGTTGCCCCAGCTTTCTACTTGGAGAGAGATTCCAGGTCACAGAAACCCAGGAGGAGCCTGGCAGAGTCCCAGAGCTGAGGGAACAGAGCTGGGAGGCCAAGACAGCTAGAGTTCATAGGCAGATTCCCAAAAGAAAGCCACACACAAGGGTGTGCAGAGGGTCCCTTCTGAGCCTTCAGCTGAATTCTGATCAGCACACAACTGAGGAAAAACTATGCAAGTCTAGCAAAAGAAGCCCCTCCAGGATCAATATCCAAAGATCACACAGGGACAGGAATAGGCTGGGTTCCCACCAGCCGAAGTGGAGAAACTTCATAAGTCACAGGACATCAAATTGAGCATTCAGAAGGATATCACCTCAAGAGGGGGACAAATTAGCTCTAGGCTAAGGGCTGTTCTAATGCCACCTAACAAAACTTAAAATCTACCATTTGAGATCATTTATTTCTCATCCTTGGGGAGAACTATCTTTGAGAATCATCTGGTTCCTCAATAAATATTCGTTAAGTGCTTAAAGATTGAATAGAGATTTTGACTTTGTCCCAATTTCAGCTCTGATTCCTGCTATACACGTGCAAAGAAGGATACAGTGAGAACATCACAGAAGTGGAAGAAAGCAAATCACTCAGTTTCTACCTTGTCTTCTACTTTGAAGTTTTTTCCATTTAGCAGGAGATGAATCCAACTCCCTGGATAAAGTCATAGGACCTAATGTCCCCATAAGCTCAACTTGTGATGGCAACATTGGAAACTGTTTACTTCCTCATTTTGAAAGGACAATGTACCCATTGTTCAGTAACATTACTGCATGGTTCTTATGCAATTATCCACATAATATAATTAAGGATATATATATATAATAACAGAGACCATGATGTTTTCCACCCGTGACATTTGCTTACAGCTTCATTCACTATTAGCGAAACCATGAATTTAATCAACTTAGTAATGTTGCCATCAGAATTGGAAGCTTGTTTTCTGAGGTTGGTCTCATAAACCTTTTGCCAAACAGAGATTTTTCTTTTAATTGGAGGATTTCACAGTTTTATTTGAAAAACAACAAACAAAAAGTGATTTCACTCAGGATTTCCCACCTGTTTGATAAAAAATTACATATTCCTCAGAAAAACCCTGATGACATAAATACTAAATTGTTCACACTTGCCTCCTCCAGCAAGCATGGAAGGGTGCAAGATCCTGTAGCAACATGACTGGTATTCTTTGATTTCTGAACCCAATTGCTATGGCCAGAGGGTAACTGATGACTTTTCTGTTGGTAGAGTCTATTTTGAGAGATTGCTTGGAAAGTGGTTGGCTGCAAGATTTCAGGGGCTGCCTGGATAATACTGGAGCCAGGTGCTTCTCTTCCCTGCCCTCTCATTACTGGTAATTGCTTAGCCCCCCTCACTGAGGGTTTACACAGATGACAACAAGCCTTTGGATGAAACCATATTCTTCTTTGTTGATTTTTAACTCATAGTTATCCTTAGCTTAGGAGAAGTCACCAGGATGGCTCTATGACCACTATCCAATGCGGAAAACCACAACTTCTTGTGTCATTCCTGAATTCAGCCATAGGCCAGATAAAGGCCAAATACAAGGAATATAGGAGGAAAAAATCCAGAGATCACCTCTCTCTGGCTTCAGTCCATTTCAGTCCTTATTGAGTGTCTACTACTTTGAAAGTCAATAGAGGGAGAAAAGAATGAATTAGAGTCTGTTTACCCTTATCTGATATGGGCTCTGAAATGTTACTCACACCCAGGTACTTGTTCATAATGCTGGAAAGGTCTGTCTCCTTTTTCCTAGGTGATGCAACTAGTACTTTTTCTTGCAAAAGGAGAGGTTCATATTAACGCATATCTAGTTAAGAATTCATTCCAAGAATTTAGATAAAAGGAAAAGTCGAGATCGATTCATTAAGCCCAGAGTTTAGAAGAAATTTCCAATTGATTTGCGTTTCTTTCACAGGTAGTTTTGTTTTGTTTATTGTGGGTTTTTTGTTTGTTTTGTTTTGTTTTGTTTTTTGAGATGGAGTCTCACTGTCACCAGACTGGAGTGCAGTGGCGTGATCTAGGCTCACTGCAACCTCTGCCTCCAGGGTTCAAGTGATTCTCCTGCCTCAGCCTCCCAAGTAGCTGGGACTACAGGTGGCTTGCACCACCACGCCCAGCTAATTTTTGTATTTTTAGTAGAGATGGGGTTTCACCATGTTGGCCAGGCTGGTCTCAATCTCTTGACCTCATGATCCACCTGCTTTAGCTTCCCATAGTGCTGGGATTACAGGCGTGAGCCATGCCGCCCGGCCCATAGGTAGGTTTTTTAAATGTATTTTTAAAAATCTGAGATTCTTTATAGCATAGTACCTTTTACAGTAAAGAAACTTTATCTGAAGTGTAGCATTTTCTTCAGTTTCCCTTCATTTCTTTCTTCTGTTAAATTGTAGTAAAATTAAATGGTAACTCATTATTTTAAAATAGCACTACAGTATGATCACATTTTTATAACAATGTCTCTGCCCATCTGCCTACACAACTATCCATATATATATACACACACACACACTAGACATTTCTCTCTCTATATATAGACATATATAGGTATTGATATAGATATAGATATAGGTAGAATAATTTTTACCTAATGTTCATGATGGTGGGATTTATGATAATGATATTTGAATGATTTTTTTTTTTTACATCTTCAAACTTGAATGGGTTTTGGGTTTTCCTTGTTTTTTATTTACGATGATTTTTATTTATTGATTGATACCTTGTTATTTTCAAATTTCTATTCAAAATATGACTGTTTCATTTTTTAAAGACAAGCAAAAAAGAAAAAGTAAAATTTTTAAAAATCCTTGTAAAGACATCAAACTATTTAAGGACTCTTTGGAAAATGTGTCCCTAGATTGCTGGTTCAAGGACTGCAATATTGAGTGTAGATGTGGGTCTCTAGAAAGGTAAAACTAGCATAAAACCATTTTGAGAGAAGTGGCCACCCTGTCTTCAGATTACATTATTACACTCGGCACACACCAGTCTCAAACACGAGGACTCTCAGGCATTAGCCCGTAACTACTATCAAGCAATCTTTTCTATACATAGCCTAGACTATGTTCCTAGTTTTTCCCTTTTAAAGTCCCCTCCATAAATAAAATCAAAAGGCTTTGTACACTACCCACTTATTAATTCCTACATGTCAAACAACAGTTTACTCTCCTAACTGCGTGACGAATTAATTTCACAAGACACTGGGTAGCTGTGTCAAGCCTATTGCTATGGCACCCAAGAGACAAAGATTTCTGAGGTTGTCAGTGGTAATGGATATAGCAACAAACAGAAAGCACTTTAGTACTATACTGAGACTTTGAGACAACCAGTAGAAAAAGCAGTTTGAAATTCAGACAAGCCTAGGAGCAAGGTGAAGAAATCCTGAGAGAACTATGTAGAAAAACAGAGGCTATAATTATGGAATAAAAGGGCTTTTGTTCTGGATCATATTTTATTACCACCCCAAATGAAGCTCATAAAAATACAGAAATTTAGAGAAAGTACACAAGCATAAAGTGTGAAGAAGTGGCAGCATCTATATAATATTACTATATAATCAGGGGGTAGTAGTGGGAATCCTTAAATTTAGAAACTTATTTTGTTAATTCTGAAGATATTTTGAGTGGCTTTCCAAAATTAAAAAAGAATAATAATTAGAAAAAATGTAAAAATTGTGGTAAGAAGTGATAAAGAAAAAAATATTAGTAAATATTTTATTCGCTGGGTTACATTATGAAATTTTTCGAAGAGAAACAAACGTATGTCCGGATTCTGTACTAATAGAACCAAGTCTTGAATCATAGCAATATAAACCATCACCTGAGGACCAAACTATGTTTATAGAGAAGTAGCAGTAAACACAAGACAAAATCTGGATAGAGAAGTCAGATCATATGTTACACTCCAAATAAAAGTCTATTTTCAATGACCAAAAAGAAGAAATAAAGTGGTATGATTCTTAAAACACCGTTAAGTTCTACAGAAAGAGCACCCAATGTATTAATGGACTGTTAATTCTAGGACAAACAATTGTCGAAGTCTCCATCTGCACAATACACAACTGTCCACAACAGGTACCGCCACCTATTTAATAGTATTAAAAATACATTGGGTACCTGTCTACTTTGAGCTAGCTCCAAGCAAATTACCCAAAGTCACAGAGCATTCTCTTCCAGTTGCCCAACCTGTTTAAAAGAGCAAGTGGGGATAAAATTATGCTCTTACTGAACTGGTGCCTCTGTGCATTTCCAACCCAAGTATGATTTCAAAGCATGTGAGAGTTTGTATGTTTTATTTGCTCTCCTCCCCAGATAATTAAGATATTGTTATATTTAGGAAAACTGCCTCCTTGGTCCCTTGTAAATTCCAGGAACTCTAATTTAAGATCAAACCTCTAAGGAAAAGTTCATTCATTTGTAAAGGCTTTTTTGTGTGTATGTCTTTGAAAAAAAGTCTAATTGGCTCCATTTCTTTTTGAACATTTTGTTTATCCACCTAATTATCCTGGGAAAACTGACATGTTTATCAAGTTAAACTAAACAATTACACAGTAGAACAGACCCATATAACAAGGACCTCAGGAGGGGCTGCAGATCCATTGGCCACTGGTTTGAGTTTGTCTTATTTTAAAAACGTATCGGATTCAGAGAATTAAATTCTCATAAAGGAAAGAGTGCATCTTAAGTGCAGCTATTAAGGCAAAGTTTGTTTTATGAACTACGTGATCATGGTAGGTCCATGTAATCACCATAATTAAAATTCAGTAGGTATTCATGTATTTAACAACATTTACGAGCTTGTTTCAATCTGTCTTCTTTGAATTCAATCAGCAATTTATCTTTTAGATAGTTGATGCCCAGACTTGCTGCAGCATAGTGCCCTCTGCTGGTCACACTGAAACACTGCACCATGAGGAAAACAAATGAAAGTTCAAATAAAAAAAGGAGTGACTGCAAGGGAATGGAAAAAGGAGAGAGGCGGAAAGGGAAGGAAAAAGAAAAGGAAAAGAAAGTAAATAAATAAGTTAAGTTGAGAAATATAATCTTTAACCCCCAGGATATGGCACACATTAAAAATATAGTGTGTTTGCCACACAGTTATGGTTGCTTAGTAAATTGAGATTGTGCTTTCATTGAAAAGAAATATTTGTCAGACTTGAAAGATTAAACAGTAATATTGGATTGAAACTGTTCTGAGACCATTTTCTGGTGATGTTAAATTAATTTAGAAGATTTTCAAAGTTAAAGTGCTCAAAAATCACCAATCGTCAGACAGATGCAAATCAAAACCACAATGAGATTACCATCTCACACCAGTCCAAATGGCTATTATTAAAACGTCAGAAAATAACATGTTGGCAAGGTTGGGGCGAAAAGGAAACACAATACACTGTTGAGAATACAAATCAACTCAGCCACTGTGGAAAGCATTTTGGAGATTTCTCAGCGAACTGAAAACAGAATTGCCATGTAACCCAGCAATCCCATCACTGGGTATATATTCAAAGGAATATAAATCATTCTACCAAAAAGACACTTACACTCATATGTTTATTGCAGCACTATCACAATAGCAAAGATACGGAATCAACCCAGGTACTCAGCAGTGGTCAATTGGATAAAGAAAATGTGGTGCATATATACCATGGAATACTGCAAAGCCATAAAAAAGAATGAAATCATGTCCTTCACAGTAACATTGATGTAGCAGGAGACTATTATCCTAAGTAAACTAATGCAGAAACAGAAACCAAATACTGCATATTCGCACTTACAACTGGGAGCTAAATACTGGGTACTCATGAACACAAAGATAAGAACCACAGACACTGGAGATTTTAAAAGTAGGGAGGTAGTGAGAGGAACAAGGGTTGAAAAGCTACCTATTGGGTACTATATTCACTACTTGGGCAATGAGATTATTAGAAGCCCAAACCTCAGCATCACACAATATATCCATGTAAAAACTTGCACATGTACCCCCTTGAATCTAAAATAAAAATTATACTCTTAAAAATAGAGGCAAGGTAAGGGTCAATGAAATACAGCGACATCCTCTCCTTCCCATAGTGTCAATCCCCTTTCCCCAGACCAAGATTTTCAGATTCTAATGGACATCAAGAACCTCCTAGGGAGCTTGTAAAAAATACAAATGATTTTTGCTCTATGGTTAAGGATTCTAATTCACTGTACTGTAAACTTCAGAATATTAATTTTAATATTTACCCTTAGAAGATAATGGTGAAGATATTTTATTCCCCTCAATTAGAATACAAGAGCCAATGTGTACCTGGCCTCCTTGTTCAGGTACTAAGAACCCCAACCTCAGTGCTCCAGGAGGGTTTACCTCATCCAGGTATTTGCATGTCATCATCATCATCAACAACAACCATAGTTGCTATAATTTATTGAATATTTCCTATGTGTCAGGTACTGTATTACCATTTCCCTTACATATTCATGTTCCTTAGACACTTAAGGCTTTGAAAATGCCTCTGCTTTCTTTCTTTAATATCAAATTCTGTATGAAAGAAAGCTAGACCATACTAGTGCATAATTGACCTCAACAAATGTTAGTTTTGCTTCCCTTTCTCCATGTTCCTTGCTATTTTAGATCGAATAATTAACTATAGGTTAACTATATCAAGAACCTTACTAACATTGACAAACTCCTTGCTGCTTTCCATAATTGCTCAAAGGTCAAGTTTCATGGAACACAGGCATGATTCCCTGATTTTGAAAGAGATTTTAATTTTCTTCAAAACATTGTGAAAACATGTTTTGATAGCATTAATAATGTTCAAAGAACAACTGGGAACATACCTGCATTCTCTGAAATGCATTTATTTGTGCGTCATTCTGCTTTTCCCTCTCTCTGGTACTCAATTATATGTCTGGTCAGTTGCCTCTGCATTCTTTGTGTGCTAAGGAGTGACAGCAGAGAAACTGATGAGATTGCGTTCCAGTTGAAACGAATTCCTTTATTTCATGTCAATATAGAACCTGATTATTTCTCAGTAGCACCATTAAACAGACATCAGCAGGTTTTATGATAGAATTATTTCATACCACTTCACGTAATTTATCTAGCACATGTAGGGTCATGTGTATCTCATAAAGCTGGTACACTTCAATAAGAAAAAGGAGTTGGCTATTGGAATGAATAGGAGCCCAGAAGAAGTTACCAAACTGAACTGATGAAGACTCATTCAGGTGCAATTTGCATAAATTTACTGAAACTGGCTTAAAAGGGGAAGGATCTTTATTGGCATATGTAACACAAAAATCAAGGAGTGATACAGCATTAGGCAGGTTAGATTCAAGTTCTACAAAGATGTCCCCAGAAAAGTTGCTTAATTCATCTATAAGCTTTGTTTTCCTCTGTGTTGGTCTCATTCTAACATAAGCTCTTTTTCTCTGTCTTTGCGGAGTTAGACATGGCCCCTTAACAATCTCAGAAAAAGAGACAGTCCTCCTTGCAGGAGTTTCAGCAAAAGACTTTGGTTGAGTCACTTGTTTGTCCCTGAAGCAACCATTGAACAGGAAAGGAGAACACACTAACCAGACCAGGGTCCCGTGCTCAGCCCTAGAAGAAAGGGATGGAAGCTCCCAGCAAATCACACTGAAGGAAAATGGGGCAAGAAACTGGCAGGAAAAGAAAAATGCTTCCTGGTCTGATGCGTCCTCATGAACACTCACAGAAGACATTTGTCAAAAACAAAAAGATTCATAATTCTATGACTTAAGAATCTGGAAGTGAATGTAACTCAACATGGTTGGAGAACCAGCAAAAATGCTGTTCTGGTTGAGTAAGTCTGAATCTCAAAAGAGGAGTAAAGAGAGGGGGAAGCTAAAGACTCCAGTAAAGATACACAGAAACAGTTACAAAAAAGAAAGCACACTAAGATGCCTCACTTTCAAAATAGAAAGAATGTCAATATACTTTCATAGTCAATAAAATGAACTTATTACTCATGTTTGAAACAAAAAAGTGGTTAAAAACCTAGACTTATTTCTCAAGACAAATGTGTTTTTGAAGAACATAAAAAAGAACTCTTGAACGCCTGTTAGCTTGTGTTCTCTGAGTTTTAGCAGAGATGGCTCATTGCTACCCAATAGCTATTCTCATCTTCTAAGTAATACAAATCCATTTTCACTGGGGTTGCAGTGCCCCTGGACAAAGATTGCATTTCACAGCCTCTCTTATAGCTATCCTTATAAATGATCATTAGAACGCTGTGGCCATTTGATGAAATTCTGGTAAGAGAGGGTAAGCAGGGTACTTACAGAAAGCTGGCTTGGTGGTGAGATGTCTTGTTCCTTCCACTTCCAGCTGCCTGGAAGATGGAGGCAATGGAAGGAACTCCTGCAGCATGGTGAACCTTGAGGCTGACAGCCAAGTCTCTGCAAGCTACCGTAGCCTAAGGGACAGGTTCACCCAACACCTAGGAGTTCAGGTGATTCGAGAGAATAAATGACAGCAGTGAGTGCCAATTGAAAAAAGAGATATATGGGGGATGATCACAAAAGGAAGAGTGACCATATAAAGCAAAGAGAAGATAGACAGAAGCTGGTTACTACTAAGAAATGTTAGAATGGGAAAATGAGCAAATGCAGACTAATTGAGGTGGGAAGCCTAGTGATTCAGGGGACAGACTGTGCAAGTCAGTCTTGGCTAAAGAAGAACTACGTACTGCTCATCTTTCTTTTGTTTGGGTTTTGGAAAAAATAATCTAGGTTCATTTAATTGTACATTGGTTGTTTGTGATCTAACAGTTTAATATCAGTATCTTCTTTTGTATTTCCTTTGGAACATCCAGGAAGGAAACAAAAATCAACAGCACAGATTTCTGCAGTGCCTGGAATGACTCTGCTTTTTCCATTTGAAAGCACCAAAAACCATCCTGTAATGAAGAAAAAAACTCTAATTCTGGAAGTATGGGGAACCTAAACTACATGAGATTGGCCGTATGGTCAAACAATAGTACTTTCCAACCAGAAAAGAAAGAGAAAGTCCAAAGGCAAATTTGCAAGGAAAAAATGCCCTCTGAGCCTTTACAGTTCAGATTAAAGCCATCAACTTATTCAGCCATCAGGAGAACACACTCCAAGTTTCTAAAGGAGCCAGTAAGCTGAATCATTGCATATTAAATAAACATGCTGAGTTGAATCACAAAGTAAATAAAGTCCTCTTCTGACATAAGCTTGTATTTACAGAAATTCTGTGACTAAAAGCAACTTAAATTTGGATCATTAAAAACAAAACAAAACAAGTTTCTCTAAGTTTACGTTAATTATACAATGCATCCAGAAACCCAGGGCCTGACAAACCATGTAGCAAAGTCTTAAAAATTAGTTAATCAAAAAGCATTTTTAGCAAAAATGAAGCTATCATTTAAAACAGAAATAAGCCTATTCTCAGACTAACTCTACCTATAGATGAAAAAAATTATCATCATGATGGCACTGGTGATTATGACAAAAGTCTGTAAAAATAATACAGATGCTGTTTTTTAAGAAATTCAGCATCACCTACTGGTTCAACATCTCTGGTTACTTTGCAATCAAAGTACTATAGTGGAATTAAATAATCTATACCTCCAAACAAATTAATTGATAACATATTCCAATATTTAGGAAATGATTTGATCTCACTCTTCAGTCTTCAACTACTTTTTATTTTTAGTCTCAAAAAATAATAATATGAAGAAAACAAAATCAGCTCTTCATCCGAATCCTATGAAGAGTCTGTTGAAGAGTCTCAGGTCAGGAAGATTATTACCTTTAGGTGGGTCTGCCTGTGCTGGGCAACTGGCTGCACCTTGAAGATGTACATATGATAAATAAGCTGTGGTCTTCTCATAAAAATGGAAAAGGTTTCTGGGGAAAAATGAGACAAGTTTTTAAAACCACTAGGAGTTAACCGGCAAAATAACTGTGGGGAGAAAAAGAGGATGGGAATTCTAACCAGAGAGCAAAACTGCAGGAGTCCAAGAAAGCAGGGAAAAGGTCTTGTGAAACTCACAGGTAATACAGTGAAATTGACTGTGGCTGATGGAGAAGCAGAGCAGCAAAAAATGAGACCAGAGAGTTAGGCAAGGGCCAGATCAAGTGCTAAGGGCAGATCAAGTGCTAAGGGTGCCATGCAAGGAAAAGTGGACCTCATCCTGAAAGCTGCTGAGAACCACCAACGGGTGCTGATGGTTGCTGCTGCCTTTCCTTTAAGGCAGCAACTTGATCAAATTTGTGTTTCATAAGGCCACGCTACCAGGTGTTGGTTAAATGGCATGGAATGGGGAAGGCTGGAAGCAAGAGATTGTTAATCATAATCCAAGTAGAAAGTGTTGAGAGCCTGAAACAAGTCAACTAAAGTAGGAGCGGGGAAAGAGGAAGAGATGTGTAAGAAGACACAACCAATTAGACTGGATAGGATTTAGGAGCTAGGGGAACATAAGACCCTGATTTTTATTGAGAGACAGTATTTATAACTCAGATTCTGGAGTTACGAATGTCTCTTGGAGTGTAGCTGGATATTAACTCATGGAGGAATTATAATGTGGGAAGTGACATGTCAAATGAAGGGGCAGTGGAGATAGCAAGGAAGACAAAACTGGGGATAAAAAAACAGGTATGTGGCCTACTGCAGGGTAGTTCAAGCTAGGGAGGGTAAAGTGTCAGGGGAAACACACGAAAACTCCCAGATCTGTGGCTTGGATGCCATAAAAGTACCGGACACTTGTTGAGACATGAGCCTTACTTTTTTCTTTCACAATCAAGACAAGTGAATTATATGAAGCCATGCACTTATTCCTTAGATGTGTCAACTATAGAGACATTAATTTGCCAATCTCCAGAGCTGAGAATTATTCTAGAAGCATAGTAAGTACTAGGTAAATAGATGCATATTTGCATTAACCCTAAGAGAAAAAAAATAGTATTAAAGCAAACTTGAAAGTGTTCAGATATAAATGCACATATTTACCAATATGTACCCTCATATGTGTTACTGCACACTTTTGTAACTTTTGAGAATTTCAGGACTCAATCCCTCAAGCTGTTCGAATGCTATATCCAAGCAAACAACAATCCCAGTCATTTTAAAACTGGTTCCAAGTTGTTATGCAAACTACTAGCACAATATAACCCTCTTTTGTAATTACACAATTTAAACAATAATAATAGCAATTCTTTTGTCTGTAACTCCTGCATCAATGTAAGGAGAATCTTATGTCTACAAAATAAACAAATGTGACTTTCAAGTTAACACTGTTGGCAGTATTCCTGAAGAGTTCTCATTTCTTGCACATTTTTTGGCATAACTGAAATCAAACATTTAAGGTAAATAGATGACCAAAAGCAAGGTGGAAAATGTTTTTTCTTTTTATCTGTGGACATTTCAAAAATTGCTTGAAGACTATCACCTAATGGTTATCATGCTTATGAAATGAGATCTTATCATTCTTATGAAATATCATTGACAGTGTCAGGGACAATTTTTCAAGTTGCAGGCAGCCTGCAGAGGGAGGCGTATCTTCCCTTGATTCTCTCTTTGAGGAGTGTGAGATGGAATGTCTCTGGCTCCTCTCTCTGATGCCCTTTTTGCTCCTCCAGAAGAAAAGAATAACTAATCTGATTATCCTGAACTTGATGTTCATGGACTATGTTTCACTGTTGGAGGCTTGCAGCAGCTCAAAAACAAGAATTAGTGCAAGCACTTCCTCTTTCTCTGCTTACCCTTAGGTGAGATGTGACCTCTTCCTCAAATGCTTCTTCTTTCAAGCAGTTAGCAAATGTGAACTATGCTTTCCCCAAAGGCTTGGAGGAGGATGCCATTCACCCCGTATCCATCTCAGAGAGTAGATGTGAGACTGGCCTGTAGACTTATTCCATAAAAGCTAGTTGGGCAACTGGATCCCAGAGTCTACTCTACCTACATGATCATAACCCACTCCTCCAACAAGTACCCCTCAGCATTTTCATTCTGAGATTTAGATTTTCAGTATAGGAGGAAGAATACCTCACTTTAACCTCTAGTCTAAGCTACATTTTCTTTAACCAAAAAGCTCATCATTGGATGACTTCTCGTCCTAGCTCTAAGTAATATTATGGCATCTTATGGTTCATGGCTTGTATGCATTCTCTATATGAAAACTCCTCCAAGGAAGAAAATGTGCAGGATAAACCAAATCTCTGACCAATAGCCTACTCAGAAAATATGTTCTCAAAAATAATTATTAATGAGAATTTTTGATGATCAAATAAGAAGGTGATTTGTAAGGTGAAACTAAGCAGGTTTATTCAGTATGTTCAATTTCTACTTTATATTATAACCTGAATAGTAAACTCCAAAGTACTTAGAAAACTTGTCTTGTGTTTTTAATTTTGAAAAATTGTGTATGTGCATGTACATGTATATGTGTGTGCATAAAATTTGTTTTTAGAAAAATGCATAAATAGTCCATTTCACACACTGGTGTAGATTTTAGTGCAGTCTCTTAAAATTTTTTATAGTTCCTCCCTTGCCTTTCCCCCAATAAGAATATAATCATTTTCTTTCCAACTAGTCATCCCATTTTAATAATCTATTGTTCTTTCTTATTTTTTTGTGATGTTATTATATGCAATTAAATATACATACATTACTGATTTTACCAAATGGTATATTATATACACTTTATACTCACACATTGACACATTCTTCTATTCCTGGGCATTAGCTTTTTGATACAGTTTGGCTCTGTCACCACCCAAATCTCATCTTGAATTGTAGCTTCCATAATTCTCACATCATGGGAGGGACACAGTGGGGGATAATTGAATCACAGGGCTGGTTTCTCCCATATTATTTTTGGGTTAGTGAATAAATTGCATGAGATCTGATGGTTTTAAAAATGGGAGTTCCTCTTCACAAGCTCTCCTTGACTGCTGCCATGTAAGATGTGACTTTGCTCCTCATTCGCCTGCTGCCATGATTGTGAGGCCTCCCCAGCCATGTGGAACTTTGAGTCCATTAAACCTCTTTACTTTATAAATCACCCTGTCTTGGGTATGTCTTTATTAGCAGTGAGAGAACAGATTGACACACTTTTCTTTCTTTCTTTCTTTCTTTTTTTTTTTTTTTTGTCATTTCAAGCAGTCTCACTACAAATATCTCGTTCCTATATCATATATACTGGTCTTTTTATTAATTTTTTTTATTTCTGTGGGCTAAATTCACAGGTGTGAAATTGCTGAGATGAAAGGTATGTGTATGTCTAAATTTAAGAGGTTCCACTAAATACATTGTCCCAAATGCTATAACAATTCATATATCTACCAGTCATTCATGAGTACCCATTTCCTGCATTGATTGAGTTTACTCATCTATTAAATTTTTCATATTGTTTGCCTCTTTCCTATTGAATTGTATTTTTTCTAATTATAAATTTGTTGTTGTTTATGTTAAGTCTTTCCATTCAAGAATAGGGTGTCTTTTCATTTGTTTGGATTTTTTTTTTATATTCTTCATAAGTCAAGAAGATGTGATAGTTTCTTCATATATATCCTGTGCTTCTCTTGTTAAATCTATTATATAGTATTCATCTATATATTTTTTACTCTCTTTTTTTTTTTTTAATTTGAGACAGAGTTTCACTCTTGTTGCCCAGGCTGGAGTGCAATGGCACAATCTTGGCTCATTGCAACCTTCGCCTCCCAGGTTCAGGCAATTCTCCTGCCTTAGCCTCCTGAGTAGCTGGGATTTACAGGCATGTGCCACCATGCCCAGCTAATTTTGTATTTTTAGTAGAGATGGGACTTCTTCATGTTGGTCAGGCTCGTCTCGAACTCCTGACCTCAGGTGATCTGCCCGCCTCGGGCTCCCAATGTGCTGGGATTATAGGCGTGAGCCACTGCACCCGGCTCATCTATATTTTAATAGAATTTTTTGTATTCCACCTCTAGGTGTGTATAGCTAGTAGAGAAAGTCTACTGATTTCTGATTTATATTGTGCTATGCAACTTATTAAATTTTTATATTAACTTTAAAATTTTTAAACAGAATATCTTGAATTTGTATCATCAGCACAAAGAAAATTTAATTTCTTTCCTGTGCTTGTATCAATTATTTATCATTTTGTCATAAATATCTTAATTAAATTAAGTAGGGAAATTTTCTTCTTTTTCTATGTCCTGAGAGATTTTTAAGTAACACAAAACAATATATGTTTTAAACATTTTTTAACTTTGCAGATAAAATTTAGTAGTAAGACCATCTGGTCTTGATGAAATTTTTAATGATATTCCTGTATCTTCTATGGAAATTGCTTTGAGTATTATATTTTCTTGGATCAATTTTTGATAATTTGTATTTTGATAGAAATCATCTGTTAAATTCAAATTTTTAAATTTGCGGCTATAAAGTTGAATGTATTCCTTAGTGTAGTTTCTTTCCTTTATCCCATTTGAAATTACTTAAGGATGAAATAATATGATGCCTGGGATTAGTTGCAAAATAATCTGCAAAAATGTGTAGAGGTGAATGACACTTATCTTCATGCTTATAATTGTTGAAACTGAGTGATGAATCAGCGAAGGTTAATCACTCTGTTCTTTTATTTTTCCAAAATTTTTACATAATAAAAACAAAAATAAATTTGTGGACATGTTCTAATGTTTGTTTGTAATATTTAGTTACTATATAGACTTAGGCACATCATTTATTCTTTCTCTATGCTAGTGTCAAGAGAGAAATCACAATTAAATGCTTTACTAGTAACCTTTTATTAAGAAAATCAAGGCTGGGAGCAGTGGCTTGCACTTGTAATTCCATCACTTTGGGAGACTGAGGTAGGAGGATCACTTGAGCCCAGGAGTTCAAGACCAGCCTGGGCAATATAGGGAGACTCAATCTCTACAAAGAAAAAAACGTAAGAAAAATTAGCTGGGCATGGTGGCACATTCATGTAGTCCCAGCGATTCAGGAGGCCAAGGTGGGAGGATCACTTGAGCCCAGGAGACTGAGGCTGTGGTGAGCTATGTTTAGAATTTCAGACAGAGAAAGACCCTCTCTTGAAAAAAAAAAAAAAGAAAGAAAGAAAGAAAGAAAGAAAGAAAGAAAGAAAGAAAGAAAAGCACTAAAATTAAGATCATCAACTCTGAATTTTCCATTCATCCTCATGTACTTTAAATACAGTGAGTTCTCATGTAAAGTTTTGGGAATGTCAACTTTTAAGTAAAACGATGTACAACAAAACCAATTTTACTATAGGTGAATTGATATAAAAGGCAGCAAGATCCTAGGGCATAGTTCAGGTCACAAAAACATTATGGCGCTTCTAAGTAAGAACCAAAACACTTATAATATTAAACATGAAAATAAAAGAAAGCTACATTTAAGAAAGATGAATAAAAACAAGTAAAATAATTATTTACCCAATTTTTGGTGAGTCAGTGAGTGACTGTGGTCATAGTGCAGGTGGGTTAAATCAAGGAACAAAAAATTGCAAAGCAAAAATTGTCAGGAACACCTACCACCCACCACAAAGTTCAGAAAGAATCATAAAGTTGTGGACTCACTGTGGGATTTCCTGCCTTGTTGTTTACTGTCATGCATTTGTATGATTATCGTCCACTTTACAAATTGGTGTTTTACAGTAATTTGTTTTCAACCATTCATTTTTCAACCTCCTTAATCCAGCTCAGGATGGAGGGTGGCTGGAGCCTCTCCCAGCTCTCTCCTGCTTAACCAGGCCTAAACATGATGCCACTGCATTGCAGACTCACTCAGACTGGGCCTAAACATGATGCCATTGCATTCCACACTCACTCAGACTGGGACCATTTAGACACGCCAGTTCACCCAACGTGCCCAGCTTTGGGATATGACAGGAAACCCACACAGACATGGGGAGAATGTGTCAATTTCATACAGATAGAGTCCCCAGATGGGAATTCATTTTGTTTTTCTCATCCAGGTTATAAGGAGACAAGTTGAACGAAATGACATTATTCAAGGACCTGCTGCATTTGGTCTGAGTGAGTCTTCTTTGCTTTCTGTTTTGGATAAAGAGTTGTCTGTCCTCTTCTTCAAAACTAACTCCCCTCACTTTTTCCAACAACCTATCCAATTATCCTTAGAGCATTTTATATGTGTTCCATAAATCTCATCTGCATTCAAGAAGGCACAAGCTGACATAGATTTAAAATCTGTTTGCTGATTATAGCCACCTAGCAAAAGGATAAATCACAGGACACAATTTCTATTTCTCTCTTCTCTATGAAAAGAGGTATCGGAACACTAAGTTGAGATGACTGAAGTCTGGTGACTTCTTCTAACCAGCGATGTATGCATACCCTACAATCACTTCGGGAATGCCCCTCAGAAGGGGAGGAACAGATGTGCAAGATCACCCAGGGCAACCTCCTTTAGAAATGTCAGCAAGTAATCCCCTTATCCAGGGAAAGCACGGCATTCTATATCCATTGTTCTGCACCTTCCCCTTTTTCAGTACCAGTATGTCTTGCAGCTCTTTCTAGGTCAGTAGTCAGCTTGCTCATTCTATTTCTTTTTCTTTGCAGATGCAAACAATTCCTTTGGATGGCTGAGTCATCATTTATTTAACCATATACTCTGTGTTCTGAAGCAAAACAGAAAACTATTTTATCTTTGGGGGTTAGGGGGAAACAAGTGGAATCAGGGATGAACCAGCCAAGTACCACCCCTGTAGGGAGCCTTCCCTAGAAGTTACACTGTGCAGGATGCAGCTCCCACCCCTGACCTTGTGGGTCAGAGACAGCAGTGGCACTTGACTGTTCATACAGCTCAGGGTAGACCGACACCCTGCACGGATTGTGTTAGCCCATGGGAGTCCTGTAAAATTGAAGAGGAGGGTTTAGCTTGGAAGGAAGAACCAAAGGACCCCCTAAAAAGGCAGGTGAATGCTTGAATAACTTATTAGAAAGGCCAAAGGATGCAACCCTATTAGGCCTAAAGTAGTAGAGTGTTTTCTACAGAAAATATAAGCACAGTATTACTCTTTCTACTGCTAAATTTCATAATAATGTCTCAATCTGCTGCTTCTATTTTCTTGTCACTATCTTTTTAAACCTGCTTCCTGTTATCTACTATAAGATTACTCAAAAAATAATGAATGAATGCATTACTACTACCTAATGGGCTTTCCTTTATGTCTATTTGACCTAGTATCTCTACAGCACTTGACATGTGTCTCTGCTAAAATAGTAGTGCAGGCTTAATCATCCATCCTCCTTGAAATTATTATTTTGTAGTTTCATGAATTCCTTTCTAGCCTATTCTTCTCCTACTCCTCTGTCTCTTTCTCTTTCTTCTGCCTCTTTCCTATGTTTGCCTGCTCCTCCTGCTTAAATGTTAGCTTCCCCAACTACGACTACAATTTAAAATTTAATAGATCTCTTTATGTATAAGGATACAGAATAGGATAAAAGGAAAGAAAAATGCTTTATCACAAAACACCAATGAAAAGGAAATTGTAGAGCCATAATGATATTAGAAAAAGCAAACTTTAAGAAATGATACTAAAGATCAGTAGATACATTTTGTAGTAGAAAAATCTCATTTTAACAGAAAGATATAACAAGGCTAAATACATCTGCACCTGACAAGCTTCCAAATCAATAAAGAAAAAAAAGAGACAGAACTAACAGAACTAAACAAATTCATGACGATAGTGGGAAAATGTAACATACTTCTCTCACTAACTGAAAGAACAAAAACGGCATTAAAGCAGCATTGTGGAAGGTCTGAACGCTATGATGAACAAACTTGACCTAATTGATGTTTATAGAACACTGTATTCAACATTCCAGAGTCCATATTCTTTTCCAAGGCATTGGAACATTTACCAAAATAGAAAATTTCCTAGGCCATAAAGCGAGTCGTAACAAATTTCAAAGGATTGAAATAATACCAAGAATGTTTTCTGGTTTCTGTGGGATTAAGCTAAAATCAATAACAGAAAGCAAATTAGAAAATTTCTAAATTTGTTAAAAATTAAGCAACACATTCTGAATAGCCCATGGGTCGAATTAGAAAAGATAACATCTCACAGTCATAAAACTGAGCAAATAAGACAGACGTGAAGGGGTAGATGCTAGACAACTTCAAGTATACAAGGTTCCAAATAATCTCTAGTGACAACGATCAGAATAATGACTATCTTTGCAGGAAGAGGATTAGGAGAAAAACTCGTAAGATGGTGGTAGTACTCTATACCATAATTTTCTGTGTTACGTGAGTGTGTCACTTTCTAAAATTTGGCTTAAAATTTGAACATCATACTATGCTACATTTAAATACAAACTTTACCAAAAGAAGCAATTCAACTTTTGTTAAACAGAGCTTCTCTTTAACATCACTCCTTGCTTCTCCTCATTCACTGCTATGGTTGAAGTAATTTCTTCTATGCGTTGGCTCTGTAACTCTATCCTATTTCTGACGTCTAATTTTAGTACCAGTCCTGAACATTTAAATTTATTCTTATTAGACATGCCATTCATGATCCCACTAGAACAGGTTTAAAACTGAATTCTGCTAGATTTCTTTCTACCTTCTCAACAGTGCTATTTGCCCAATTATACAGGCTCACAACAAACCAGCTGTCCTTAAATTTTCTGTTTTATTAATTGTCCATACCTTGTCATGAACACCTGAGGATTTTTTCTCTAAGTTATCTCTTGCCTACTTCCATTATTTCCATTTGCACTAATCTGATGAAGGACCCATTTCCTTACAAGAGAGCCCCAGTTATCCTTGACTGTGTAACTATGAGTTTCTGCAAAGAGTACTGCAACAGTCTCCTCATTGGCCTCAGACTTCAGCTGCTCCCCCTTCCAAAGCCTCCTTTGCACAGCTGCTGCATACATTTGTTTAAAACATTATTTTTATCATATGTTTCTCTAATTAAAACAAAAACTTTTTATTATTTTCCATTAACTGAAAGAAATATGAAAAGTTTTGAGCCTTATATACGGTTTTACATATTCTGACTCCAACTTGTTTTTCTAGTTTTCCTAAACTTCCCATAGCTAAATCAGCCTTTGTTATCTCCATAATCTGCTTTGTGCTTATTTTCCAACCTGACTTGCCCATCTCATTTTTCTCCAGATATTTAAATCTTATCCATCACTTCAGAGCATTATATCACAAGAGGCCTTAGGATTTGCAACCACATAGACTGAGATGCAAATGCCAGCTTTGTCATTTATTGGCACTGTGACCTTGCACAAGTTATTTAACCTCAGACCCTCAGTCTCAGACCCTCATCTGTACTCCACAAATAATTATTAGGTACTTCCCATCTGCCAAAGATTGCACTAGGCTTAAGGATACAAGGGCGACCAAAGGCAGATAAATCCATCTCTGTCCTCATGGAACTTCCAGGCCAATGAAAGAGAGACATTAATAAAATCCTGTAAGACCCACATTGCGCAGTGTTAGAACTAAAGGGAATACATGCAAAGCAAGTAACTCAGTGTTGGACACATTGTGGGCAGAAAAAAATAGTTATTACTAATAATCCTCCAAAACCCAGCAAAATATCCATCTTCTGTGATACACTCTAACACTTCAGTTTCCTCTCCAAGGACTCTGGAAATTCAGATCACCCTCATATTACCATGAAGTCTACAAATATCCCCTCATTCTCCAAGTTCTTCTTTTACTGCTTTTACCATGCATCCGGCAACTGACCATGTGCTTTTCAGAGGTGCTTTCATTTGCTATATTGCCATTAAACGTGGCAAGCATTTTATCTCTGCAACTCAATCTCAGCTTTTTAGGAGTATGGACTGAGTTTTTAAAAGTTTGATAGGCACTGAAGCTCCCAGAACATGCTAAATACTTGTTGATTTAGTGAGTCCAGCCCTACAAGTCCAGCTCTACGAATCTCCATGGAGTACTTGAAGTGATTCCAGAGCTTTTCTTCCCCCACATAGAAAAACAATCTGGCCAAGAATATTGGGAAGTGGAAACATCATTACTCATTTACCCGCTTTGAGAGTTTCTCCCACCCATTTTCCTCTGTAGCCTGCCAAAATGTTTCAGATTTCTAGGAGCCCAGGAAAAGGCTGGTTTTGGCAGCAGACAAGAAAAGGATGAAATGTTGATTACAAGGGGAAAAAAATTAAAAAGAACCAGAGCCAGAATCCCTGAAAAAAAAATTTTTTTTTAATTGAATTTCTAAAAGGAGCCTTGATTCTTGGAGTATGTTTATTTCCCATTGAGCTTGGGAGATTTTCCAAAGGAAGTTAAAACCAAAATATTTCCCACTAGGAATAGTAGACATTGGCTTGCCAAGTTTAGAATCTACTAACTCATTGGGCCCTAGATTTTGAAGCAGTCACAAAGAATACCATTTCACTTTTCCCTTGGGAAATGATTTCCAGTTTCATAGTTTTAAAGTGTTGTAAGATGTAAAGTTATACTCAAATAATATCTTATGAATGTTAATTTTAAAGAATAAAAAAAACAAGTTTCTGTCAGCCCAAGTATGTTTGAAAACTGATGAGAAGGCTATTTTGTTAGAATTTGAAATCTTTAATACTAAGACAAAAAGAGAGGAGGTGATATTAAATGTTTAAACTACGTGCCTGAATTATAAGCCGTAACGTTTCTAGCATTCTATTCACCTCAAAACATCTGAAACCGGCCGGGCGCGGTGGCTCACGCCTGTAATCCCAGCACTTTGGGAGGCCGAGGCAGGCGGATCACAAGGTCAGGAGATCGAGACCATCCTGGCTAACATGGTGAAACCCCATCTCTACTAAAAAATACCAAAAAAAAAAAAAGTAGCCAGGTGTGGTGGTGGGCGCCTGTAGTCCCAGCTACTTGGAAGGCTGAGGCAGGAGAATGGCATGAACTCAGGAGGCAGAGCTTGCAGTGAGCCGAGATCGCACCACTGCACTCCAACCTGGGTGACAGAAAGAGACTCCACCTCAAAAAAAAAAAAAAAAAATTCTGAAACCAATGTTCTAAAATATGGTTTTAAAATAATCACCGACACCTCTCTGAGTACCCATTGTTCAGCAAGTAATGTCTGTTAACATCAATCATCCAATTGGATTAATTAGCCATATTTTGTTCCCTGCTTGTATTAAATTCCATGGATATTTTCTGAATGACAGTGGCCTTCAAAGCACCATGTTAGGTTCTATGGGGACATAAAAATAAACGGCATACTCTCAGCCCTTCAGAATCATATCTTGGTTAGGGAGTCAAACACCTACAGTCATAATACAATCAGGAAAATATTACAAAGCAGCCTGTCAGAAACATGATAATAGAGATCCATACACTGTGTGATGGGAGATGAGACCCATGGATGGGTGGTGGTGTGTCCAGAATTTATTCCTTCCGATGGGTTCTTGGTCTTACTGACTTCAAGAATGAGGCCGCGGACCTTCGCGGTGAGTGTTACAGCTCTTAAAGATGGTGTGTCAAGAGTTTGTTCCCTCAGATGTTCAGATGTGATCCGGAGTTTTTTCATTCTGGTGGGTTCATGGTCTCACTGACTTTAAGAATGAAGCTGTGGACCTTCGCAGTGAGTGTTACAGTTCTTAAAGGTGGCACATTCAGAGTTGTTTGTTCCTCCCTGTGGGTTCATGGTCTCCCTTACTTCATAAATGAAGCTGCAGACCCTCACGGTTAGTGTCACAGCTCATAAAGGTAGTGCAGACCCAAAGAGTGAGCAGCAACAAGATTTATTGTGAAGAATGAAACAACAAACCTTCTATAAGGTGGAAGGGGACCCCAGTGGGTTGCCACTGCTGGCCCTGGCAGCCAGCTTTTATTCCCTTATTTGGCCCTGCCCACATCCTGCTAATTGGTCCATTTTACAGAGTGCTGACTGGTCCATTTTGCAGACTACTGATTGGTGCATTTACAATCCTTTAGCTAGACACAGAGTGCTGATTGGTGCTTTTTTACAGAGTGCTGGTTGTTGCATTTACAATCCTTAACTAGACACAGAGCGCTGATCAGTGCATTTACAATCCTCTAGCTAGACAGAAAAGTTCTCTAAGTCCCCACTCGACCTAGGAAATCCAGCTGGCTTCACCTTTCAGTGGGAACATAGCATATCCACATTCAACTGAGGGAATCCAGGAAGGATTCACAGACAGATGGCCTTTGATCAGTTAATCAGTAGAAATTATTTGTGGGGCAGAAGTTTTCCAGGCAGAAGGAACAGCTTGAAGAAAAAGTTTACAAATGAATATTTTTTAAAAAGACAGAGTGTGTATGTGTGTGTGTGTGTGTGTGTGTGTGTGTGTGTGTGTAGGGTTTTGGTGACAGTGTACAAGGTATGCTATAAGAGTACAGGAGAAGCTTAAATGAGAAAGGTCATTGAATGGCTTACACAAAGGATGAAACAATCAGAGGCTGGGCACGGTGGCTCACGCCTATAATCCCAGCAGTTTGGGAGGCTGAGGCAGGTGGATCACGAGGTCAAGGGATCGAGACCATCCTGGTCAATATGGTGAAACCTCATCTCTACTAAAAATACAAAAATTAGCAGGGGGTGGTGGCCCGTGCCTGTAGTCACAGCTGTTCGGGAGGCTGAGGCAGGAGAATGGCTTGAACCTGGCAGGTGGAGGTTGCAGTGAGCTGAGATTGCCCCACTGCACTCCAGCCTGGGCAACTGAACAAGACTCCGTCTCAAGAAAAAAAAAAAAACCAAAACACACACACACACACACACAACAACAGCAATCGGGAATTCTAACAGCAAGGATATACTGGCACCCTAACATGGTTATGGGGCTCAGGCCTAGCCTGGATGCAATGACAGACTCTCAGAGAGCAAATACAGATTCTCATTCAAGGAAGACACTGAGGTTCAGTTTTAGAAGAGGCACGGCAGTTTCCACATTCACGGGATAAGTCTAAAGAAAAGGAGGAAGAGCTCAGGACCCAAGAGGACCACAGTGAATAAGTGGCAATAGATGGTGAGTTAAGGCGTAAACCTTGGGAACCTCTAGCAGGAGCCACATCCTGTGTGGGAGGTGACCAGAGGCAGTGCAGATGGTGCCATGACCCAGGGCGAAGATGTAATGACTCTAAAGCCTCTACCTCCACCATTTGGAAAAGCAGATTTCAGTCAACCATTTTGGTTTTCTCATCTATAATATGTAAAGCAAGTGGTGTCATTTTGGCTTTGATTTGACCTTTTTTTTTTTCTTTGAGATGGAGTCTCGCTCTGTCGCCCAGGCTGGAGTGTGCAGTGGCACCATCTCAGCTCAGTGCAATCTCCACCTCCCAGGTTCAAGTGATTCTCTTGCCTCAGCCTCCCAAGTAGTTGGGACTATAGGCACGCATCACCACGATCGGATAATTTTTGTATTTTTTTGTAGAGAGGGGTTTCACCATGTTGACCAGGATGGTATTGATCTCCTGACCTCATGATCTGCATGCCTTGGCCTCCCAAAGTGCTGGGGTTACAGGCGTGTGCCACCCCACTCAGCCTGATTTGACTAGTTCTCTCAAAATGTTATACAGCTGGGCTTCCTTTTTTGCAGATATGGGGATGGTATAGAAGATGTCACAGCATAGATATTATGGTTATACAATATGATTTCTTCACAGGAATGGATCATCATCACATATTTTAGATTCTCCAGATTATAGCTCAAGCTTTTTTTAATATTAGCATTTTGAAAACTGATGAAACTACTCATAAGTATCGTAATCAATAAGCCATTTGATAATCAGTTTTATATATGTGGGAAAAAATAGATGTTATATTTCTTAAATACATTCAACGATTGAAGGTGGGGAAATAAGTTGGAACACCAACATTTTTATTTTATTTTATCCAATGTTATTTTGTATCTATCTTACACAGGAATTTTCTTTGGTTGCTTGTCTTAGAGAGCTGTTGACACAAGATTTCTGCTAAATACTCAACTCCTAGTGGTCTTTTGCTACTTGCCAACTCTTTCACTCTGCCTCTAACCCTCTAATTCATTTGCACCATCTCCTTCCTTCCAAAAAGTAAAATATACCTTCCTGTGTGAATTCATGATGCAATCAGCAATGTAATTACAGGACACAAACTAGTCTCTATTTCCCCTTTGTCAACAAATCTTCCAATAGGGAGGGAAGATTTTTTTGAAGGGTAGCCTGGTTTCCTTCTAATACCACTCCCCAAAACATTTATTTCTTTCTCTACAAGATTTCTCTGATGAGGAGGAAAAATCATAAAAGAGTAGACAGGAGAGAGTGAGAGAAGAATCAGGAAGACCAAAAATTATACTTTAGGAAGTCCAGCCTTCAAAACATAGCCTGCTGAAAGAATGCCATGAATCGAAACTGCAAAAGATTTGAATGAATGAACTTAGGACAAAATGTATGGAGAATAATGAAAATTGAGACTATGGTAATTGACAGGCTGTGATTACTAGGATAAAGAGTTTAGCCCCTGCCCAAACACTATTAGCCCTGCTGAAAGGTTTTAAGTCAGGAGGTAAGAAATGCAATATGTCTAGCATGAGTTTTATGTTTCTGACGTAAACAACCACTGAGATAAGAAATACCGGAAGAGATAAAAATTTGAGACCGTAGGAGTGGGTTTGATGAAGTAAACATTAGAAGATGAATCAATTAAAATACACATAGATTACAATTCGAGTTTTGAATCCCTTGCTCCAGGCCTGTATTAAAATGCCTCTACTCTACGATTCCGTAATTCTCTACCATAGCATATATCATACCACACCTGAATTGCTCTTGTTTATTTCTTTGTTTACTTGCTTTATTTTGTCTTGTTTTGTCTTCTTTATGGGATTTATTTTTTAAATTAAGACCATAATAGCTAGTATTTTTGAACTCATAATGTGCTAGCTACTCTGTGCCAGACACTTTACATATATTTACACATCTAATGATTAACAAATGAGATAAGTGTCTTTATTATTACCCATTTCATTCAGCAAAAATGGTTAAATTGCCAAAACCAGTCAAATTAGAAAGTTCTTGAACCCAGCTAGAAGCAGGCCTTGAACCCAAGTAGATTGATCTAGTTCCAAAGCTTATACCCTTAGCCTCTTCACTCTGATATGCTCCCAGAGATCACTGATTATATGATGTTCAGAGGCAAACATATAGCCTTCATATTCTCCTGACTTTTTTTACTGCCTATAATATAAGTTCACTGAAGGAAATAATTTCCTTCATTAACTTCAGGAAACTGGCCACAAAGTTATAACGCCCTTTTTTAAATGCCCTTTTTACTGCCTATAAGTTCATTGAAGGAAATTATTTCCTTCATTAACTCCAGGAAACTGGCCACAAAGTTATAACGCCCTTTTGTCTACAATGATATATAGTAATATAGGTGATATTTTCTGGTCATCATTTCCTCTGTTTGCAAAATAAACAGTAAGATGTCACCGAGAAAATAACTTGAGCATTAGACCCAACTCTACCACTTGCAGCATGGCCTTGATATTTTAGGCCTCCATTGGGTGAAGGCATTTGGACTAGAATCTCCAATGTCTTCCAGCTCTATAATTCTGGCATTTTCTCATATTTACATTACTCTACACTTCTACAATGCCTTTATATTATAGGAAGCATTTAATCCAAATGTTTCAGATGGACAAACTTAGGAATCTGCACATGATAACTTCCTTGTTCCAGAAAGGAATAATAAAACTCAGCTATCCCCTTAAGGACTTATTGTTCCAGACGGGGGTAAAAAATAGACACTAGCTATTCTCTCTTCCATCCACTAGATCTTACTAATTCCAAGTCTATGATTTCAACTGCCTTTATTGGCCAACCAAAAGCCTGTGATTCACTACATAGTTTAGCGTTTACTTTGTAGACTCAAAATAGAGCTCTGCCAGGCCCCTCTCTGCAGCTTTCATGTTTCCTAAATCCAGCCCATTCTCAGGATAGCTATTAGGATAGCCATCTGTTTCTTAAGTGGCACTGCACACCCCTCCCTGAGTTACATCTCCAGTGTGAGACAAATGTTTATAAAAAGGCAGAAACAACTGCTTACATTTCACTTCTTCAAAGCCTGCCTATAACACTTTTTCTCCCATATAATAGCACTTCTTCAAAATACTCTTTCTGCATTGCAGTTGTGAATTTTTAAGAATCTATTTTTCTAACTCTTTTTGCTCCTTTTAGGAGTATATTCCTTAAATTCAGATTTAGAATGCTCTAAATCCCCATGACAAAGAGAACACGTGGCCAAAATCTAGATTCTTACCATTAAAATAAAAAGCATGCAATTTTATAAAAAATGTTACGGCAAGCATTCTCAATTACATGATCAATATTCAATTTGAAAAACTTCAAACACTTTTATTCTTATATGAAAGTGTACATTTTTACAACTTAAAAGCATCCCGTTATCAAAATTTTCCAAATGAGCTAAGAGTTTCTGGCCAATTTAATCCCATTATTTTAGCTTGGAAATAAGAATAGGAAGAAGCTAGGGACAAGGTTCTAAGAAAATAAACAGAATCCTCAGGCCACAAAAGGAGCTAAAGATAATTGAGTTCATCATCTATAAACAGATGCCAATTTTACAATCCCTAAACAAACACTAAATAAATATATGTGATAAATAAGTAAATAATATATAAATACAAAAATGTAAGCTTAATATATAAATAAGTATATGTTATTAAGTTGACAAACACTAAAATAAATAGAAAAATTTTATTTTATATAATCATTTTATGTATATAATAAGCATATGGTAAAAAAAATTATAATTACTTCAAATACATTTTAGAGTGCATTAGTTGATGAGTTTCAAAACTTGTTAATATTTCAGACATTTCCAAAAAGAGATTCTAATGTTATAATTATCTCATAATTGTATAAGAGATGATTCACAACTGAATTCTACCAGATGTACAAAGAAGAGCTGGTACCATTCCTATAGAAACTATTCCAAAAAGTTGAGGAGGAGGCACTCCTCTCCAACTCATTCTATGAGGCCAGCATCATCTTGATACCAAAACCTGGCAGAGAAAAAACGAAAAAAAAAAAAAAAAAAAAGGAAAACTTCAGGCCAATATCCTTGATGAACATCAATGCAAAAATTCTCAACAAAGTACTCACAAACCGAATCCAGCAGCATATGAAAAAGTTAATCCACCATAGTCAAGTAGGCTTCATCCCCAGGATGCAAAGTTGGTTTGACATATGCAAATTAATTAATATGATTCATCATGTAACTAAAGACAAAAGCCATATGATTATCAAAATAGACACAGAAAAGGCCTTAGATAAAATTTAACATCCTTTCATGTTAAAAACTCTCAATAAACCAGGTGTTGAAGGAACATACCTAGTTTAAGATAAATTTCAAGTTTTAAGAACAAAATAATAAGAGCCATTTATAACAAACCCAAGGCCATTATACTGAATGATCAAAAGCTGGAAGTATTCCCCCTGAAAACCGGCACAAGACAAGGATGCCCTCTGACTCTACTTCTACTCAACATAATATTGGAAGTCCTAGCCAGAGCAATCAGGCAAGAGAAAGAAATAAAGGGCATCCAAATAAAAACAGAGGAATTCAAACTATCTCTGTTTGCAGATGACATGATTCTATATCTAGAAAACCCCTTGACTGGGAGTGGTGGCTCATGCCTGTAATCCCAGCACTTTGGGAGACAAAGGCGGGTGAACCACAAGGTCAGGAGTTCAAAACCAGCCTGGTCAACATGGTGAAACCCCATCTCTAATAAAAATACAAAAATTAGCTGGGTGTGGTGATGGGCGCCAGTAATCCCAGCTACTCAGGAGGCTAAGGCAGGAGAATTGCTTGAACCCAGGAGGCGGAGGTTGCAGTGAGCCAAGATTGTGCCACTGTACTCCAGCCTGGGTGACAGAGCAGGACTCCATCTCGAAAAAAGAAAAGAAAAGAAAGAAAACCCCATAGTCTCAGCCCAAAAGCTCCTTCAGCTGATAAACAACTTCAGTAAAGTTGCAGGATACAAAATCAATGTCCAAAAGAAAAGAAAGAAAAACTAGCATTCCTATACACCAACAATAGGCAAACCAAGAGCTAAATCACAAATGCCACAAAAAGAATAAAATACCTAGGAATACAGCTAATCAGGGAGGTGAAAGACCTCTCCAATGAGAATTACAAAACACTGCTCAAAGAAATCAGAGAAGACACAAACAAATGGAAAATCATCCCATTCTCATGGATAGGAAGAATCAATGTCACTAAAATGGATATACTGCCCAAGGCAATTTACAGATTCAATGCTATTCCTATCATACTACTAATGACATTCTTCACAGAACTAGAAAAAAAATTTTAAAATTCATATGGAACCAAAAAAGAGCCCAAATAGCCAAGGCAATCCTAAGCAAAAACAACAAAGCTGGAAACATCAGGTTACCCAACTTCAAATCATACCACAAGGCTACAGTAACCGAACCAACATGGTAGTGGTACAAAAACAGACACACAGACCAATGGAACAGAATAGAGAGCCCAGAAATAAGGCCACACATCTATGACCATCTGACCTTCGACAAAGTTGACGAAAACAAGCAGGAGGAAAAGATTCCCCATTCAATACACAGAGCTACGATAACTGGCTAGTCATATGCAGAAGATTGAAGCTGGACCCTTCCTTACACCATAAACAAAAATAAACCCAAGATGGATTAAAGCCTTAAATGTAAAACCCAAAACCCTGGAATGCAGCCTAGGCAATATCACCCTGGACATAGGAATGGGCAAAGGTTTCATGACAAAGACAGCAAAAGCAATTGCAACAAAAGCAAACATTGACAAGTAGCATCTAATTCAACTTAAGAGCTTCTGCATAGCAAAAGAAAAAGTATCAACAGAGTAAACAGACAACTACAGAGTGGGAGAAAATATTTGCAATTTATCCATCTGACAGAGGTCTAGTATCCAATGTCTATAAGGAACGTAAACAACTTTGCAAGAAAAAAAAAAAACTCTATTAAAAAGTGGCAAAGGACATGAACAGACACTTCTCGAAAGAAGACATACATGTGGCCAGCAAGCATATGAAAAAAAGCTTTATCACTAATCATTAGAGAAATGAAAATCAAAACTACAATGAGATACCATCTCACACCAGTCAGAATGGCAATTTAAAAAGTCAAAAAAAATAGCAGATGTTGGAGAAGTTGCGTAGAAAAGGAACACTTATATACTGTTGGTGGGAGTGTAAATTAGTTCAAACATTGTGGAAAGCAGTATGGTGATTCCTCAAAAAGCTAAAAGCAGAACTACTATTTGACCCAGCAATCCCATTACTGGGTATTTATGCAGAGGATTATAAATCATTCTACTATAAAGACACATGCACACGTATGTTTATTGAAGTACTATTTACAATAGCAAAGACATGAAATCAACCTAAATGCCCATCAATGACAGATTGGTTAAAGAAAATGTGGTACATATATACCATGGAATACTATGCAGCCATAAAAAAGAAAGAGATCACGTAGGCCAGACGCGGTGGTTCACGCCTGTAATCCCAGCACTTTGGGAGGCTGAGGCGGGCAGATCATCTGAGGTCAGGAGTTCAAGACCAACCTGACCAACATGGTGAAACCTCATCTCTACTAAAAATACAAAAATTAGCCAGGCATGGTGGCAGACGCCTGTAATCCCAGTTACTCGGGAGGCTGAGGCAGGAGAATCGCTTGAACCTGGGAGGGGGAGGTTGCAGTGAGCTGAGATCATGCCACTGTACTCCAGCCTGGGCGACAGAGGGAGACTCCGTCTCGAAAAAAAGAAAAATCATGTCTTTTGCGGGAGCATGAATGGAGCTAGAGGCTATCATCCTTAGAAAACTAACACAGGAACAGTAAACCAAATACCATATGTTCTCACTTATAAGTGGGAACTAAATAATAAGACCTTATGAACACAAAGAAGGAAACAACAGACACTGAGGCCTACTTAAGTGGGGAGGGAAGGGGGAGGCAGAGGAGTAGAAAAGATAACTATTGGGTACTGGGCTTAATACGTGGATGATGAAATATGAGATTGGTGCAAAAGTAATTGTGGTTTCAGACTGTGAATTTTACATCATTTTAACTTGGCTCAAACACATCTTTATTAATCAAAATAGCAACCCTTATAATCAACACATTTTTACCAATGAGAAATAAGTTTGTTTATTCCTATAGTGTAAAAATCTGTGCTTCAGGATTCGATGAACTCTTGGAAAGCATTTTCTTCATCTTGCTGGCTATGGAAGCACTTTCCCTGCAAAAAGTTGTCGAGATGCTTGAGGAAGTGGTAGTTGGTTGGCAAGAGGGCAGGTGAATATGGCAGATGAGGCAAAACTTCGTAACCCAATTCATTCAACTTTTGAAACGTTGGTTGTGCAACATGTGGTCTGGCATTGTCATGGAGAATAATTGAGCCCTTTCTGTTGACCAATGCTGGCTTCAGGCATTGCTCATTGATTTGCTGAGCATAATTCTCAGATATAATGGTTTCGTCGGGATTCAGAAAGCTGTAGTGGCTTTCTGAATCAGACTGGCAGCAGACCACCAAACAATGACCAGGCCTTTTTTTTTTTGGATGCAAGTTTGTCTTTGAGAAGCGCTTTGAAACTTCTTCTAGGTCCGACCACTGAGCTGGTTATCACTGATCATTGTATAAAATCCTCTTTTCGTTGCACATCACAATCCAATCCCAGAAATGGTTTGTTGTTGCATAGAATAAGAGATGACACTTCAAAATGATGACTTTTTTCTTTGCTCAGTTCATGAGGCACCCACTTATCAAGATTTTTCCTCTTTCCAATTTGCTTTGAATGCCAAATGGGCATAGAATGGTTGACACTGAGTTCTCCAGCAACTTCTCCTATAGTCATAAAAGGATCAGCTTCGATGATCGCTCTCAATTGGTCATGGTCAGCTTCCAATGGTTGGTCACAATACTCCTTATGGTCAAGGCTCTTGTCTCCTTTGCAAAACTTCTTGAACCACCACCGGACTGTACATTTGTCAGCAGTTCATGGGCCAAACACGTTGTCGATGTTGCAAGTAGTCTCCGTTGCTTTATTACCCATTTTGAACTCGAATAAGAAAATTGCTTGATTTTGCTTTTTGTCTAACATCATTTCCATAGTCTAAAATAAACATAAACAGCAAGTAGCAAGCAATTAGCAAAAAAAAGTGAGAAATGTGCGTTAAAATGATATATTAATATAACACAACTTCGTTTAAGAATGTATTTCAATATCACATGGCAAACTTCAACAACGCAAAAACCACAATTATTTTGTTACATAGGTAAACATGTGGCATGGGGCTTTGCCAACAAACCCTCAAACCTAAAATAAAAGTTAAAAAGAAAAACACAAGAGACAGGCAGCCAGAAAATGATACAAAGGAACATTACCAAATTTTAAAAAAATTAGGAAGATCTCCTCCAAATCCTAAATTCTGAAGCAGTCGAGGCACCAAGATAGCAAGCCACATGGGCTGAATTGGATGTGCAAGTGGAATCCTGAGAAATCTGTGGCTCAAAGTTAGATGTGTTGGATGTTTGAGTGACACGTCTGAGATAGAGGAGTAGTCACCTACAGTGATGTCAACTGAGTCTAATTTTGGATTGAGAATCTGGGCATATTAGACAGGAGAGGCCATCATAAGGCCATTTTTAGTGGGCCTGAGAATACTCAAGGAAGGAACAAGCTGAAGATTTGGACACTGCTGAGCTTCAAGTAGATGTGACCCAACAGAAACCTGTTTTCAGAAGGCAAATGGAATCTACTTTAGAAAGTTCTTTCCAGAAGGAAAAGCAGCAGCAGGTAACAACCTTTATCAAGTTAGAAAACCTTAGTGTCAAAAGAGGTAAAGTGATTCTTTACCTTGATACTAAATGATGGCTGTTACTTCAACCAATACCTCGATGAGCCTGGACACATGTTTGGGTCCTAGTTTAAGAGAGTTTTATGGAGATGCTCGTTTGATGAACGACGTGTGACCAAGCAGCATTGACTTGGGCCACTAGTACAGTGTGAATCTAAGAGAAAATAGCCTTTCTTCCTCACTGCACTGCAAAGTACCAGGAAATGCTGACACCTTTAGAACACAAACAGACATTAAGAGGGAATCGTGTCTGACAAGGAAGCAGGAAAAGCTGACGTAGCCCCTTGTTGAGTGAAAATATAGATTGCATGGATGCTGAAGGAGTGCCACACACATGATTTAGCTGCTTACAAAAATACTTAGAGACAATGATCAGGGGAATGGAGGTTTTGCATTAACAGGTATAAGCAGTTAACCAATAAAATTTAAGTATGGCTGTTCTGTGATTTTATTTGTTCCAATAAGTTAGGGAACATGGATAAATACTAATATTTCTTGCAGCCAATGTTTTAATGTGACATAACTATTAACTACTAATAAATAATAAAGAGGAAGCTACATTCATGTATTCACCCTTCATGTCTCTGTCCACTTCCCTGGCAACTCTCCTCCACAAAATAGAAAGAGTTGCTACTCATATTGGTTAGAAACGGAGGTATTTATTGGTCATGGTTTCTCTAGGGTAAAGTTCTTGTCCCCTACAAGACACGGACCTGTGAGTCCTCCCCCTCTAAAACTGCTCTTCCGCTCCTTACAGCAGGATTAGCGAGTGAAGTTGGAACATCCTCTCAGAGACCTGACCCTTTCTCACTCACAGATTTCATACAGCCCATGTAGGACTGTCCATCCTTCTCTGTGTATAGGCACAGCAAAATATACCAGTCCCAAGTTCTAGAAGGGAATGGGAAGAGGGTGGATGGGGGAGGAAATTCAACTTAAACCTCTAGTCTAAGTCATACACTCCAAGTTGGCCTGTAACCGAAGCTCTACTTTGCAATAATAGGTGTTTCTTTAGCTATTAATAATATGGCTATTTAACATCCCTTTTAGCCCACATGAAAGAAAAATGATTGATGGACAGGATTTATGTATGTTTATCAAGTATCTCAACACTCTCTGCCTACATTCTTAACAATGCCTAAATAATTCCATTAATTTTGAAGGCTTCGAAAATCCATATGATGATCATTTACATAGCTACTTTGAGACAACAGGATCACAGAGAACTTTTCTGTATCACAAATCTTCATCAAACTCCCTATTCCCCGTCAGCACAATATTGTGAATGGTAATGTGACCCTTGGATGGATACTTGCTCCCAAAAAACAATTCCCCAGTGGGAGTTGAATCTATTTATATCAGTGCCTCTGCTGGAAGGAATTCATTAATGTGATTTCCACAGACTGCTTATGAGCCAGGCATGCTCCTGCCACTGTGTACCCATTACACATCTGAAATGCACCTGTCTTATGTAAAACTATTCAGAGTACATACATATTTTTGACTATGTAATAGTAAAGCACAGTCATCCTTTTTTGCTGTTTGCTATGTGTCAAAAATAGATTTCTGCTTCTGTTAGTATTTTCTAAAAATAAACAGTTTAGCAATATTTCATAATACTCCTTAAGGTAGCTATTGCTGCCCTGATATCTAAGTGCTATTCTACTTTTGCTCACACTCACTATTGAATTCAGTAAATAGATACTAAATACCTACTGTGCACCTGTAAAAGCACTCTGCTAAATGTTGTGGAGATGCAAATATGCCTTTAAAGAGATTTTTAACTGACTAGTCAGGAGTTGCTTAGAAAATATCATAATCTTGCTGGGTAGGGTGGCTCATGCCTATAATCTCAGCACTTTGGGAGGCCGAGATAGGCGGGTCATTTGAGTTCAGGAGTTCAAGATCAGCCTGGCCAACATGGTGACACCCTGTCTCTACTAAAAAAATATATATATATATACAAAAATTAAATGGGCATAGTGGTACATGCCTGTAATCCCAGCTATTTGGATGGCTGAAGCAGGAAAATCGTTTGAACCCAGGAGGTGGAAGTTGCAGTGAGCCGAGATCACACCACTGCACTCTAGCCTGAGCGACAGAGTGAGACTCCATCTCAAGAATAAAAAAAAAAAAAAAAAAAATCATGATCCAACTGAGCTGAGTAACAGAGAGCCGTGCTATGCTGGCTGGTTGACAGATTGCTATACATAAGGACACATGGATTTGTGATCCTGTCTCTACTTGGCTTTTCACTGTGGTTTCTGGGGGTTATTCTTTAACCATTCCAGATGTTGAAAGTGGTGCCCATGGCAGACCCAAGAATAGGTGTCACCTGGTATGTTTACCATCATAATATATTGCTAAACTTGAGCTTGGTCTGGAAAATTGATTCCACTTTGGGATGTTGGCACTCAAATCAGTGTGACAAGGAACAAACAGGACAAAGAAAAAACAACATTTTTTTTGGATTCTTAGCTTTTCTTTCATGTCTTCTTGTACAGCTAAGTCATCACAATCTTAATTGCCTCACCAAGGGGCTCACAGTAGGTTTCTAAATGTTCCTAAGGCAACTGTATAACACTCACCCAATTAACACTCAAGCACACATTATATGTAATCATTTCAGAAGGTTGCATAGTGACCCAACAGAGATATGCAGCATAGCATTTAAGATGCATTGAGAACGCTGAAATATTTACAGCTAAAATGAAATGATGTTTTGGATTTGCTTCAAACTAATCTGCATTTATGGAGATTGAGTATAGATAAAATAAGATTGTTTATGTGTAGATAATTGTTGAAGCTGAGTGGCGAGTAGATCAGGCTCACTATACTCTTTTACTCACTTTTGTGTGTGGCTAATTTTCAATGTAAAATTTTTTTTGAAAAATGCAGGTAGTTTCTAGGACATCAACTCTAATCTCTGTCTCTATAGATATCCAATCAAAAGTTGCCCAATCAAAGAACCAGTTGTCAGTTTCTCATAAATATTTCCTTAGTGCTTGTCTAAATGTTGCTATGGGAGTATTAGTTAATCAATCAATACATGTTTGAGTGGCTATTATGTGAAGGCACTATTGAGAATTAAAGGTAAATCATAGATTCAGCCTCCAAATAGCTTTCAGCCTAATGAAGAAGATAAACCTTGAATATGTGCAAAGGTAAAACAAGAGAGAAAATGATAAGTACTATGAGAGAAAGTTATATGATATTAATATTATGTCCAAGATGGAGAGAGAGAGCCACTACTGGCTGCCTTTCATGGCCTGGTCCAACATAATGAGTCTCTTATGTATTCTAACCGTATGTGTGTGTATGTGTGTTCATGTACACACTCACAAACAAAGAGGAAAAGAAGGACACCCAAAATTTAAAGTAAAGGCTTGGACCCAAATACATACACAGCTCCTATTCATAGCAAGTTTGTTATATTTAAAAAGTGAAGTTCTCCTTTAGGCTAAAGACAAGCCTGAGTCCATCACCCCTCTCCCTGACAGAGGATGAACAGTTCTCTTGACCCCATTTCCCTCAGCTCAGACCCTATCCTTGGCCCCTAGGCTGTAGCACTCTGAAAGAGAGAAGAACCCAGAAAAAGTATGCTGAGAAAGAAGGCATTTTTCCCTCAGGCTTTCAACAATAGTGTACACTATTCCATCCAGGTGTGCTTTCTGTTGAGTTTTCCGTCAGCTGGCTGGGCTGTCTCTGGGAGCTAGAGGGGTATGGGGGAAAGAAGCCCCTGAGTTCTGTTCAGCTACACGGGAGAAAAATAGAAAGTGAATCTGAAGTAAGAGTTAATCACCAGGGAGACGCCATCACTCCAAGAAGACAGAATCTAATAAACAAGGCATGTATAAACACACTTTTAGCCACTTCCATTTTTACTTAAAATGCCTGTGCCCAGTGCCGTTATCCCATAATGCCCCTAAAGAATCCATTCTGTCCCTGGCCCAGGTCTCTATTACTCTGCTTCTCTCCCTGATTTAGAAATGAAAGAAAGCCCAGATGAAGAGAGTTTTGATTCCCAGGAACACACAGAGCATTGAGCAAGACACTTATCCTCTGTTGGAATCTCTCATGTCTTACAATTGTTTCCTTTGTGCATTTTTATCCTTTTTACAGGAAATTAAAAAGAAAACTCTTAAGGCTATCACTATTTCTGACCTGATTCAGAATCTTAACTACAATTTAGTTTTATGTCCTTTTCATTTTCTCACACACACACACACACACACACACACACACGACCATTATTTTCTCAATGTGCAAGAATGAATCAGTCTCAATGTTCAATAACCCATGACCACATCTGAAAGGTTCATAGCCATCTCAGTATATTTACTGCATAGACTTAGTGTATTGCCATAAATGTATAAAATGAAGGCATATATTTTTAATTACTCAATTCATGAAGATGCCTTTTCAAACACAGCTTCTTTTTGTGAGCTCAGCTGTTAGTTTCATATTAAAGTTCAACAACCAAGTATCAAGGGCAATGAAAGTTTTACTATGCAACACTGTCTCAAAGACAACATCAGACCAACTAAGCAAAAACTTGGTATTTTGCAGTCTTTACATAGTTAAATCCTCCACATGTCAAGGGTAACATTTTCAACATTGATAAGGATTACTGACAAAGTACCATACCTGAGAACAGTTCCAGATTTTGGATGGAGTTTCTTTCGGGGGGATGTGGGGTGGCTATAAAATCATGCCATCAGGAATATATACATCTGTCTGAAAAACAGAATGAAGTGGATGGCGTGGATTTTGCCATAAGTGTTGGCCGGGCTAGACAATTAAATCTTATGCCTAGTGTACCCAAAAACTTTAAACAGAAAATTCACATTCCTGTTGAAATATACAAGGATGAGGAATTCATTTCTGTTTTAAGCTTAATGCACATAATTTTACATGCCATTGGTACTTTGAAATGGAGAGAATGAGGGTGAGGGTGATTGGCAACCTATTTAGTCTTTTGGCTGCTGCCTTTACAGAAACTGTTCCTACTCCTGCTAATGAAAATCTTCTGAAGTTATGTTTACTTAGTTAGAAGTGGATATTCGTGAGACAAGAGTAGATGGAGAAATCAGGAGATAAAGAGAAATTCCATAACCTAAATTTAATATAGGTTACAGTGAGCTAGACTATCCAACTGGAACCATCATCCTTTCCCCACACATGCATGCAATTTAATGAAACAAACAGTATGATAAGCTTGCTTAGGGAACACATCAGAAAGGCTCCCCTAGATAAGAGAAGAGTATTCTAAATACCTTCCATAACTTCTTAAGAAACACATACATCACCACATGAGGGACTTCAAATAATATGCACTGGCTTCCAATGTCACAGGTACAATGTCAAGTTTACCCATTGATCTCCGTATTAAGAAAATATTTGTTACAGAGTCACAGTCAGTAGCTCTGATTTTATCCAATAATGTTAACATTGAGTACAAGAACATTTTACTAAAGTAAATAATACCTAGGAAAACTGTCTTTTATATGACTGAAATTAAATTTGTAATAATCATTCACAATGACCAAACCACCTTAAGTCAGTAACATCCTCGTTGCTGTTATATATACGAACAAATAAGCAGTTAACAATAGCTGTGGGTATACAATTTGGTATTTCTTATTGCTTTAGATTTAAAGTTGCATGTTTCAAAATCTTGCAGAATATGTTCACCTTTCCCCAGCTAAACAATCTTGTGAATTTTTCATAGTCTTCTTGCTGCTCCTGCAGGAAATCTTGGAAACAGCTGTTTGCTTTAGCAGAATGAAAGTGCAATTTTATCTCCTTGACTTCTTACATGGTCTGGAAGTACACATTCAATACTATTCTACACCCATTTTTAAAAAGGATGTTTTCCAATGACAGATTTTCAGTTTTAATCTTCTTGCATAGTCACAAGAGAAAAAAGAAAAAAAAAAAATAGAGATTTTTTCTGGCAAATGCACCGAAGCTAATGATGTTTCCCTTTACAACATATGACTATAATTCATGAGTAGATCTAGCTCTTGGTCCAGCTAACCTCCTTTGAATCTTCCTGTTTATATACAAGTTAATATGTTTAGAATGCTAGGGATTTCACTTTACCTAATTTAGCTAAGGAACTAAAACTATATAAACAGGAAGACTGAAAAAAATTGATTTATTAACTAGATCCAGGTTAGATATACCAATAAAGACTCAGATTTAGAAAAGCTGACTAGCTTTTGTAAAGCTATATATATACTTTTTATCTTTATAGACTATTTTAAAACAATGCATTTATAAAATTAAACTATTTTTTAAATACAGTAGGTGTATTAGTCGGTTTTCACACTGCTGATAAAGACATACCTGAGACTGGGCAACTTACAAAAGAAAGAGGCTTAACTGGACTCACAGTTCCATGTGGCTGGAGAGGCCTCACAATCATGGCAGAAGGCAAGGAGGAACAAATCACGTCTTACATGGATGGCAGCAGGCAAAAAGAGAGTTTGTGCAGGAAAACTCCATTTTTAAAACCATGAGATCTTGTGAGACTCATTCACTATCATGAGAACAGCACAGGAAAGACCCACTCCCATAATTCAATCACCTCCCACCAGGTTCCTCTCATGACACCTAGGAATTGCGGGAGTTACAATTCAAGATGAGATTTGGGTGGGGACAGAGTCAAACCATATCATTCCACCCCTGGCCCCTCCCAAATCGCATGTCCTCACATTTCAAAACCAATCATGCCTTCCCAACAGTCCCTCAAAGCCTTAACTCATTTCAGCATTAACTCAAAAGTCCACAGTACAATGACTCATCTGAGACAAGTTTCTTCTGTCTATGAGCCTATAAAATTAAAAGCAAGTTAGTTACTTTCTAGATACAATGGGGTATAGGCATTGGGTAAATACAACCATTCCAAATGAGAGAAATTGGCAAAAACAAAGGAGCTACAGGCCCCATGCAAGTCTGAAATTCAGTGAGGCAGTAAAATCTTAAAGCTCCAAAATGATCTCCTTTGACTCCATATCTCACATCCAGGTCATGCTGATTGATGCAAGAGGTGGGCTCCCATGGTTTTGGGCAACTCTTCCCCTGTGGCTCTGCAGGGTGCAGGCTCCCTCCCAGCTGCTTTCACAGGTTGGTGCTGAGTGTCTGTGGCTTTTCCAGGCACACGATGCCAACTATCAGTGGATCTATCATTCTAGGGTCTGGAGAACAGTGGTCCTCTTCTCATAGCTCCACTAGGCAGTGCCCCAGTAAGGACTCTGTGTGGGGGCTCTGACCCCACATTTCCTTTCCACACTGCTCTAGCAGAGGTTCTCCATGAGAGTACCATCACTGCAGCAAACGTCTGCCTGGACATCCAGGCTTTTCCACATATCTTCTGAAATCCAGGCAGAAGTTCTCAAACCTCAATTCTTGACTTCAGTGCACCCACAGGCTCAACACCACATGGAAGCTGCCAAGGCTTGGGGCTTGCACCCTCTGAAACCACAGTTTGAGCTGTACCTTGGCCCCTTTTAGTCACAGCTGGCACAGCTGGGACACAGGGCACCAAGTCTCTAGACTGCACACAGCATGGGCATCCTGGGCCTGGCCCATTAAACCATTTTTTCCTCCTAGGCCTCTGGGCCTGTGATGGGAGGGGCTGCCATGAAGACCTCTGACATGCCCTGGAGACATTTTCCCTATTGTCTTGAGGATTAACATTTGACTCCTCATTACTTATGCAAATTCCTGTAGCCAGCTTGAATTTTTCCTGAGAAAATGGGATTTTCTTTTCAATCATATTGTCAGAGCATTTATGCTCTGCTTACCTTATAAAACTGAATGCCTTTAACAGCACCCAAGTCACCTCTTGAATGCTTTGCTGCTTAGAAATTTCTTCCACCAGATACCTTAAATCATCTCTTTCAAGTTTAAAGTTCCACAAATCTCTAAGGCAGGGGCAAAATCCCACCAGTCTCTTTGCTAAAACATAACAAGAGTCACCTTTTCTCTGGTTCCCAACAAGTTCCTCATCTCCATCTGAGACCACCTCAGCCTAAACTCTATTGTTCATATTACTATCAGCATTTTTGTCAAAGCCGTTTGACAAGTCTCCAGGAAGTTGCAAACTTTCCCACATTTTCCTGTTTTCTTCTAAGCCCTCCAAACTGTTCAAACCTCTGCCTGTTACCCAGTTCCAAAGTTGCTTTCACATTTTCAAGTGTCTTTTCAGCAATGCCCCACTCTACTGGTACCAATTTACTGTATTATTCAATTTTCACGCTGCTGATATAGACATACCTAAGACTGGGCAAGTTACAAAAGAAAAAGGTTTATTTGGACTCACAGTTTCACATGGCTGGAAGGCCTCACAATCATGGTGGAAGGCAAGGAGGAGTAAGTGACGTCTTATATGAATGGCAGCAGGCAAAAAGAGAGCTTGTGCAGGGAAACTACCATTTTCAAAACCATCAGATCTAGGGATTCTCATTCACTATTACAAGAACAGTGCAGGAAAGACCCACTCCCTTAATAAAGTCACCTCCCACCGGGTTCCTCACATGACACACGGAAATTGTGGGAGCTATAACTCAAGATGAGATTTGGGTGGGCACACATCCAAACCATATCAGTAGGGTAATGATTTCTCATAAATATTATAATACACATAAGAAAGTAAAGTCAAAATGTCATTTGTCACTAAAAAGAAAACCTAACCTAACAATTTACTATCATTATAAAATTAAAATGTCTGATCATCAATGACTCCAATCTACTATTATGTCTATTCTAAAGCTATGTCAGGCCAATCAAATTCACTCTAAAACTGACAAGAGTCTTTGAAAATATAACCTCCTTTAGATAAGCCCATTACTGTTTTGTTTTTTGTCATCATTACTCATTTCTTACAATGCCTGGCATGTACCCTCCATGATGACGGACAAGCTCAAATACTAGTCGATGATATATTTATTACAGTTGTGATCTACCAGATGATTCCAAATAACAAATTTTAAAATCACAGTGCATGAATAAAAGGTATCCATATTTGGAAGGTGTACAAGATGACTTATCTTCTATAATGCGTTTTTATATTTTGATGAGATTATTTAAAATTCACTATGTAATTTTTGTCTTTTCAAAGGTATTTATTTCTTTCACTTTTTTATATTACCAAAAGTTTCCATTTCTAGTCTTCTTTATATCTGACTAGATCTATTAAAGAGCATTTATGAATTTACTTCTTTCTTTCCAACTAATTTTTCTGGAATTTTGTCTATTTTGTTGCCCTTTACCTCTTTTTAATGGAGGTCTTAATAAGCAGTTAAATAGTAAAGAATGGCAATAACAATAATAACATGCTTCCTTGCAAAATTGCTTCTTGCATATATGATTACATTTGATTATTATTTCACAAGAGCAGCAATTACCATGTGAGACAAGCAAATACATTTAGTGTTTGTATAAATAAGAAAATTGAGCTTAGGAGAGGTTGGGACTTGCCAAGTTCACTTAGATAAACACATACATTTCTATGGAGACTCTTCTTAAATCTAATCACTTTAAAGATGAAAATAAAGTAACATTATTAGAGCTACTACTATTGGTTGATATTTTTATGCAACAGGTACTGTTTTAGTACCTTATCTGGATCTCATTTAATAATAATAAATCAAAACCACTATGGGAGTACACACATTTTTTTCCCATTTTATGGATAAAGAAATGGAGACTTAGGGACTTAGAGTACCTAAGCAACTTGCCTGAAATCCAACATTGTCCACTTTTGGCTATACATTCACAAGCATGTTATGACTTAAATATATTCTCACAAATATTAGTTATTGCCATTCTGATACATGTAGTAAGTTATCTCACAGTTTAACTTTCATATCTTTGATTATTAGTCAGTCTTCACTAGTAAGCTAGTTACAACACAGGATGTCTTTTAAAAAAATTGTATCCTATATTCTTGGAGGAATGAGATTTTTTACATAACTTATTTTTCTATGTAAGGAAATGGGAAAATAAAATAGGAGAAAGAAAAATAGAAAAAGGGCCTATCCACCCTGCCTATAAATCAAGCCCTCCACCCAGAAGTCCATAGCTTCATTCCTTTTCTGCCAGACCTGAGTGTGGAACTTCTCTCTGTGGTTTCCACACCTACCAGATCCTTATCAAGTACCTGGCCAATCAGACCCTTTCACTCAGTAACAGACTCCCCCCATCCATCATCCCAGGCTATTTCTGCCTCCTCTCTCAAAGTTTCCCAGAATCTGTAAACAAAAGCGTTGGTGGGGAGCCTTATCAGGAAGGTTTCAGAAACACTGAAAATAGTTAATTTCACCTCAGGCAAAGGAAGCCTGGAACAGAGTCCTGGCTGTTCCTCCAGATTTAAGGACTCGAATAATCTTTCACATCTCTTACAACAGGGAAACAAGATCAGAATGAATATCTCAGCTAATTATCCAGAGGGAGCAATGGGGAAAAAAAGAAAAAGAGAGACAGAGAAAAAGAGACTATATTTCATAATACTCTGCTGCAAGTAATGCCACTTTTTGTTGTTAAAGAGAAAAACTGTACCATATGCTTATTGAAAATGGTAAGGAAGACTTTATTCAACTCTATTGCATTAAGGGTCAAGACTTCAATAGGGAAGAGAGGTTAAACTGTAAAAGAAAAATAGAATCTAGGACCTTGAACTCACTATGCTACAGGGAAGGTTAAGCTTGGGAACTGAGTCACCAAACTATCTTCCTTTTCTTCCCAAACAGATAGCTGTAATTTCAGAGCCCCATGTGCAACTCCCTGTGTCATAGCCTCATTTCCTCTACTCCCTCTTTTCACATGTTCACTTTATTTTATATAAAATAGAGATTTCCTGTCTGAGAGAGAATCTGACTTTTTCCTCTACTCCCTTTTCCCTCCTGCAAGATGTAGATTTACTGAAGCAAATCAAAGCCTCACAAGAATGTAGCCACTTACCTCACTGCCTACTCCCACTTCTGTTTTCATTCTTCCTTCCCCTCCTGCCTGATCTTTCCCCTTTAATATTGAAGTTCTCAAAACCCTTTTTGGAAAAAGCACAGATCACAGATGCTCCTGTGATCTGTGTTTTTCCCCAGCTGGTTCTCAACCTTGGCAAAATAAACCTCTAATTGACTCAGACCTGCCTAGGTCACTTTTTGGTTTACAAAGCTCAGCTCTAGAGAGTTTTTAGCCCTAGGGTGAGCTAGAGTAAGTTTGGGGGTAGGAGAGGCTGGTCAATGTGATCAAGTCACCTGTGTTTGCTAATTGTGCTTAACAAAGTTAAACTTTACTTTCCCATAGACTGGGAAAGAGGGGTCTTATCCTTCTGAATCATTACATTTCAAAGGAATGGTTCCTAGATCTGTAAGAAGGACATTCCCAATCATAGATTTACATCTCAGAAAGGCAGAAATTTAGAATTTGCAAGTTTTCTAATAATGTAAATTCTCTAAGAAAAAGGTCAGGGACCCACAGTCAGGAAGAAACCTGTCTAAAGTTTAGTCCAACTGAGGGGACATTAAGGCCATGTTGTTCATCTTTATCTAAATTGGATAAATCTGCCAAAAAAAAAAAAAACACACACACACACATCTACTTGGCTGTCAAGAAATTCTGTCATATGCGACTTGGAACCTACCCAAACGTCCATCAGTGATAGATGGATTAAGAAAATGTGGCACATCACACACTGGGGCCTATTGTGGGGAGGGGTGAGGGGGTGAGGGATGGTATTGGGAATTATACCTGATGTTAATGACAAGTTGATGGGTGCTGATGAGTTGATGGGTGCAGCACACCAACGTGGCACATGTGTACATATGTAACAAACCTGCACATTGTGCACATGTACCCTAGAACTTAAAGTATAATAATAAAAAAAAAAGAATATAAAGTAAAAAAAAAAAAAGAAAGAAAAGAGAATGTGGCACATATACACCATGGAATACTATGCAGTCATAAAAAAGGATGAGTTCATGTCCTTTGTAGGGACATGGATGAAGCTGGGAACCATCATTCTGAGCAAACTATCGCAAGGACAGAAAACCAAACAGCACATGTTCTTACTCATAGGTAGGAATTGAACAAACAGAACACATGGACACAGGGTGGGGAACACCACATACCAGGGCCTGTCACTGGTTTCGGGAGAGGGCGTAGGGATAGCATTAGGAGATATACCTAATGTAAACAACGAGTTACTGGGTGCAGCACACCAACTTGGCACATGTATACATATGTAACAAACCTGCACATTGTGCACATCTACCCTAGAACTTAAAGTATAATTTTTAAAAAGTATATATATACATATATTTCAATTTTAAAAAAAAAGAAATTCTGTCATATGTAAAGAGGGAAACTTCCACGGAGTGTTGTGGAAGAATCACAAGTGTTTAACACAACTTAGAACACTTGCAGAGAGGCCCCTACCCAAGTCCACACTTGACACCACTGACATTCTCACTGCCTGTTTTCATGGACACTCACTAGAATTTGCATAGTGCACAGCTTCCTTGCCAATCTGTCACCTATGAAGTGGTGTCATTGTCTGGGTTAAATATCCGAGGTTCGTTGCCTCAAGCCAAGGAAATCAAGGACACAGAAAGACATAGAAAGAAAGATAAGAACAGAAAGAATAATACGCAAGAATCAGAAAGAGAAACTGCAAGAACATATTTTTCTTCTGCAAGAGAGAAAAAGGGGCACCTGTAGTGGGACTTTTAGTCTTTCGGTCGAGTGCACTAGGTTTTTCCAAAAAGAAAAGCATAGGTGGAGATTATCTTCTGAGTACCTGGCAACGTTTGCTTCTGGCCAGTCAACACATAAGTCATAAATAAGAATCTTGGAGTACAACACTTGGCTACCATCGTGGGTTGCACAAGAGGTAGTTCTTCACTTTTATTTCCTGATTCATGTGGCAGAGAATAAAAAAGATAATAATGACCAAGTATCCTGCCATTTATGTTTGTGTGTGTTTACTTACAAATAAAATGTCAGCATTAAAAGCCAACAGATTACAATGTTTCTTTTTCCACCTGGATAGCAGAGTAACGATAATAGCTACAGTTCAGATTTTCCCTTTTCTTTTTACTTGTTTTGATTTTTCTGTATTTTATACAATAGCCAACAAAATATCATGGATTTCTTGTGAAATGAAAAAATTAAAAAAGTTAAATCATTAAAGAAAGAAAGTGGAAAATGCTTCATATCAATAATTTTAGCACTCCTGGAAAATGTTCTTTGATTTAACAAGGTAACAGATCTTGACAATCAATGGGACATTTAAATGTCATGATCTACAGGCATACCACGCCTTTTTCCCCATAATAATCTCAGGGGAAAGTCAATGAACAGTCATGTGTATTTCGATAAACACTTAAACATGCACTAGGACATTCTGAGACTAAAAGTCTCCACTAATAACTTGTGTGTGTCTCTGATAAGAGAGCATCTGTTACAAGCAAGTTTCCATCGTCTGATGTCCACACAATACCAAACCACCACTGCAGCCTCATCTACTGAAATAATCCAGTAAATATTAGCCTATCAGGCTATGCCTTTTCTTTAAAGTTGTACTTCAAATGGTAAAGAAAGTTCTGCACTCTATGGGGAATTGACAAGATCAAAAAAAAAAAAAAAAAGAAAGAGCAACTGAGAAGAGAACAAAGCTATTATCTTATGAAAGGGTGTCTTATCTTCATATTTCCTTTGTGTGTTCCTATTCTTTCTTTCCTATGGCTTGCCCAAGTTCCTGCCACAAAGCTTCCAATTAACTAAAAGGAAGTCCTGTCTAGACTAGATAACATCAGCTTTTTCTTGTCTAAAAGATAACAACTTTCATCTCTTATTAGTGTTACAGATACATTTGCCTAAATTCTAACTAGATTGTTACAGTTCTTACATTTCTGTTCCTGAAATCAGTGATCAAGGAAAGCAGCTTTAGAATAACTAGTGTTGCTACAAATAGCTACTTTTTATTTTTACAAATCAAGAAATTTTGGCTTGGAGAATTGATACCAAAATTGCATTCAGTTAACTGGATCACATGTGTTGAGTCAATCTAGAATCTACCTTAAATTGTCAGTATACTAAAAAAGAAATAAAATAAATAGATAGATCAAGAGATTAGACTACTTCCCAATATTATAATATTAATTATGTAGTATTTAATTCTTATAGATAAATGAAGTAAGTATATAAGGTCTTTATCTAGTAGCATGGTTTGTTTTCTACATATCAAGTAGTTGTTTAGCAATCATTTATATAGGTAATAACCAACAGATTAAGATTTTGTATAGCAGTTAAAAACAAAAAATCATCAAGGTTGATCAAAGTATGCCAAAAAGCTGGGGTCCCTAACCCCATGTTAGTGGTACTGGTCTACAGCCTGTTAGGAACCAGCTGCACAGCATGAGGTGATTGGTGGGTGAGTGAGCAGGTACACCACAGGGCAAAAGCAAGAGCAAGAGAGAGAGAGAGCGAGCGAGATGCCACACACTTTTAAACAGCCAGATTTCATGAGAAGTCACAAACTATCATGAGGACAGCACCAGGGGGGTGGTGCTAAACCATTCACGGGAAATTCACTCCCATGATCCAATCTCCTCCCACCATGTCCCACCTCCAATACTGGGGATTACAATTCAACATGAGACTTGGATGGGGATGCATATCCAAACTATATCACCAGGGATCGCTACAATGGCCTTATCACTGGGTTTATTACATTTACTTTTTCTTGCATCTTGAATCCTTCCTGCACAATATGACTAAACCCATTTTTACTAAAACATAATTTTCCTTTTTCAATTATCTTCTGAAATACCAACTTCTCTACCTAAATGTTATCAGTCTTAGATATTCACAGTGGCCCTCCTGAGAAAACCTGCAGTAAAGAAGCCTATTTAGATGTTTAACGAGCATTTCCTAAACTTATTTGGACTTGGAATTCTTCTTTGTTGTGCGCTTTGAGAAAGAGAGTCTTTTCCATTTAGCTTAGTTTCATGGATCCCAGCAGCTTTACTTGCTTGGAAGAGAGAAGGCGAAAATCAACCAAAGCTGTCTTATTTAAATGGAAAACAAAATTAAGTACATCACATTAGCATAGATTTGGGCACATGTATTCCTTTTGTTACTTTTCACTGCATTATTATTTAACTCTTTTTATGAATTAATATGTGCTTACTATTAGACAATTCAGGGACACATATTTCAACGAGTGATTCCCTGTGAAACTTCCTTCCCCAGAAGCCTTCAGATGGTATCTGATATAACTGTGCACCTTGGGATCTTGGTCCTATCCGCTTTGCTTGAAATAGAGTTACAAGTCCTGTTCATGCATGTCTTCCTGAAAACCAACAGCAGGAGAGGCAGAGCTCAGCAACAGCACATCACTGACAGTGACTCTCCTGCCACAAGTGAGGGCCCCATAGCGTGATGCAAAATTTGATACAGCAACTAGTGAGAATCATTTCCAACACTAATGAAAAACAAAATCTTAGTAACTTTGATTTAAATAGAATGAAGTAGTTCTGATAATCCTTCAGAGTATGAATATCATTAAAGAGGTAAATTTTCTTGAATTTTTTTTTTTTGCTATGAGCAATATCCTTACTTGAAGATTGTGACAAAGAAGAGCGTTTTAAATTTTTTATTAAAACAATATGTGTGTACGATTAAAAAAATCAAGCATATCTGTAAAAGGATCTTAAAATGAAAAGCAATAATACTGAGCCCAACCTCTACCCACCCACTACCACCACTTCCTACTTCTGTTTCTGTTTTTATTTTTCATATTGGTTACCTCTTCTAAAGAATATGCCTACAGCATAATTTCTTAAGTATTCAAAGTGTTATCTATTCACTCTGCTCTAAGAAATAGAATTATCATTTTTGGTTGTGTTTTAGTTATTATACTCATATATGTTAATAGCATATTTAAATATTTTGTTATTGTATTTACTTTAAACAATGTTAATACTTATGCTTTGTACTAAGGCTACTTTTTAGATCTTCCGTATTTTGCCTATAGGTCCATTCTAAAAATTGAAAACAAATTTACTATTATCTTTAATAGGGGATTTTGCTTATTGGTACTCCACATATATCCTTAATCTGTTCTAAACTCTGCCTACTCTTGTAGGGGTGGGACGCCTCAAACCACATTTCCTCATCAAAGCATAAGGGCGCTTTCCTTCAGCCATTTCTATGGCAGTTTTTGCCAGCAACCAGATGTTCACCAGTCAGTTGTACCCAATTCCCTAATTCACTTCTGGATTGTGATTCCACTTCTGGAATCACTTCTTGGAGCCATCCAAAATGGTGCTCCTATTACTATATTTTGCTTGGCCATGTTACATGTAAGTTCACATCCTACCCTAAGATCTGCAGTTTTGCAAATCCCTCTGTATTTAGCAAAATTATTTTCTACTTTGATAGCTCAGTGTATTTTTCTCATAAAATAAAGGTATTCCAGTCCCTTAAGTATAGATTATAATATTACAATATTATAAGCTAGAGAGTTTTAGAATCAATTTAAGAGTCATCCAGTGAGATACACTTAGATAAATGTTAGAAGCCAGAGAAGGAGAGAAGCCATTCTTTCGCAGGCAGAGATAGCAGAGGGCACACCTGGACTACAGAAACATAAGTGTTTGCAGCAGCCAGCTAGATTCCATGTCCCCTGCCAGTTCCGGCCCTGGGGCCAGCCAAGTGCCTTGTGACTTCTGTGAGGATTTCCTGCAGCTTTCTCCCCTAGGAGACAGTTGAAGCTGCCAAACCTCTAAGTCCAAATTGTAAAAGCGGAACCAAAAATCCTACTGGCGGTGCCATAATCTTCACCCTTCAGTGCTTTCAATGATTACGTAAGCACCTCATCCCCTGCCATAAAATCCATTCTCCTTAAAAGACTATTCAGTGTTTTTTTCACACTGAAACCTGACTGGCACATGTTTATAAATATTTCATTCATAGAAGAGCCAAGTAACATGTTAGGAATACATTCCTTCTTTGTGGATCCAATGGCATTACCATGCAAAAGAAAACATTTGCTTACCCCACGTCCCTTGCTTAGCATCATGCCCCCTTTACGATTCCTCCACACTTGACCCACACCTTTGTTTTTCATGGAGTTGAACTTTTTATTTTCTTGTTGATGGAAACTAACCTATGCTTTTGTTACTGTATCATTAACCATCCAGCATCTTAACTATATCCATTTAAAATTTCTCCTTTAAAATGATATGACCTACTCTTTGGAACTATTGTTTTTCAGATCTGCTAATACAACTGCTATCCTGAAATTAACACAAACCAAACTCCTGGATTAGTGCCACTGTTCATTGAACTCCTTAAATTCATATTGCTTTCTTTTTTGCTTTCTTTCTTTCTTTGTTTCCTTAGCACATATTTTCAAGTAAATTCTTCCAAACATCGGTACATGAAAATTACACTTTGTAAGTCCCTGTGTTTCTGACACATTTTAGTTTGTCTTCCCGTTTGATTAATAGTTTTGCTGAGTATACAATTCTAGGTTCAATCCACTTTTCCTCAGAGCCTTTATGCATTGATCTGTTGTTTTCTGATGTTCAGGATTCCCATGCTGTTGTGATTCTTCCTGATACGTAGAAAACATTTTCCCTGACTCTCTAGAAGTGTATAAGACCTCTTTATCCTTAGTACAGGAAATTTTACAAATGTGAATCCAAGTGTATCTTCTCTTCCCTTGCTCTGGTTGTCAGTAGCTTTTTTACTCTGAAGCCTCAGTTCTCTCTTTGGCCGTGGGAAATTTACCTTCCTCTCTTTTTTTTTTTTTTTTTTTAATTTTCACCCCTTATTTTTCTTTGTGTTCCATTTCTGGACCCTCCACATTGTAACTCTAACACTGACTTGTCTCTGTTTTATCTTTTCTTTCTAGTTACCTTTACTTCTATCAGTTATGTATTTTCTAAGAAATTTCGTCAGTGTTATCTACAAACTCTTCTACAGAATATTTTACTTCAGTAAAGGCATATTTAATGTCTACAAGTTTGTTCTTGTCCTCTAACATTTTAAAGATTCCTTTTTTGTATGACATTATCCTTTGTTTACTGAATCATCTCTATTTCTATTGGAATGTGTTCTTTTATCGGTTTTTCTCTTTTATGCTATTGGTGTTCCTCATGTATTTTGGATGTTTTCTAAATTTACAATGACGTCTTGGATTGTGTTGCCAAGTAGCTGGTAGGTTTTCCCTACTCAGTAGGTGTTGAATTCCTTCTCTTGGGTATAAAAATATATGCATTTATATTTTACCTCTACTACTTTTCTCTCTGTATAAATCTACGTACCTGAGCATGACTTGGAACTGGCTGGCTTTGGTTGGGTCTTCAGATAGGAAATCTTTGGGTGAGGAAGGTCCAATGCCAGAATGGAGAGGGGTTTAATTTAGGGCCAGAGGACCCACACTGGGAGTCTTACATTTTAGAAGAGGGACCTCATAGTTTTTCTCTATGCTCTGAATACAATGACAGGAGAGGGAGAGGGTCAGGGAATACAGGAAGCTGACATTTGTGGACAAAATGGAGATCTACCCAGTGAGGGCTCCTAGAGGGGGGCTGGGTTAGAGATAAAACCACACCAAGAGAATTGGAGACAATATCAGACATCCTCAGTTTGAAAAAAATAATAATAATAAGGAAAGGAAAACAGGAAAAAGGACCAGCCTAGGCAACATAGCGAGACCCCATCTCTACATTAAAAAGAAAAGAATTTGCTAGGAGTGGTGGAAAACACCTATAGTCTTAGCTACTTGGTAGGCTGAGGCAGGAGGATCCCTTGAGCTCAGGAGTTTGAGGCTGCAGTGAGCTATGATTGTGCCACTGCACTGCAGCCTGGGCAACAGAGCGAGACCCTTGTCTCTAAAAAATAAATAAATAAAATAAAAAATTTTAATAAAAAATAAAAAACAGGAAAAGGGTAAGTAGCACCCCAAAGGAATAAAATACACTGAAATGCTCAATCATTTTAAATAATAAATGCTTGTTGAACACATTCTGTACACTTAGAGTTATTCAATTGCTGTGTATTCTTTAACTTGATTGTTTCATTGTCTACAGATGAGTAATTCATATCTTGTCTATGTTTCTCTAAATAGAGCATTTTCTTCCTGCTCCTTGCCTCTCAGGAGACTAAACATAGGTAAAGTGTAGTCTAAATATGTCCTTACCTGCTGGCATGACTTTGTCACCTGGGAGAGGCAGAATATTGGCACAGTTAACGTTTACATCACCACAGCCCTTACAAGGCTGAACTCTATGAGGAAGTTACAAAAATCAGAGCCAGCCTGGAACTGCTCCTAATTTTTATCATGTTGTGAGTATGTGTATTATTTACATGGTATTGTTTGGAATTGTTGTAACTTAGCATACAAATTCATTACTTGATTTTTATAATCTTTTATATACACAGGAAGTCTCCGTATTATATTTTCATTATAAATACATGTCCTTATTGCTTTGCTTACTCTTTAGTCCCTGGGAAATCTGAAGGATTTTTTTATTTTTATTTTTTTATTTTTTATTTTTTTTTTACAAAGCTAAGGTTTCACAAAGTGTGGTCTGTGAGTCAAACACTTGGGGGTGCTTGGTAATAGTGAGTCATCTGGGCATTACTCCAAACCCAAGCAATTAAAAATAGACCTCCCAGGCATCTGCATTTTAATGTGTTTCCCCTTGGTGACAATTGGTTCTTGAGTCTGTGCATAAGTAAGTGCTGTCAGAGATGCAAAATAAATGCCTTGAGCCACCCATGTGCTGGAGGAGAGGACACTGGGAGGAAGACCCCACTCCATTTCTTTGTCAAATGCAGAGGTAGCAATGTGGCAGATGCACACCCTGGCAGATGGAGTGCCTTAGGCCCCTTGAGCAGAGTTACCACTATGGGAGTGTAATCTTGAAGTAGCCCATGGGTTGAAGGGTTGGGTCCAAGTTTTGTCAAGAATAAACCTTAATTAGGGAGCCATTTTTTTTATAACCTTACTGTAGGATGAACACACACACACACACACACACACACACACACACAAAAGGGGCAAAATCCATTCCTCCCTGCCGGATGGGTTAGCATCTTGTGTTTTCTAGAAGGGGCATGGGTGGTTCAGGACTGCAAGTGTACATCCATAAAAAGAATTAATTCATCACACATAAAGGTAAGGAAATATTCCACAGGATAGTGTATATTTGCATTTTTGTTTATAAGAAAATGTTGATTTTCTTCCTTAAAAAGCAGAAAAGAAGTTTGTTTTGATGAAGACCTTCATGACTATTGAAGTGTAAACATGCATAAACAACATGCAGCAGTACCTTCCCAGCCAAATGTACAGCCCATCTTCTTACCTTCACACTCGAAAAAGGGATCAACAAAAGTGGTAGGTTATTTTAAAGTAGAATCAAATGTGACTGGATCTTTTAGTATTTCAACAACAGCTTTATAAATAACTTAAAAGCAGCAGACTCCATAATGGGGGATGGATTCTGATAAAACAAAAATAATATTTTCAAATTTTAACGAAGTGTGAGTATGCTGTCTGTATTTAGCCACACACATTATGGATGGGGGAAGAGAGGAATTACCCTTAGGTAGGGGCACCAGGAGAAAGAGGAAGCTGGAGATCAAAAAGGGAAGCAGCTCGGAAGGAATAAAAAGGGTGCGGGAAGAGGTAGTAGAGCAGAGGAAGTGGCCGTGCCTGCCCCCAAACCCACAACAGAGAGACAGAGGAAATAGGCCGCCAGCCTCGGTGGAGATATTTCACAGCACAGATGCTGAAAAGTGCAGTCATCTTCATGCCCCATCTCACAACATCTGAAATGGCTGCTGTGTGCCCCTTTGGTTTTCCACTTGGGAAAATGGCACCATGAAAATGTCCACTGTTTTGACAATGTTTTCTGGCTCAGATGACAACCTGGAAGAGGCCTAATGTAAAGTATTTTAGGCATTTTTGTTGTTGTTTCATTTTATTGTTGTCAGCAGCAAAGCAAAACCACTTGAGGCTTTGAGTGCACAGTTGGCCTATGGAGTTCAGTCTCATCACAATGGTACTCGAAGTTGAGACACAACAGAAATCAACACGAGAACAGCAAGAAGGAAAGAAGGACATCAAAAGCCCTGTGGCTCTTAGTACAGAGGAGGCATTTCTCATTTGGTCTCACCATCTTAAGTTGTAGTTAATTTTAAGAAATCAATTAGTATGACTTTACAAAGCTCTAATCCAGTGAGCATTTTAGTCATTTTTGTTGACCTTCCAAGGTATGTGCCATGTCCCTTTGTTCTTTTTTGTATTTTGTCTTAAAGAGAAACCAACCCACCCTGTGCTCCTTGAGAAATACAAGCCACATTCCTTCTGAGACAGGCCAAGAAGAAATGAATTCTTTATTTTTAGTTCCTGTTTCAAAGATAATATAATTTGACAGAAACAAACAAAAAGTAATAGGGCAAAAATTAATCCACAGCAGATCCTTTGCTGATGGCTGCCATCACTCTAGATCACTGTCCCCACTGGACAACCTGCACAAACTAGTAGCAATGGTAGCACACTTGTCTTCAAGGTGTTCACTCAGGCTGTGTGCATTGGCTCACACTTGTAATCCCAGCACTTTGGGAGGGTGAGGCAGGAGGATTGCTTGAGCCTAGGAGTTCGAAACCAGCCTGGGCAATATAGAGAAGCCCTGTCTCTACCAAAACAAAACAAAACAAAACATTAATTAGCTGGGTGTGGTGGCATGCACTTGTGGACCCAGCCACTTGGGAGGCTGAAGTAGGAAGATCACTTGAGCACAGGAGATTAAGGCTGCAATGAGCCATGATTGCACTACTACACTCCAGCCTGGGAGACATCAGGGAAAAAAAGATGTTTATTCAGCTCAGCCTGAAAATATCCTCTCACTAGTAAGAATGAAGCAGCTGCAAAGAATACCAGGAGAAATGCAAAGCTCTCTTGAAAAGCAAACATGCCTAAACCACTCAAAGCACTCTGTACTGAATGGTACTTATTTAAATAAAAAGTAAATTATATTCTTCACATTGTTTCAAGCATTTAGAATCATAACCAACTTATAAATCCAGAAATGCTGATCATTTCTCATGCTGAAAAGTAAACTCAACTAAAGAAGAAAACTAATTCATTTGCTATCTCAACCTATGCCTAAAAATGTTAATACTAGTATTTAAATCTTAAGTACACATAATAAAGTTAAATTTTGAAAATATTTTAATTTTATGTAAAAAAATGTTTGCTTCTGTCATATTACTGACTAGTTCTTTTTTAAAAAAATCTAAATCTTGTGTAAAGTAAATATCAAGGATCTGGAAAATGTCACAATCAGAAAGCAAAGATTATTGAAACTGAGTTTCCTATAAGAATCCAAGCGGTTTTTTTGAAGAATAAAAATAAACACCAAAAACTTTTATTCTCCTTCTTTATGCAGCGACTTCCATGAGGAATCGATTTTGTCTTTCTTAGTAGTTACAGGGTTTAGTGGGAAAATGGTTGAATTGTTTCCTTACAATGTTTCTTTCTAGTAAGAGTAAAATAAGTTACATCAGTTAGATCAGGTTTTTAGGAAGAAATAAAGGATGGGATTCAGAATAAAATACTCAAATGGGGAAAAAAAGAAGCAAATGCATCTTTAGGACTACAACAGTGGGCTTGGAATGAAAGTAAAAGAGAAGGTAAAGGGTAGAAAATCACCGGAAAGAGGTTTCTATGCCATTGTCAGCTATGTCTGACAGTGAGCATCAAATAGGAGCACAATGCTGGGAAAGAATATTCGGAAGAGAGGATAGAGTTCAGGAGAAAGATCTTGACTAGCCTGAAGAATCAAAACGCCATAAGCAACAAATATAGTAAAAGCATTAATTCTCCAAAGTATTTGAAGAGCAAGCTAAGAAAGTAACACTACAGGCATACCTTGTTTTATTGCACTTGGTTTTATTGTGCTCTGCAGCTACTGTGTTTTCTTACAAATTGAAGATCTGTGGCAACTCTACACTGAACAAGCATATCACTGCCATCTTTCCAACAGCATGTGTTCATTTTGTGTCTCTGTGTTACATTTTGGTAATTCTCAGAATATTTCAAACTTTTATTATTAGTAGTAATAGTATTAGTATTAACTGTGATGGTGACCTGTGATCAATGATATTTCATATTACTATTATAATTATTTTAGGCACCACAAACTACACCCATATAAGACAGCAAACTTAATAAATGTTGCTTGTGCTTGACTGTTCTACTGAACAGCCATCTCCCTGTCTTTCTCCCCTCTTTGGGCCTCCCTATTTCCCAAGCCACAGCAATATTGAAATTAGGCCAATTAATAACCCTACAATGGCCTCTGAGTGTTCCAATGTGGGAAGAGTCCCACATCTCTCACTTTAAACCAAAAGTTACACATGATTAAGCTTAGTGAGGAAGGCATATCAAAAACCAAGATAGGCCGAAAGGTAGGCCTTTTGCATTCAACCAGTTAGCCAGGTTGTGAATGCAAAGGAAAAGTTCTTCAAAGAGATTAAAAGTGCTACTTCAGTGAATCTACAAATGATAGATAAGAAAGTGAAACAGACTTATTGCTGATATGTAGAAAGTTTGAGTGGTGTGGATAGAAGATCAAACCAACCACAATATTCTCTTAAGCCAAAACCTAATCCAGAGCAAGGCCCTAACACTCTTCAATTCCGCGAAGGTGAAGAGAGATGAGGCAGCTGCAGAGGAAAACGTTGAAGCTAGCAGATGTTGGTTCATGAGATTTTAAGGAGAGAAGCCATTTCCACAACATAAAAAAGCAAGGTGAAACAGCAAGTGCTGATGGAGAAGCTGCAGCAAGTTATGTATATCTAGCTAGATTAATTGATGAAGGTGGCTACAGTAAACAACAGTTTTTCATTGCAGATGAAACAACCATATATTGGAAAAAGATGTCATCCAGGACTTTCATAACTAGAGAGAAGTCAATACCTGGCTTCAGACCTTCAAAGGACAGGCCAACTCTCTTATTAGAAGTGAAACAGCTGATGACTTGAGGTCAATGCTCATTCGTGCTGCTGAAAATCCAAGAGTCCTTGGGAATTACACCGAATCTACTCTGCCTGTGCCCTGCAAATGGAAAAATAAAGCCTGGATGACAGCACATCTGTTTACAACATGGTTTACTCAATATTTTAAATCCACTGTTGAGAGCTGCCACTCAGAAAAAGAAGATCCTTTTCAAAATATTACTGCTTATTAACAATGCACCTGATTATCCAGGAGCTCTAATGGAGATACACGAGGAGGTTACTGTTGTTTTCATGCCTGCAAACACAACATCCAATTTGTAGTCCATACATCAGAGAATCATTTTGATTTTCAAGTTTTATTTAAGAAACACATTTTGTAAGCCTGTAGCTCAGTAGATAGTGAGTTTTCTGAGGATCTAGGCAAAGTAAATTGAATGCCTTCTGGAAAGGATTCAGCATACTAGATGACTTTGTAAAACAAAGTGTCTGAGATAGGTCTCAATTAATTTAGAAGTTTATTTTGCTAAGGTTGAGGACATACCCGGGAGAAGACACAAATGACAATAGGATCTGTGCTTCACGCTTTTTGTAAAGAGGATTTTGAGGGTTTCAATATTTAAAGGGGAAAGAGCAGGCAGGAGGGGAAGGAGGAAAGAAAAAAAAAGGAGGGTATAAAGTGAGGTAAGAGGTCATATTCTTGTGAGGCTTTGATAAGTGTTTACTGAATCCAGTGTTACAAGTGAAAGGAGGAGGTAGAGTAGCAGTTGATTAAACTTTTGTCTCATGCAATCAGTTAAGTCTCATGCAATCAGTAAGTCTCATGCAATCAGTAAGTTGCATTTTATGCAAGATAAAAATAAACAGTAAAGGAAGCCAAACTGTCAAATATGTCTTTGTTCCATGCCTGTGAAGATAAGCTGTTAATTTACATTGTCAGGGTGAGGAAGACCACCTGGGAAGATATGTGATCTTCTATCTTGCAGGTTCAGGAACAAAAGGAAAGGCATTTTTTTTTTTTTTTTTTGTGACTCAGTTTCTAAGCTTAACTTTTCCTTTTGGCATAGTGAGTATGGCGTCCCAAGATTTTATTTTCTTTTCACACCTTTAAGAACATTCATGATTCATGGGAGAAGGTCAAAATATCAGCATTAACAAGAGTTTGAAAGAAGTTGATTCCAACTTTCATGGATGACCTTCGAGGGGTTTCAAGACTTCAGTAGAGGAAGTCATAGTATACTACAGTATAGTGTATACAATATGCACTGGGAAGCCAAAACATTCATGTGACTGACTTTTTATATTTCCTTATTGCACTGGTCTGGACCTGAAGCTTCAATATCTCCAAGGTATGCCCATACATCATTTAAAAAGAAGTTCTGGAACTTGTAGAGTCAGACAACAAAATACAAATACTAGACGTTGGCAACCCTGTTCAAGAATGGCAAACTGTGGTCAATAGAACTGGTGAACTGCTTCCTTTTCTGAACTATTCAGCACCTACTTCCTCTTTCGACTTTTCAGCTCCTTCAGTGTTCCACTTAACATGTTTAACTCTCTTTGTGTGGGTATCTGAATGCTCACCAATAGATCTGAAGATTTTAGGGGGCAAAGAATGTGTCTTCTTATTCTTCCATCAGCCTTTGCAGCGTAAATGGAAATGGTATCTGTTTGATGCTAGTGGTATCCCTTAAAATGTTGACGGAGAAAAGTAGATTTTACTTGCCAAGATATCTTTAAAATGAAAAGGAAAATGCTTGATGTTCAACAGATGTCTAGTGACTGAACTTATTACTTACATCAAATCAATTTAAGAGATTTGAAAAACTAATGGGAAAAAAAATAAAGATGGAGGTATGGGCATTGCACCAAGTCCTTGGTAAACATAATCTGACTGGATCATGGTATAAGTACCATATGCATGGTGTCATCTCTCATTCGAAGTATGTAAGAAAGAAAGGGAATGCCTTTATACGTATATGAATTGGACTGAAAGGATAAGCAACAAAATAAAATTTAAGTAATGGGATTTCAAAAATCAATGTAGTCTTTATAAAATTGATTTAACCACAGAACATCATAATTATCATCAATACAAAGTCATAATCACTAATGTGTTGATTGCTAATATTTCCTGTGCCTATGATTTTGGCACAGTCTGAAAACACAATTTTTTCACATTTAAAAAATTCATTCCTAGGCCAGGTGCAGTGGCTCACACCTGTAATCCCAGCAGTTTGGGAGGCTGAGGTGGGTGGATCATTTGAGGTCAGGAGTTCGACACTAGCCTGGCCAATATGGTGAAACCCCACCTCTACCAAAAATACAAAAATTAGCTGGGCGTGGTGGCAGGCACCTGTAGTCCCAGCTACTTGGGAGGCTGAGACAGGAGAATCGCTTGAACCCAGGAGGCAGAGGTTGCAGTGAGCTGAGATCACACCACTGCACTCCAGTCTGGGCGACAGGGCAAGACTCTCATCTCAAAAAAAATTCATTCCTTTGACAAATATCAACAGATGACTTTTTGCCAAGAACTATGATTCCTATCAGGAACATACACATAAGCTAGGCAGGTACAATCTCTGCTTACTTTTTAGAGAGGGAAAACAATGATGATGGTGATAATGATAATGATTTCTCAATTATTTACTCATGCAACAGATACTCATTGAGTGCATAATATCTGCCTCTACTGGACCCTTGAAATACAGGGTCTTTCATGAAGTTTAAATTAGAGTGGGAAAGAGACAACATCAATAAAAACAGATAAATATATACAAATTTTTAAAATACTGTGGAGATAGATTAAGCAGGGCAATGGGACAAGGAATGGAATACTAGGGGGTCTGGCCTGAGTTTATGAAGCATGGTCAGGGAAAATCCCCCTAAAGGAAGGAAAAGAGAGGAAGGTGCAATTAGCAAGGGAGGAATGTTCTACCACCCAAAGGCAGTGTTGATTAAAATAGCACTAACAATAGTTAATAGGTATTGATATTTTGTTATGTACCAGGGCAGGTTCTACACACTTTGCTTGTTTTCATGTGTTAAATCTTTATGACAACCCTATCAGGTAAACAGTAAGCTCACTTTCTAGATGAGAATACCGAGTTTTAGAGAAGCCACATTATTGTTCAGGGTCCCTAATTCATAATATTTAGAGTCATAATTTGAATGCAAGCAGATAAAATTCCTTTTAAAAATAAGTAAGCAACAACAAATAACAAACTTTAATGACTGGATAAATACTATGAATAAAACAAGGAAAGGTCCAGAAATAATGAGGGAACCACTTAAGATAAGGTCAACAGGAAAGACTTCTATGAGAAGACCACATTTCACCTGAAAACTGAAGGATAAAAAGGATGGTTCAGAGATAGACTTGGGCAAGGCAAACCAGGGAAGAGTGAGGAGTGCATGTCTATGTCCTGCAGTCAGAAGAAGCCAGGCAGGTTGCAGGAGCGTGAGGAAATCAGGACCCTGGAGCCCAGAGAATGGAGAAAAGTATCCTGAGAGATGAGGGCAGAGAAACAAGCAAGAGTGTTTAGTCAGCCTAATAGAGTTTGGATTTTATCATAAACCACTGGGAAGCCTTTTTTTTAAGGATATTATCTGGTTTTCCTTTTAAAGATTATCACTTTTGCTTCTATGTGGTAAAGGAATTAGATTTTCCTGTACAGTTGATAGAAAATGTGTTATTGGGGCATTTTTATGGCTCATTGTTTCATTTAACTAACAACATAAAGATAGACAAGGTACAGGGAGGTTCCAAGATGGCTGAATAGGAACAGCTCCAGTCTACAGTTCCCAGCGTGAGTGATGCAGAAAATGCATGATTTCTACATTTCCAACTGAGGTACTGGGTTCATCTCACTGGGGCTTGTTGGACAGTGGAGCAGGGCAGGGCAGGGCATCACCTCACCTGGGAAGCACAAGAGGTCAGGGAATTCCCTTTCCTAGCCAAGGGAAGCCATGACAGACGGTATGTGGAAAATCGGGACACTCCCACCCTAATACTGCACTTTTCTAATGGTCTTAGCAAACAGCACACCAGGAGATTATATCCCGCTCCTGGCTCGGAGGGTCCCACGCCCACAGAGGCTCGGAGGGTCGGTCCCACCCTCACTGTTGGCACAGCAGTCTGAGATCTAACTGCAAGGCGGCATTGAGGCTAAGGGCGGGGCATCTGCCATTGCTGAGGTTTGAGTAGGTAAACAAAGCAGCTGGGAAGCTCGAACTGGGTGGAGCCCAGAGAAGCTCAAGGAGGCCTGCCTGCCTTTGTAGACTCCACCTCTGGGGGCAGAGCATAGCTGAACAAAAGGCAGCGGAAACTTCTGCAGATTTAAACGTCCCTGTCCGACAGCTTTGAAGAGAGTAGTAGTTCTCCCAGCATGGAGTTTGAGATCTGAGAACGGACAGACTGTCTCCTCAAGTGGGTCCCTGACCCCCAAGTAGCCTAACTGGGAGGCACATCCCAGTAGGGGCCGACTGACACCTAATATAGCCAGGTGCCTCTCTGAGATGAAGCTTCCAGAGGAAGGATCAGGCAGCAACATTTGCCATTCTGCAATGTTTGCTATTCTGCAGCTGCCACTGGTGATACCCAGGCAAACAGGGTCTAGAGTGGACCTCCAGCAAACTCCAACAGACTTGCAGCTGAGGGTCCTGACTATTAGAAGGAAAACTCACAAACAGAAAGGACATCCACACCAAAACCCATATGTATGTCACCATCATCAAAGACCAAAGGTAGATAAAACCACAAAGATGGGGAGAAAGTAGAGCAGAAAAGCTGAAAATTCTAAAAATCAGAGTGCCTCTTCTCCTCCAAAGGAACGCAGCTCCTCACCAGCAATGGAACAAAGCTGGATGGAGAATGACTTTGACAAGTTGAGAGAAGAAGTCTTCAGATGATCGGTAATAACAAACTTCTCCGAGCTAAAGGAGGATGTTTGAACCCTTCACAAAGAAGCTAAAAACCTTGAAAAAAGATTAGACAAATGGCTAACTAGAATAAACACTGCAGAGAAGACTTTAAACAACCTGATGGAGCTGAAAACCATGGCACGAGAACTACGTGACACATGCACAAGCTTCAGTAGCTGATTTGATCAAGTGGAAGAAAGGGTATCAGTGATTGAAGATCAAATGAATGAAATGACAAGTTTAGAGAAAAAAGAGTAAAAAGAAATGAACAAAGCCTCCAAGAAATATGGGACTATGTGAAAAGACCAAATCTACATCTGATTGGTGTACCTGAAAGTGAAAGGAAGAATGGAATCAAGCTGGAAAAACTCTCTGCAGGATATTATGCAGGAGAATGTCCCCAACCTAGAAACACAGGCCAACATTCAAATTTAGGAAGTACAGAGAACACCACAAAGATAGTCCTCAAGAAGAGCAGTGCCAAGTCACATAACTGTCAGATTCACCAAAGTTGAAATGAAGGAAAAAATGTTAAGGGCAGCCAGAGAGAAAGGTCGGGTTACCCACAAAGGGAAGGCCATCAGACTAACAGCAGATCTCTTGACAGAAAGTCTACAAGCCAGAAGAGAGTGGGGGCCAATATTCAACATTCTTAAAAAAAAGAATTTTCAACCCAGAATTTCATATTCAGCCAAACTAAGCTTCATAAGTGAAGGAGAAATAAAATCCTTTACAGACAAACACACGCTGAGAGATTTTGTCACCACCAGGCCTGCCTTACAAGAGCTCCAGAAGGAAGCACTAAACATGGAAAGGAAAAACCGGTACCAGCTACTGCAAAAACATGCCAAATTGTAAAGACTATCGAAGCTAGGAAGAAAGTGCATCAACTAACTGGAAAAATAACAAGCTAACATCATAATGATAGGATCAAATTCACACATAACAATATTAACCTTAAATGTAAATGGGCTAAATGCTCCAGTTAAAAGACACAGACTGGCAAATTGGATAAAGACTCAAGACCCATCAGTGTGTTGTATTAAGAAGACCCATCTCACGTGCAGAGACACACATAGGCTCAAAATAAAGGGATGGAGGAAGATCTACCAAGCAAATGGAAAACAAAAAAAAAGCAGGGGTTGCAATCCTAGTCTCTGATAAAACAGATTTTAAACCAACAAAGATCAAAAGAGACAAAGAAGGCCATTACATAATGGTAAAGGGATCAATTCAACAAGAAGAGCTAACTATCCTAAATATATATGCACCCAATACAGGAGCACACAGATTCATAAAGCAAACCCCTAGAGACTTACACAGAGACCTACACTCCCACACAATCATAATGGGAGACTTTAACACCCCACTGTCAACGTTAGACAGATCAATGAGACAGAAAGTTAACAAGGATATCCAGGAATTGAACTCACCTCTGCACCAAGTGGACCTAATAGACATCTACAGAACTCTCCACCCCAAATCAACAGAATATACATTCTTCTCAGCACCACAATGCACATATTTCAAAATTGACCACATAGTTGGAAGTAAAGCACTCTTTAGCAAATGTAAAAGAACAGAAATTATAACAAACTGTCTCTCAGACCACAGTGCAATCAAACTAGAACTCAGGACTAAGAAACTCAACCAGAACCGCTCAACTACATGGAAACTGAACAACCTGCTCCTGAATGACTACTGGGTACATAACAAAATGAAGGCAGAAATAAAGATGTTCTTTGAAACCAATGAGAACAAAGACACAACATACCAGAATCTCTGGGACACATTTAAAGGAGTGTGTAGAGGGAAATTTATAGCACTAAATGCCCACAAGAGAAAGCAGGAAAGATCTAAAATTGACACCCTAACATCACAATTAAAAGAACTAGAGAAGCAAGAGCAAACACATTCAAAAGCTAGCAGAAGGCAAGAAGTAACTAAGATCAGAGCAGAACTAAAGGAGATAGAGACACAAAAAACACTCCAAAAAATCAATGAATCCAGGAGCTGTTTTTTTTTTAAAGATCAACAGAATTGATAGACCACTAGCAAGACTAATTAAGAAGAAAAGAGTGAAGAATCAAATAGATGCAATAAAAAATGATAAAGGGGATATCACCACCGATCCCATAGAAATACAAACTACCATCAGAGAATACTAGAAACACCTCTACACAAATAAATTAGAAAATCTAGAAGAAATGGATAAATTCCTGGACACATACACCCTCCCAAGACTAAACCAGGAAGAAGTTGAATCCCTGAATAGACCAATAACAGGCTCTGAAATTGAGGCAATAATTAATATCCTACCAATCAAACAAAGTCCAAGACCAGACGGATTCACAGCCAAATTCTACCAGAGGTACAAAGAGGAGCTGGTACCATTCCTTCTGAAACTATTCCAATCAACAGAAAAAGAGGGAATCCTCCCTAACTCATTTTATGAGGTCAGCATCATCTGATACCAAAGCCTGGAAGAGACACAACAAAAAAAGAGAATTTTAGACCAATATCCCTGAAGAATATCGATGCAAAAATTCTCAATAAAATACTGGCAAACGGAATCCAGCAGCAAGTCAAAAAGCTTATCCACCACGATCACGTTGGCTTCATCCTTGGGATGCAAGGCTGGTTCAACATATGCAAACCAATAAATGTAATCCATCATATAAACAGAACCAAAGGAAAAAAACCACATGATTATCTCAATAGATGCAGAAAAGGCCTTCGACAAAATTCAACAGCCCTTCATGCTAAAAACTCTCGATAAACTATGTATTGATAGGACGTATCTCAAAATAACAAGAGCTATTTATGACAAACCCACAGCCCATATCATACTGAATGAGCAAAAACTGTAAGCATTCCCTTTGAAAACTCGTACAAGACAGGGATGCCCTCTCTCACCACTCCTATTCAACATAGTGTTGGAAGTTCTGCCCAGGGCAATCAGGCAAGAGAAAGAAATAAAGGGTATTCAATTAGGAAAAGAGGAAGTCAAATTTTCCCTGTTTGCAGATGACATGATTGTATATTTAGAAAACCCCATTGTCTCAGCCCAAAATCTCCTCAAGCTGATAAGCAACTTCAGCAAAGTCTCAGGATACAAAATCAATGTGCAAAAATCACAAGAATTCTTATACACCAATAACAGACAAACAGAGAGCCAAATCATGAGTGAACTCCCATTCACAATTGCTTCAAAGAGAATAAAATCCCTGGAATACAACTCACAAGGGATGTGAAGGACCTCTTCAAGGAGAACTACAAACCACTGCTCAACTAATAAAAGGGAACACAAACAAATGGAAGAACACTCCATGCTCATGGATAGGAATAATCAATATTGTGAAAATGGCCATACTGCCCAAGGTAATTTATAGATTCAATGCCATCCCCATCAAGCTACCAATGACTTTCTTCACAGAATTGGAAAAAGCTACTTTAAAGTTCATATGGAACCAAAAAAGAGCCCACATTGCCAAGACAATCCTAAGCCAAAAGAACAAAGCTTGGAGGCATCACGCTACCTGACTTCATAGTCTACTACAAGGCTACAGTAACCAAAACAGCATGGTACTGGTACCAAAACAGAGATATAGACCAATGGAACAGAACAGAGCCCTCAGAAGTATTACCATACATCTACTACCATCTGATCTTTGACAAACCAGACAAAAACAAGACATGGGGAAAGAATTCCCTATTTAATAAATGGTGCTGGGAAAACTGACTAGCCATATGTAGAAAGCTGAAACTAGATCCCTTCCTTACATCTTATACAAAAATTAATTCATGATGGATTAAAGACTTAAATGTTAGACCTAATACCATAAAAACCCTAGAAGAAAACCTAGGCAATACCATTCAGGACATAGGCATGGGCGAGGACGTCATGACTAAAACACCAAAAGCAAGGGCAACAAAAGCCAAAATAGACAAATGGGATCTAATTAAACTAAAGAGCTTCTGAACAGCAAAAGAAACTACCATCAGAGTGAACAGGCAACCTACAGAATGGGAGAAAACTTTTACAATCTGCCCATCTGACAAAGGGCTAATATCCAGAATCTCAAAGAACTTAAATAAATTTACAAGAAAAAAATCAAACAACCCCATCAAAAAGTGGGCAAAGGATATGAACAGACACTTCTCAAAAGAAGACATTTATGCAGCCAACAGACACAGGAAAAAATGCTCATTATCACTGATCAACAGAGAAATGCAAATCAAACCCACAATGAGATACCATCTCATGCCAGTTAGAATGGTGATCATTAAAAAGTCAGGAAACAACAGGTGCTGGAGAGGATGTAGAGTAATAGGAACACTTTTACACTATTGGTGGGACTGTAAACTAGTTCAACCATTGTGGAAGACAGTGTGACGATTCCTCAAGGATTTAGAACTAGAAATATCATTTGATCCAGTCATCCCATGACTGGGTATGTACCCAAAGGATTATAAATCATGCTGCTATAAAGACACATGCACATGTATGTTTATTGCGGCACTATTCACAATAACAGAGACTTGGAACCAATCCAAATGTCCATCAATGATAGACTAGATTAAGAAAATGTGGCACATATACACCACGGAATACTATGCAGCCATAAAAAAGGATGAGTTCATGTCCTTTGTAGGGACATGGATGAAGCTGGAAACCATCATTCTCAGCAAACTATCTCAAGGACGTAAAACCAAACACCGCATGTTCTCGCTCATAGGTGGTAATTGAATAATGAGAACACTTGGACACAGGGTGGGGAACATCACACACCAGGGCCTGTTGTGGGGTTGGGGGAGCGGGCAGGGATAGTGTTAGGAGATATACCTAATGTAAATGATGACTTAATGGGTGCAGCACACCAACATGGCACATGTATACATATGTAACAAACCAGTACATTGTGCACATGTACCCTAGACCTTAAAGTATAACAATAATTTTTAAAAAGACAGACAAGGTACAGTAAACAGCCCTCAAGGTATGTATAGGTCATACATAATATATAAATCTTGGTGTCCAATGTTTACTTATAAATAAAGTAAAGTTTTAAAAAACTTCCCTGCTCTGCTCATTTCATTTTGTTAAATAGACCTCATACAAAAGGTGTATTCGGCCTGTTTCCCTTAGGATTTCTGGATCCTTGCTGTCATAAATTTACTGAGCGAGGAAGAGAATATGTTCTTTTTCCCTTGTGAAGTGAACTTCATTCTATAATGTTATCATTTATCTAACAATAGAAGGTCATTAGAATGCTAGTTATGGTTTGCTTGGACTTGACATATTCAAATGCCTTGTAGTCACACATTAGATGTATGATTCTCTGTGAGAAGAGACTGTTGACAGAAGACTTTTCTGGATCTGTGCAAACAAACTCCACCTCTGTCTGTTTTCACAGGAATGTTCAATGTTTTATAGTACACTGTGGTTTCGCATTTAGGATCAAATTTGGAACAGAACCACTTTCCGTTCAGTAAAGCACAACTAAAATGTCACAGCTGTGAAGATTCATATCCTTTGGAAGAAGGCTGCCCTGTCATGAGCACCACCAAGTGGCCTGTACAGCTCCTACAAGCCTCCCACGATGTTACTTGATTGCAAGGTTCTAATCCAAAACCTTGACCAGCTGTTTATACAGAGTACCAGTTTTTAAGTATACCTTTCAATGACTCAGAGAACCTATTTGTTAGACTTCCACAAAATTTATTCAAAAAATAAGAATTGCTGCTGCCATCTGAAATCCCAAATGTGGGACCTAAAAAGTGTTGTTGGATGCACTATACTATATTATCACAAGTGTGTACATTGATATATGGGAACTAAAAATAAACCAAAAACTTGAGGGCATCTCTGCCTCCATGGATGCAAGCTGGCCCCATTTTACACAGCTGTAGAAATCAATTGCTCTCTGTTCCTGAGATGCAGCCCAACTTTACTGAGCAGCTGTAACCTAGGAACAGGAAGGAGATGAATTGCCACTATCTTTAGTTTCACATGAAAACATTTCTCATCTCGTATGTGTACAAACACAAGGCTGAAAGATTTTTCACATTGACAACTTGCCTGATTTTTTTAACTATACAAAAACTGGTTACGTAGAACACTAGAAAATGTGGCCTCTACCCTCGAGAAGATGAGACTCAAAGGACAGTGCTACCACATCATCATTCCCTTCTCTGGTTACAAATGCAAAATGTGTGCTGTGGGGATGAGGAGAGGGCTGCTGGGTGGCCGTTGGTGAGAAGAGTGAGCTGAAAGTGATACTTCAAAGTACATCTTCCAGAGCCTCCATTCCCAGCCCTGTCCATCCAAGTCATGGCTCACTCCCATTGTGACAAACAAAAAGCAAATTATAAATGGTCAAGATTTGTTCAATATTTCAGGAATTTTAACTTATTTTAGGGTCAAAGAATGTTGTCTGGAAATCATTTCTGTAAGTAATAAACAAAGGATTACGATTTCATGAGGCAATTAGTAACAAATGCCATTAGAGCAGAAGAAGCCTGTCATATGCACTTGCAAAGTATTTAAGAGTCAGAAGTATTACCATTATTTTTAAAAATACACTTGGCAAGCCTTAAATTTTTTTTTTTACAAAAGAAAAAAATATATATATATGTAGTCAGTTTAAACAGATTTCTAAATTGACACTGATTAAAAGTTGCATAAGCCCTCAGGTAAAGAACTGGGGACCTGACAGGTGCCCAATTTGCCTAAGGACACAGAGCAAGGAAGTAGTAAAGTCCTGTGATGCCACCTTTGCATTCATATGGTATTTTGCAGTTTACAAAATGCTTTCAGGTCCTTTTGTCCCCTTCATTTGAACCTTACAAAAATGCTGTAATGTGGAGTGCACATCATCCCTTTAAAGTTAGAGACTGTGATTCTGCTCTCAGAAAGAATAAAGATTGGTAGTGGCTGAGAGGCTGAGGGCTAGCACCAGGCCAGGGTTACCTCATTCTGCAATCATTTGCATTGACTTTATAGTTTTCAACACACTGTAGTGTTTCATTTATTTCTCTCATATGGGTAAAGCAAACATCTTTCCTAATTAACAAGTAAAGAAATTGGCAATACAGAGAGAAAGCAATGTGCCCAAGATCCAGAAGAGCTGCAACTAGGAGTAGAACCATATCTCCTGGATCCTCTCTTGCTTTCTTCCTACTATTCTCTACTGCCACCTTCAAGATCCTAAGTCATCTACTGCAAGACTCAAAGCTGAAGTCAGACTTTAAAGTCAGACCTTAGGCCAGGCACGGAGGCTCATGCCTCTAATGCCAGCACTTTGGGAGGCCAAGGCAGGCAGATCACCTGAGGCCAGGAGTTCAAGGCCAGCCTGGCCAACAGGGTGAAACCCCATCTCTACTAAAAATACAAAAAATTAACCAGGTGTGGTGACAGGGGCCTGTAATCCCAGTTACTTGGGAGGCTGAGGTAGGATAATCGCCCGAACCTGGGAGGCAGAGGTTGCAGTGAGCCGAGATCACGCCATTGCACTCCAGCCTGCGCAACAAGAGCGAAATTCCATTCTAAAAATAAATAAATAAATACAACAAATTAGCCAGGCATGGTGGCGTGTGACTGTATTTCTAGGTATTCAGGAGGTTGAGGCAGGAGAATCACTTGAACCCAGGAGGCAGAGGTTGCAGCGCAACGAGATCACACCACTGCACTCCAGCTTGGGTGACACAGTGAGACTCCATCTAAAAAAAAAAAAAAAAAAAAAGTCAGACTTTAAAGAAAAAATGTCTGTAAGATTAGTTGGAAAGCAATAAAGAAGGGAAAGGTGGGGATTTCTAAAACTGTACCCGTGAACTCAGACAATTGCCACATATCGTTTTAGTCACAAATATTGAACTAAGAAAAAATACGTTGGCCTATAAAATGGCAATTTATCAGAAGATTTTATATCTAGTAGCAAAATGATTTAAGAGAGATAAAAATTCCAGAACTACTTCTCCACAACTGCTGAATGGTCAGTTCTGAAGGTGAGATTTGCACTTTCATGGAAGGCAAAGCGTGATGGGTAATCTCGGGCAGCCCTGGATGTGGAAAGAACCTTCAGTGTGAAGCAAACTGCTGAGATCCATGATCACAAAGCTCTTGTAGAAACACATGTCAGAAAACCCGGTTCCAGCTCGATTCTGCTACCTGGGAGTTAATCAATTACTCTCTACATCATATTGTAAAATGATATAAATGATCATAACAGTGACTTCCTTTATGCCAAACAAACCACTTGCTTACATTCTGTCAATCATTCTTCACACAACCCCATAATGTAGGCATTATACTCATTCCCATTTGACTAAACCAATACCTAGAGAAGTTATTATACTCAGAGGCACCATGGTCTGATTCTAAAGATAATTCCTTTAACCTGCCTTACTGGAAAGTAATTTGTTTTCCTTGATAAAGTAATAAACTAGTATTCTGGTTTTACATATTTGTCTTTCATGAGTTCTGTTTGTGAATCAGCCCAGCTTCAAGGATAATGCCAAATTTCTGACATTTCAGAGCTGAAAACTAGATCCCAAAGCACAGTAACGGTGAAACCTATGTTAAATGGTCAGGATGTCGGTCACTGGAGACGCTCCTCTAGGCCTGTTTTCAGTACAAAATGTTGGCAACTATCATGACACTGCCATGACCTCTTCTCAATTGTAGTGGGTGGGAAGATGAGGTGGAGTTCAAGCTCACTCTCTGGCTGGGTGTTGAAAACCGTTTATCATACAGAGACTGAAAGAGTGAAGAAAGTCAGTGCCTTGAACTTATCCTCTGACTGAATGTATTTGAGATCTCAAAAAAGATAGTGGCAAAGATAGAAACTGAAAGACTTCTTCACCAGAAATGGAAATTTGAACTTAGATGTGAAACAGACCCCTACTACCAAACTGTACACAATGAAAAAATAGCTAGGACAGCTTTGGGCTGAAATGAGGGATGGGCTGAGAGTTTCTCAAAGGGGAATTTGTATTGCTTAGGGAGAAATAGATTATAGCCAAAGCAAGGATTTTAAAATGCTGATTTTAAAATCAGGCATGCTCAAACTGTTAGCAGGCCGAGGCCACTAGGCCTCATTTGTTTCATGACAGGGATTAGGAACCCGACCAAGTCCCCAATCACTTCTCCTATTAGAGAAGGTAGAAAGCAAAGTTGTTTTTTTGTGTTTTTTTTGTTTTTTGACCGAGTCTCCCTCTGTTGCCCAGGCTTGAGTGCAGTGGCGTGATCTCGGCTCACTGCAACCTCCACTTCCCTGGTTCAAGCAATTCCCTGCCTCAGCCTCCCGAGTAGCTGGGAATACAGGCACATACCACCACGCCCAATTAATTTTTGTATTTTTAGTAGAGACGGGGTTTCACCATGTTGGCCAGGCTGATCTCAAACTCCTGACCTCAGGTGATCCGCCCGCCTCCACCTCACAAAGGAAAGTAAAGTTCTACATGCACAGGTTTGGGGCTAGGTAGGTGAAGGTGTGATGAGAAGAAATGTGACCAATCACAAAAGAAAGTGTGTGTGTGTGTGTGTGTGTTTAAAAAATACAAAAAAATAATAATAATTTTTAAAAAAAATACATTGGGCTAGAAGTCCTGCACTTCCTGGGAATGGGGATTGGGTGACGTATAAGCAGAAATAAAAATTAATGCTTCACTAGAGAAACACTAGTGTTTCATGTAAAAGACATTTCCTGCCTACTCCCTAGGTAAATATTTCAAACAAACAGAAAAAAAAAAAAAAGATGTGTTTTAATCTCCCTTGTAGAGGTAACACCCCACCCCATTTCTCTAAGACAGCTTGGCTCTAGAAAAGGTCTAACCAGTCTAACACCTTGGGCCACTGTACAATTTGACCCCATCTCTTCATGGCCTGGGGACTTGGCCTACCTGGTGAAAACAGAAAATCATGTGGGAAATGAATTGCCTAAGAAATGAACCCTCTATGGAAGGTAACTTCTAAGACTAAATACTGCATAGCTCTTTCAAAAAGAGAGGGCCTTCTACTTGTATGCTGCTCTGGAAGAATCCACTGTGCCTCCTGCAGCATGATTTGTTAAATATTAATGAATCCACAAGCTGTAAAGAACCCCTGGAGTGGCCTAATTGCTTTTAGAACTGCTTAATTCCTGTGAGTAATCCACTTCATTAATTTTGCCAAGCAATACTTATTCTGTGTTCGACCTTTCATGGCTCATTTCCAAAATGCTAACGTTAAGGCAACAACACTGTTTGCAAACCACAGTCTGATAAATAAAATGCTAAAAGCAACAGCAGAAACTTTCAATTACATTCACTTCTGTGAATTGTTCTACTCAGTGCTTTAAAGACTAAAATCCCGTGGCCTAAGCTATTTAGTTTTTTGTTTGCTTGTTTGTTTGCTTTTTACTATGACCCTATAGTAGACCAAATAATAACTCCCCCAAAGATGTCCACATCCTAATCCTGAGAACTGGATGTGGCCTTACATGGCAATAGGGACTCTGCTGATGTGGAGAAGTTAAGGATCTGGTGATAGGGAGATTGTCCTGGATTACCCGGGTGGAGCGCTGTCTTCACAAGGGTGTTTATAAAAGGAATACAGGAAGGTCAGGCAGAGGGGAAGGCAATGTGACGATGGAGGCAGAGACTGGGGTGATGAAAGCACAATCTGGAGAACACAGCAGCCTCCAGAAGCTGGAAGAGCCAGAAACAGAGGCTGCCCTGGAGCCTCCAGAAGGAATCAGATACCACCACCTCCCACCCTGATTTTAACCCTGTAAGACTCATTTCAAGCTTCTTACCTCCAGAACTTTGAGGCAAGAAATCTGTATTGTTTGTAGCCACTAAGTATGTGGCAAACACTTGTTGCAGCAGCAACTTTCTTGTAAATGTATTTAAGTTTGAAATATCACTGTAGACAGCCCATGAAACACCTTCAACATCTGCCTTGCTTTCCACTGCTGTTTGAGCACAGTGGTCAGTCCGTTCCTCATGAATAATCTGTCCATCGGCCTGGCTACATCTGATTGGACCCCCTATAGCTACACGCACAGGCCTATGGCTATGAGGAAGCCTGGAACAAAGTCTGCCTTGGAAGACACTTCAGGAAGGACAGTGACTAACCAAAGGAATCAGATTCTCTCCCAGAGACTTTTGAGTGCAAGACATTGACAAGGCAATAAAACTATAAGGAAAACAACAGGAAATACAAAAAAGACAGGAAGGGAAAATGGAGAAAAAAGCTAAGGGGCCAATAGGATGGAGTCGGGAGTAAGGGACACCAATTTCTGGAGACCAGGCCACCACACTTCTCCACGGCGCCAGTGCCTACCATAACCCTGCACGGGGGCCCTCAAATGACTGCTGAACATTTGAACAATAGTAAAGTGCATACCATTTCTTCGTGAGACACCACTGCATTACTGCTAAGATTGGTTGTACTTCCATATTTCCCCATGCAGCCTTATAATAACCACTCCCCACCTCAGATGACCAGAGTAGGTTTTTTTTGTACAACTCTGTTTTATTTTATTTTTGAGACAGAAGTTGTGTTATGTCACCCAGGTTGGAGTGGAGTGGCATGATCTCAGCTCACTGCAACCTCCGCCTCCCAGGTTCAAGTGATTCTCCTGCCTCATTGTCAAAGCAGCTGGGACTACAGGCATGCCCCACCACGCCCAGCTAATTTTTCATACTTTTAATAGAGTTGGGGTTTCACCATGTTGGCCAGGCTGGTCTCAAACTCCTGGCCTCAAGTGATCCTTCCACCTCAGCCTCCCCAAATGCTGGGATTACAGGCATGAGCCACCGTGCCCAGCCTGTTTTTTACAACTTTCAAGAGCCTAACCATGATTCTCTCCTCTCTAGTCTTATCCTTATAATGCAATTTTAAAAAATCATTGGGGGCAAAGAACTTGAATAGACCTTTCTCCAAAGAAGATCTACAAATGGCCAAGAAGCTCAACCAAAGATGCTCAAAGTCACTGTGGAAATGCAAATAAAAACTACATGGAGAGACCAGTTTATACCCACAAGGATGGTTATCCTCAAAAGAGCTTTGAGGAAAATGCAACAACATTGGAACTCTCATACACTGCTGCTGGGAATGCAAAATAGTGCAGCCACCACAGAAAACAGTTTGGTGGTTCCTCAGTAAGTTAAACATAGAATTACCACATGACCCAGGAATTTCACTCCTGCATATACACCCACAAAAATTAAATAACAGGCATTCAAACAAAAACCTTGTACACGAAAGTTCACAGTGACACTACTTACAATAGCCAAAAGATGGAGATAACTAAAGCATCTGTAGATGGATGAATGAACAAATTTTAGTATATACACACAATGGAATATTATTTACCCATAAAAAGGAAGAACTAATACATGCTACAACAGTAATGAACCTAGAAAGTATTATTCTTTGTGAAAGAAGTCACAAAAGGCTACATAATGCATGATCACATTTATATGGAATATCCATAATAGGCAAATTCATCAAGACACAACGCAGATTCGTGGCTACCGGGGGGAAATGAAGAGTAAATGCTTAATGGGTTCAGGGTTTCTTTTTGGAGTAATGAAAATGTTTTGGAACTAGAGAGTGGTGATGGTCGTACAACATGTTGATGTACTAAATTCTACTGAATTGTACATTTTTTAATGGTTAAAATGGTGAATTTTAGTGAATTTTACCACACTAAAAAAGATGATGGGAAATGCATTTCATGTGAGATCTTCCTCTATTTGCCACATGACTGATAGACAATTTATTATTTAACCATTTCAACTTATGGTTAGATATCCGAAATGCTGCTCTTGCCCCAGGTGGCTTCAGGGCTTGAATTATTCCTTTGTTAGCAAGGGTACAATCTAGGGTTTATAACACACAGACACCTGTCTGTGATCTCCCAGTGTCACACCCAAAATTTCTTTCATGTGGGCCTAAGACTTACAGATCGTTTTGTAATATGGAGTAAAAAGCCAACCAATGTCGTGTCCTGATTAAACTGATCCTGGGCTAAGCAATAAAAACCACACAAAATTTAGAGTGATGTGGGTCTTGTATTTCAACATTTTAATGTGAGATCAAGATACCTTAAAATAAAGAAACTAATCCCTTGATAATAAGAGTTAGTCACTAAGTGGATTAAGAAGTTAATGATGACACAATTAGGGAATCATTTCTATAAAGACAGTGACTGATACTTCAAAAGAATGTGATAGGTATTTGCCACTGAGCTCTTCAATACAGTTAAATTTCTCAATTAAAAAAAAATGACAGATTGGTCCACCTTTGCTTAAAAAAGTAGAAAAGAACTCATAATTGTGTTTGCTTCTCAAAATATTCCAGAAGTGTTTTTATTTTTAACAGCAGGTGGCGCTGCCAACATAACTGAAATTTAAAAGCTGCCTGGCCATTTTCTTCAAGCCCTTTATTATATAGGAAATATGGAATAATTCACTTTTTGAATGCATTTCATGCTTGAAATACATTTTACTATTCTTGGCATTAGTTGGGTATGTTTAAGGTTCTGCAATCCTAAGAAATTTAATTCAATTAACTCATGGAAACAGCTTTTAAAACATTATTTATTAATGTTTTGAAACATTCATTATTATTAACTAACATGGATAGGGTATTTTCTATTGGTAGGCACTTTACTGCACCCTCACATCAGCTTTCTCCTTTATCTTGATAAATTTAAAGGCTATTATTTTCATTTTAAAAAGGAGAAAACAGATAGGTAAATTATGTTCTCTGCCCAACTCACACATCTCTGCAAGGAGTAGAACCAGGATCCAGAGAGAACTGACTCCCTCCAAGGCCCACATCCTCAACCATGTCATCCCACATCACACATAGTGCCATAGTGCCCTAGGATTCCCAGCATTTTGGAAAGACATTCAAAGACAGGTTTACAAGATGAATATTGAGGCAGATAACCCGAAACCACTGAACATGCAGGTGGCCCTCACTCAAACCATTTAGACAGCTAAGTTCGTTTAACTCCTAAGCGCCAGTTGTATTCAGAATTCAGTCAAAGCTTAAAACAAGTGTGACCTTATTTCTGTTTGGGAAAAGTTAAGAGTGTAAGGTGATATTCCATTGAGTCAAACTGTGTAGGACAAAGACTTTGCACAACATTCAGAATGAAAGGCACCCTGAAACACAGAAATCACGCCAACTCCATTTACTGTGTGAAACAAAAGGAAGCTAAACTCCAGCAGCAAAGAAAGGAGAAAGAAATAGGTTATTTGCATACTTGAAATTTGACCTTTCCACGATCAGATAGTCATTGTCTGTTATGACACTGTTCTGAGTAAACAGTTTGATAATAATGCAAAAGTTGAAGAAAAAGGAAGTAGAGCACAGCGTAAGTATTCTAAATCTTTCTGACAGGCACATCCTACGTAAGGATCTATAAAGGTTACCTGTTTTTAACAAATTGAACACTATATGAGAGTTTTTTCTTCTCTCTAAAAAAAAAAAGAAAATTGTTAGCCATCTCACAAGTAAAGATAAACTGAGGACTGGTCAGAACCCATTGCTCCATTTTCTCATTCAGTCATTTGATGCCATCACCCTCGGGAGAAGAAGGAACACTTGAAGCACATGACGGTGGTTTTAATAAATTCAATAAGACTTTATTCCCGGGCACTTAGGATCAACCCTCATGGACTGGACTAGACCATGTTGTTTCTCTGGCATAACACAAAAACCAGAGTCCCTCTACTGGAAGCCACATCTGAACATTAGCCCTTGTCATTTCACCTTTTCAACAGCAAATCAGGACAGACCCAAGCTTAGAGAGAGCTCTCTCAGGCATCCCTGCGGCAGAGAGGCCTTCCTAAGCTCCTAAGCATGGCAGATCCCACAGGTCACATGGGAGGGAACATAAGGACAAAAGCAACCCCAAGAGGCCCCAACATACAAAAGCATCGCTTCCAATTTATTCATTCTTCACACTGCGCTGCCCTCCGCCCAACTCCTAGCACCACGGCCCATCAGTGTTCTTCCCTTTGATACTATTTCTGGTGTGTTGACTAAGCGTATCTCATGTTGTATGCAAAAACACAGCTTTATTTTTTGCCTCCTGATGCCTTTTAAAATATATCCAGTGGGAGTAATCTTTCTTGGCCCCTGGATTAAGAGCATGTCCCATGCTTTTTCTGCTCATTCTTAGGTAACACAGTTCTACATACATTGGAAGTGGCCAACAGACTAATTTCAAAAAATAAAACTTTCAGTACAAAATATAAATCAAAACTCCTACTTTGATTAAACAGCAAAACCTTCTCCCTTTTCTTGGCTCAGGCTGGCTTCAGGCTAAACCTACAATAGGAGAAAGAGGCACAGATGGATTATTTTGTATTTCTCCCGCTTGTACTTTTCTCCCTCCTATCTCCTTCCCTGTTTCCTAGCTGATTTCTTCTTCTTCCTGAACGGAGTGAAGGGCGGGGTACAAAATGAGAAAGAGCAAAGTATTGAAACTGGATGAGAAATATCTTACCTGAAATGGTACCAAAGACAGCTTGCAACTCTCTGGGTCTGGCAGAAGTAAGGATGACTCACTCTTGTAGAAATACCATTGTGGGTTCTTCACAGAGATGCACACTGGGGATTTCTCTCGTAAACTTCCCTTGACTCGGGCAGATGCTTCTCCATGCTGAGTGATCACTTGCAACTCCTTCCTTGGCCCTTAAGTATTAGGTCTTTTCTCCCAAGTTGCTGCTCCCCTATAGGGAGCAATCTTTGCATACAAATGTCCCTGCTGTAGGAGGGCAGGTCCTCGGATGGCCTTTTTTGACCCAGCTCTCCCCTCTGCAACTTGTAGTTCTCAGAACTGTAGAATTTGTTCAGAGTGCATTACCATAAGAAAAAAAGAAACAGGCTAGAATAGCCAGAGCTATGAACCTCTAGAAGAGGATATTCTGCAATACTTGAGCCCAGGGAGCAAGTGATACCCAAGGTGCAAAATACAAGATGATGTGCTTTGGGGGTCCCTTGACTGCAGTACAATATGGGACATGCACAGACAAGACTATTCACACTGGAGAGCTTTCCTGAGCCCTGGGGAACCAGCTCTCCATGGATCCTAGACTATGTTTTTGCTTTCTATCAGTGAATAATAAATTTGCTTTGCCTGACTTGTTGTGAAAGTTCTGTGTCTCACTGTTCTAATGCAAATAGTAGAAAACCTTTGCATCTGCCAGTACATTCCACATCTAGACCACAATAAACAACCATGCATTCCACATCACTTTCAATAAACCCTGGGGTAAGCAACTCTCCTGGCTTCACAATCAGCACTGACAGCCCATCTAAACACTTTCTATTCATGAAGATACTAAAGTTCTAGTGTTGCGGAACAGGTTCTGGACCATTTTGTGCCTGCAGGGTAGGGTGTATGTTATATCACACATTTTGTGACAATGCTTTAACCAGTTCTATAATTTCCCACAGTAAGTAGTTACGGCTTCCTGGAAATTGTTGAAGTAACATATTGAAGACTGAAACCACTGTGGTGTGCAGGCCCTTATGATTTTTATTTCCTTCATGACACACACTAGCATCTTGGGAATAATAGAGGGAGCATCTTAATTTCAGGTCAAATAATATTCACCAAAGTCTACATAGGTTAAATATTTTATAATACTTTTCACAGATCTTCTTCCTCAATAATTTAACCCCCTAAAAATAAGAATCTTAAAATAGGGACTTTCAGAATTGTTGTACCTCAAAAATATCTTCTGGTGATCATAGAATGCTTAAAATGCTAACATAAATAGCTCCAAGCCAATGAACACTTCAAAGTAGCCAAGCAAGCCTAAGCACACCAGGTCTCTTGATGATCCACACAGTGCTCAGAGCCAGAGGGCTCCTCCCTGACATCTGACACCAACAGAGGCTGTGATCAGGGAGTAATGTCTGCACGGTTATGAAACAGAGGAGTGATTGCACTCACGTAGCATATTTACCATCACAGATCTAGATGCAGGGTATTGAGCCACATATACACAATGGCAGGGAATCTGTCATCCTAAAACATTAGGAAGAAGAAATTGAAGATTAAAAGAAATACTATATTTTTTCTCGTTGTCATTTTTACAAGAAACCTTAGTTTTCTACAGTCTTTCATCTATAAACTTAAAGAAGCTTGGACTTGGAGAAATCTACTATCAAGCGATAAATAAAATCCTGTTATTTGTAGAAACATGGATGGAACTGAAGGACACTTTATTAAGCAAAATAAGCCAGGCACAGAAAGGCAAACAAATATTATATGTTCTCATTCGTATGAGACAGCTAAAAGAGCTGATCTCATAGAAGCAGAGGGTAGAATGATGGTTACCAGAATCTGGGAAAGGAACTGGGGAGGCGGAGGATAAAGAGGGGCTGGTTAATAGGTACAGAAATACAGTTAAAGAGAATGAATAAGACCTTGTGTTCTGTAGCATAGTAGGGTAGCTAACAATAACATTGTATATTTCAAAATAACTAGAAGAGTGAAACTGGTATGTTCCTAAAACAACAAAATGATAAATGTTTGAGCTGATGGATATCCCAATTACTCTGATTGATCATTACACATTGTATGCTTGTATCAAAATAACACATGTACCCCCCATAAATACATACAACTCTTCTGTATCCATAAAAATTATTTTAAATTTTTTTAAATAAATAAATCTTTTAAAACATAAATAAAAGAGGGGGAAGCAGAGCAAGATGGCTGAATACAACTATCGAAACAGGGAAAAGCGTCCTAAGAACCAAAAATCAGGTGAGCACTCACAGTACCTGGTTTTAACTTCATATCACTGAAACAGGCACTGAAGAGGCAGATAAAACAATCCTGAATCTCAGATGCGACCCCTTCCTCTCCCTCAGTAGCAGCAGCAGCAGTGTGGTGCGGAGAGCATCTCTGGGCACTGGGGGAAGAGAACACAGCAATTGTGAGGCACTGAACTCAGTGCTGTCCTGTCAGAGCAGAAAGAAAAACAGACCAAACACAGAGGGAGCATTTAAACCAGTCCTAACCACAGGGGAATTGCTCACCCCAGGGGTCCAAACTTGAGTACTTGCAAACTTTACCACTGAGGATCAAGGTGTGCTCGGTGTCGAAGTAAACTTGAAAGGCAGTCTAGGCCATAAGGACTTCAACTCTTAGGAGAGTCCTAGGCTGAACTAGGTCCAGAGACTATAGACTGTGGGAGCATGTGACATACTGAGACACCAGCTGGGTAAGCCAAGGAAGTGCTGGCATCGTCGCCCCGCAACCCTAGACTGCACAGCTTGCAGCTCCAAAAGAGATCCCTTCCTTCCACTTGAGGAAAGGAGAAGAAAGACTGGAGATGACTTTGTCTTGCATCTTAGATACCAACTCAGCCACAACAGGATAGGATACCGGTCAGAGTCATGAGGCCCCCTTTCCAGGGGTCTCATACCCTAGGACAGAAGGGAACCCACTGTCTTGAAGGAAAGGATTTAGTGCTGCCAGCATTCATCACCTGCTAACTGAAGAGCCCTTGGGCCCTGAATAACCAACAGCGATACCCAGATAGTACGTCAACTGCCATGGATGAGCCTCTGGGACTTCCTGGCTTCGTGTGAGATTCAGCACATTACCAGCTGTGGTGATGACAGGGCAACTTTGTCTCGCACTTTAGGTATCAATACCACCACAAGGGGGCAGAGCACCAAGTGGAATCTTGGGGTCCCCAATTCCAGGACTTGACTCTTGGATGGCATTTTTGAACCTGCCCCGGGCCAGAGGGGAGCCCACTGGCCTGATGGGTGAGTCCGAAGCCTTGCAGCATTCACCATAAGCTGACTTAAGAGTCCTTGGGCCTTAAGGAAACAGTGGTGGTAGTCTGGCAGTACTCCTCATGGCCTAGAGTGGTGGTGCTATGGGCTGAGACTCCTCTGCCTTTGGAAAGGGAAGGGAAGAGTGGGAAGGACCCCATCTTGTGGTTTAAGTGCCAGCTCACCCACAATACAATAAACCACCAGGTAGACTTGTAAGGTTTTTGACTCTAGTCCCTGACTCCCGGCACTTCTGGACCCACCCAGGAACTAAGGGACCTCGTTGCCCTGGAGGGAAGGACACAGGACTGGCTGACTTTGCCACCTGCTAACTGTAGAGCCCCAGGTCCTTCAACAAACCTGGAGAGTAGACAAGGAGTGGTTAGAGCAGGCCTTGGGTAAGACCCAGCACTGTGCTGGCTTCAGGTCTGACCCAGCACAGTCACAGTGGTGGTGGCCACAGTGGTGCTTGTGTCACTCTGCCCCTAGCTTTAGAAAGCTCAGAATAGAGAGAGAAACTCTGTACGTTCAGGAGAAAGTAAGGGAAGAGAACAAGAATTCCTGCCTGGTAATCCAGAGAATTCTCCTAATTCTTGTCTAAGACCATTAAGGTGGCACCACTACAAGTCTGCAACAAGCACAGTGTTACTGGGTTCTTTCAAATATCTGGAAAGCCTTCTCAGGAAGGATGGCTACAAATAAGCCCAGACAATGAAGACTAAAATAAATTCCTAATTCTTCAATGCCCAGACACTGAAGAACATCTACTGGCATCAACACTATTCAGGAAAACATGACCTCACCAAGTGAACTAAATAAGATACCAGGAACTAACCTTGGAGAAACAGAGATATGTGAACTTTCACACAGAGAATCCAAAGTAACTGTGTTGAGGAAATTCAAAGAAATTCAAGATAACACAGAGAAGATATTCAGAATTCTATCAGATAAACTTAACAAAGAGATTGAAACAATTAAAAACAAGCAGAAATTCTGGAGCTGAAAAATGCTATTGACATACTGAAGAAGGCATCAGAGTCCCTTAACAGCAGAATAGATCAAGCAGAAGAAAGAATTAATGGCCTTGAAGACAAACTATTTGAAAATACCCAGTCAGAGGAGACAAGAGAAAAATGAATAAAAAAACATAAAATATGCCTACAGGATTTAGAAAATACTCTCAAAAGAGCAAATCTAAGAGTTATTGGCCTTAAAGAGAAGGTAGAGAAAAAGACAGGGGTAGAAAGTTTATTCAAAGGAATAAGAACAGGGAACTTCCCAAACCTAGAAAAAGATATCAATATCCAAGTACAAGGTTATAGAACACCAAGCAGATTTAACCTAAGGAAGACTACCTCAATGCATTTAATAATCAAACTCCCAAAGGACAAGGATAAATAAGGAATCCTAAAAGCAGCAAGAGAAAAGAAACAAATAACATACAACAGAGCTCCAATACATCTGGCAGCAGATTTTTCAATGGAAACCTTACTTACTTACTAAAGACTCTCAGGAGAGAGTAGCATGACATATTTAAAGTGCTGAAGGAAAAATATTTTTTACCCTAGAATAGTTATCCAGCAAAAATATCCTTCAAACATAAAGGAAAAATAATTTCACAAAGTAACAAAAGCTAAGGGATTTCATCAATACCAAACCTGTCCTAAAAGAAATGCTAAAGGTAGTACTTCAATCAGTAAGAAAAGGAAATTAATTGGCAATATAACCTGAAGGTACAAAACTTACTGGTAATAATAAGTGCACAGAAAAACACAGAATATTATAACATTGTAACTGTGTTGTGAAAACTACTCTTTCTAACACTCCTAAGTAGAAAGACTGAACAATAAACCAATCAAAAATAATAACTACAGCAACTTTTCAAGACACAGTATAATAAGATACAAATAGAAACAACAAAATGTTAAAAAAAAAAAAAAAAGTTAGGGGACATAGTTAAGGTGAGTTTTTATAGTTTTTCTGTTGCTTGTTTGTTTATGCAAGCAGTATTAAGCTGTTATCAGGTTAAAATAATGGGTTATTATTTGCAAATCTCATGGTAACCTGAAACCAAAAAACATACAATGGATATACAAAACATAAAAAACCAGAAACTAAATCATATCACCAAAGAAAATCATTTTCACTAGAGGATGACAAGAAAGAAGGAAGAGGAGACCACAAAACAACAAGAAAACAAATAACAAAATAACAGTAGTAAGTCCTTACTTATCAATGATAACATTGAATGCAAATGGACTAAACTCTGCAATCAAAAGACATAGACTGACTGAATGGATGAAAAAACAAGACCCATTGCTCTGTTGCCTGCAAGGAACACACTTTACCTATAAAGACACATATAGACTGAAAATAAAGGGATAGAAAAAGATACTTCATGTCAAAGGAAAGCAAAAAAGAGCAGGAGTTGCTATATTTATATCAGAGAAAACAGATTTCAAAACAAAAACCATAAGAAGAAGGGGTCACTATATAATGATAAATGGGTCAATTCAGCAAGAGGATATAACAATTTTAAATACATATGCACCCACCACTGGAGCACACAGATATATAAAGGAAATATTAATACAGCTAAAGAGAGAGATAGGCCTCAATACAATAATAGCTAGAGATTTCAACACCACACTTTCAGCTTTGAACAGAACTTCCAGACAAAAAATCAACACAGAAACATCAGTCTTAATCTGTACTACAGACTAAATGGGTCTCAGCTATTTACAGAACATTTCATCCGAGAGCTGCAGAGTACATTCTTTTTCTCAACACATGGATCATTCTCAGGATAGACCACGTTAGGTCACAAAATAGGTCTTACAACATTTGAAAAATTGAAATACTATCAAGTACATTCTCTGACCACAATGGAATAAAACTAGAAATTAATAACAAGAGGAATTTTACAAACTATACAAATACATGGAAATTAAACAATATGCTCCTGAATGACCAGTGGGTCAGTTAAGAAATTAAGAAATAAATTGAAAAAATTCTTGAAACAAATGACAATGGAAACCAAACATACCAAAACGTGTGGGATACAGCAAAAAATAGTACTAAGAGGGAAGTTCATAGCAGTAAGTGCCTACATCAAGAAAAGAGGCAAAGCTTCAAATAAATAACCTAACAATGCATCTTAAAGAACTAGAAAAGCAAGAGCAAACCCAAACCCAAAATTGGTAAACAAGAGTAATAATAAAGATCAGAGCAGAAATAAATGAAATTGAAAAAAACACAAAAGATCAATGAAACAAAAAGTTGGTTTTCTGAAAAGTTAAACAAAATTGACAAACGTTTAGTAAGACTAAATAAGAAAAAAAGAGAGATCTAAATAGGTAAAATCAGAAATGGAAAAGGAAACATTACAACTGATATTGAGGAAGTTCAAAGGATCATTGGTGGTTACTATGAGCAACCACTGTGAAAGACAAATATTGTATGTTATCATTTATATATGGAATCTAAAAATCACAACAATTGAACTCATGGACATAGAGAGCTACTTATCTTAACTTTTTCTACCATGAAGACATGGGTAAATTTAGCATAGTTTGACAGATGAATAAGACCTACTATTTGATAGCACAACAGAGTAAGTATAGTCAATAATAACTGTACATTTTTAAATAACTTAAAGAGTGTAATTAGATTGCTTGCAACCCAATGGCTAAATGTTTGAGGGGATGGATACTCCATTATTGATGATGTGCTGATTTCATGTCACATACCTGTGTCAAAACATCTCATGTACCCCATAAATATATACACCTATAAAGTACACACAAAAATTAAAAAAACAAATCCATAAATAAATAGTTGATGTTTTCTTAAAAAGAAGTAAATGATACCACTCTGTTCTTGCATTCACCTTATCTGAGGGAGCAATTTTATTGCCAGGTGAGAAATTGGCATCTGAAATAAACTATTTTTCTCTTAAAGTCAGAATTTGCAGCACAACAGAGTGATTACAGTCAACAAAAATTTATTGTACATTTAAAAATAAAAGTATAATTGGATGCTTTGCAACAATAAAGAAAGGATAAATGCTTGAGATGATGGATACTCCATTTGCCCAGATGATTATTACACATTGTATGCCTGTATCAAAATAGCTCATGTACCCCATAAGTATATGCACCTACTATGCACACACAAATTTTTTTAAAAGAATTTGCATTGGTGACACCATTAATCTCTAATTCCATTTGTTTCCAGCAGTGGCTGACCTCTGTTCTAAATTCCTGAAATGACAACTGAGAGCAAGACTTCATGACCATCCACTGAAGATCCCTGAACAAAAATAAAAGCCTTGGGTATCTCATGTCAATCACTCAAATCGGCACCACTTGGTCATTTTTTTCCTCTCTTTGGATATAATCATACACACAACTACAGAAATTAGAGAATGTCTAAGAAATAAATCAGAGTTAAATTAATAGCCTGTTGAAAAATGAGAGAAATTAGGAATTTATTCCTCGCTTGATTGCCTCTTTGGTTGTAGATGTTGACAAGTGGATATCAATTGTAGTCACATAAGGAAAATTGAAGCTGAAACTGAAAGACAATAATCCAGGTGATCAATTTCTGTACAATCCACCATTCATGGCATCATCAATCCAAAATCCAAAGTATTACATATTAAAGTGCTGCCTGTTTTGAGATGAGACTTTTTGACTCCCCAAATAATTAGCTAGTACCACTTTTCTACTAGCAAGAGGCAGAGATAAAGATATTAACTATTGTCAAACTTGTTTTTCCACAGGGAACTTTGACCTAAGGTTTCAGAATCACTGTTTTCATCAGTCCAGATTTTACTAACTACACCTAGCACTTACGATACTTGCAAGTTGTAGTATTAAGAGCAGAGGCTGCTTCTGATGTCAGTTTTAAACTTTATGAGGAACTTTGTTTCTTAAATATGTGGATCTTGAATATTCTAACTACAATCTGTCAAACTATGCTAAAATTTACCCAAGACTTCATGGTAAAAAAAAGTTAAGATAAACAAAGTTAAGGAATGATGCTAAAGCTTCAGCCAACCTGCCACCACCAGCACTAGCTTATGAAGATTCAGAAAGACAATGTATGTTTTCAGTACTGTAAGGCACTGAAGTCAAAATCTTATGTAAAACAGCCAACTCTGGTGAGGCACTGAACTGCTTTGGTAAAGACTTTACTAAGTCTTTTTTATTTTTTTATTTTTTTGAGTTCCTTGGTATTAATTACCAAATTATTTTTTTTAATTCACCTGTTTTTCTACCTTTTTATTTTTTATTTTCCCATAGGTTACTGGGGTACAGGTGGTATTCGGTTACATAAGTAAGTTCTTTACTGGTGATTTGTGAGATTGTCATGCAACCATCACCCGAGCAGTATACACTGCACCCTATTTGTAGTCTTTTATCCCTTGCCCCCCTCCCACCTTTCCCCCCAAGTCCCCAAAGTCCATCATTCTTATGCCTTTGCATCCTCATAGCTTAGCTCCCACATATCAGTGAGAACAAATGATGTTTGGTTTCCATTCCTGAGTTACTTCACTTAGAATAACAGTCTCCAATTTCATCCAGGTTGCTGCAAATGCCATAAATTCATTCCTTTTTATAGCTGAATAGTATTCCATCATGTATATATACCACAGGTTCTTTATTCACTTATTCATTGATGGGCATTTGGGTTGGTTCCACAATTTTGCAATTGTGAATCATGCTGCTATAAACATGTACGTGCAAGTATCTTTTTCATATAATGACTTATTTTCCTCTGAGTAGATACTCAATAATGGGATTGCCAGATCAAATGGCAGTTCTACTTTTAGTTCTTTAAGGAATCTCCACAGTGTTTTCCATAGTGGCTGTACCAGTTTACATTTCCACCAGCAGCATAGAAGTGTTCCCTGATCACCACATCCACGCCAACATCTACTGTTTTTTGATTTTTTGATTATGACCATTCTTCCAGGAGTAAGGTGGTATCACATTGTGGTTTTGATTTGCATTTCCCTGATCATTAGTGATGTTGAGCATTTTTCATATACTTGTTGGTCATTTGTAACTAATAGTGTCTTTGGCCTTTAAATTTGCACCCATATCTTGGCCCTTTGCATTTTTCCACTCTATCAAGAAGAATCAAAGAAATATAAACTCAAGGAAAAGTTCAATAAGAGGAAACAGAGCTAAGCCAGCTACCACAATCTTCCTTGATAAGCCTCTGCCAACAAAAAAGCACCTTGGGCTGTTTTATCATGTCTGCTTCATGTAAACCCCTTGAGAGGAAGAGCCACACTGAACATACCATGAGGAAACAGAAGCTTTTAACCTCCTTGAGCTTCACCAATACATTTCACTCCTTTAGTACAAGAGCCCAGTGAAAACTTCACCCTTAACCCAAGTCGGAATTTTACTCTGCAAGGAATAAAATAAGCAAAGAGAGTTCTAAACATCTCAAAGAAAGGGATCAGAATTCAGGGAGGCCAGCAGAACACTGTAAAGGAAGGTAGAGTATAATAGCAAAAGGGTAACTCAAGCTTAGTTTTATTCTCACAGTTGCATCCAGCCAGGCCAAAGAGATTTAGTAAATACATAATAAAATGCCTAGGATAGTATTTTTTTCCCAAAATTTCAATCAGCTTGAGATAATCATTTATACACACACAAAAAAAGACCCAGAACAATATCACAAAGTAACTTTGACCTGAAGAACCACTGTAGGAAGAGATCATGCCAATAATGCTTGACCAAAAATGAAAGAATGAACGAGTCTCATCATGTACCAGGGACCTTTTTGACTAAAAAATTTTAAAGATATTCTTTTCTTATATCTAAGAAAATAACCACATGTGTACATTTATGGAGAAATCTATTATAAACTAGCTGTCAGCACAATTCTTAATAAGTACTTGAAAATTTTAAACCTCAAACATATAAAGAATTACTATAGAGAACAAAAAAAAGTGTGGTGGAAAATATGTGTAAAATCTGTCCAGTATAGATGGCAAGTAAGTAACCTGTGAAACATATTAGCATAGAATAAATGAAATAAGCAAGTAGCACATATGATATTTTTACATAGATTTAAAAGGATGAGGGGAAAAAAACCCAAGAGCATTATTTAGGAATAAGGAGGAAGAGAAAGAGGTAAACATTAACTATGCATAAGGCACAAACCTTCAGTTCTTTTCATAAAGGAGTACCTGTCACAAGATTGGACAACAAGGCAAGTAGACAAATACTGAAACAACTGTTTTTCATGAATTACACAATAGGCAATATGGGAGGCAATTCCTGAGAGGATAAACAATGAAGTGAGTTTGACAATCACCCCAGCTTTTTGCCTGGAGGTAATTTCTGGACCATAGCACAAGGAAGGATCATATTAACAGAGCTGAGGGGAAAAAGATTCAAGTTCAGGGAGACCACGAGGGTTAGAAATTGTGGACCAGAGGAGGGGTTAGGTATAGAAAGGGTTATATACTGAAAGAACTACAGAAATATGCTAAGGTTTTCCTTAAGTCTTTGGCTGAATGCCAATTTACAAACACATAGAGTGACATTCCAGGAGGCCAGAGAAGAACTACTGCTGGGAAATAACAAATATCAAGAATCTGTAAACTAAACAATTCACCGAGTTCACACAGGGCTGGGAATTGTTTGAGTTTCCACCAGCCAGAGTGAAGAGACCTCATTGAACATATGAATTCACAAGAAAGCCCTTGGGTCACACCTTAATAGTGAGACTAAACTGCCCTAGAATAAAAGCCACACCAGGACCACTTTCAAAAAGCTTAAAAACATGGCCTGTAATAATCAAGACTGTCATGAAAATATTCTACACACTTTAAATAAACTTGTTGAAAAATCACTCAAAAACGTAAAAATTTAAATATTTGTCATCCAATCAAAAATTACCAAACATGTAAGGAAGCAGAAAATTTAACCACTATACAGGAAAAAAAACAACCAATATAAACAGATCCAAGAAAGACAGTGATGAAAGAATTTACAAAGAATAATTCTAAACAAGCTTTTATAAATATAAATAGGATATTTTTAAGAATATAAAGAAAAACATAAATCTAGTAAAGAGGGAAACAGAAAACATAAAAATAATCAAAGGAAACTGTTGGAGATAAAAAATACATATCTGAAATAAGAATTTCATGGGTTATGATTAACAGCACATCAGACACTTCAGGAAAAATGATCAACGATAATATATAACAACAGAAACTGCATCCTGGAGTACAGAGAATAGCACACTGAAAAATGATAAACAGGTTCAGTGACTTCTAAAGAATGCCAAATACATATATATGTATATAATATATTAACATATTCACAAAGTGATAGAAGAGAGACAGGAAAGAAAGTGAAAAAAAAATTTAAGACATAATGGCTGAAAATTTTTCCAAATTTGGTAAAATCTTGAATTCACATATACAAGAAACTCAATTTATTCCAAGCAGGAAGAACTCAAAGTCAATCACAGCAAGTCAAATTTCTGAAAAATAGTGATAAAGGAAAAAATTCTAAAAACCAGACAGAACTAAAGGATTCAATATTTTAAAAAGAATAAATCTAAGTATTGTCATAAATTTTGTGTCAGAAACAATTTAACACAAAAAACAATGTAATGATATCCTATAGCTGAAAGACAAGAATGTCTATCTAGAACTCTAAATCCAGTTTTAAAGAAACAGTCTTTAAAAAACAAAAGGCAAAATAAAGACATTTTTGACAAGTGGGAGTGAAAAGAATTTATCAGCTGCAAACATGCACTCAAGCAAGCAGTTAAGGGCATTCTTCTGGCAAAAGGAAAATGATCACAATGAAAACTTGGTTCTCAAAGACAAAAACCACATGATTCTCTCAATAGATGCAGAAAAGGCCTTTGACAAAATTCAGCAGCCCTTCATGCTTTCTTAATAAATTCGGTATTGATGGAACGTATCTCAAAATAATAAGAGCTATTTATGACAAACCCACAGCCAATATCATACTGAATGGGCAAAAACTGGAAAAATTCCCTTTGAAAACTGGCACAAGACAGGGATGCCCTCTCTCACCACTCCTATTCAACATAGTGTTGGAAGTTCTGGCTAGGGCAATCAGGCAAGAGAAAGAAATCAAGGGTATTCAGTTAGGAAAAGAAGAAGTCAAATTGTCCCTGTTTGCAGATGACATGATTGTATATTTAGAAAACCCCATTGTCTCAGCCCAAAATCTCCTTAAGCTGATAAGCAACTTCAGCAAAGTCTCAGGATACAAAATTAATGTGCAAAAATCACAAGCATTCTTATACACCAGTAACAGACAAACAGACAGCCAAATCATGAATGAACTTCCATTCACAATTGCTTCAAAGAGAATAAAATACCTAGGAATCCAACTTACAAGGGATGTAAAGGACCTCTTCAAGGAGAACTACAAACCACTGCTCAATGAAATAAAAGAGGACACAAACAAATGGAAGAACATACCATGCTCATGGATAGGAAGAATCAGTATCGTGAAAATGGCCAAACTGCCCAAGGTAATTTATAGATTCAATGCCATCCCCATCAAGCTACCAATGACTTTCTTCACAGAATTGGAAAAAACTGCTTTAAAGTTCATATGGAACCAAAAAACAGCCTGCATTGCCAAGACAATCCTAAGCCAAAAGAACAAAGCTGGAGGCATCACGCTACCTGACTTCAGAGTCTACTACAAGGCTACAGTAACCAAAACAGCATGGTACTGGTACCAAAACAGAGATATAGACCAATGGAACAGAACAGAGTCCTCAGAAATAACACCACACATCTATAGCCATCTGATCTTTGACAAACCTGAGAAAAACAAGAAATGGGGAAAGGATTCCCTATTTAATAAATGGTGCTAGGAAAATTGGCTAGCCATAAGTAGAAAGCTGAAACTGGATCCTTTCCTTACTCCTTATACAAAAATTAATTCAAGATGGATTAGAGACTTAAATGTTAGACCTAATACCATAAAAACCCTAGAAGAAAACCTAGGTAATACCATTCAGGATATAGGCATGGGCAAGGACTTCATGTCTAAAACACCAAAAGCAATGGCAACAAAAGCCAAAATAGACAAATGGGATCTAATTAAACTAAAGAGCTTCTGCACAGCAAAAGAAACTACCATCAGAGTGAACAGGCAACCTACAGAATGGGAGAAAATTTTTGCAATCTACTCATCTGACAAAGGGCTAATATCCAGAACCTACAAAGAACTCAAACAAATTTACAAGAAAAAAACAAACAACCCCATCAAAAAGTGAGCAAAGGATATGAACAGACATTTCTCAAAAGAAGACATTCATACAGCCAACAGACACATGAAAAAATGCTCATCATCACTGGCCATCAGAGAAATGCAAATCAAAACCACAATGAGATACCATCTCACACCAGTTAGAATGGCGATCATTAAAAAGTCAGGAAACAACAGGTGCTGGAGAGGATGTGGAGAAATAGGAACACTTTTACACTGTTAGTGGGATTGTAAACTAGTTCAACCATTATGGAAAACAGTATGGCGATTCCTCAAGCATCTAGAACTAGAAGTACCATATGACCCAGCCATCCCATTACTGGGGATATACCCAAAGGATTATAAATCATGCTGCTATAAAGACACATGCACACGTATGTTTATTGCAGCACTATTCACAATAGCAAAGACTTGGAATCAACCCAAATGTCCATCAGTGACAGACTGGATTAAGAAAATGTGGCACATATACACCATGGAATACTATGCAGCCATATAAAAGGATGAGTTCATGTCCTTTGTAGGGACATGGATGCAGCTGGAAACTGTCATTCTCAGCAAACTATCGCAAGAACAGAAAACCAAACACCACATATTCTTACTCATAGGTGGGAACTGAACAATGAGATCACTTGGACTCGGGAAGGGGAACATCACACACCGGGGCCTATCATGGGGAGGGGGGAGGGGGGAGGGATTGCATTGGGAGTTATACCTGATGTAAATGACGAGTTGATGGGTGCTGACGAGTTGATGGGTGCAGCATACCAACATGGCACAAGTATACATATGTAACAAACCTGCATGTTATGCACATGTACCCTAGAACTTAAAGTATAATAATAATAAACAAACAAACAAACAACAACAACAACAAAAGAAAACTTGATTCTACTCAAAGGAGTGAATAAAGCTTAAAATAATATGTAGGAAAACATTTCTTTAAATCTGTTTTAATTTCTCTAAATAGTAATTTACAGTATAACGCAAAAATAATTCAATGTATTATGGGGTTTAAACACTTAGAAATATAATTCAACACATCTATTCCAACCACTGATAGATCAAGTAGGCAAAAAATGAATAAGGACACAGAAAAATGAACACTATCAACCACCCTAATCTAGTTAATATTTATAGACCATCTTACCCAAGAATGACAAAACATATATCTTTTTGTTATATATCTGTGATATATATGTATCTATATGTTCATATATTTATATATATACACACCCAAAAAAGAATAAATCTAAGTATTATCATAGTTTTTTGTCAGAAATAATTCAACACATCAAAATGAAATTAAAAATCAATAATAGAAATATACCTAAAAAATTCTCAAAATTTAGAAATTAACACATTTTACCAACCAATGTGTGAAAAAGGAAAAAAAGATGAGAAATTTAGAAAATCTTTTGAACTGAATGAAAATTCTTTTAAAAGGTCAAAATTTGGGGGGATGTAGCTAAAAGAGTGTGTAAAGGGAAATCTGTGAATTAAGTGTTTTTATTAGAAAGGAAGATGTGAAATCAGTGTCCAAAACTCCTACCTTAAGAAGTCAGAAAATGAAGAGCAAATTATATAGAAAGGAATAAGAAATAAGGAAATAATAAAGTACAAACCAGTAAAATATATAACTGAAAACAGAGAAAAATCAATGAAACGTTCAATAAAAAGATTAATAAAATTTATAAACAACATAGACTTATCTATAAAAAAGCAAGAAACAAAATGCCAATATTAGAGAAAAGGGGACATTATGGCAGAGATTTTAAGCATAAGAAAATAACTTTATGAAAAACTATATTCCAACAAATTTGAATATATACATGACATGGTCAAATTCCTTAAAATATTCAAATTACAACAACTGACCCAAGAAGAAAGAGAAAATCTGCATAGAATTATCAATTTAACAAAACTGAATTCCATAATGAAAAGTTTTTCATTCCAATTCTGCACATATGGAGTAGAAGAAGTACTTTTTCCTACTATTCCCACTAAGTACAACTAAACAGTCAGGACATTTATATATAAAACTAGCATAAGATGACTCTGAAAGATGGAGAGAAGAAAGCAGACAAGTTAGAGACCTCTGATCTCGAAAAAGATTACGTTCCTGAGTTTTGGGAATTTTTTTTATCCTCTTATATCCCAAACTTAGTGTCAAACAAGGCAGCAACACCAGCTGGAGCTGATCAACAAGAAGCTTCATCAAAAGCCAGTTCATGTAACCAAAGAGCAGGAAAGGGACAACCTAGAAATACAGAACATTTTTAGGCAATATCTACTCCACTGTAACAAAATACCATAGAAGAAAAACCCCTACAAATTCACGCTCACTAACACAGGTCAAATAAAGAATCTAGACTCCTATCACTGCCAGGCTGAAAGGAATCACTTCAACTTACCTGTGAGAGCGATGTCAAAGAAGGCCAAGGAGAAACCTGGATTTTTATATTCATGAGGTCACAGTGAGGTCTACTCTCACAATGTCTGTGAAGACCACACAGGAAGTCTAGACTTCCACACCCACTAGGTGATAAGAAAATACTCTTTTCATTCACCTCTGGGTTAGTGTCAGAAACCTAGTAGAAAGTTGGGACATTCACCGTCACTCAGTGTTAATGAGGTCATCTCCCCTGTGGCCTCAGTGGAGGCTGCATGGGGAAAAGTGGCAAAGTCCTCCGATTCTTCTCAGGCAGAGTGGTATTAGCAAGGCATAGTGGAGAGTCAATACTCCCGCCCTCAGTATCAACTGAGGTCATTTGGGAAACTGGAATTTCATCTTCCCCTAAAAATAAATGGGCATTATTTCCTAATTCCCTACCCCTACAAGAGTGGAGTCAGAGGAGGACCACTAAAACAGAAAATTTATTAAGATCGTTTCATAACATAACACCAAAAATGTCCAGGTTTCAGTGAATAATCATGCATCATACTAAGACCCAGAAAAATATCAACCTGCATGAAAATAGACAATCAATAGATGACAGAAATATTAAAATTATCTGACAAGGATTTGTAAACAGTGATAATAAAAATTCTGTAATGAGCAATTACAAACATGATAAAAACAAATTTTTTTAAAAAGACAGAAATGAAAGAGAAAGTCTCAATAGATAAATAGAAGCTATTAAAAAATCAAAAGGAAATTTTAGAGCTGAAAAATACAATCACAAAAATTAAAACTAACTAGATGGGATCAACAGCAGAATGGAGAAAACAGAAGAAAGAATCAGTGAACTAGAAGATAGAACAAAAGAAATGACACACTCCAAACAACAAAAAGAAAATCGACTGGCAAAAAATAAACAGAGCTTCAGGGACCTGTGAGACCATAACAAAAGATCTAACATCCATGTCATTGGAATTTTGGAAGAGAAAGAAGGTGAGGCTGGAAAAATATTAAAATAAATAATGGCTAATAAATTTCCAAAAATGTAAATGACAGAAATTCACAGATTCAAGATTCTGAGTGAACCTCAAACAGAAGAAAACCCAGAGAACTCCTCCTAGAGACATATCAGAATAAAAAATTCTAAATAACTAAATACAAAGAAAAAAATCTAGAGAGAAAAATTATACATTACCTAAAGGGAAAAAATATATTGTCAATTAATTTGTGACAACAATTCAAATGACAGCAGATCTATCATCAGAGACTACAGTGGACAACATTTTTCAAGAGCAGAAAGAAAAAAGTTATCAATACAAAATTCCATCCAGTGAAAATAACCTTTAAAAATTAGACAGGTAATCAAAATAAGATGAAGAGAAATTGTTGTCAGCAGATCTGCCTTAAAGAATGACTAAAGGAAGTTCTTGAAATATAATGGAAATAATAAAAGATAGAATCTGAGAACATCAGGAAGGAAGAACAACAGAATGAGTAAGAATATGAATAAATAACAACAGACTTAACTTCTTGAGTTTTCTAAATTATGTTTCAAGGTTGAAGCAAACATTAGAATGCTGAAGTAGTTCTTAATTTATGTAGAGTAAATTTTTAAGATAATTATATTATAAGAAGAGGAAGGTTAAAGGCCATAAATGGAGATTAGTCATTGTCATGGCTCAGAGTTGAAAGAGGGAAGAGGATAGGGGTGACTATAAAAGGATAGTATGAGGGAGATTTTTGTGATGATGGAATAGCTCTGTATATTAATAGCATAAAAACCGCACAGAACTATATACACATTTTGTGGCAATACCAGTTTCCTGGCATTGTTATTGTATTGTAGTTAGGTAAGATATAATCAATAAGGAAAACCGCTGAAGGTTACACAGAACCTCTCTCGACTATCTTTGAAATCCCTTGTGAATATATAATTATTTCAAAATAAAAGGTTTTTTTATTTTAAACTTTCCACAAATAAAACTCTAGGTCCAGTTGTCTTTATGGTGAATTCTACCACATATTTAAAATAAAGAAATGGAGGCATGTTTGCACAACAAAATAGGTGGAGGCAAGATGACTGATTAGAAAGCTAAGGTCCACGGCACTCACAGAGAGGAAAGAAAAGGGATGAGTGAATTCAGTACCTTCAACTGAGGTATCCAGATTATTTCATAAACAGGCAAGCAGCTGGACCCATGGAGAACAAGGAGAAGCAGGGAGAGGCAGTGGCCTACCCAGGAGTGGCACAGAATCAAGAGAACCTCTACCCCTAGCCAGTGGAGGTGGTAAGTGATCGTGCAACCCTGCCCAGGAAGTCACACTTCCCCTATGGATCTTTGCAATCTGTGAATCGGGAGATCCCCTTGTGAGCCCAGACCACCAGGGCCTTGGGTCCAATACACAGAGCTGTATGGAGTCTTGGCAGAGCAGCCACTCAGGCATGCAGAGACCTAGGAGTTTTACATACTCTGACTCCCAGATCCCTGCCAAGATGGAAAATCCATCAAACAGAAAACACCACCACCAACAAAAACAAACACAAAAACCCCATTCAAAGGTCAGCAATTTCAAAAATTGAAGGTAGATAAGCCCGTAAAGATGAGAAATAATCAATGAAAAAAAAGACTGAGGGGGGAGGGGGGAGGGATTGCATTGGGAGTTATACCTGATGTAAATGATGAGTTGATGAGTGCTGACGAGTTGATGGGTGCAGCACGCCAACATGGCACAAGTATACATATGTAACAAACCTGCACATTATGCACATGTACCCTAGAACTTAAAGTATAATAATAACAACAACAACAAAAAAGGCTGAAAACTCAAAGAGCCAGAATGCCTCTTCTCCTCCAAATGACCACAACACTTCTCCACCAAGGGCACAGAACTGGGCTGAGGCTGAGATGATTGTATTGACAGAAAGAGGCTTCAGAAGGTGGGTAATAACAAACTTCACTAAGCTAAAGGAGCATGTTGTAACCCAATGCAAGAAACTAAGAATTATGATAAAACAATATAGGACCTTATAGTCAGAAAAGCCAGTTTAGAGAGGAACATAACTGAGCTGATGGAGCTGAAAAACACAACACAAGAACTTCACAATGCAATCACAACTATCAATAGCAGAATAGACCAAATGGAAGAAAGAACCTCAGAGCTTGAAGACTATTTTTCTGAAATAAGACAGGCAGATAAGAATAGAGAAAAAAGAATGAAAAGGAAAAAAAGAATGAAAACCTCTGAGAATTATGGGTTACATAAAGAGACCAAACCTATGACAAATTAGGATACCTGAAACAGACAAAGAAAATGGAACCGAGTTGGAACACATACCTCAGGATATCATTCAGGAGAACTTCCCCAACCTAGCATGACAGGCCAACATTCAAATTCAGGAAATGCAGGAAACCCTAGAAAGATACTTCATGAGAAGATCAACCCCAAGACAAATAATTATCAGATCCTCCAAATTGAAATAGAAGATAAAACATTAAGGGCAGTCAGAGAGAAAGACCAGGTCACATACAAAGGGAAACTCATCAGACTAACAGTGGACCTCTCAGTGGAAACCCTATAAGCCAGAGGAATTAGGGAGCCAATATTCAACATTCTTAAAGAAAATAGTTTCCAACCCAGAATTTTAATCCAGCCAAACTAAACTTCATAAGCAAAAGATAAATAAGATCCTTTTCAGACAAGCAAATGCTGAGGGAATTCATTACCATCAGGCCTGCCTTGCAGGAGCTTCTGAAGGAAGCACTAAATATGGAAAGGAAAAACTGTTACCAGCCACTACAAAAACACACTGAAATACAGACACCAGTGACACTATGAAGCAATCACAAACAAGTCTGCATAATAACCAGCTAGCATCATAATGGCAGGATCAAAGTCACACTTAACAATACTAACCTTAAATATAAATGAGCTAAATGCCCCCAACTAAAAGACACAGAATAGCAAGCTGGATAAAGAGCCAAGACTCATCAGTATGCTGTCTTCAAGAGACCCATCTCATGTGCAAAGACACACACAGGCTCAAAATAAAGGAATGGAGGAAAATTTACAAAACAAATGGAAAACAGAAAAAAGCAGGGTTTGCAGTCCTAGTTTCTGAAAAAACAAACTTTAAACCAACAAAGATTAAAAAAAGACAAAGAAGGGCATTACATAGTGGTAAAGTGTTCAATTTAACAAGAGGGAACTATCCTAAATATACATGAACCCAATACAGGAGTGCCCAGATTCATAAAGTAAGTTCTTGGAGACCTACAAAGAGACCTAGACTTCCACATAGTAATAATAGGAGACTTTAACACCCCACTGACAATATTAGACAGATCACCAAGACAAAATTAACAAAGGACCTAAATTCAGCTATGGATCAAGTGGACCTGATAGATATCTACAGAACCCTCCACCCAAAAACAACAGAATATGCATTATTTTCATTACTGCATGGCATTTACTCTAAAATTGATCACATAAGCCAAAGTAAAACATGCCTCAGCAAATGCAAAAGAACTGAAATAATAACAAGTAGTCTCTCAGACCATAGCACAATCAAATTAGAACTCAAGATTAAGAAATCCACTCAAAACCACACATCTACATGGAAATTGAACAACCTACACCTGAATGACTCTTGGTTAAATAATAAAATTAAGGCAGACATCAAGAAGTTCTTTGAAACTAATGAGAATAAAGAGACAATGTACCAGAATCTCTGGAAAGCAGCTAAATCAGTGTTAAGAGGAAAATTTATAGCACTAAATGTCCACATCAAAAAGCTAGAAAGATCTCAAGTTAACAACCTAACATTTCAATTGAAAGAACTAGAGAATCAAGACCAAACAAACCCTAAAGCTAGCAGAAGACAAGAAGTAACCAAGATCAGAGCCAAACTGAAGGAGATAGAAACACAAAAAAACCCTTCAAAAAAATCAGTGAATCCAGGAGCTGATTTTTTGAAAATAATAATAATAATAATAATAATAAAATAGACCACTAGCCAGACTAATAAAGGAGAAAAGAGAAAAGAATCAAATAAGCACAATCAGAAATAAGGGGAATCTCACCACTGACCCCACAGAAATACAAACAACCATCAGAGAATACTATAAACACCTCTCTGCACATAAACTAGAAAATCTAGAAGAAATGGATAAATTCCTAGACACTCACACTCTCTGAAGACTGAACCAGGAAGAAATTGAATCCCTGAATAGACCAATAACATGTTCCGAAATTGAGGCAGTAGTAAATAGCCTACTAACCAAAAAAAAGCCCAGGACCAGACAAATTCACAGTGGAATTCTACCAGAGGTACAAAGAAGAGCTGGTACCATTTTGACTGAAATTATTCCAAAAAATCGAAAAGGAGGGACTCCCCACTAAATCATTCTATGAGGCCAGAATCATCCCGATGCCAAAACCTGGCAGAGGTACAACAAAAAAAGAAAACTTCAGGTCAATAACCTTGATGAACATTGATGCAAAAATTGTCAATAAAATACTGGCAAACTGAATCCACAGCATATCAAAAAGCTTATACACCACAATCAAGTTGACCTCATCCCTGAGATGCAAGGTTAGTTCCACATATACAAATCAATAAATGTGATTCATCACATAAATACGGCTAAAGACAAAAACCATATGATTATTTCAATAAACGCAGAAAAGGCCTTCAATAAAATTAAGGATCCCTTTATGTTTAAAACTCTCAATAAACTAGGTATTGAAGGAACATACCTCAAAATAATAAGATCCATTATTGACAAGCTCATAGTCAATATCATACTGAATGGACAATAGCTGGAAGCATTCACCTGGAAAATCAACATAAGACAAGGATGCCCTCTCTCATCACTCCTATTCAACAGAGTATTGAAAGTTCTGGCCAGGGAAGAGAAAAGATAAAGAGTGTTCAAATAGGAAGTAAGGAAGTCAAATTACCTTTGTTTGCAGATAACATGATCCTATATATAGAAAACCCCAAAAGTTTCTTAAGCTGATAAGTAACTTCAGTGAAGTCTCAGGATATAAAATCTATGTGCAAAAATTACTAGCATTTCTATACACCAACAACAGGCAAGCAGAGAGCAAAATCATGAATGAACTCCCATGCACAATTGTTACAACAAGAATAAAATACCTAGGAATACAGCTAACAAAGAAAGTGAAGGACGTCTTCAAGGAGAACTACAAACCACTGCTCAAAGAAATCAGAGGACACAAACAAATGGGAAAACACTCCATGCTCATGGAAAGGAAGAATCAATAGCATTAAAATGGCCATACTGCCCAAAGTAACTTATAGATTTAATGCTATGCCCATTAAATTGCCACTGACATTCTTCACAGAATTAGAAAATACTATTTTAAAATTCATATGGAACCGAGAAAGAGCCCAAATAGCTAAGTCAATCCTAAGCAAGAAGAACAAAGCTGGAGGCATCATGCTATCCAACTTCAAACTATACTATAATGCTACAGTACCCAAAACACTGGTACTGGTATAAGAACAGACACATAGACCAATGGAACAGAATAGAGAAATCAGAAATGAGACCACACACCTACAACCATCTGATCTTCTACAAACCTGATAAAAACAAGCAATGGGGAAAGGATTCCCTATTTAATAAATGGTGCGAGAGAACTGGCTAGCCATATGCAAAATATTGAAATTTGACCCCTTCCTTACGCCATACACAAAAATTAACTCAAGATGGATTAAAGACTTAAATATAAAACCTAAAACTATAAAAACCCTAGAATAAAATCTAGGCAGTACCACTCAGGACAACCATGGGCAAATATTTCATGATGAAAATGCCAAAAGCAATTGCAACAAAAGCCAAAATTGACAAATGAGATCTAATTAAACTAAAGAGCTTCTGCACAACAAAATAAACTATCATCAGAGTGAACAGGCAACTTACAGAATGGGAGAAAAATTTTGCAGTTTATCTATCTGACAAAGGTTTAGTATCCAGCATCTATAAGGAACTTAAACAAGTTTACAAGGAAAAAAAAAAAAACCTAAAACTAAAAAGTGTGCAAAGAAATGAACAGACACATTTCAAAAGAAGACATACATACAGCCAACAATCCTCTGGGAAAAAAAAAAAACACTCAGTGACACTGATTATCAGAGAAATGCAAATCAAAACCACAATGAGATACCATCTCATGCCAGTCAGAATGGCGATTATGAAAAAGTCAAAGAGTAACAGATGCTGGTGAGTTTGTGGAGAAAAGGGAATGGTTAAACACTGTTGGTGTGAGTATAAATTAGTTCAACCATTGTGGAAGACAGTGTGGCAATTCCTCAAGACCTAAAGATAGAAATATCATTTGACTCAGCAATACTATTACTGGTTATATACCCAAAGGAATATAAATCATTTTATTATAAAGATACATGCACATGTATGTTCATTGCAGCACTATTCACAATAGCAAAGACATGGAATCAACCTAAATGCCCATCAATAATAGACTGGATAAAGAAAATGTGGCACATATACACCATGAAACACTATGCAGCCACTAAAAAGAATGAGACTATGTCCTTTGCAGGGCCATAGATGGAGCTGGAGGCCTTTATCTTTAGCAAACTAACACAGGAACAGAAAACCAAATACCACATGTTTTCACTTCTAAGTGGGAACTAAATGATGAGAACACATGGATACACAGAGGAGAACAACACACACTGGGGCCTATTGGAGGGTGGAGAATAGGAGAAGGGAGAGGAGAGGGAATAATAACTAAGGCACACTAGGCTTAATACCTGGGTGATGAAATAATCAGTACAAGAAACCCCTATGACAGAAGTTTATCTGTGTAACAAACCTCCACATGTAACCCTGAACTTAAAATAAAAGTTAAAAAAATAGAAAAGAAAAAAAATAGGTGAGTGGCTAAACAAATTGAGATCTGTTTATATAGTGGAATAACACTCAGCAATAACAAGGAATGAAATACCAATACATTAAATAACATGGATAAATCTCAAAAATATGGTTAGCATAAGAAGCTAAACACAAAAGACCACATTCTATATAACTTTATTTAGAAAAGACAAAATTAATTATACAGACAGAAAGAAGAGTAGTGGTTGTCTAGGGTTTATGGTGGGCCATTGACTGCAAAGTGGCACAAGGAAATTTTGGGAACTGATGAAAATATTCTATATCTTGATTGTGCTAGAAGTTACATGAGTGTGTAATTTCTTCAAAAGTCTTAGAAATATAATTTTAAATGGATGCATTTTATTCAAATTAAATATCATTAAAGATGTAAAAGTATATACATATAAGTGTGTATGTATATATATATATATTTTTTTCTAGATTCAAATCATGCCACCTTCATTAACATCATAGTTAAGTCAGTCACCCATTGTTGACACTCATTCTGGCTCCTCATGTTTTCTGTCCCATAGAGACAAAAGTCATTGCTATTTAAAAACAGCTACTGGCCATTTTACCCTGTAGTCTCTCAGATATACCAACATGACTTTGAGCACCTTCTTTCTGCTGAGCCTCCTTTCCCATGTGCAACGCAGTCATCATAAGCCTACCATTAGCAGGGAACACTAATGAAGTGGAAAGGGGCAGGATATATGGATATAATGCAGCTCTGGATTTAAGTATTGTAGTCCCTCCTTCTCATTTGCATCCCATCCAAGTTATGTTACTCTTTGCCACTTGCTTCTCACTGTGTTTTGACTCAATAAACCATGTAGTTTGAGGTCTTAATTTGGTCCATGAGACCTTGGATCCTGACTTCTGAAACAGTAGCATAGTTAGAAGCTATCATGGCATCATGGTAATTTCTCATCTTGACAAGACTACAGCCTAACTATATACTGTGAAATCCAAAGATGTACAATGGAATCAACCTTAAGAATTGGAATTTTTAAGACATTGGAACAACAACAAAAAATACATGTAACAATGAAATAGAAAACCCCTAAGTAAAAGTGGCCAAACAATGAGAAATGGTGGAATTAAACAGTAGAAAAATACAGTTCATTGTGACATCAATATGTGTCTGGTATTGGTGAAACAAGGTCCTTAATCATGATGGTAATCAGTGATTGTTAAAGTTATAGCACCAAATATTAATAACATGTTCATATTTTTAAATTGTATGCTCCATTCATCCTTTTGTCAGTGAACACTTGACATAATTAAAACAGAGTGGCACAGACACATTGAGACATATATAAGCAGTAGTCCTCTTTCCTTCCATTATAAAAACTTAGCAGTTTTAATGCATGCAAAGATTAACATAACCCAGATAATTTAGCTGTAAGTTTGGTTCGGAATCACCAAGAAAATGATACAAGTATTCAGAAGAACAGCTTCTGAATACTTCCATTTCTTCTCAATGAGAATAACCAACAGAAAACAAAAATATCAACCAATTGTCAAATAACAATTAGGTAATTACTATGGACTCAGTAATCTAAGCACTGCACATGATGCAAAAACACCTTGAACATGAAAACTGCCTGCTCTTAGGCCCTTGCCATCCAGTCTTTCTTCTTCAACCAATCTACATGAAACAGTTTACATATATTGCATTAATTCTCACGTACAGCAAAGGAAAAAAATCAAGGCACTTTAAAATAAACTTTGTCACCAGTACTGAGAACCCCACTCCTATCCCCAGTATCAGTCTACTTCCTGGGATCACCAAGGTAATGTAGTTATGTTAGACACGAATCTGCCTTTCTGAATCTTCAGAGCTGTATCCGCCTGTTGATGCCCATCAGAATCAAGGCCTTCATCATAGCTTGAAAATAGATGTAGACATGTAAAGACCAAGCTTCTCTCTGCATATTTCATATTTCTCTCCATGTGGGACCTTCCCACCACTAAAGCAATGTAAAAATTAGCAGCTCAGACCATTATCAAGAGGGTAATGAGAATGAACTTTGATACTTATACTTGGAACCTAAACCAGAGATCTTGTGGGCTCTTGATAAGCCAAGTTATACATACGCAGGCTGATATTCAACCAATAAATACTGGTATAGTCATCCCAGTTATTAATATGTCAAAGTACTTCCCTCAAGAGTTGATAAATAGGTACTACAGCAGTTGTTCCCCATCGGATCCTCCCTACACCCATATGGAGTGCCCTTATTTTCCACTGAAAGCACTAGCCATGACTAGATTTAATTCATTGGTACCTATGCCGCACCAATTGTTAGATATTCTGAATCTATTCCAATAGTGTGTGCCAGTTCACACACATAACAAGATACATTTAATATAATATCCCTTGGGAGGATGGACTTTTCAGTTCACCCAGCTGCCTAGCAATAAATGGAAACATTAGTTTGGTCCCCTGCCCTCCAACTGTTTGTAGGTATTTTGCTTAAGTAAACAAATGTGAATGTATCTGGTAATTCTACTTTTAACACACAAATACTAGTAACCTGGGGTTCTTCACATCTTTAAGCAAAGAAACTTTGGAAATACCTGATAAAGTATATAATTGAAGAATATTTGAAAGACAACTTAAGCCTTAAATTAAGCTCAGAAGAACTAGACCTGGTGATCTGGTCCGTAAAATTATCATTTAGAACTTGTTAGGAATATTCTGCACTGAAAATCTTTGAGGGCCTCTATCAGTTCTATCATCTATTAGGGGAAGAAATACCAAGATGTGCAAAGTGGTTAGGAGTTTTTCCTAGTCAATGTCTTAGGAAAATGAATGCGGTTGCCATACATATATTAAAATGCTCCTTTTTCCCCATGGCAAGGTGGATACGCAAATCATGTCACAAGTTCTTATCCAGGAACTTTGCACCACAATTTAAACACTTCTCTTTCCTCCACCACATTGAAGTTTCACTTCACTGCTAGGTTGCCCGCTCTACTTTCCTTTGATTGCAGTGACATCTAATGTCAGAGTCAGAGAGTAGCTCAGCTCAGCTCCTGTTGAACTTTCAAACTGACTCTTCAGGTTGTAAACCCACCTCCTCGGCAGACAAACAGTTCACTAGGATAATTTATTGGGCCAAGAAAAACATGAACAAAACTGAATTAAACTTGTTTAAAATTGAAATGGAATTAGTACTTGAATCATGAATTTTCAAAACTGGCTCCTACTCATCTTGAGAGAAGTCTACCCTCTAAAAAATCGTGTTTTGGGAAAATACCTAATACATCAGCCCATCTGATTGCTAAAAGAGTTTTCTCACTAGTTTCTGGGCTTAGTGGGCTCACTTGAATAATAGTTATATAATAAATAAGAGAAGCTAATATTTATTGGGAACTCATCAGCTATCATTTTTAAAATACTCATTTATTTTCTTTTCCAAAAAAGAGAGCAACTTGACCTTTGTATTTGCTGTTTTATCTTCATTAACTACCAAAGAGACCAAAGAGCCTGCTCTAAGGTAGGCCCACATGTTTGGGAAGGTACTGACTGCTGTCACTTTTCACGTTCTCTCACATTTCATCATTACAACACTTCTGTACGATAAACATTATCATCATTTCTATTTGCATTAGTAATTTGTCTGTAGTCACGGTGGCTACTAAGCAGGATTGGAACCCAGACATCCTAGCCCCAGAATAGAAGGACCACTGGAGGCTGGATGCTCAGGGCAAATGGCCCCATGATCACTTCTCCTCACATAACTAACAAGTCATGACAATTGTTAAGGCAATGACAACATTGTTAGAGGAAGCATCACAAAAGGTGGGATTGAAATCAGTGGTCACACTGTAAGGTAAAGTGTGAAAAGAAAATTCTCTTTTCATGTTCATGCTTGACTGGAGAATCGATTCCTTGTCATGGTCCCCTATAGGCCCACTCCTCCAGATGTTAGAACCTGTCTACTCTCCTTCTGTAGGACTCCCACTCTTAACTACTATGCATACTGCCTTCCTAGTGGAAAGAACACAAAATTTGGATTCAAATGATCTAAGTTTAAGACCAGGCTCTGCTACTTACTGTGAGTTTGGACAAGTCACTCAACCTATGTTAGGTTCAATTTAAAGTGGAGTAAATGGTAGCATTCTGTACAAGATGCCAAACTCAGCCCACATTCTTCTTTTTTGAACATAGTAAGGAAACAATTATACCCTCTTGAAAATGACAGAAAGATGTACTTAGTCAAACTGAAAATTCAAGAAATCTAAGACAGCACAGACAAGATCAGAGTGTGAGGACTGACACGTCCATAATCTAATATGTATAAAAGACAGCCTGTAGAGCGTAAGTGAAGGGACACCACCTGCCTCCAACAGGTTTGCAGTGGGGCCTGAAAATAAAGCTAAGTCATGCGATGATTTGTGGGAGAAATTGTTCATTCTGCTGGCATTTCCAGGAAGTGGATTAAAACCTGGAGTCTTCATGCAGTGGGGAGCTACAAAGGCACCCACAGTGTAAACCTGGCAAAGGTGCAGGCTTAGGAAATGAGGTCACTCTGGAGGCTTAATAGCTGGCTACACCCCTTACAGAAGCATCTTATCATACAGATATAAAAACAAGATCTATAGTCATAAACAAAACAATTTGAAACTAGAAAAGAGGTTTCAAAATGAAAAGTGTGACTGCTAACCTTTTTACTGTAATGGGAACAATAAAGAATAAACTGACTACTACAAGGATCAAATCGGTTAAGAAAAAAAAAGAAAAAAAAAACAACGAGAAATTCAGGTCTCTGTGGAGGCAGGCTAGAGAGATGCAAATTAGAAAGGACACATAGCAAATAATGTCAGATTTCCAATACAGATGGTCCCTGTCTTACTATGGTTTGACTTACAATTTTTCTATTTTATAATGGTGCAAAAGCGATATGCCTTTAGTGGAAATCATATTTTAAATGTTGAATTTTGATCTTTTTCCAGGCTAGTGATATGTAGTAGCAGACTCTCTTGTGCTGGGCAGAGGCAGTGAGCCCCAGCTTCCGGTCAGTCATACAATCTGGAGGGTAAACCAATACTCTACAGTGCAGTGTGTTGCCAGATGATTTTACCCAGTTGAAGACTAATATAAGTGTTCTGAACACACTTAAGGTAGGCTAGGCTAAGCTATAATATTCAGTAGTTTAGGTATATCAAATGCATTTTCAACTTGCAATATTTTCAACTTATAATGTGCTTATCAAGATGTAACTCCACCATAAGTCGAGGAACATCTCAAATCTGGAAAACAAGTTTTCCAGAAATAAAGAGTTGATCATAATGAAACTCAATAACCAGCTAGATGATAAGAAGAAACACTTCTAGAAACTGAACACAGCCTTGGGTGTTTATAATTAAACACATTTATTGAGTCTTAGGCAAAATTAAGAAGTAGCAATTTATATTTTATAATATCTTGATGAAATTTTTAACCAAAACACTTCCATTTTAATCTTCAAAGAAACTCTTTTCTTTTTTTCCAAGATAATCATGATTAACTTACAAAAAATGGGTATATGCCTTCAAAACATTTCCCTTAATAGGAAACTTAGTTTTATAAGATCTAAACACTAAAAGGCGGAAAAAAAAAATCTATTTTCTTTTCATTACAAGACAAAACAGAATCCAGCATAAGTCAAGGAAACACATTCATACTTCAGGTCCTCCTCCTCCATGAACCAACATTATTATATTATTTCCATTTAGTGAAATCTGATCTAATTTAGTATCCTTTCTTCTGGTAGGATTTCAAAATCAGTGATATCTTGCAGTACCGTATTGACAAAGTTATCAAATCCTAGAAGAGTATGAATAATTTCTTTATCACTCTTCATCACAATGAGAATTTTTGATTCTTAGATTTGTCTATAAGCTCTAGCAGTAGCAGCTATAAGGAGCTAGTACTAGTGTTAGCCGCCATACCTGTGATGGAAATGGTCTTGATCTTGATTAACATTTTTTTTTTCTTTGAGACAGAGTCTCGCTCTGTTGCCCATGTTGGAGCACAGTTGTGCCATCTTGGCTCACTGCAGCAGCCGTCTCCCAGGTTCTAGCGATTCTCCTCCCTCAGCCTCCTGAGTAGCTGGGATTACAGGTGCGCACCACCATGCCCAGCTAATTTTTGTATTTTTAATAGAGACTGGGTTTTGCCATGTTGGCCAGGCTAGTCTCGAACTCCTAACCTCAGGTGATTTGCCCGCCTCAGCCTCCCAAAGTGCTGAGATTACAGGCGTGAGCCACCACGCCTGGCCTTGATTAACATTTTTAGTTTTAAGAACAAGCAAATAATTCTACAAGCTTCTGGACAAGAAAAAAAAATAGGTCACATAATAACGACAGATGGTCCTCAAACCTTTCTTCCATACCAAGTAGAAGATGGTGCACACTAAATAGGCAGAACCCTCAACAGCTGTATCTAAAATGTACTGAACTATGAATAATCCAACATTCACACAAGCTCCCATCCCCAGGAGATGAACAAAAAGGCACTTTAGACTTACAAAGATTAATTAATATCACCAGTGTACGCTTCTTCTAAAATTATATGCACAAAAAAATTTTACCCAGCCTATTAGTAAAGCAAAATAAACAATGATAAAGATACGACATAAAAGAAAAATCAATCAAAAATGAAACTAAATGTCAAAAAAGTTAAATATGTAATTATGAAATAAGCAAATGCTAAATAATATTATCAATTAGGATACTGCCTGATAGCTAAAAGTAACAAAAACTCAGCTGGCTTAAACAATGGGAAGAAAATTTTTTTCTTAGAAAAAACACTAAGATATGACAGCTTCAGGCTGGAGGCTGATTAAAATGGTGATTCTGATATTTAGACACACACACACACGCACAGAGATTCTCTCCATCTTTCACTCAGGTTCTTTAAGGTACATCAACATGGTTTTTCCTAATCATCCTCATGAAACTACGGTGGCTGTCAGAGTTCAATACACTGCATCCAGATATGACCATATCAGTGGAAAAGGGAGCCATTTTCTTTACATTTATTGATTTTTATTAATGAGTAGAAACTTTCCTTAGATTTCCCCTATTTCATCAGCAAGAATTATATCACATGTTTATGCCTAAACCAACAGTGATTTAGAAGGGGACCACCATGATTGGGTAAAAGTAGACCAGGAGTTCAGCCTCATCACTAATGACATTTTGGGATGGATAATTCTTTGTTGGAGGGAGCTATTCTGTACATGGTTTAAAATCCTCCTTGCTCTCTACCCACTAGATGCCCATAGCACCCTCCCCAATCGCAACAATCAAAAATGTCTCCAGACATTGCCAAATGTCCCCTGGTTAAGAACTACTTAAATACACTAATCAATCTAGCCCCTAAGTCTGGCTATGGGGCCCACCTTAAATATAAAACACAACAGTAGAAAAGGAAAAGCTGAACCAATTCAGTATGTTTCAGAAAAGAGAGCTATATGAAAGAAAAACAGTCTTAAGTAAATAACCAACAATATTTTGTATGGTAATTCTATAAAAACAATATATAGCAATGGCAAAAAATATGAACTTAAAATTCTGTATTAATCAACTAAGAGGGATCGGGTGTAGTGGCTCACATCTGTAATCTCAGCACTTTGGGAGACTGGCCAACTTAGTGAGACCCTGTCTCTACAAAAAACACAAAAATTAGCTGGGTATGGGTGGCACGTGCTTGTAGTCCCAGCTATTCTGGAGGCTGTGGTAGGAGGATCACTTGAGCACAGAAAGTAGAGGCTGCAGTGAACTGTGATCATGCCACTGCACTCCAAGTTGAGAAACAGAGTGAGACCGTGTCTCAATAAATAAATAAATAAATAAATAAAATAAAATAAATAAATAAATAAATCAAGAGGGAAATGAATGAAGAGTTTTAGCAGGACTAAGGACTGTTAATGTATGGTTTAATCATCAAGCACAGAAAATATCAATTTGTACTTATAAGAATATACAATTTAGTTGACTTTTAAAATTCATCTTTGAAAACAAATTTTCATTGTAGATTTGTATATACAATATTTAGCCCTTAAGAATAAGATCAACTAGAGGAGCTATATTCTCTTTCAGGAGATAATCTTCTATTAGAATTTTTGAAGCTATCAAAATAAAATGATTCCCTATGGAAAGACTCATAGTTTCCCTAGAAAGATTATTTGTTCTATGGCTTGGTGCTTTTATGTCTGCAGCTTATGAATATATTTATTCTTTTAGATTAAAACATAACTTTTAAAATGTGGGTCACATTATAACACCTTATTTGCCATCTTAAAAAGGTTCTTTATCCTCTAATCTCATGATACGACCACATCCATATTCTCCAGCCTGTTGAATGGAGCCAAATGCCCCACACATCACTCAAGAGCCCTACCTCTCTTTCCTCCTCAAATCCAGTGGGTACTCCCTCCTTTCCCTCCTTCTGTTACTCTCTGGCTCTGCTTTCTTCTTCCCATTATCTGTATCTATTCTTCATCTACTTGAGAACTATTTGGAGATCTCACTTCAGATTTACTGTGGCTGCCTCCCAGCTACGCACAATTCGTTTTAATTTTATTCGTGTCTTCCAAAACAGGCCCTCCCTGAATTGGGCTGAGGAAACTGGCCAGGCTAGGTCCCTGATCTCCACCATGGGAGGAAAAAATGCTACGCCTGTTTAAGATATAAGAGCATTTTTATGGGGAAAAGTACAAAGTTTATCACCACAAGCTACAGGTAAGAGCCTGATTGAAGGACTTGAATCTCTAATCCAAAAGCTACATGCACAATTCTACTTAATCTTATTTAGTTCACAGGGCAAATACCAAGGAATAAATCTCATTTACATGTATATTGTAAAAATACCACAGGTTTATCAAGTGTTTGGATGTACTACCCTGCAAGTTCAGAGACTTTATGCTTTTTTTTTTTTTTGAGACGGAGTCTCCCTCTGTCCCCCAGGCTGGAGTGCAGTGGTCGGATCTCAGCTCACTGCAAGCTCCGCCTCCCGGGTTTATGCCATTCTCCTGCCTCAGCCTCCCGAGTAGCTGGGACTACAGGCGCCCGCCACCTCGCCTGGCTAGTTTTTTTTGTATTTTTTAGTAGAGACGGGGTTTCACCGTGTTAGCCAGGATGGTCTCGATCTCCTGACCTCGTGATCCGCCCATCTCGGCCTTCCAAAGTGCTGGGATTACAGGCTTGAGCCACCGCGCCCGGCCGACTTTATGGTTAATGGAAATAAAGCATTATTATTTTGCAACAGGAAGTGTAACTAATTTTGACAGAGCAAGAACCTGTAGGTTACAGACATTGATTATGAGAGGCTTATAAAAACACTATTCATTTAAATGTTTGGTATAAAATTACACTGCTCAGTAACAAATTCTGGAGCTATCTATTCCTGTAATCCAAAGAGTCTTCTTTCTCCAAACCCAATATTTTAAAAAATAACTATTTGCCTCTACAGGATTTAGAAAATAGCGATATATAAATGCTCTCGGCAAGACATTATTCTCTTTCATTTACTGAATAGTTTCCAAATACCTGTCCTAATATGGTACAATCTTCAATATTATTACATAAAAAAAGAGGTTCAGAAGTATTAATAGAATGGCACCATTTGTGTTAATATACAAATATAAATAGGTAGATAAAGAGATAAATAGATTGATTATTGAGAGATGATAAACAGATAGAGACATGCTTTAACAGAGAGAAAGTATTTCTGGAAGAAGGCTCAGAAAGCAATCATTATTGCCTCAAGAAGACCCATAGACTGGGAAAGAGGAATATCTACTTTCCACTGTCAGCTTTTTAAAATATATATAAATTTTCTTAGTAAGAGACTGATAAACTGAAATACAGACAAACAGATGGACACACACACACACACAAAGTGAATAGGTGATCCTAATCCTTTATTTAACTAATGACTTGTGTGAACAATTAAACTTGTTAAAATATAGAACAATGTCTTCAAAAGAATCAACTCCAAGAGAAAAATAGCTTTTATTATTAAAAGAGTATATAGTTAGACACACTTATATTCTGTTCCTGAATAGAATGAAATAGAGAGGCCCTACAATTTTGTAGCTTGGAAATTTAATGAAACATTTAAAATAATTATAAGGCAAGATGACTTATTTTACTTGTTTCATCTTGTAAAATTTTCTGTTGAAGAAGATACTCTAAGCAGAGGCTAAGAGACAATATTTGAGATAATATTTCAATAAGATTAAAATTAGAATTAAAACTGTCCTATGGTGAACTGGACTTTCTCAAATACCACGTAAACCATCAGCTATAGAAAGATTATTTTCTTAATTAAAAATAGGATGTAATATGACCTACAGGAAGAGTAAATTGAAGCTGTTGACAGTTCCAAATCCATTAATCGTAAGATTGACTTTGAAGATTATTGCAGGCAATTTTACGAAAAAATAAATATGAGGTCACATTGAAAAAATAAAGACAGTTAATGCCAGAAAAAATACCACCCACCTGGTATCAGATAGGTACAGTTAAGAAAATGATTAACATAAATATATACAAAGAATAATTTGTATAATTTGCCATCATGTACATGAATATACTTTAAATAATTTTACTTCTAAGAATAATCTTTCATAGAACTATTTGTGATCTATTACACAATAAAACCAATTTTGGCTAACAAATATACATTTCAAAATATTATTTTAAGATGCCATAATTCCAATGACTTTATTGCCTCCTTTTACTTTCAAAATTGTCCTGGGTTAGCGGACACATTGCATTATCACCCTAGTGGGAGAGACCTAAAGACACTGATCAGCTCAGACATTACAGGATCTAGTTTCACTATCTCACAGGTACTCGACTTCCTCTTTTTCACTCTTATCTTATATTTATTTAAATGAATACTATGTGAGAAGTTTGACAGGGATGCAGAATATTTTGAGATTTTTCCATAACCACTCTCAGTCAACAAGAAGTTGAAAGCTTTCCCAGACTTTTCATTAACAGAGAAATTTAAGGATCATTGCCCAGCCATTTCTTTGCTTTGCAAAGACTGGCTGGATTTAAAATTAAAATTATAGGTCAAATTTCTTAACCTTCAGCAAGAAGGATTCCATTTGAATAGCATGTTCCAGGGAAGGTTCCCTTTGAGAACCTGTGTAAGGAAGAAAGCATAGTTAGACAAGTACACAAATCAGCAGTACAGTTAAAGAATATACAACCTAGCTACATGAGGTTTCTTTCAGGACCATGGAAAGTTTAATTATGAAAACAGTAAAATTTTCTATATCAAATGAGAAAATTCATATACCCATCTTTATAGAACAAAATCCAACATTCCTGCTTTTAAGAGATGTAGTTTAAGAATAATGGTTACCTTCTTAATATGATCAACTCAGCCAAATCCAGCACTACGTCTGAAGTTAAAATACTAGAAGCACATCCCCTTTAACATCAGGAGCAAAACGACCATCACTCCCATTCCTGCACAGTACATTTGTTAATATATTCAGAGCAATTAGACCCTCCCCCACAAAAAAAAGAAACAAAAAAAAGAGTGAGAGAAGTGAGGGATGGAGGAATGGAGGGAGGAAGGGAGGGAGGGAGGGAGGAAGGAAGGAAGGAAGGAAGGAAGGAAGGAAGGGAGGGAGGGAGGGAGGGAGGGAGGGAGGGAGGGAAAGGAATGTATAAACAATACCCTGGATTACGCCACATTTTCTGTAAACATTTACTAAAGATAGTAAATATTTTCAGTTTTGCAGATCATACAGTCCCTGTCACAAGCACAGCTGACCCTTAAACAACATAGGTTTGAATCGTGTGGGTTCACATGGAGGAGAATTTTTTTTTAAATAAATACAGTCCTTCATATGAGCAAGTTCTACATCCACAACCAAAAGTGGATCAAAAATACCATGTTCACGGGATGCCAAACCTGCATATATGGAAGACCAACTTTTCATATCTGTGGATTATGCGGGGCCAGATATGGGACTTAGTGTGCACAGATTTTGGTATCCACTGTCCTGGACTGTACCGGACTTTGCTGTTGCAGTACAAAAGCAGCGATAGACACTAGTAAGTAAATGCACATGGCTGCCTGCCATCCGCCAAATCTCTCTCTATTTATGGACACTGAAAGTGAATTTCATATAACTTTCACATATCACAGAATATGATTCTTTTGGTTTTTTTCCCCAACCATTTAAAAATGTCAAAATTGGTCCTGTTTCCTGGGCTGTGCAAAAAAACAAATTTGATGACATCATGCCCTACATTATTTGAACAGTAATTAAATAATTACTCTCAATTAATTAAATAGTATCTAACTATTAGACAAATTTAAACTTATCTAATTGCTGTTTTCTATTTTTGTGCACAGCAAAGGTTTTATAAAAAAATTGTAAAGAATAATCAAATGATGAAAATGTTCAATTTTAAAACAGAATTATTTCCTTCTCTCTCTCAAAAAAAAAGGACTCAATCTCTTTAGCTGTTAATTATATTCCTGTAAACAGAGTAACCCTTAGGAATTTCTATTTGCTTTCTTTCTAATCTGCAAGCCTCACAGCACTCGCATCAAGAACAATGGCATGCACACAGTTCTTAAATTCAGTCCGGTTTCCTTCTTCCTTTTTTGTGTGTGTGTGCTGAACTTCAGCCAAACATTAAATTACCTTGGGAAATAAAAAGTAAAAGAGAAAGAACCACAAAGATGGTATTTAACCTCATTTTATGAGGACGTTCAATCTGAATTTAGAGAAAAAGAAAAGAGCTTTTTTAGTGTGAGAAGCATGAGAACTGGAAAGAAGCACAGAGTTTTTCAGACCAGCCTACTTTTTAAAGTTTGTTTTCCGGTAACTATGCTCTTGTTTCTATGCAGGTGAGGTTGTAGGTCAGGTGTGTGTGTGTGTCTATAAATCCACACCCATTTTTAACCAGAAACATCCAGAGTACATTTCCAACAAGAGCACTGGCCAAGTCAGGTAAGCAAGCAAAGTTTCCAGATTACTTAATCAGTGGTCAAGCTTTGCAATATTTAAATAATCACCTTTTGCTATATAAAAGCGAAGCTTTCAGTAAAGGCTGGGAAAGTGAAATGAATTTTTAATTTTCTTCTTTTACTGAACTGGATTTCCTTTGCTAGTTTCATAGTTTTATCTCTATTTATATTAATGGTATTAGAATAAATTGACGTCAACCACAAAAACGACTCTTTAAAAATTATTCTACAAGTAATAATAGCTCTTCTTTATACTCTTTTAAGTCTTGTTTTATTTTAAAATATAGGTGCTTATAATATCAGTTACTTATGTTAAATTACTTTTGAAAAATAAAATACTAATGTCAGAAAATGCTAATTGACCAATGTTTATACAACCTAATTTCTGGCATATGGTTATATGCCTCCCAAATGCATTTTAAGCTGCTATAGGCCTGTAACCATGCCATATTTATCTGTGTTCCCCCAAGTAGCTTAACCTTGCAACTGATTCTAAAGGACCCTCAGCAATTTACAGTGTATGTTACCAAGGAAAGCATTATTTATTCAAAATCTATAATGTACAAGTTGTACTGCTTTGTCACAGAATATATTTAATACCTATTTTATAATTTATCAATGTAAAACCAGAAAACCAAGATTTTTATTTTTTAATTAGAAAGTATTTGACAATAATACATAAATATTTGAAATTTTAAGGAAAAAAATGTTCCCACCTAACTCTAAGCTTGGCAGCTTTAAAATAGCAAAAATGATGAAGTTATGCTTTTTCTTTTTTAAAATGCAGATTCCAACTGCTTGTCTCTGTACCTAACATAGAAAAATCTTTCTAAAGTGTCCTCCAGATTGACTTTTCTTAACTCTTCTTTATATCCAAGATCCCTGGAAGAATTTTAATGAAGTTTTGGACCCTATTCCCATGGAAAAGGAACAGGCAGATAAAATTTTGCACGCAATTTCCAGGGGTTTTGAGCCTTCTGTAGTTCATCCACAGGCCTTCTAGAAGCCTGCTGGATTCAGGTTAAGATCCTGTCCTAGATGGTTACTTCAGTTCCTCCACTGCAACTCCCAACCTGTCTAACTACGGCTGCCTTTGCTGGGTTGGATTTCATGTTCCAGAGTCAAATGTCCCTGTCCTCTACTAAAATCCACCCTTTCTTTGTTTCAGTCTTTAAAGTACAAGATGACCGAGGCCTTAAGGTACAAGATGACATTCTGAAATGTTTTATGGCTTAATAAGTTATGGAAACTTAAACTGAAATCCTTATCAGGCACCATGATCATTATTTAACAGGGTTTTTATATGCCTGGAAAGAAAGGACGGAAGAGGACGGGAGGGGAAAGGAGGGGAGAGGAGGGGAAAGGTGGGGAGAGAGGGCAGACCAAAGGAGGCCGGGAGCTGTGGCTCACCCCTGTAATCCCAGCACTTTGGGAGGCTGAAGCAGGTGGATTATTTGAGGTCAGGAGTTTGAGACCAGCCTGGCCAACATGGTGAAATCCTGTCTCTATTAAAAATAGAAAAATTAGCCAGGTGTGGTGGTACACACCTATAACCCCAGCTACTCGGGAGACCAAGGCAGGAGACTCTCTTGGCTAAGGAAATTTTACTATTTTGGTGACAAATTCAATACTAAATAATGTAAGTCAATAGGAAAGACGTCTTAAAGGAACTTTAAATAAATGTGAAGGATATCTGTATATTTATTTTATATTTTGAGGTAAAGTTTCAAAACTGCATGTGCCAACCATTTTCAAATGAGTTTTATATGCTAATGCTGTAACTAAACATCTCACAAGTATTACAGACTTCCTGTAATATATTTATCAAGTGGTTTATGACCAGATCCAGATCAGGCCCAACTTTGGACTTTAGTTTTTATCTTAATGCGCAAAGTATAAAAGACTCACATTGAGTTAAGAATCGGTTTGAATTCTAGCTAACCAGGAGAGAATGTAATCATGGCACATCTACGCTTCTCTATACATATGTCTAATTTATAGTAATATGACAGTATTTTATTTTTATAAAGAGCTGTATTATAAACTGAAGGGCAAAATTCTGAGTAATTGTTGAAAGGATGAGAAAGGTAAGAAACTATAAAGGAACTGAAAGACAAGAATCCTCCATATTCTATTTTTCCTCTGATTTCTATTTTAAGCAATATTTGTTCATGTATAATCTTATCTTGGTATAGAGTCAAAATGTTTTGACCTACTAGATACAGGAGAATCAAAAGGGAAAGAATATTTCTGCATGCTAAAAGTCACTTTATAGTTTACAAGACATTAAAAAACATAATCTTATTTGAGTTTCATCTTGGTGGTGTGAACACTACAGGGTGATTCAGAAGTAGGCTTTGTGTGCCCTGAACCAGCTCTCTTTTACTTATACAGCACTCTGCCCAGGATGCTCAGAACGTGACTTCTCACCAACTGAGCATGCATTGAGTTGATTAAGTATTTTAAAAATAAAATGTGAATGAAAGTTCTATGTGGTTGGTTATACCATGTCAAACCAAAAAAGCAGAACAGTCTGTCGTCACAGTATTGGTCCAACTCTTAGCAAATATCTTTTAATAATAGCTTGAAGCAACTCACTAGATTCTGAGAATTCCTTTCTGTCATCTAGCTTCTTCTGAGAGATTCTCTAGAAGACACGATGCTACACTCAGCTTTGGCTCTCTGCCTCTTACTCGTCGCAGTTTCTTCCAACCTTGCCATTGCAATAAAGAAGGAAAAGAGGCCTCCTCAGACACTCTCAAGAGGTGCTGTAATCTCATTTTATTTTCTAAACTCAGTCATTTGGATTGCTTTTTAAAATATCTGGTGTCTTCACTCATGGTCCAATTATAAAACAAATTCAACTAACTGAATGATTTTTGCTGTGTGTGACTTCAAAATGGATTTTTAAAAACAGAAGGAATCAGTTTATTTTAGGCAGTGAATCAAATCAACTAGCAAACAATAACATAAGTTTGCATTATCTTCTGCTAAAATAATGGAGAATTGACTTGCTGTCTATAACTTTGATAACCAGAGTCCTAGAAAATAATGATTGATTGCTATGTCATATTGGTGTCCTAATAGCAATTTAAGGTTCCTCAAAATTTGCTCCAATTCCCAGTCCTCTATTTCCCAGTTCTCCAAAAAAAAATAATAATTTGGAATGATTTTATATAAGCCTTCCCAGAAAATTATACTGTACCCCAAACCCTGAGAATTTGGGGTACCCAAGTCTTTGCTATATTGACTCTGGAAGACAGTGGTTTTAGACATAATCAAGGATTGCCATTGGCTACATGTTTAGAAAACATTTCTTTTTGTATTTACTGTTTTACTTTGGCCTAAGAAACAAATACATATTCATCTGTAAAGAAACATTTTATAAAAGAAAAAATTCTCAATGTTGGTTTCTATATCTCTAAGTAACAGAAGTAGGAACAGAATTATTTGTCCCCACATAGCTGTTCAAAATTATCAGTATTACCACCAAGTACTTGACCATTTGTTTGCTCCATTCACATTACCACTGCAAATAGTGGTCAAGTGCCTTGTAGTAATACTGTTAGTTTTGAATAACCATGTGGGAACAAATAATTCTGTTCCTATCTCTGATATATATATATATAAAAATTAGATATAAATATATGCTATAGTTATAGATATATATTATATAATTTCAAATTCTAAAAGATGGACTTGCTTCCCAAGTACATTCATTTCTTAACAGATGTACTGAGTGCCAGCCAAATGCTCATCAATGTTTACCTAAGCTAATTAACTCTACTTTAGCTTAACAAGCACACAAACTATATATACAGAAAGTCAATATATTTTTGCAAAAGAAATGAATGAAAAAGTTGAAATATTTTCCTAAACATAACTCTGTCTCTCTATATAAGCATAATTGTTGCAAAACAATGAGCTCAGTAGCCTTAAAGTGCCAAAGACTAAACTAATTATTGCCCTTAAAGATTTTCCAGGTCTGCATTAAGCAGCACTGTGATAACTGTACCACAAAGCATCAACATTCTGTGTGTTCACTTCTAAATATTTATTTAAAACTCTTGTTGAATGTTTTGAAAAATATATTACATTTGTATGCTCTATTTTAAACAACTTAAAGGTTCTGTTATTTCAATTGATAAGAAACTAATTTAACACAGAAGATTACTGATATTAGCTGAGAACACCATTACTGAGAATTGGTTTATATTTGGCGAAGTCTTTTATCATCTATTGCTACATGGTAAACAACGGAGAGAATGAGGCTCAGAATGAATGAAGATTAAAGGTAGGGGTGAGTGGGAGGTGTTTGGATACAGTACAGAGAGTAGCATATGGAGCCCCTTAGAGTACAGGGCAGCACCAGTTAAGTAGAGAAGGAAGTAAGAAGAAAAGGAAGATTAATTAGAAAAAGGTAGTAGAAGATTCAGGGAGAAAAAAAATACATACGCATACAGTGATCCAAGAAAATCCCAACTTCCTTTGAATCAGAATTGCTGAGTACCTAGTCCAGTGCTCGGCAGATAGTAAATACTTAATAAATATATGTTAGATAAATGAATAAAATCTCAAAAGACAAGAAAACATAGCCAGAGACAGAGATAGGGATAGAATTAGAGTAATGAGCAGAAGCCATGAGGTGCATTTAAACTATACCAGCTTTGACCTATTGTGATTATAACAGAGTATATAAAAAATTATTATAATGCAATATGGCTTTCCTACAGGGCTTCGGAGAATTTTTTTGAGAATAGGGATTATATTGTCTATGTTTGTATTCCCACTGCTTTCTGGAGTAAGTTATGCAGCAGATGTTCCTTTACTGTTTGTGGAACCAAATTGAGCAGGAGCAGAGAATAGAAATTTTCCCCACTGCTAATACTCCAGCATTGAATGATATTTGCATCAGAAGAGGGAAAATTAAGCAGAGGCCTAGTCTCACTTGCTGTTTTAGAATAACTTTTACTTAACGCAAAATGTGGTGTATAGATATTGCATGTGTTCAACCAAAGTTGGAAAGAGCATCTTTCAGGATTATTACAGAGAGCAAGAGTTCCTGTTAAGATGTGGCATTAAACTAACAAGAGATGTTTTTCAATGTTAAGATTTTAAATCAGGCAAAAAAAAAAAAAAAAAAAAAAAAAACCAAAAACGTTGCTGGTGAGAATATAAAATGATGCAGCCACTTGAGAAAATAACCTGACAGCTCCTCAAAAACCTAAATATAGTGTTACCATTTGTTCAGCAGTTCCGCTCCTAGGTGTATACCCAAGATAAATGAAAACATATACCACTCAAAAACTTGCCTATGTATGTTCACAGTGGCATTATTCATAAAAAAGAAAAAGTGGAAACAACCCAAATATCCATTAACTGATGAACAAATAAATAAAATGTGGTATATCCATACAATGGAATAATATTTGACCATAAAAAAAGAATTAAATAATAATACATGTCACTATATGGATGAACCTTAAAAAGGTTATGCTGAGTGAAAAAATCTAGTCACAAAAGCCTACATATTGTGTGATTCCATTTATATGAAAAGTCCAGCATAAGCAAATCTATAGAGACAGAAAGTAGATTAGGGGTTTCTTAGGGCTGTGGCAGTTGAAGAAAATGGGGAGCAGGTGATAGCTAAATGGTATAGCGGGTTTTTTTGAGGAGATGAAAATGTTCTAAAATTGGTTGTGATGATGGTTGCACAACTTCGTGGATATACTGAAAAAAGTATACATTTTCTTTCTTTTTTTTTTTTGAAATGGAGTCTTGCTCTGTTACCCAGGCTGGAGTGCAGTGGTGCAATCTTGGCTCACTGCAACATCCACCTCCCAGGTTCAAGGGATTCTCCTGCCTCAGCCTCCCAAGTAGCTGGGTCTACAGGTGCATGCTACCACACCCAGCTAATTTTTGTATTTTTAGTAGAGACGGGGTTTAACCATGTTGGCTAGGCTGGTCTTGAACTCCTGACCTCAAAGGATCCACCCACCTCAGCCTCGCAAAGTGCTGGGATTACAGGCATGAGCCACAACGCCTGGCCAAAAGTATTCATTTTCAATAGATGAGTTGTATTGGTGTATTAATTTTATTTCAATAAAGCTGTCACCAGAAAACAAACATGAAAAACAAACAAGCAAAAATCATGGAATCATATTTTTCAAATTATTATCATATTTACCATGACATTAAAGCCAGAAACTGTGGTCTGACAACATTTGAAATGTACGTGAAAATCTGGGCCCAAACTGACTTCCAAATATTGCTAATTTTCACATTAATTCAATCTCTCTCATTGATAGACTGAGACACTTTCTGAAAATACTCAGTAATGTTTTTGGAGGTTCTGTGCATTCTTCTCCTTGATGATCTTATTCTTTAATTGCTAATACACATTCCCAAATAATCATACCATTTCTTTAAGGCTAATGGGTTCTCTCTATATTTATTGCTTTCTGTTTTTTCTCTCCATTCTTTTGGGTGTTTCCAAAACACATGTGTTTTATTATGTCTCTCGGCCATGAAATTCCCATACAAGAATTTTTTCCAGGTCAGAATTCAAAGCAAAATTCAGAATTCCCTTATTTCACAATGTATACTGACTTAGAAGAGGTCAGCATCTCTTGGGACCCAAAATAGGAGGGCATTGTAGAGTACAGCCCAAAGGATTCCTAATAATTTTACGAAGTATGCAAAGATGAACTGTTACTTTCCAAACATTCCTAAAGCCAGAGCTTTTACATTATCCAAAGATGTCCTTTCAATCAGCTCTAATCATAACAATATTTATTAAGCACTACTGGCTTCAAGGCCATGAGCCTCAAGGTTTGAAATACAGTAGCAAAACCTCAGTACTACAACATAAAGGGAAACCACCTCCATATCTAGTGAAAATTGTGGGTCCTCTGCACCATATATCAGCCAACAGCTTGAAGGCTTAGTTAAATATCTGTAGGTAGATATCTGATTATTAGATACCCATTTCAGAGCTCATCTCTAGTTCTGGGTTACTGCATTGATTTCTCTCTTCTATTTCAGGATGGGGAGATGACATCACTTGGGTACAAACTTATGAAGAAGGTCTCTTTTATGCTCAAAAAAGGTAACATGACTCTCAGCTCATTTTTTTCCTTTTATCTGTAGTAGACTCATAATAATTGTACATATTTATGGAATATAGAGTGATATGCTGATACATGTACACAATGTGTAGTGATCAAATCAGTGTAATTAGCATATGTATCACCTCAAACATTTCTTTTCTTTCTGGTAGGAACACTCAAAATCCTCTCTATTCGCTTTTTAAAAATATACAATAAACTATTGTTAACTGCATGTACCCTATAGTGCTGTAGACTACTTGAACTTATTCCTCCTATCTAACTGTATTTTTGCATCTATTAATCAACCTCTCCTTATTCTTCCAGCTCTGAACCCTTCCCAGCTTCTAATAACCAGAGTTCTACTTTCTACTTCTATTAGTACAACTTTTTTTTAAGCTACCCTATATGAGTCAGAATTCATGGCATTTATCTTTTTATGTCTGACTTATTTCACTTAACACATCCTCCAGGCTCATTCATGCTGCTGTGAATGAGAGCATTTCATTATTTTTTATGGCTAAGTAATAGTCCACTGTGAATATGTAACACTTTTTCTTTATCCATTCATTCATTGACGTACATTTAGGTTGATTCTATAAATCTTGGCTATTGTGAATAGTGATTCAATAAATATGGAGATGCAGATATCTCTTTAATATACTGATTTTTAAAATAAATACTCAGTAGTAGGAAAGCTGAACCATATGGTAGTTATATTTTTAGTTTTTTGAGAATCCTCTATATGTTTTGCATAATGGCTGTACTAATTTACATTCCTACCAACAGTGTATAAGAATTCCCTCTTCTCTGCGTCCTCACCAGCATTTGTTATTTTTTGTCTTCTTGATAATATCAATTCTAACTGTGGTGGGATAATATCTCATTGTGGTTTGATCTGCCTTTCCCTGATGATTAGAGATGTTGAGAGTTTCTTCATATCCTTGGCCATTTGTGTGTCTTCTTTTGAGAAATGTCTATTCAGATCTTTTGCCCATTTTAAAATCAAATCATTTGGGGTTTTTTGTTGCTGAGTTATTTGAGTGCCTTGTGTATTCTAGATATAAGGCCCTTGTCAAATGAATAGTTTGCAAATAATTTTCCCATTCTACAGGTTATCCCCTTATTCTTTTGTTTCCTTTACTGTTCAGATGCTTCTCAGGTGACATAGTACCATTTGTCTATTTTTGTTTTTGTTGCATTTGCTTTTGAAGTCTTACCCATACATTTTTTTTGCTGGGAACAATGTCCTGAAGGTCTTCCCTTATATTTTCTTCTAGGAGTTTTATAGTTTGGGGTCTTACATTCAAATCTTTAGTTCATTTTGAATTGATTTTTGCATATGGTGAGAGATAAGAGTCTAGTTTCATTCTTCTACATATGAATATTCACGTTTTCCAGCACTGTTTATTGAAAAGGGTGTCCTTTCCCCAATGCATATTCTTGGCACCTTTGTCAAAAATCAGCTGACTTTAAATATGTGGATTTATTTCTGGGTTCTCTATTCTATTCCATTGGTCTAGGTGTCTGTTTTTATACCAATACCATGCTGTTTTGTTTACCATAGCTTTGCAGTATATTTTGAAGTCAAGTAGTATGATGCCTGCAGTTTGTTCTTTTCACTCTGTATTGCTTTGAACTATTTGGAGTCTGTTGTGGTTCTATACAAATTTTAAGATTTTTTATTTGTTTCTGTGAAAAATGTCATTGGAATTTTGATAGAGATTACATTAAATCTGTAGATATCTTCCAGTAGTATGGTCGTTTTAGCAAAATTCATTCTTCCAATCTATGGCATGGGATGTCTTTCCACTTTTGGTGTTCTCTTCAATTTCTTTCATCAATGTTTTATAGTTTTTCTTGTAGGGATCGTTCACCTCCTTGGTTAATATATTCCTAGGAGTGTGTGTGTGTGTGTGTGTGAGTGCATGTATGTGTGTGTGGTTTTTGTTTGTTGTTTTCTTGAGATGGAGTCTCACTCTGTCGCCCAGGCTGGAGTACAGTGACGCGATCTCAGCTTGCTGCAACCTCCACCGCCCAGGTTCCAGTGATTCTCCTGCCTCAACCTCCTGAGTAGCTGGGATTACAGGCACACACCACCATGCCCAGATAATTTTTTATTAGTAGTAGAGACAGGGTTTCACCATGTTGGCCAGGCCGGTCTTGAACTCTTAATCTCAGGTGATCCGCCCACCTCAACCTCCCAAAGTGCTGGGATTGCAGGCATTAGCCACCACGCCCGGCCTTTCTGTGATTATTGTAAATAGCACTGCTTTCTTGTTTCTTTTTTTCAGCGAGTTTGTTATTGTTGTATAGAAATGCTACTGGTTTTGTGTGTTGATTTTGTATCCTCTACTCCCCGTTAATTTTAACAGATCATATAGATACCTCAGAGAAGAATCAAAGAAGGCATTTTAGTTTTCAAAAAGATGTCACAAGTATTTGGTCTGCTATTGTATGCCAGTGGGACTAATAGTTGCTGTTAGAATGCATTTTATAAACGAAAGCTCTAAATACCTCTGTATTAATGAATTTATTACTCAATCAAGCTTTTGAGTATATTGTATAAACAAAGTAGTATTACTTATTAGGCATTACACAGGCTTAAACAGAAAACAGGTTTAGGGCAGCAGTTCTAAGGCCTGCCTGTTTGAATATCAGAGCAATATGAGTAGCTTTTTTAAAAATCCAAATTTGTAATTAATCAGTCAAGTATTCCTTGAATGTCCATTGCTATGTGCCAGACACTGTTTTAGGCTCAATGACCAAGTATGATACTGTTTTTATTCTTAAAGGCCTACTGAGTCTTTGGGAATAAAGCTGAGAAACATATTATTAAATTAATGAAATATCTAAAGAACATTCTATTGCAATACTCTTTAAAGATGAAGAAAGATTTCAAATTAACTATTGTTTTAATATTGGACAAGTATTAGAAAAGAAAAAAGTCTACAGAAGAATCTCACTTCCAAATATCAGTGTAACAAACAAACAACATATTAGTAAGGAGCACCAGCAGAACATTTGAAAAATATACCCTGATAAATTGAGGTTTGGTCTGATAATGCCAGCGTGGTTTAGGATTAAGAAATGTACTAATTAAAATAATTTAATATTTATAAGGAGACAATCCATACAAGTATCTCTCATCTCCATAAATTCTGAAAATGCATTAATAGAATAAAACATCTATATTTGAATTTTTAAGACTTTGCATTTGACAATATTAATTTCTTTAAATTAACCCTAACAAAGAAATAGCATTCCAACAGTAGCAACAACAAAAAAAATGAACACGTTATGCTTACTGGGAAAACAAATAGAAGTGTCCCATTAAAGTGTGGATAAGACAAGTATATCTATAATCACAACAATTACTAACATTTTTCTGGAGGTACTAACTAATGCAAGTATAGGAGGAAAAAGTAGAAAATGTAGAAAGGAAAAGTTAAAAGTATCTTTATTTGCAAATGATAATTTATATACCTGAAAAACTTTAAAAATTTATGTTCAGAATAACAAAAATTCTGTTGAATTAGATGGGAATACACTGATATTTAAAAATTGACTGTATTTATATATAGAAAAACACAGCCAAAAAAACTTGCAAAATACCTCATTTACAATGACAAAAAAGGAAATACTCCAGAATAAACTTGACAGAAGATGTGCAAAATCTATATGAACCTAAATACACTGAAAAGATAAAAGAAATTTCCAAACCAATGGCAGTGCACATTATATTCTTGGATTGCAAGACTTAACATCATAAAAATGCCAATTCTCTCTATACTTAAAAAACTTTTTAAGATGATCACAATAAATTGCAATAAGATTTTTTTTAAAGATAATTCTAAAATTGAAATTAAAAAATAGACATGAGTAGTTAGGATAGTTAGGAACATTCTGAAAAGAGAGCAATAAGGATTAGGCCTTAATCATTATTAAACATTTTACAAAGCAATAATAAACAGTATGTTACTTGTAAATAAACAAAACATAATAAAAGTATAGAAATAAAACTTTGAATGTAAATGGATTTGGACCTCCAGTCAAAAGACATAGAGTGACTCAATGGATTAAAAAACAGATTCCCCCTGCCCCCTGAAAAAAAAAAAAAAAAAAAACCTCATAAGACCCAACTATAGGCTCAAGCGATCCTCCTGCCTCAGCCTCTCAAGTAGCTGGGACTTCAAATGTATGCCACCACATGGGCCAATTTTTGTACTTTTGGTAGAGACAGGGTTACACTATGTTGCCCAGGCTAGTCTCAAACTCCTAAGCTCAAGCAATCCTCCCACCTTGGCCTCCCAAAATGCTGGGATTACAGGCATGAGCCACCATGCTGGGCCTCACTTCACCTTGAAGGATGCTTATTAACTGCAGTTGAAAGGATCAAAAAACATATCCTATACAAATAGAAACAAACCAAAAAAAAAGTAGCTACACTTACATCAGATAAAACAGACTTTTAAGTCAAAAAATGTAAACAGAAACAAAGAAGGTCATTATATAATAACAAACATTAATTTACCAAGAAGGTATAACAATTATAAATATATATTCATCTAACATCACAGTACCTAAATACATATATCAGATATTAATAGATCTGAAAAGAGGGATAGATTACAACACAACAATAGTAAGGGACTTCAATACCCCACTTTCAACAATGAACAGATCATCCAAAAAGTCAATAAGGAAACATTGGACTTGAACTACACTTTAGACCAAATTGACCTATCAAACATATACAGAGCATTTAATCAAACAGCAAGAGAAGATACATTCTCAATAGCGTAGGGATTCTTTTATAGAACAGATCACATGATAGACCACAAAACAAGTCTAACAAATGTAAGAAGACTGAAATTATATCAAGTATCTTTTCTGACCATCAACAGATGAATTGATAAATTATGGTATATGTACACAATAAAATACTATTTAGCCATTGGAAAGAAGGAAATTCTCAATAGCTATCCAAAGACCCTATCTCCTTTGACGCTCACAATTCACTTAAAATTAAAGCAGTATTTAAAAAGCATTCTATATACCCAGACATTAGTCTGGGCGATGATTTTTTTTTATATGACCTCAAAAACATGGGAAACAAAAGCAAAAATAGACAAGTGAGATTACATCAAACTAAAAAGCTTCTGTACAGCAAAGGAGACAATAACAGAGTGAAGAAATAACCAACAGAATAGAAGACAATATGTGAAAGCCCTACATCTGAAAAGAGGCAAATATGTAAGGAACTCAACTCAATAACAAAACAAAAATGGAATTTGTGTTTTAAAAATGGACAAAAGATCTGAATAGACATTTCTTAAAAGAAGACATACAGGCTGGGCGCTGTGGCTCACACCTCTAATCCCAGCACTTTGGGAGGCCAAGGCGGGCTGATCACTTGAAGTTGAGAGTCCGAGACCAGCCTGACCAACATGGAGAAACCCCATCGCTACTAAAAATTCAAAATTAGCCAGGCATGGTGGTGCATGCCTGTAATCCCAGCTACTCGGGAGGCTGAGGCAGGAAAATCACTTGAACCTGGGAGGCAGAGGTTGTGGTGAGCCGAGATCGCACGGTTGCACTCCAGCCTGGGCAACAAGAGCAAAGCTCCATCTCAAAAAACAGGAGGCAAACAAACGGCCAACATGTAGATGAAAACAATACTTAACATCACTAATCATCAGGGAAATGCAAATTAACTCCACGATGAAATACCTCCTCACATCCCAGCATTTTGGGAGGCCAAGACGGGCGGATCACGAGGTCAGGAGATCGAGACCATCCTGGCTAACACGGTGAAACCCCGTCTCTACTAAAAAATACAAAAAACTAGCCGGGCGAGGCAGCGGGCGCCTGTGGTCCCAGCTACTCGGGAGGCTGAGGCAGGAGAATGGCATAAACCCGGGAGGCGGAGCTTGCAGTGAGCTGAGATCCGGCCACTGCACTCCAGCCCAGGCGACAGAGCCAGACTCCGTCTCAAAAAAAAAAAAAAAAAAAAAGAAATACCTCCTCACTCCTTTGAGAAAGGCTATTATCCAAAAGATGAATAATAGCAAGTGTTGGCAAGAATGTGGAGAAAAGAGAACCCTTTTACACTGTTGGTGGGAATGTAAATTAGTATAGCCATTATGGAAAGCATAATGTATGGAGATTACTCAAAAAATTAAAAATAGAACTACAATATGATCCAGCAATTCCCTGCTGGGCATATATCAAAAAGATAAAATCAGTATGTCTAAGAGATATCTGCACTGTCATTTGCAACAACATAGAAGAACCTGGAGGACATTATGGTGAGTGAAACAAGCCAGATACAGAAAGACAAATGTCACATAATCTCACATGTGTAATCTAAAAAAGTCAAACTCATAGAAACAAAGGAAAATGGTGGTTACTAGAGTCTGGGGGTAAGGATGGGGAGTTCTTGCTCAAAGGACACATTATTCAGTTAAGTGAAATAAGTTTTAGAGATCTGTTGTACATTGTGGGAATAATAGTTAATAATAATATATTTTACACTTGAAAATTGCTGAGAGTAAATTTTAAATATTCTCACCACAAAAAATAAGTATGTGAGGTGATGCATATGTGAAATAGCTTGATTTAACCACTGCACAATATACATATATCAAAACAGCATGCCGTACACCATAAATGTATACAGCTTTTACTTGTCAAATAAATAAGTAAATCGATTATTGATAACTGACAAACTCCATAGATAAATAGATACTACAGGAAATTTTTAATACAGGAAGTGGTATTTTAAATCAGGAATAGGGGAGACAGGTTACATAATAGTTAGTGTCAGAGAGAAGTTGATAGCCATCTGGGAAAAACAAATAAATTTGTATCCATATCTCACATTTATGCAAAAATAAATTAGAAAGATATAATCATGAAAATTAAATCATTAAGGTGCTAGAAGATACTACTGCAAAATTTTATTTCTTTAGATGCTTGGAATAGGGGAGAGCCAAGATTATAGTGAGGCAAGAAAGATATCTGGGATACAAAAATAAAGCCTCTAATTTTAGTCTTCTAGATGCTTCCCTGGCCTCATGCTAGTCCTGTGTGCTAGGCTTGAGCATAACCAAACAAAGAAAAGGAGCAAAGAAAAAGTCTGAAAGAAATGACTAATATTTCCAATTACATGGAATTTTCTGCATAACCAAAACCTTACAGTAAACAAAGGAAAAATATTTTTTAAATGGAAAACTGCAGCACATATTACAAGAGTGCTTTCTCTAATATACAATATACTCCATATTAATAAGAAAAAGGTCAACAAGTCAACAGAAAAAAATGAGCAAAGAATATGAAAGTTCACACAATAGAAAAATAAGTAACTCAAATATATAAGATTGACTTTTTTTTTTATAAGAAAGACAAACTACATTCATTTCCCTCTTTTCACCTGTTGGATTAAAAAAAATTTAAACTAATAACCAGCTTTAGTGAGAATAGCGAAAACAATTACTGCTCACACTACCAGAGAGAATATGAATTGGTACAGCTTCTATGGAGGGTATACATCGGAATTATAAATGCACACACTCTTTGACCCAGAAATTCTACTTTTGGAAACGTATTCACAAACATACCCATCTATGTGCAAAATGATTTAAAAAAAAAACAGCATGGTCTTTCATTTCAGGAATCTGGCATCTTCAGGAACAGTTACCTGCTTTTTAAAGAAGGTGAATTATAGTTTAATGTACTACAAGTCCTATACTATGGATGGGAACTATTACAGCTTATAATGTCAAAAACTTTTCTTAGACCAAAGGTATCTTCCACAAAGGTAACAGACTGGATGACCCATCTTTCAATGATTTTCTAGAGTGTAGAGTCCTCTCTACTATTACTGCCACATCATTAGGTGTGACTAACTCAAGTCATAGAGAAAAAATGAGCCTTCTACATTAGAAAGTAGGATTATTTCCAGCTAGAAAAATAGGAAGTCTATCTTCCTTAGAACAGATTTATGGTTTAGAAAATTCAAAAGACTATCTGTCTGAAAATGAATCATGGGTAGATAAATATAAACCAGAAATTTAGCATGCACTTGCTGTGCATAAAAAGAAAACTGAAGAAGTTGAAACCTGGTAAAAAGCTCAAGTCTTAGAAAGGCAACCAAAACAGGATGGATGTATTTTATTAATAACAGGTCCTCCTGGATGTGAAACAACAACTACCAAAAAAATACTATCAAATAAGCATGGTATTCAAGTACAAGAGTGGATTAATTCAGTTTTACCAGACTTCCAAAAAGATGATTTCAGGGAAATGTTTCATACTGAATCAAGCTTCCGTAGGTTTCCCTATCAGTCTCAGATAGCAGTTTTCAAAGTTTCTACTAAGAGCAACAAAGTATAACAAGTTACATATGCTTACTGATCCATCTGAGAGCTGATAAGAAGATAATTCTGGTTGAAGATTTACCTAACCAGTTTTATCGGGATTCTCATACTTTACATGAAGTTCTAAGGAAGTATGTGAAGATTGATCGATGTCCTCTTACATTTATAATCTCTGACAGTCTCAGTGGTGATAATAATCAGTTTCTTGTTTCCCAAAGAAATCTAGGAAGAGTGTTCTATCTCAAATATTAGTTTCAACACTGTGGCACCAACAATTATGATGAAATTTCTTAATCGAATAGTGAGTATAGAAGCTAACAAGAGTGGAAGAAAAATCACTGTCCCTGACAAAACTTCTCTAGAGTTGCTCTGTCAAGGACGTTCTGGTGATATGAGAAGTGCAATAAACAGCCTCCAGATTTCTTCTTCAAAAGGGGAAAACAACTTATGGCCAAGGAAAAAAAGAACGTCTTTAAAATTGAATGCTGTGCTGTCAAAATCAAAACGAAAAAAAAAAAAACCTGATAGGGTTTTTGAAAATCAAGAGGTCCAAGCTATTGGTGGCAAAGATGTTTCTCTGTTTCCATTCTGATCTTTGAGGAAAATCCTATACCGTAAAAGAGAATCTTTAACAGAATTAGACTCACCTCGGTTGCCCTCTCATTTATCAGAATATGAACGGGATACATACTTGTTGAACCTGAGGAGGTAGTAGAAATGTCACATATGCCAGGAGACTTATTTAATTTATATCTTCACCAAAACTACATAGATTTCTTCATGAAATTGATGATATTGTGAGAGCCAGTGAATTTCTAAGTTTTGCAGATATCCTCAGTGGTGACTGGAATACACACTCTTTACTCAGGAAATATAGGACAGCTATAGCTACGAGAGGTGTGATACATTCCAACAAAGCCCGAGGATATGCTCATTGCCAAGGAGGAGGATCAAGTTTTTGACCCTTGCACACAACCCAGTGGTTTCTAATAAATAAAAAGTATCGGGAAAATTGCCTGGCAGCAAAAGCACTTTTTCCTGACTTCTGCGCACCAGCTTTATGCCTCCAAACTCAGCTACTGTCATACCTTGCTCTACTAACCATTCCGATGAGAAATCAAGCTCAGATTTCTTTTATCCAAGATATTGGAAGGCTCCCTCTGAAGCAACACTTTGGAAGATTGAAAAAGCAACACTTTGGAAGATTGAAAATGAAAGCCCTGACTGACAAGGAACATGGAATGATCGACCCTGACAGTGGAGATGAAGCCCAGCTTAATGGAGGGCATTCTGCAGAGGAATCTCTGGGTGAACCCGCTCAGGACACAGAGCCAGAAACCTGGTCTCTTCCTCTGAGTCAGAATAGTGCCAGTGAACTGCCTGCCAGCCAGCCTCAGCCCTTTTCAGCCTAAGGAGACATGGAAGAAAACATAATAATAGAAGACTATGAGAGTGATGGGACATAGAAGCCAGCCTGCCAATCCAATTGCTACTTCACAGATTCATTTTTGTTTCATTCAGTGGTACTTCAGCAGAGTTAATATGCTTCTCTGATAAATTACACAACAGTTTGTTAATTCTCCATTCTCATAGTATTTCATCTCGAGAAACTAACTATTCTGTCATCTTGAAGTAAATAGAAGATCAAGCCTTCCAATAATCTCTGAATGTTTTGCTGTAGGATCTATTAAATCTGTGAGTGGTTGAAGATCAAGCCTTCAAATAATCTCTGAATGTTTTTCTGTAGGATTTATTAAATCTGTGAGTGGTTTAAGGAGAGGTCAGTGTGTATAAAGTGTGTTTGAACATTATGCCAAATATCAAAATATGAAGGACTAATTCAGAATGCAAAAATGTTACGGCGGGTTGTAAATATGAACTATATAAGAATTTAGTATGCAATTATGAGTGTAAAGAAACTGTGTGCCTTAAAAAAAACCAGCATGTTTACCAAATAAGTGTACAAATGTAAATGTTTAGGAACAATCTAAATACAAGAGATTGGAAACAATTTAAATATCCATCTTTGGGGGGACTAATAAGATAAAATATATTCATATAATAGAATATAATATAAAAGAATAGTGGCATAACTAAGATATATGTTATATTTTAAAAGCAAAATGTAGATACTTGTGTGCTAGTATTTTTGTTTTTTAGAAAGAAATACATGTACATAAATATGAACATGCATCTGGGTATATACAATATATACATATTCATATAGATTTTCAGTTATATGACCTGAAAACCTCTGGGAGAAAATATAAAGAAAAGTAATACAGCATAGTTATAGAAGTCAGCAGTAGGAGGAAGAATTTTTATCTTTTTCACTTTTTTATGGTTAAAATCAAAATGACCCCCCAAAAATGTATTAACTAGGAAATTTCCACTTATGTTGTCTGTACATTCTACAATGTGCCAGAATGAAAGGATATGAAAATAGCCAAATATTAACAGCTTTTTTGTAAAACTTTTTTAAAAACTACATTTAAGTCTTTGACTTTCCTGAAATCTTACACTAAGTGTTCATTGGAAATGAATACATTGTTCATAATATCCCTTTATCTCTGGATACACGATTGATTTTCTCTAACTGCACTATAGAGTACATAAGAATTACCTAATAAGCTTGTTAAACTACAGATGCCTGAAACCACCCGTCACCCCAAAGATTCTGATTGAGTGGGTCTGGGATGAAGCCTTTGGTTTTTTGTTTGTTTGAGACAGAGTCTCGCTATGTCGCCCAGGCTGAAGTGCAGTGGTGCTATCTTGGCTCACTGCAACCTCACCTCCTGGGTTCAAGTGATTCTCATATCTCAGCCTCCAGAGCAGCTGGGACTACAGGCTCACGCCACCACGCCCAGCTAATTTTGGAATGGAGCCTTTGCTAATTTTGGAATGGAGCCTTTGAATTTAAGTTCCCAATAAGCTACCTAGTGATACTGATACTGTCAGTTCTGGGGCCACAAATAGAGTAACACTGCTATTGACTACAGTGCTATGATTTGTAAATCTGAGTTACTACTGTAAGTCTTATTGAAACTAATAAAACTTCAAATCTAACTCCACTGTATGTTTTGACTCAAAGTTAATCATTTGACTTAATTCCATACTTTCTTTGTTTAGTAAGAAGCCATTAATGGTTATTCATCACCTGGAAGATTGTCAATACTCCCAAGGTAATTTTAGTCCCTGAGCTCTTATTATAATACATAATATTTCCAATATAAAATAGGAAAAGTGACCTGGTAATAATAGCTAAGAAGGCACTCAGCAAATCTCATTAAAAAAAAAAATTAGACAACTGCCAGAGTACCATCATTTTATTAAAGTGCTTAAAGACCACAACGATTGTTACCAATCTACTGAATATTTCTATTATATCCCCTTAGAAATTAGATATTCCTCTTCTTCCCATGAAAAGAAAGGGGTGAGCTGAGAGGGTGGAGAAACACTGAAAGAAAAAAGTTGTTGTCTTAACCAATGAGTCGATGAGTTACATAAAATTATAAAACTAGTGTCTTCACTGTGATCATCCTTTGATGTCTCCTTGAACAGACTGTCCCTCATTGCAAAGTGGCAATAGGCCAATGAACTATTAATATTTACACTTGAGTTATATATGCAAACAAATGCTAAATATTAGCTTTATTTTGCTATGCTACATTAAAGTTCTCTTGATCCTTAAAACTAACTGACAATTTTGTTTTCCCCTATAGCACTAAAACAAGTATTTTCCCAAAATGAAGAAATACAAGAAATGGCTCAGAATAAGTTCATCATGCTAAACCTTATGGTACATAAACTTTATGATGTTTTCTTAATATTATAATTTCATGGAAAATTTGAATCCCTTTTTTCTTTTTTTCTTTTTCTTTTTCTTTTTTTTTTTTTTTTTTTTTTTAGATGGAGTCTCGCTCTGTCGCCCAGGCTGGAGTGCAGTGGTGCGATCTGGGTTCACAGCAACTTCAGCCTCCCTGGTTCAAGTTATCCTCCTGTCTCAGCCTCCCAAGTAGCTGAGACTACAGGCACCTGCCACCATGCCCAGCTAATTTTTGTATTTTTAGGAAAGATGGGGTTTCACCTTGTTGGTTAGGTTGGTCTCAAACTCCTGACCTCAGGTGATCCACCCACCTCAGTCTCCCAAAATGCTGGGATTACAGGCATGAGCCACCGCACCCGGCCTCCTTTTTTCTATTTTTAAAGCACAAAGAGCTAAATGTTGGTTAATAGAGGAAGTTATGTGGAATTATAAAAGGCCAAAATAGAATTTACTGACAGTCTAGTTCACACAAAATCATCTTGAAACTATCAAAAACAAATGAATCCAATAACATTGTTTTTTTTTCTTCTGCTAGCATGAAACCACTGATAAGAATTTATCACCTGATGGGCAATATGTGCCTAGAATCATGTTTGTAGGTATGTATGTGATCTCATTTCATCGGATCTACAAAATTAGTAGAAGTCAGCATTCTTGCTTTTATTTTTAAATGCTGGTTCAAGTACTATTCTTTTTAAAGAGAAGTCATTTCTAATACAATCAATATCAGCTCTTGTCAGTTCTACAACCAAAATCCACTATCTCTGCAATTTGAAAATTTTAAATATTTTTTCAAAGCACGTATGCTATTAAATCTATATCCCAATGTACTTTCAATACACTGCCCCAGACTAGATTGACAGAGATCTATGACACACTAAAAGGAGAATTCAGGTTAATTCATCATGAACCGACATGTATGAAAACTAATTTTGCTTATAAATTTGCTTGACATTTGTTTTAGATTAAGAAACAAAAATGATTTTAAGAACATTTTATGGATGTAGCCAGAGGCCATTAACCTAAGCAAATTAACACAGAAACAGAAAACCAAATAGTGCATGTTCACACATATAAATAGGAGCTAAACACTGGTTACACATGGACATAAAGAGGGGAACAAGAGACAACAGGAACTCCAACACAAGGGAAGGAGGGATGGGGCCAAAGGGTGAAAAACTAACTGTTGGGTACTATGTTCAACATTTGGGTGTTGGGTTCAGTTGAAGCCCAAACTTCACCATCACACAATATATCTATGTAGCAAATTTGCACACATAACCCCCAAATATAAAATAATAATAATAAAATTTTTACAAGAGTGAAAAAAAAGAACATGCTAAATTATACTTTACTGACTCGGTTTTTTTCTTGACAGACCCTTCTTTAACAGTCAGAGCTGATATAGCTGGAAGATACTCTAACAGATTGTACACATATGAACCTCAGGATTTACCCCTATGTAAGTATTCACAAACGATCTGAAACAGTGGTCATAGCTGACCCCTGACTGTTAGTTAAGGGACAATGATGCCCTACATCAGTGCTTCTCCACAAACAGTGCTATCTACACACCAGAATCACTGAGGCTAGTGGTGGTGTTTAAAACGCCAACTTCTGGCTCCCACCAAAATCAGAATTTTGGGGGTAGCTCAGAATCTATTTTAACAGGGATGCCTAAGGGCTTTTATGATTACTAAATTCTGAGATCACTAAAAAGAATATAGTACACATTAAAATGACAGAAACTTGAGAGAGTCCATTCTCCTAGTATCAAAGATCTCATATGATTTCCTCAAATGATAGTAAAATCATTTCATCTTTCTTTAATGCCTATAAGCAAGGAGGTACAGTCTTACTTAGGACTTTAATCCTCTCTTTTTTTTTTTTTTTTTTTCCGTAGAGACAGGGTCTTGGTCTATTTCCCAGGCTGTTCTCAAACTCCTGGCCTCAAGTGATCCTCCCACCTCAGCCTCCCAAAATGCTGGGATTAGAAGCATGACCTACCATGCCTAGCCAAATCTATTTTTTACTACATTCATTGTCAACCACATTTAGTAAGACAACTGTGCCTGTAAGATCTGGCAATACTAATACAAAATGATCCATTAAAAAATAAAAGAGGTATTCCTCAAAACCCCTCTAATGAAATTATTCAACATAAAGTTGACCAACCAGCTCTCAATGGTCTAATCCCTAAATTTACATGTACACTTTTAGCATATTCCTTCATGTCACAGATGAATTCCCAAGTTTTCAAAGCTATTGGGTCAATTTCAGGTTCTAGAGTTAATAGATCATAGCATTTGTACTTTCATTTGTTAATAGCATAATATATATTAACTCTTATTTCAGTGATAGAAAACATGAAGAAAGCATTAAGACTTATTCAATCAGAGTTATAAGGGATGATGGAAAAATGCCTTCACTTCGAAGAAGTCAAATTGAATGAAGAAAACCTCTGGCACATTGACAAATATTAAATGTGCAAGTATATAGATTTTGTAATATTACTGTTTAGTTTTTTAATGTGTTTGCAATAGTCTTATTAAAATGAATGTTTTTTAAATCTGAGATTGACAATATAGTTTTATTTCTGCCTCATCAGTAGCAAAGAAAGCCTGCCAAGAGTAATAGTGGAGACAGGAGGACCTAAATAAGAGGTACCTATACGGTTTGTCTCTATTTCTTCACCTCTCCTTCACTCCATCAACTAATCTAATTTTATTTTTAATTTTCTAATTTTTTTTTTTTTTTTTTTGGTAGAGATGCAGTCTCACTATGTTGCCCAGGCTGGTCTCGAACTGGGCTCAAGCAATCCTCCAACCTTGGCCTGCCAGAGTGCTGAGATTATAGGCCTGAGCCACTGTTCCCGGTCCAACCACCAACTAATCTAATTTTAATTCTGTCTCCTCCACTGTACCATACCTGCCAACCCAGGTCATAAATGATCTCCATGTTACCAAAAAAAGTAGATAAATCTCCGCCCACTTGTGATTTTAAATTTTAGCTACATATTGCAGCATTAACCACTTACTTCTTTTCTTACTTTACACTAAGACAGACATTTAAAACCTAATTATATTTTTAAAATTCAACTACATTTATTTATTTATTTGAGACAAAGTTTTGCTCTGTTGCCCAGGCTCGAGTGCAGTGGTGCAGTCTTGGCTCACTGCAACCTCTGTGCCCCCGCCGCCACCCATCAAGCAATTCTCCTGCCTCAACCTCCCAAGTAGCTGGGATTACAGGTGTGTACCACCACACCTGGCTAATTTTTGTATTTCTAATAGAGACAGGGTTTCACCATGTTGCCAGGCTGGTCTGAAACTCCTGACCTCAGGTGATCCACCTGCCTCAGCCTCCCAAAGTGTTGGGGTTACAGGCCTGAGCCACTGCATCCAGCTACATGTTTTTCTTAATTAGTGGGTAGATACTTTAAAACTTCTAATAATTTTAAGAAAGTGTAACTCCTTCAGGAAAATTGAAGAATTCTCCAATTAACTAGTAGGGAAGGATTATATTTATTCTGAAATGATCAAATATCCAATCATCAACTCAGTTCTCCACAGGAAGCCTCCAGAGAGTTAATACCATGTCTTCTATTTATTTAAATAACAACAAGAAGAAAAAAATTCTGCTAATAGAAATCCCCAAATCAGCTGGGAGTAATTATCAGAAGGTAGAAAATATTTTAGAGGCTGGGCATGGTGGCTCACACCTGTAATCCCAGAACTTTGGGAGGCTGAGATGGGAGGATCACCTGAGATCAGGAGTTCGAGACCAGCCTGGTCAACATGGTGAAACCCATCTCTACTAAAAATACAAAAATTAGCCTGGCATGGTGGTGAGTGCCTGTAATCTCAGCTACTCAGGAGGCTGAGGCAGGAGAATCGCTTGAACCTGGGAAGTGGAGGTTTTAGTGAGCCAAGATCGTTCCATTGCACTCCAACCTGGGCAACAAGAGTAAAACTCCATCTCAAAAAAAAAAAAGATAAAAACAAAGAAAATATTTTAGATGGGCAAAAATTTTCCTAACTCATAGGATTTTATTGCATTTAGCAAAATTTGAATTGCTTTGTGATATAGAACTATACTTTTATATGAGATAGATATGCAATGTCTATGATATTATGTTATAGATCCCTGTAATTTCAACATTTGATGAGTCTGAGGAAAAAAAAGATTTTCTTTGGGTGTTATTTGATCACTATTCTGTTCATTTTAAGCAGGTTTATAGTAAATTGATCTATTTGAATATAAATAGGTTATATGATTATCAGTACTAGATACCCATTATCCTATTTATTTACAAAAGAATATTAAATATCCTATTTTAATTTTTATATTACAGACTATTTTGGCTTTTTAGATAAAAGTCTAGAGTTTTTATCTTAATGGATGCTAAGAGATCAGAATGCACTGGCATTCTCTGATTTAATAGTTTAACATATGAAGACTAAAGAAATATAGCTGATTCCATGGTTGCATAAATAGTTCAGAGGATCCAAATGTTAGCAGTTATTTGCAGTGAACTATAAAAGAGATCAGTTGACAATTTAGTTTTTTTAAGAATAAATAAAATTGATTATTCACTTATCTTGCTTCAAGTAGCATAAAAATGTTACTAAGTGATAAATTCTTCTTTGTAATAAAAATGTATACACCTTTACATTTTAATATGCATATATTGTTATTTTGTTATGTATATACTTTTATTATGCATGTAATTACATGCATGCCAACATTTAATATGTAGATATTTTACATATAAATATTCGATAATCAGTTTCAGTCATTGTAATCTTGTAACCCATTTCGTTTTCCTTCTCTCCTCACTTTAACGAACTCTATAATCCTCGCTGGGTACAGTGGCTTGTGCTACTTGTGAAGCTGAGGCAGGAGGATTACTTTAGCCCAAGGCTTTGAGGCTGCAATGAGCTATGATCAAGTCTATGAATAGCCACTGTACTCCGGCTTGGGCAACATAGTGAGACCCCAACTTGTTTTTTAGGAAAAAAAAAAAAAAAAACCTTTCTATATTATAGTTGATATTTCTACCCTATTTTATAAAATTAATTGTTTGGATTCCATTCCTTCTTAGGTTACCTCTACTTTGGAAATGTAGGACTATGTTTACTGAATTTGTGTCTGTGTATGTACATATAGGCGTGTGTGTGTGTGTTTGTGTGTGTATGTGTATAATTTTACTTCCATTTGTTTTTACCCTTATAACCTCCAAGAAATTATTCCTTTCCTAACACATCCAACATTTTAAAAAGTTACCAACATCAACTACCTGAAATAGTATGAAAAGCATTTTAATGCAGGCTTTCAGAGTTTCCATTTGCATTTCAAAGAGATAACAGTCAAAAAAGTTATACATTCAAAAAGGATTAATTAGATAAGGTCCAGCATTGCCACATAAAGTACAGGTCATCCAGTTAAATTTAAATAAGGGATAAACAACATTTTCAAAATATAAGCATGTCCTGTTTAATATTTGAGATATACTAAAATGTATTTGTTGTTTATGTGATATTTTAAATTAAACTGGGTGACCTGTATTTTTATTTGCTAATATTGTCGATACTAGTTTAGAATTACTGCAGTAGATCCTTCACCTCTTCCTTGTCCTCCTTCCCATTTGTTTTCCTAAAATAGCAACATTTCTATTCAGATCAAGCTCTCAATTCCTGAGATCAAAATAAAACCTAAATTATTTCCTAGCATTTAATCTTTCCCAATTATTCAATGATTAATTTTCACTCTGCCAGATACTAACCGCTATGGATCCAAAGATAGACCGGTTAAAAGAAATTCACAGTCTAGTGGTAAGATATATCACTGGTGGGAAATAACTCCTTACTAAAGAAGCTAATAAAATAATGTGAAATCAGTAGAGAAACAGCTCAACCTTCTAGTAGAACTGTCAGGCTTTACACAAGATGCAGTACTCATGAATCCTGAATGAGAGGAGAATGTATTTCAACATCATGGAAAACAACATGAAAAAATAGAAAATCAGGTATATTATAAGGGCCAAAGAAAGTATTGTTCATTGGTATAATCTTAAAATATGTAAGTATACAAAGTTTTCTAGGTAGCATCTTTCAGACTTCTAGATTAGAGTTAATAAGAGTAGGCCAAGCCTCAGGGAAGCGTACTTTCTTAACCCAATGATTTCACACACATAAAGATTACTGAAGTTTACAAGTAGTACTTCTTAAAATGCAATTACATACAGTATGTATATTCATGAACCTCCTTACTGAGTAAAGAAAGATAAGCATTTTTTTCTTCTTTTAAAATTTGCTTTTTGTGCAACATCCATCTTTTTCACTAAATGGAAAGTCCTTGGGAGCAGAAAGTCCCTGTCCCCAACCCCCTTCTCTTTCACACACCCACGCCCACACACAATCTCACAAAATAAGTCTTGTGAGTGTTAGGAGGGCAACAGAATTGTGGGGAGCACCCACAATAGGAGGTCATTAAACACTTGACTCCCCTGGTGTTAGCAGTGAATCAGTTTCTGAACATTTTTTCTGGAATGAATTAACTGGAATGCAATTAGATTTTTGCTAAGTAGTGATTACTGCAACTTCTGGAAGTATATCATAGTTACTCTCCAGGATAGGATACTGTAACAGGTTGAATTGTGTCCCTTTCACACACAAAAAAAATTGTAGGTTGAAGTCCTATCCCCCAGTACCTCAGAATGGAGGTATTTCCTATTTGGAAATAAGGCCGTTAAAAATGGGAATAAGTTTTAGTGTACTTAGTACTGTAGGATGGCTATAGTAAACAACAATATACAATTTCAAATAGCTAGAAGATATTGAATGTTCCCAATACAAGGAATGATAAACCTTTGAGATGACCGATATTGAATTACCCTGATCTGATCACTATACATTATATGTGTCATAACATTATGTATCCCATAGACATGTATGATTATTATGTGTCAATTAAATTTTCTAAGGAAAATGTTATTAGATGAGGTAATACTAGAATGGGCCCCCAACCCAGTATGACTGAGTTCCTTATATAAAGAAGAAATTTGGATACAGAGACATGCATACAGAAAGAATGCTATGTGAGCACAAAGCAGAGAGTGTGATCATGCAGCAGAAGCCAAGGGAATGTTCAAGGTTGTCAGCAAACATACCGGATGACAGGCACGGAAAAGATTCTCCCTCACAGCCCTCGGAAGGAACTAACCCTGCCAACACCTTGATCTCAGCTCTCTACCCTCCAGATCTGTGAAACAATAAATTGATTGTTTAAGCCACTCAGTGTGTGGTACTTTTTATGGTAGCTCTAGCAAACCAATACAGATGCTCTTTCCCTGCCTCTCCAATTTACATGATTTCCACTATGGGTGGGGAAACACCAAAACTTCCTATCACACACTTCAAAAGGAGCTATGCTAGAATGGACAAATCATTTCTCATAATAAGTTTGTCAGGTTTTTGTTCTATCTTTCAAACAAACTTCTACCCTATTAAGTATTATTTCAGTACTCAAAGAGTTTTGTGTCATTGTTTAAGTGAATCAAGTCTATAAAATACCTGAAGTCAATGCTGTAGTTTTAATTCAGAAGAAACAGTCATTCTAGGAGAAAGAGCTCATTACCATCGGCCGCGGTGGCCCATGCCTGTAATCCCAACACTTTGGGGGACTGAGGTGGGTGGCTTACTTGATGTCAGGCGTTTGAGACTAGCCTGGCCAACATGGCAAAACCCCATCTCTACTAAAACTATAAAAAAAAATTAGCCAGGCGTGGTGGCATGCACCTGTAGTCCTAGCTACTCGGGAGGCTGAGGCGTGAGAATCGTTTGAACCAGAGAGACGGAGCTTGCAGTGAGCTGAGATCACAATACTGCACTCCAGCCTGTGCAACCGAGCAAAACTCCATCTCAAAAAAAAAGAGCTAATTACTATATTTGGTATTTTTGTTATTATTAAAACCAACATATATTGAACCCTTTTTATGTTCCAGTCACTGTGCTGAGGTATTTGCATGGATTATCTGATTAATACCTTACTATCAATGTGAAATATTTGTTATACTTATTTTACTACTGAGTTAGCTATGGACTGAAGATTTTCAGTAACGTGGTAAAAAGGTTGCACAGCTAATGAGTGGAGGCAGGGCTCAAACCCAGCAAGTTTGGCTCCTGAGTTTATACTATTCTGCTTTATTTTACATATTGTGAAAAACAGAAGACAATCAAAATTGACATTGTACAATTTTTACCGGTGCTTTTTTCTTAGAGCTCCCAAGATGGCAGCAAGCCTTTCGTTCTTTGATCTGGCGTCTGGGCCTCACGCTTTCCAAGGAATAGAATCTTGAGCCATGCAGTGAGTGTTATAGCTCTATTAGAAGCCGTGGGTCACGGAAGAGAACCGTGGAACCCAGTGACCAGTGTTAAGCTTAATTAGGACGAACCCGGGTGCTTAGCCACGCAGGAACAATGGTGAGCCTCTAGCTGAATCGGGAGTGGCAATGAGCGCCTTGCTGGATCAGAAGCCCAGCGGACACCCTGCCAGATCTGGAGGGGTTCAAGTCAATGGCGGGTCTGTGACTGCGGCATTCAGCAGTGGTGGACTGTGAGTGAAAGCTCAGCTTGAGCCGGAACAAACACGGACCAGAAGAGTGTGCAGTTGCAAGATTTAATAGAGTGAAAATGGAGCTCCCAAACAATGGGAGGGGACCCAAAGAAAGTTGCCGATCCCTGCTCAAAGGCCTGGGTTTATATCCCGATCATTGTCCCTCCCCCTGTGCTCTCAGGTGACAGATGATTTGATTATTTCTTTACCTCCTGCTTTTAACCTAATTGGTATTTTAGTGAGCTCTCTTTTTACTACCTGATTGGTCAGGTGTGAGCTGAGTTACAAGCCCTGTGTTTAGATGGGTGTGGTCACCTTCCCCAGCTAGGCTTAGGAATTCTTAGTCAGCCTAGGAAATCCAGCTAGTCCTGCCTCTCACAATGACTGAAAATCCTTAGAGTATATCTTTTATTAAAGAAAGGCAGTTAACATCTATTTTAATTGTTTTATAGCAAAATCATAGGCAATTCTTCTTTCCCCAGCCCCGAGTTTCCACTACGCCCCCCAACAAACCAAAGGGCGAGGTTCTATCAGTTTTTGGCGGATCAGTGTAACTGTGATGCTCAAGATGAGAGGCTTGGGGGCCAGGAGGGGAGGGAGAAGGTAGTATTGTTTTAATATCATGTACACATGCACCCTCATTTTAAAATCCCTTATCTAAATGCCCCAGTGTTCTTACTCTATAATGCTACGCAATGTTACCCATAAAAGAATTTTTAAGAAGACAAGTGATCTTTGGCAGCATTCTTAACTTTCTTTCAGACCTCTTCCCTAGTCATTCATTGCCCTGTTAACATCACTCACCTCTCAACCCCATCCCCTCCACACTTGCTCTAGGTAAACTCTTACTTTGGGATCTTTTGCTCTCCTCAGTCTCTTTTGCTTTTCCTCAAGCCTCCTGCCCCCTCCTCGCCACCCCTGCCCCAATCTCTCTCAAAATCTTATCTGCCCTTTGTCTAGATTCCCCTTAGAAATCATTCATGATTAAAGTAGCAAATATCTTCTGTAAAGTATTTGCAATTGACAGTATTCCCACCTGGATTTCTATATTTAACAGTGGAAAGCTGAGGAAATCAAAGCTTTTGAAGTTCCAGGTCCCAATATTAAGTGATGAAAGGGAGTAAGTGAGGCTTTCAAGTACCTCTATGATATAGTTTGGCTCTGTGTCCCACCCAAATCTCATGTGGAATTGTAATCCCCAAGTGTTGAAGGAGGAGCCTGGTGGGAGGTTATTGGATTATGGGGGCTCAGATTTCCCCCATGCTGTTCTCCAGATAGCGAGCTCTCACCAGATCTGATGGTTTAAAAGTGTGTGCCACTTCCCCTTTCGCTCACTCTGCCACCTTGTGAAAAAAAGGTGCCTGCTTCCCCTTTGCCTTCTGGCATGATTGTCAGTTTCCCGAGGCCTCCCAGTCATGCTTCCTGATAAGCCTGTGGAACTGTGAGTCAATTAAACTTCTTTTCTTCATAAATTACCCAGTCTCAGGTAGTTCTTTATAGCAGTGTGAAAACAGACTAATCCACTCTAAAATCACCTATTCTATCTACCAAAACCTGGATCTTGTACCATATTGAAGTCATACTCTTCTGATTTTATTACCTGTATGGAACACTTAAGAATCTTACTAATACTAATCACAGAGCTCTGGTATTCAAAAAAAAAAAAAATAGCAAGAATTTATGAGAAAGACCCCAAAAGCAAACACAATAAAATTAAAAATGAGACTTAAAGATCTCTGCAAAACAAAAGAAACTATCAGCACAGCTGAAAACAACCTACAGAACGGGAGAAAATATTTGCGGACCAGCTCTTGGCCTGTGGAGTATGTGGCCAGCCCAGACTCACGGCCTACAGTGACCTGTAGTCCCAGCTGCTCGGGAGGCTGAGGAATGAGAAACGCTTGAACCCGGGAGGCAGAGTTTGCTGTGAGCCGAGATCACGTCACTGCATTCCAGCCTAGGCTGCAGAGCAAGACTCTGTCTCAAATAAATAAATAAATAAATGTGTATTTTTCTGCAGAAACTAGAAACTACTGCTTTTAAAATTCTTTGGTTTTCAAGGCACTGATACTGTATGTGTATGAAGTCCATGCTGCCTGTAAAATAAAATGCCTTTTTGCAGAATTAACCATCACACCAGAAAAAAACAAACAAACAACAACAAAAAAACCCTCCATTACAAAGCTAGCAAAGGATATGAATGGAACAAACACTTGTCAAAAGAAGACATACAAGCGGCCAGCAAAAATATGAAAAAATATTCCATACCATGAATCATTAGAGAGATGCAAATCATAACCACAATGAGATACCATCTCACACCAGTCAGAATGGCTATTTTTAAAAAGTCAAAAAATAACAGATGTGACTGAAGCTTTGGAAAAAAGAGACTGTCTATACACTGTTGGTGGGAATGCAAATTAGTTCAGCCACTGTGGAAAGCAGTTTGGAGATTTCTTAAAGAACTAAAAACAGAATTACTTTGTGACCCAGCAGATCCTATTACTGGGTATATACCCGTAGGAAAATAAATTCTTCTGCCAAAAAGACGTCTGCACTCCTGTGTTCATCACAGCACTATGCACGATAGCAAAGACATGGAATCAATCCGGGTGCTTATTAACAGTGGATTGAGTAAAGAAAATGTGGTACATACACACCATAGAATACTACACAACCATAAAAAAGAACAAATCATGTCCTTTGTAGCAACATGGATGCAATAGAGTCTGTCATCCTGAGCAAATTAATACAGAAACAGAAAACCAAATACTGAATGTTCTCACTTATAAATGGGAGCTAATTATTGGGCACACATGGACTTAAACATAGGAACAATAGATGCTGAGGACTCCAAAAGGTAAGAGAGGCAAGGGTTGAAAAACTATCTATGAGGTACTATGTTTGCTACTTGAATGATGGGATCATTAAAAGCCCAAACCTCTACATCATGCAATGTACCCATGTAGCAAACCTGCATAATAAAAAATTGCAGAGTAAAGCACTATACCTCAAACGAACAGGTTTTGCTTGATTTGCTTTCTTACCTAGATTTGGCAAATAACATGTATAAATTTGTCTAAATCACCCAGGAGTCATAGACAACCAACTTTCAAAATCTAAAATACAATAACTAGTGGATTTTTGGCCTTCATTTTTGTATTAGGGTTTTCCTAAAGAATAATCTCAGAGGCAAGCCCTTTAGGGGAACACTTAATGTGTTATGGTGAATCTGAAACTTTTGTCTTCTAAAGAGCATTTTTTTTTTTTTTAAGAGACAAGGTCTCACTGTCACCCAGTAGTGCAGTGGCACAATCACAGTTCACTGCAGCCTCGACCTCTCAGGCTCAAGCCACCTTCCCACCTCAGCCTCCCTAGTAGCTGGGACCACAGGTGGATGGCACCATGCCTAGACAATTTTTTATATTTTTGTAGAGACAGGGTCTCACTCTGTTGCCCAGGCTGGTCTCAAACTCCTGGGCTCAAGTCATCCTCCTGCCTCTGCCTCCCAAAGTGCTAGGATTACAGGCATGAGCCACCACGCCCAGCCAGGAGGGCTTCTTTTAAAAGCAATAGTAGCTACTTCAAGGAACAAGCCTCCACTACAAATTCATTTTCCAGATTCTATAAGCTTCCCGTTGAGTAGCAAGAACAAATATTTCAAGGAGAATTCTAAGGCATAGTATCAGTCGAATGTCTGTCAGTTTAAAATGGGGACTTACGGTCATTTAAAAGATAAACTAGTGTGAGGATGGCTTGAGACCAGGGAAGTGGAGCCTGCAGTGAGCTGAGATCATGCCACTGCACTCCAGCCTGGGTGACAGAGTGAGGATCCACCTCAAAAAATAAATTAAACAAATCAATAAAAAATAAATAAAATACTATGAGCAGAGTGTCTTTTTTTCTACCCTACTCTCGGTACTTGCTAGGAATAAGGTAATGAAGATCCCTTTCTTGCTCAGTTAATGTGACAGCAGTCATGCCGGCTAACATAATCACAGAATGCCAAATGATCTATTCATTCGTTTCATTCCTTGCACAAGAATATCAGAGTGGAGAATCCACAAATGCACCCACATATCAGAAGCTGACAGCATTTTGGCCCCCATTAGTGTGAAAAGATTTCTCCAAGGGAACCTGAAAGTAATCTTTGTGGGTTGCAGCAAACGTACACACCCTTTTGGAATTTTATCAGGCAATCTTAGCACAGGGCAGCTCAAACAAAGCAGGGCCCCACAGCGTCAGTGGCCTTCACTTAAGCACTAGAGGAACAGGATACCAGCCTGTAACCGTCTCCTTACAGGTGGGTGTTGGCTCATTTTAAGCAGATGGTGGGTTTATGATTCTAATGTGCCGTATATTGCTCAATGGACAAATATTTGTACTGGACCAGAATAAATAAAAAAAATTCTTCAGCTTAGCTTCCAAAGAATATCAGAAGTTTTAGGACACCTCAGCATTTAAACTATAATAGGAAGTGAGTGAATGAGCCACAACTCCTATCTTTCCTTTTTCTTCTGCTTAAAACCTGCCCTGAAAAATGAAAGAAAATGTTTGAAAGGCACAAGCATAGTGAGTTATATTCAGGAATTGCTATGTTTCTCCCATTGAGAGAACTCTTAGAAATGTACAGTTTAAGCATATTTTAGCTCTAACAAAAAGAGTTAAATTTCCAACTGGAACCAGAAAATGGAGCCTTTCTACTTTTCTTTCTCTAGCAATTTCTGTTATTTCTTTCCATAGTATGACAGTGATCATTTTTTTTCCTCCAGGTGTGAATGTACTCATGAAGAAATCTGAGTAATGCTCAACAGATTTAACAGAATATTAGTTTCACATTACACCTTTAGGGCAAAGGTATCTGCTCTGTCTCTTCTTAATAGGCTTTTTCTTTTTGTTCTTCATATACTTGTTGAAGAGCTGGATATTTTTATTTGATCTGGTTTCCCTGCAGAACTTGAAAGGGCTGCCCCACTGCCGAGCTATGGGACAGATGGATTTCAACAAGGTGATGACATTATGGGAAGCACATTAATCTCCTCCAAAGCAGCAACAAAAGAAAAGCAAGATTGAGTCACTGGAATGAAAAAACTATTTCACAAATTCAGTGAATGTTTTAAGTCTTCTAAAATTTGGCATTTTGACTTTTGAAATTAATGAGTAGGAAAATTTATTTAAAATGAATATTCCCCCAAAAAGAGAAGGCATTTGAACCCTAAACTCTCTCATCCAACATGGCTAGAAAATTAGATTTAAGAAGAAAGATAATTTGATTCATCTGAGTTTCTCTGCAAGGAAATATCAATCAGAGTGAAAGAAGAATATACATTTTCCAAGGAACTTGCATTTCCCTCCAGGAGGAAAGTTCAGACAAATGCAATAATTGGGTCTTTTAATCCTCCAAGAATGGTCTCCAATGGCTGGTACTAAGACCAAAAATCTCAGCAAACACGGGGAGATGGCAGTGTGGTAAGACGTGGGGGAAGGTGGAATAAAAGAGAAACAAAAGAGATGGGTATCTGCAAGAGATGTGGGAAAAATATTAGGGACAAACAAACACACATATGTATATACACACATTCATTCTTCCCCTCTCCCATCTCTCTTCTACAAATTTGAGAGAATTAAAGGAGAAAAGGAAAGGCACTTAAGAGAAAAGAGGCTATGAACTATGGCATAGATCTCCATCAATGTTCTTTGAGAACTGCAAGTAAATATGGGAATATTTTCAATTCTTTTTATTGGATAGAGCCATATTGTGCCTGACAGCTATTTGAATTAGAATCATTACTTTGGTAAAATATTCTGCTTACTTTATTTATTTATTTTTCTTTGAAATATATGGACTTAAAAAGTCATTCTACCTTTAATTACTACAATTTATACATTATGAACTGAAATAGATGCTTCATTTAATCTAAAAAGTTACCTGTTATTTTTCCCTTTGAAGCAAAAGGAAATTCTCAGAGGAGTGTAGAAGGAACCAATCTCTTGAAACCTTTCTTCCTCAGCAGACCAGAAAGTCAGTTGTAAGAGCAACAGCCCGAATAAAAGAAAGAATGCCACTTATATAAGTGACATTCTGCTTAATTATGATTCATCATTCATGAAATATTATCTTCAAAGCATAGATATTAGAACATACCTGTCTTAAATAAAAAACATGATTAAATTATTCTTTGATTATTTACATATCTTTCACTCCCTGCTCAAACTCTCATCAGGATTTCACAGTGTTATTACCTCTCTTGAAACAATTCCTCTTTTTGTTACTGTAACTCTCCATCCTCCATTTCCCATCTGCCTTTCCGGCCAATTTTCCCTAATCTCCTCCCAAGCTCTTCTAGTCAACCTCCAAAATTTGAAGTGCATGAGCTCTATCCTAGGGTCTCCTTAACTCTTTATCTACAATCTCTCCATAGATTACTTCATTTCATTTCATTTATTTAAAACCCAATTACATGTTGATGCCTCACAAACCATATCTCAAGCCTTGATTTCTCCACTGAGTCACACACTCATATATAAAACTACATATAATTGACATATCATCATCAAAGAAAAACATTTATTTTACACTTTAACATATTGTGGACTGAAATCCTTGTTTTCCACCCATCCCCAAACCAGCTACTCCTATTTCAGTAAATGGCATCATCTTAATTTTTTAAACCAAAACCTTCCTACGGTTTTGGAGAGATCATCCATGATTATTTCTATTCCTTGTTTCCTAAAAGCAACCCTTTAACAAGTCCTGTTGATGCTAGTGCCAAAATACATTTTTCTCCATATGTATTTTTCTCTATTTGCAATGTCACTAGCCTAGGTTTAATCACTACTCGTTTGCATACATTACTACAATTTCATCTTACCCTTTCTCCATGCTCTGGTTTTTCCCTTTGTGAGTCAATAGATACCTTTATTATTTAAACTATAATAAGCTTTTTACAAATGGCACAAGGGCAATGCCATTCCCTGGCATAAAACCACGTAATTACTTTTCAATGGACTGTGACTCTACAGGCCAAAACAAGAAAATCCAAATCAAGTTGGCTTAAACAATTAAGGACATTTATTAACTTACATTTTAAAAATCCAGAGCTCAAAATTGTCATCAAAGTCCCATTTTCTGCTTTCTTCTGCTATCCACAATGTTGAATTTCTCCCAATGACAGCTCATAAGATGTCTACAAAATGCAATCAGGACAACAGGTTGTTTTCATGTCCAAAAGGAAGGAACAAGGGTCCTGTGGCTTTCCCTTATTGGCTCTCTTGAGTCACAGGCTCACCCTGGAAACAATGTCGTGACCACAGAGTTGAAATATGCTGATAGGCCCAAGCCAACCAGGACCCAATCATGGAGATGGAGAGGAGTCAGCTTCCTCTTGAAGTACATGATCAATGCATAAAGGAAGGTAATACTCGAAAAGTAGGGAACATCAAAAAGAGGAAAATGGAAGTTAAGGAGGCAACTAACAATATCAATGATTCCTAGCAGGTCAAGTGCTTATGATCCATTTCTGTTTCCCTGCTTTTCTCTCCATCAGTTGAATATCAGTCTCTCTCTTGCTTTCTTGTGATGTCAGGGACACTGGCTGCTTACTTTGTTCTATCATGCTGAGAATCTCTTTCCTACCTCAGATTATTTGCACTTGCTGCTCCTGCCTGAAATGCTTTTTCCCAGGCAGTTCTTCAAATGACTGGTTCCTTTTGTTCTCTAATCTAAACTCAGAACACTGCCTCTTTGGCTTTAGTAAACCCTGGCAGTTGTACACACCAACCATCTAAATGTGCAGTCTTAGAAAGCACTACATCTTTTTGGGATTGCATCACATGCAATATAATTACTTAAAAAGTCATTCTACCTTTAATTACTACAATTTATACATTATGAACTGAAATAGATGCTTAATTTAATCTAAAAAGTTACTCGCTATTTTTCCCTTTGAAACAAAAGGAAATTCTCAGAGGAGTATAGAAGGAACCAATCTCTTGAAACCTTTCTTCCTCAGCAGACCAGAAAGTCAGTTGTAAGAGCAAGAGCCTGAAAAAAAGAAAGAATGTAAACAAAAAGATGTGGAGCTATTGAGTCAGGGATTATGGCTACAATGGCCCCAGTAGATCAGCCATTTACCACCTGGTTGGTCACTACATGTCTTCCTTTTATAAGCACTATCTAAAAGAATCCCAACTCTTATTATAATGTGATCATTCTTTTAATGACTATCAGGACCTTGGACTGGCCCACTAGGGCACATGAAAATCACTAAACACATGAAAATCACTAAGTTAAACCCGTAGGAACATGACTGAACTCTGAAAATTGGATACAGTGGATGAAAACAAGAATCAGCAATGTTTAGCACTTTCACCACTACCAATGACGAAAAAAACTGTAAGTTGATACAAACGCTTACAAAGTACTCTGATATTTTGGAAAAAGCTAAATATAAGATAATCAATTTAGGAAAAAATATTACAAGAAAAATGTCAGAATAAAATGAGGTACCAGAGAACTTTGATGCAGGAGCTGCTTTTATGTACAGAAGAGTAGACTAATTGGCAACACCAGCAGTTCCCCAAGTAAATTGGGCTGTGTTTGGGCTGTATCCCTATGAAACCTAATTCTAGCAGTGACTTTTTAAAATATTGATCACCAATTGTCTGTATATGAAGACAATTACCAAAGGGAAATAGGCTTTCATACATAGACTTTCAAGGTAACGATGCTAACACTGGCCTTATTTTAGAGCCTGCTAGATCTCTGACACTTTTTCACTATTCAGTTTAACACTGCAGCAACCACTTAGGAGGGTTCTTGAATTATTTGTCCTGTCCTTTTCTATGTATGCCACTGTTGCAACAATAGTGTATGTCAGATTCCAGTATCTAATAGGTTAAAAATGTAAAATATATGCGTATTACCAAAATAAGACAGCATCTATTGTAAGAAGGATCATTATGTTACATTTAACACTAAAAATGGCTTAAAATACTGCCAATTTAATGACAAAACATGACCAATTGTAGAAGGCATTCTCATTTCAAAGTTGGCAAAATGTTGAAAAAATGAGCATCTGAGGATAGAAGAAATATAATTGGGTTTTTTTTTTTTTTTTTTTTTTTTTTTTTTTTTGAGACGGAGTCTCGCTCTGTCGCCCAGGCTGGAGTGCAGTGGCCGGATCTCAGCTCACTGCAAGCTCCGCCTCCCGGGTTCACGCCATTCTCCTGCCTCAGCCTCCCGAGTAGCTGGGGCTACAGGCGCCCGCCACCTCGCCCGGCTAGGAAATATAATTGTAAAAGACAGAATTTAAAGCTAATCTTGATTTCTAAGCTTAGATTTACTAATTCACAGTTTCCTGGATCCCAGAAACTGTGGATTAAGTTACTAAACTGTTAAGCTACTAAAAAAAGGTATACAACTGTAACCCTAATACTTTGGGAGGCCATCAGGGATGGATCACTTGAACCAAGGTGTTGGGAGGCCAGGCAGGGCAACAGGGTAAAACCCTGTGTCTACAAAATGTTTTTTAAAAAACAGCTGGGCATGGTGGCACATACCCGTAGTCCCAGCTACTTGGGAGGCTGAGGTGGAAGGATCACTTGAGCCCGGGGGTGGAGGTTGCAGTGAGCTGAGATCGTACCACTGCTCTCCAGCCTGGGCGGCAGAGTGAGACCCTGTCTCAAAAATAAATAAATACATAAAAAGTTTTTAGTATATTTGGAATTTAACATTTTCAATCTATACACCTAAAAAGTAAACTGAACTCTCCCTGCCTAGAATTTTAATATTACTTTCACTTACCTCTATACATTGCAATGTTCAAGTGAGGGTTTTGGAGCCAAAGCTTAGTAGATATTTGACATTGACAAGTTATACAATCTTCATGACCCAGTTTGTTCATTTGTAGGTAGGGATAATAATACAGGTAATAGTAGTTCTCTTGTAGTATTATTGGAAGATTTAAATATATATACACACACACACACACACACACATATATATATATACAGTGTTTACAATGCATGGTGCCTAGCACATAGTATGCTCTGAGAAAAGGCGAGCCATTTTTATCACTGCACATCCATTCAAATTATGCACCTCAGTAATGCAGAATTAAGTTCCATTGACATGCCCGTGGAAGGAGGAACAGAGAAAAGGAAAACAAAGTGTTCCAGATGCTATATCTAAGTAACAAACTATCTCTAAACACAGTTCTGTACCTTAAAAGAGCCATTGTTTAATGTTCACTGACTTTGTGGGTCAGTATTTCACACAGAGCGCAGTTCCTGATGTCAGAGACCTCAGCTGGGAAGATTTGAAGGTGAGGAGAGGAGGGTGTGACTCAACAGCTGAGGATTAGAATCGTCTTAAGCAGTCTTCACTAACATGTCCGGCACTTGATGCTGGCTATCAGCAGGGACCTCAGCTGGTCTGTCAGCCAGAAAACATACCTGTGTATTCTCCATGTGGTCTCCCAACGTGGACTAGTTTGGGTTCTCACAGCGTGGCAGCTGGGTTCCAAGAGCAGACATCCCAAGAGAGCCAGGCAGAAGTCTTAATGCTTTTATGACCTCATGTTGGAAGTCACATAGTGTCAAATAGTACCACCAGATTTATAAAGAGGAAACAAGAAACCCACATTTCAAATGGAAGGAGTGTCAAAGTCACATTGAAAGAGGAGCATGTGGAATGAAAGATACTGTTGTAAGCTATTGAGAAAACACAATCTGACGGAGAGTAAGAGAGATAGTGAGAGACAAACTTTTAAGACAACCTGAACGATGACTACCTCTAATGGCACAGCCATATGACAAAACAACTCGAGGATGCACTTAATTTTGAAGGGTCAAATAACGATTGCCTAAACACAACAATTCATTCAGAACTATTGAAAGCATAGTAGGCTTCTATACTTTGAAAGAGAATGGACTATCACAAATTTTTCAAAGCCACTTCTCAAATTAAGCAATGCAAAGGTAACAAACAAAGGTTTTTTCAGACATATAGATAATCAGGACTTATCATAAACTAGGTAGGGAGAAAAATTCAGTCAAGCTAGCATGTGCCTAGAAAATGAATAAAAACAACTCTATTTGTAAGCATTCTGTTCATTTTCAGGATGAAATTGTAAAATTCTTATGATTTAAAAATAGTGGTCCTTTATTGTGCACTCGTGTGCAAAGAGTGGAACGTGCACTTTTTAAATACCTAATCTTTGTAACTTTATGAAATTAGTATATTTCTCTCCAATTTATAAATAAGAAAGCTAAAGTTTAGTCTAAATAATTTAACTAATTCTACCTGCATCCCAAATTCACGCACATTCTATTATCAAAGACTACTTTTGGTTTGTTTATAAAATTATATTCCAGAGGACACTTAAGTTAAAAATAACCCAGACACTTCTGGTCGGAGTCTGAAATAGGGCCAGGTTAACTTTGAGTATTTTTGTGAAGATTATGAACCAGGAGAAAAAAATTAATTAATTTGAAATGGGTGGATAGCAGATATCTTCAGGAAGATTTCTTAACGTGACAAAACACAAATTTTGAACAAAAAGAAATAAATATTGAGAGATAGTTCCAGAAATCAATAAAGACAAAAAAGTAATAGATATACACATCTGAAGTTGTCTGCATCGATTGGCTGGAAGAACAAATATAAATGTTGAACCAGTGTTTCTGAAGCTTAATATTGCCATTAAAAAAATAGACATTTACAGGAAAATGTTTCAGAACTTTTAACATAGAAGACTTTTTCATTTTTCTTTATTCTTCTTTGACTTCTCCTTAAGTAGTGACCTGAACCTCCCTCAGGGACACCTTTAGATTTGTATCTTTCTTTTCTTTTCTTTTTTTGAGATGGGGTCTCACTCTATCTCCCAGGCTGGAATGCAGTGGCAGGATCACGGATCGCTGCAACCACCCCCTCTGGGCCTCAAGAGATCCTCCCACCTCAGCCTCTCAAGTAGCTGGGACTACAAGCCCACGCCATCACATCCTGTTAATTTTTGTTTTTTTGTTTTGCTGTTCTTGTGGTTGTTTGGTAGAGACGAGGTTTCACCGTGTTGCGCCAGCTAGTCCCAAACTCTTATGATCAAACAATCTGCCCACTTCAGCCTCATAAAGTGCTTGGGGTTACAGGCGTGAGCCACCAGGTCCAGCCTACATTTTTCTTATTGTCTAGATTAACATGCCCTTTCCACTTTCTCTCAGATAATGGAGTATTTTATTGAGCTAGTAAGATTTTGTTATTTCAAAAGATTTTCAGTATAGTCAAATAAAGGGATTTTTGTTGTAGTTTGATATGTAAGCCAGAAGGAATCCTGAGTATTTCAAAAATGTGTCACAGCACAAAACAAATGATAAAACTTTATAAAAGATAATCTGATGCTGATACTTCCATCTAAGTAGTGCATAAAGCTCTCTTATGAAGTTGACTATTTACCTAAGATCTTGTTGAAGTTAGGAAAACACTTTTCCTTCTTAAATTGAGAAGCATGACCAACTTTTAATGTACAGACGCACAAGCAGAAAATCCAAAAGCAAGTTAAGAATATTAAACTACATTCTTTCCACAAATAAGCTAGTTCTGACTATTTAAAAGAAGAAAAAAGAAACACTCTTTTCTGAAGCCTTACCCAGTAAGAGTTTACATATCACTATCTTATAACAAAATGCCAAAATCACCCCGACTAGTTTTAGAACCAAATTATTAATTGAACACATTTGAAAGTAATTTTAAATGTGAACAAGTGAATAGAGTGAGCCAAGAAATAAAACAGTGGTGGGTGGTGGGAGCCGTTCTTGTTTTGGGTTTTGTTTTTTTTTTTTTAACTGTCTTTCTGTATTACCTAAAGCTAGTTACCTTTGGTTTAAATCCTTCCCTATTCCAAAAGCTTCTATATCTGAGACCCTGATTTTTTCTTAACCTTTAGATTCAAAATTTGGAATTAAGAGTGCGGTCTTTACCATTTTACCATGGAGTAAATCGTAATTTAAAGAAAACCAGCAGTTAAAATATTTCTGCAGCTAGCAACGATTACCAGGAGATCTGTTTCTGCAATTACCTCTAGGTCATCTGACCCAGGATGGATGAACTTAAACAAAATCACCAGAGGCCAATCAAGAGCTACCTACTTTATTTAAATACACTGGCTGCTTCAGACTAATACCTGAAAAGGGAAGTAATAATTTCAGACCCTAACACTGATAAACATTCACCCAGTAGTAAATGATGACTACTCAAAGGGCCGTCCTTTGTAATCTTCAACTTATCTTCAAAACTAGGAAAAACACTCTCTTTTGGAATAAACATAATTATTCATTTGCACCTAAGGTTCTCAATTCAAATCCATTGTTGAGTAGGAGGTCATCTGAACTAGTTTTCCAATCTCTGATCTGGAACTACAAGTAGGACCCCAGGGGAAGGTAACCAGTAAGCAGAACGCCATCCTCATCTGCTGCTGGGGACAGCTTTATAGAAGGCCAAGAATTTTTTAGATACTAAAGGATATAGAAAGTCCTTTGGGTTAGAAACACTCCCAGGTCTTCCAATCCATTCCCTACTTTTGTGTGTGTGTCGTTCTATTTGATACTTTCAGAGCTCTCAAAATCTCACAGACACCAATCAACACCATCAGTCAACCACTGTGCAGACTGCTGAATTGGCTAACAGATCTGGAATTTTCCCCAGATTCTCAGTGAATAGCTCATTTGTACTGCAGGAAGTAATACAAAATGAACTAGCTAAAAATAAGTATAGTTTACCTTCAAGTTTAGACAGTAACTGGATCTAGCTTATCCAATTTCTATTAAAGACTTCGCTTTAGTGAATGGATAAAAATGGTCTGTTTTTAATATATAAGATAAACTGTATAGACAGAGTGATTTCAACCTAATGCTATTTGGTTTTATGACTATTCAAGTTTTTAATTAGTTTGTTGGCTTAAATAAGTAAATGTTCCTACTTGAAATCTTATTTACACCATTTTTTGGCATAGACTCACTTTTCCGAAGGCATTTGATTCTAAACATTAATCAAAGTTTAACGTCACCTAGCCGGATATATATTATCATAAAGTCCAAAATAATGATAATTCACAGTATGACATCAGAGCAACACAAAAGACACTTTCAAAGTGGCACTTCACTATTTATGGAGTTGCAGCATTAAAAGTGTTCAACCCAAAGTTAACTTTTTTTTTTCCCTCTGCTGTACCTAGATACTTGGACTCATCAATAACAAAGGATTAGATTAGATTAAAAGAACAAAAGGAACCAGAGAAAATTAATAATATAAATAATGGTATCCTCTCCTCAAGAGTTATGCAGTGATTGTGGAGCTTTCCAGACAGAACTAACAGAGCAAGGTAAATTAGGGGCAAATGTCACTGGATCTTAGCACAAAGACAAAGTACCAACCATTCTAAAAGGGAGAATGTGAAGTATCTACCTAGGTGGCTCTAACCAATAGGTGTCAATTAACAACATCATCTGATTCCTGGCTTCAGTATAGCAGCATTTACAGGAATGTTTCTGCTGTCTGTTGGGCCTGTCTCATCTCTGCAGTCAGGCTTCCTCTAGTTTCTCTCAGCACTTGTTGGTAGGGTGTGTTGTGTCCAAGAACCCAGCTGTTAGAGAGGGGCTAGATTCAAATTCCAGTTCAGCCATTTTTAACCTATGTTAGATAAATCACCTAATTTGTTTCAAAACCTCCATTGCTTTATGTAAATTATAATTGTATTAATAATAATAATTCCCACTTGATAGATTGTTTTAAGGAAGAGGGATAATGTAGCAAAACACCAAGCTTAGAACCTAACAAGTGTTTGATAAATAGTAATTATTCATTCAATAAATATTTATCCAATGTTACCATTATGAGCTGCAAAGAACCATGAGTTGAATAAATTGAGTTGAATTCCCTCCTAATCTTCATGTATTTTGAACTCTTCACTGCAACAACCCAAGTATAAAAAGAGGAAATATTTTAATCACCACTAACAAGAATATTTTCTGACAGTCCATACATATAGTCCAGCACACACTATCTGTATATGAGAGTATCTTAGAATATTTGTATTGTCATATTATCATGATAATAGCTTGAAACTTGGAGATACCCACTCTCCTTTTCGTCTGCAGGCCCAACCTCCATTCTTCCTGAAACTGCCTTTGCAAAAATTATAACTGAGAAAATTATGATACTGAAAGAGATCTGAACTAACCAATTCCATCTTGCTTCTAATCTCCAAGCTGTCCTTATTCACTTCTGGGCATAGGCCGAACTAACTTTGGGAAGAACTTAGTTTACAATTTGACTTTGAAACAAAGATGATAACAGCCCTTTCCCGAAATAAACCCCCTTCCTGCCTGGGGACTAGACTGCCTTTGCAGAACTAACAAATTAGCTACAAGATAAGCAATTATGGTTTAGGAGTCATGTGGCTGGAGACTGAAAGATTCTAAGCCTCCCAAATTTCTCCTCAGGATGACATCACTGTTGTAAAATCTAACTTCAGTGCTTGAGATATTTTGCAGACCTTGCTCTGGGTGAATCAGCCGCAACACTCACATGGATAAACTGGCTCATCTGATCTTGTGATTCTTACCCAGGAACGGTCTCAGTACAAGAGGACAGTTTTGACTCCCTGTGACTTCATCTCTGACCTGACCAATCAGCACTCCCCATGTTCTGAACCCCCATCCACCAAATTATCCTTAAAAACCCCAATCCCTGAGTTTTGGGGGAGAATGGTTTGAGCAACAATAAAATTCTGATCTCCCATCCAGCCAGCTCTGTGTGAATTAAACTCTCTATTGCAATTCCCCTGTCTTGATAAATTGACTCTGTCTAGGCAGTGGGCTAGGTGAACCTGCTGGGTAGGCTCATCTTTATATTTTAACTTATGAATAAAAGCTCAGTCTTTAGAATCAGATAGGGGTTTGATTCCTGGTTTCAATTGTAGTCACTGAGAAATCACGGACAAATGACTAATCTTTATGAACTTATTTACCTCATCTATACAATTGGAATTGTAATAACTGCTTTATAATATTATTGTAAGGATTAGAAATAAATGATTGTACATTTCTGGCATATAGTTGGCATTCAATAGCTTGGAGTAATGTTATTAAAGTTCTTTATGTTATTTCTCCCTAATTCTAAACTTTAGTCTTAAACTGAGTTGTTTCCGTCTTTACAAGGATAAAAATCTCAGAGAAAAACTTTTAGAGTTTTAGACAAAATGGAGTAAATATACTTATTTCTATTCTTCTCACTAAGTACAGCTAAAAATCATGGGAATTATAAATAAAACAAACACAAGAAGACTCTCAGAGATAGAGAAGAAGGCAAACCAGAGACCTTGGGACTGGAGGAATAACACAATGGTGAGTTCCCTGGGTTTTGGTTTTTTTTTTTTCCTCAAGTATTCTAAAATCGAGACAGATGAAGCTGGTAACCTGAAAGTTCCAATGGGCATAGACAAAATAAGCTCCAATAAAGACGTGCTCTTTCTAACCAAAGAAACAAGACAGGCACAGCCCAGAAAGACAAAAAACTTTTGGACAATAACCACTCTACTCTAACCAAACACTGTTGGAAAAGTTATGGCTTTACTACCACTTTTGTCAGCAAAGGCCAAGTGGAAAGCCAGGATATCCACCACCACTGGGGATAATGAGGCACCACCTCTCACAGGTGATGGTGTCAAGACCAACTGAGAAGCAAGGACTTTCACCACTCTCCGAGTTAATGTCCAGAATACATTCAAAAACAAGAAACATTCATCATACCAAGGAACCATGAAAATCTCAACTTAAATGAGAAAAGCCAACCCACCGATGTCAACATGGAGGTGACACAGATGTTGGAATTACCTGGCAAGGATTTTAAAGCAGCCATCATAAAGGTGCCTCAGTGAGCAATTACAGACATGCTTAAGGCAAATTTAACAATTAGAAAGTCTCAGCAAAGAACTAGAAGAAGAATGAATAAAAAGAAAAACCAAATGGAAATTTTGAAGTGGAAAAGTACAACTGAAATTTTTTAAAAAAGCAATAACTCAATACAGAAATGAGGAAAACAGAGGAAAGAATTGGCAAAATTGAAGTAGAAGAAAAAAATCACTAAATCTAAACAATAGAGAATATGATGAAAAAATAAAATGAACACAGCCTCAGGAGCTTGTGGGATTATAACAAAAGTTTTAACATTCATGTCATTGGCATCTTTGAAGGAACAGAAAGAGATGTTGGGACTGAAAAGGTATTTGAAAAAAATAATTTGACTGACAGATTCCCAGTTTGACAAAAGACAGAAATCCACAGAATCCAGATAGAGAAACCTACAGAAATTTAAGATATGATAATAAAATTTCTGAAAACTAAACACAAAGACTTAAAAAGCAGGGAGAAAAACAATGTATGACATATAGGCCAAAATAATTGAAAAGACAGCAGATTTCTCATCAGAAACCCTGGAGGACAAGAGCAGGGACAACATTTTTGTAATGTTTTAAGAAAAAACTGTGAACCTAGCATCCTGCATCTGGAGAATCAAGCACTCCTCCAGTTAATGAAATTTAAGAGAATCTGTTGTCAGCATCTACACCCAAAAAGAATGGCTAAAGAAAATTCTTAAAACAGAATGCAAATGCTAAAAATGGAATTTTGGAACATCAGGAAGAAAAAGCAACAGAGAGTAAGCATATAGGGAAGTACAATATTTTTGCCTTCTTCCTTTGAGTTTTCCAAATTACGTTTGATGGCTAAAGAAAAAATTATAGTATCATATTATGGGATACTCAAGATATATACAGGAAATATTTAAGACAACTCTATCTTTAAAAGGAGAAGGTAAAGAGACTTGAAGGGAGGTAAAGTTTCTACCCTTCACTCAAACTGGCAAAATGTCAGTGACAGTAAACTATTAAGATTATAGATAGAGAGAATGTAGTATCTAGAGCAACCACTAGAAAATCTAAACAAAGAGATACACTCAGAAATGCTATAGATAAGTCAAAATGGAATTCTAAAAACTGTTCACATAATCTATAGGAAGACAGGAAAAAGGTCTCATTCTTCTTACATTCAGGTAGAAATTGCTAATGGCTTAGCCATGCTTTCCCCAATGTAAGTTATACCTCAGCTTCAACCTCCCTCTATTCTGAATACTGGTTTTTAACATGAGTCAATACTCAATGCATCCCCCACTAATAGCCATTACAGTCTCACACTCAATATTAATCAGAAGGTACATTAAGGAAAATAATACTTATGGCTGATTGTCTGAGGAACAAGGGGCCTGTTTTGCCAAAGAATTAATATAACCCTGGGTCAAGCAAGATCACAAGAGATAAGGCAATCAGACTTCACTGAATTGTACCCCTCTCCTAGCTTCCCCGTACACACACAGGATAGCTTTTATTATATAAATATTTCATTCTGGTACATTAATGTGAATGCTTTTCAAAGAGATACCCCTGCACCTAATGTTAACAATAATACTGGTATCTTCCATTTATTGGGTACCTGTTACATACCAGACATCTTGTAAAAGTTATTAATTCTTAAAACAAGCCCCGCAAGGCAGATATTATCTCATTTACAAGTGTCTGGGCCAGAAGGTGTGCTTATACCTGGCTTACCTAAGTAAGTAGTCTGGCTCCACTTACTCAGACTGTGACTGTATAGAGAATTTTATTGAGAGAATTTATTACTTCAGTGTTCTCATTAGGAGGAAATGCCAGAAGAAACTGAGTTGAAGAGAGAGAAACATTGCTAACAGGAATTAGATTCACAAGGCCAACAGACAACCCAAAGTATTTAAACCATGAGAGCGGAATGAATCTATGAAAACTCAATGAAGACAGAACAAGAGAAAAATATTTTCAGCCACGATGAATTAGGAGAACAAGATGTTAAATTACACTGAGGTTGAGTCAAGCTACTCAAGGCAAGAGAAAATCAGGTATGGGAATTCTACAGATTTCAGGATAGTAGGTAATTAAATGTTCCTAGATGTAAGAGGACAATTGAAAGAACAAGTCTTACAGTCAGATTCTGGTACAGTGGCTAGGTTTTTACTCAGATTCTGGAGACATATTTGCATGTCAAAAGCTATCGTATCTGACCCTGGGAATTCTCCTACTGTCTTTCACTATAACATGCAGCATGTTTTTTATTTTTATGGGTATATAACAGGCACACATATTTATGGGGTATGTGCATAGTAGGTGCATATATGTATATACCTAGCAATGGGATTGGTAGATCATATGGTAGCTCTATTTTTAGTTATTTGAGGAACCTCCAAACTGTTCTCTATAGTGGTTGTGCTAATTTACATTTCCACCAACAGTGTATGAGGGTTCCCTTTTCTCCACATCCCTGCCAGCATTTGTTATTGCCTGTCTTTTGTCGGGGGAAAAAGCCATTTTAACTGGGGTGAGATGATATCTCATTGTAGTTTTGTTTTGCATTTCTCTGATGATCAATGATGTTGAGCACCTTTTCATATACCTGTTTGACATTTGTAAGTCTTTTTTCTAGAAATGTCTATCCAGATCTTTTGCCCGTGTTTTTTTTTTTTTTTTTTTTACTTTTAAGGACTTTATTTTTTTTTTAATATACTTCAAGTTCTAGGGTACATGTGCACAATGTGCAGGTTTGTCAGGTAATGCGGTTCCTCCAGTTTTGTTCTCTTTGCTCAGGATAGCTTCGGCTCTTCTGGTCTTTTGTGGTTCCCTATACATTTTATGATTGTTTGTTCTACTTCTGTGAAAAAAATCATTGGTATTTTGATAGAGATTGCATTGAATCTATAGATTGCTCTGGGTAGTATGAACATTTTAACAGTACTGATTCTTTCAGTGAATGAACATGGAGTATCTTTCCATTTCCTTTATATCCTCTTCAATTTCTTACATCAATGTTTCATAATTTTTATTAGAGAGATCTTTCGCTTCTTTGGCTAAATTTACTCCTATGCATTTTATTTGTAGTTATTGTCAATGGAATTAATTTGCTGATTTCTTTTTTGGAGTGTTCACTATTAGTATGTGGAAATGTTGCTGGGTTAGGCGCAGATTTTTTTTTTTCTTTATCCTTTCAGTCACTCTATGTCTTTTGATTGGAGAGTTTAGTCTATTTACAATTTTATTATTGGTAAGTAAGGACTAACTCCTGTCATTTTGTTTGTTTTCTGTTTTTTTTTTTTTTTTTATCTTCTTTTCCTTTTTCCCTTTTTTTGCATCTTACTTTTAGTTAAGGTGATTTTCTCCGGTGGTTTTTTTTTTTTTTTTAAATTCCTTGTTTTTTATTTGTTTTGTATCTGTTGTAGTTTTTTTCATTTGAGGTTACCATAAGTGGCTCATGTCTGTAATCCCAGCACTTTGGGAGGTTAAGGCAGGTGGATTGCTGGAGCTCAGGAGTTCGAGACCAGCCTGGGCAGCATGATGAAACTCTGTCTCTACAAAAAACACACACACACACACAAAATTAGCCAGGCATAGTGGTGCACATTGGTAGTCCCAGGTACCTGGGAGGCTGAGGTGGGAGGATCACTTGAGCCTGGGAGGCGGAGGTTGCAGTGAGCCAAGATCATGCCATTGAACTCCAGCCTGGGCAACAGAGTGAGATCCTGTCTCAAAAAAAAAGAGAGAGAGATAAATAATACTGATTTTTGCATGTTGATTTTAGTATCCTGCAAATTTACCGAATTTGTTCTTCAGTTCTAGTAGTTTTTTGGTGGAGTCTTTAGTTTTTTTCAAATATAAGATAATAGCTGCAAACAAAGATAACTTGACTTCTCCCTTTCCTTTTTGGATTCCCTTTCTTTATCCTGTCTGATTGCTCTGGCTAGGACTTCCAGTACTATGTTGAATAACAGTGCTAACATGTCAGTGAGCATCCTTGTCATGTTCCAGAGCTTAGAGGAAGGGCTTTCAGGTCTTCCCCTTTCAGTATGATACTAGCTGTGGGTCTGTCGAATATGACTTTTATTGTGTTGAAGTATGTACCTTCTAAGTTTTTTTAAGGTTTTTATCATTAAGGAATGTTGGATCGTATAAAATGCTTTTTCGACATCATTTGAAATTATTATATGGTTTTTGTCCTTCATGCTGTTGATATAATGTATCACACATTGATTGATTTGCCTTTATCGGAGCTCATTTTGTCTATGCCCATTGGAACTTTCAGGTTACCAGCTTCATCCGTCTCGATTTTAGAATGTTTGAGGGAAAAAAAAAAATCCCAGGGAACTCACCATTGTGTTATTCCTCGAGTCCCAAGGGCTCTTCAGTCAGTTTACGGTGAATGCTGCCAGTCCTGAATCTGTCCCTTCAGGCAGTGGGCTACTCTCTTGCCCAGGGCAGGTCCAGCAATGCTGTCTAAGAGCCAACACCTGAAACTGGGGACTCCAGGAGCCCTCCTGTTGCTCTACCCCACTGTGGCTGGGCTGGTACTCATGCTGCAAGACAAAGTCCCCTTTATTCTTCCCTCTTCTTTTCTCAAGTAGAAGGAGTTCCTCCCCATAGCCACCATAGCTGGGAATATACTGGGTCACACCTGAGACCAGCATGGCTCTGAGTCTCACCCAAGGCCACAGCAAGTATTTCCCGGCCATCACTGCTGAATATTCAGGGCCAAGGGCTCTTTAGTCAGCAGATGATGAATCCTCCCAGGACTCGGTCCTTCCTTTCAAAGCAGTGGGTTCCCTTCTGGCCCACAGTGTATTTAGAAACGTCATCCAGGAGCTAGAGCCTGGAATAAGGGCCTCAGGACTATGGTGCCCTATCTACTGTGGCTGAACAGATATCCAAGTTGCAAGACAAAGTCCTCTTTACTCTCCCCTCTCCTCTTCTAAAGCAGAGGGAAGGAGTCTCTCCTGGAGCTATGAGCTGCACTGCCTGGAGCTGGGGGAGGGGTGGTGCAAGCACTCCCTTGGCCACCCTAGCTGGTGTCTCACTAGGTCACATGTACCCAAGTCCACACCTCCACAGGAATTGCAGTCCTTATGGCCTAGGCTACCTTTCAAGTTTATTCAAGACCCCAGAGCAGTGTACTCCATGATGGCAGGGCTTGCTAGAACTCAGGTTCTAACTGCAAGGATGGATGATTTGTCTCTGGCTCAGGCAGGTCTAAATGCTCCTTCTGTGGGTGCCAGGTGAGTTCTGTCCTGTGTCGCTTTTCACTGTGACAGGGTAGCACTGAGTTCCAATGCAAAGTCCCATAATCACTGTATTCTCCCTCCCCCCACAAGCACACAGATTCTCTGTGCCACATGGCTGCTGTCAGGGAATGGGGAAGGGTGATGTCAGTGATTCAAGGCTGTCTTCTACCCCTTTCAGTGCTTCTTGATATGATGTAAAAACCAAGCACTGTGATCACTAATCTTATTTTTAGTTGTTATGAAGGTGCTTTTTTGTGTGGATAGTTGTTCAGTTTGGTATTCCTGTGGGGAGGACAATCACTGGAGGCTTCTATTTGGCCATCTTGCTCCCAAATTTCCAGGCAGCCTTTTCTTGAAGAGTGAGATGATTTGGGATCTTGTCTAGTTTTGCACTAAAGCAGTGTTTGTTAGAGCCCTGAACTCATCTTGGACTATTTCCTTATTTGTAAAATAAAGGATCTGGATTAACTGACCTCTAAAACCATTCTCAAATGTAAAATTCTGTAATTCTATCTAAAAAAATTTTAGAGACAAACCTCTACACCTACTTGCTTGAAGAACATTGTAATTATAATTCTTATTCATTTGTGGGCTATTACTCAATGTCCAGCAATTTTTGTGAAAGTGAATGCAACTCCATAATAACCAATCTTTATCATTCTTTTTATACTGTATTTTTTAGTTATTTCAATTCTCTGGAACACAAATTCATACTAATCTTTTCTCATAGATTATTTGTTTTTGTATTTTTTTCCTATGACCGTAAACTTCTCTTTCCACTGCAGCCAGATGTTATGTAAGGTGTTTTCCAATGACTGTTAATGGGAATCACCAAAGAGGATGTTGCTAGATCAACATAAAACAGCAACCATTATGCAAAATACAACTCTAAACACAAGTCCTCCCAACCAAGCAAGATCACAAGAGATAAGGTGGTTTGGTACATTTGTGAAGCAGTGTCTTGTCATCAACCACCATATCTCTGAGCGTCTGAGTAGCTGGTGATGCTACCCTTTTCAGCCTCATTTTTTCTTACATTAACTTTAATAATATCTACTCTACTTTCTCAAGTAGTGGTTTTAAGAGTCAAATGATATAATGTACATAAAAGAAATTGTGCACTTGGGAGCATTATTGACATTAAAGATTGTAAGTACTGTATTTTTCTCTGAATAGACTGTACATTATCATGTCAACTAAGCTGTGGTCTGAGTCTGTAAAATATCTATTTTAATGAGACTTTTTTTACATTAATTCAAGATTTCTTGAAGTTTGTTCCATGAATGTTAATAGATAATTACAACAATGAAGCTCCTTAAAAAAATGTTTTACTAAATAGGCTGAATAATGCTTGGTTAAGCAAAGTTAAATGACTTCTTTCCTGCAAAACTTCATAAAACCTTTAATATGCAATCCTCCATGGGATCCTCACTATATAATACAGTGATTTCCAAGCTTATTTGAGCAGAGAACCATTTTTCTAGAGAACATCTCTTGGAAATATTGCCCAGCAAGTATCACTTAGGAAACAGTACTAATAAATTGTTTTCTCTGGTAGAATGAAGCAGAACCTGTTCAGCATGTACTCCAGAGCTGGAATTTCAGACACACACCTAGAAGGAAGGTAAAGTAGCTAATACTGATCCCAGCTGGGTTAATCACTTTTCTAATAACATTATAATACATAGGGTTTCTGAGCAGCAGATATTTTAGAGAAAATGCATCTATTGATTCCCAGGTTTTCAAGTAAAACCATAGGTAAGTGAATGTCATCTGGTCCAAATTCACCTACCCACATCATTAGAGCTGTTCTCCCTTCTCATTTCCTGACTATATTGTAATCATCCCTTGTTTTTACTATTTTTTTCCTTCTCCTCAAAACTTAAGGCCCTGAACTTTCTGGTATATTACTGGGGGACCTGGTAAAGGATAGAATAGTCTAGTAAATAAGAACTTATTCTGGAGCTAGACTGCCTGGATTGAAGCTCTGTGTGGACTTTGGCATGTTACTTCACTTCCATTGGCCTCAGTTTCCTCTTATATAAAGCAAATATAATAATGTAAGTATCCTTATTGTCTAAATATATGAACTAAATGGATTGGAATAAATATCTTGCTATTTAAATTCCTACTACTTGCTGTCTTAAAATGAGGAACCAAATTGATTTGGATAGTATGATATTGTCATTTTCCAATTTTGCTACTCAAACTCAATGATAAAATAGATTTGATAGCAATATTTGCTATACTTACATCAAAGAATTGTCATGAGCACTAAATTAAGCACTTATGAGAGTATCTGGCAATAGTGTTTGCTATTTCTATTACTCTAGCTAATACAATATTCGATAAAAATAATAATAGACTTCTAGATATTCTTATTTAACACAGATTCTTGCTACTGTAATTTATAGTTTTATTAAAGGACTTATCCTGAAGTTTTATTTATGTATTCATTTGTTTTGTTTTGTTTCTTGTTTTAGGAAAGAAAAAAACATGGGGCTATGAACTAGGAGATCTCATTTCTAGCCCTGTTTCTGCAAAGTACTAACGGTAACATGTTAGGCAGGAAAATAATCTCTTGAAATTTCAGTTTACTCTTCAGAAAAATGGAACTATTACCTACCCTTCATGCTTGGTTAAGCAAAGTTAAATAGAGACTACCCTACTAGGGTAGAGACTTCACTTTTTCTACCCTAGTAGGGTTGGCAGAGAAAATGAATATAAAAGTACGCTGCAAACAGTAACATGTAACACTCAGGAAAGAGACTGACTGTCACTCCACTTAGATCACTTCTTATTTTATTTGGGGGATAGGATATAACCTCAAAATTACAGTCCTAATCCTAAAACCCATATGAAACCCTGAGTCATGAACAAATCTATTGTTGCAGAGGAGAGCAGAATGTATTTCACACTGATTAGCGGACTGGCGATTAAACAATGGGACATTTTAAAAATAATATTCACTGAAGCAATGAACATTTATTGAACACCTACTAGGTACCAGGAATTGTTCTTGGTGCAAGCCTGCTGGAATCAAGGAACATGTGTCTCATTACCTACAGAACCAGATGTTAATGTAAATTTCCCCTCTCATCTGCCATCTTGCTGATCTTTATCAAGTCTCATATTCTCTGATCAAGCTTGCTTTCTTTGTAAAAATGGCCCCCTGCTTCATGAGACTAAAACTATTTGTAAAATCATGTACTAAAGTGTTTGCAGTTCCTCAACAGGAAAGTATAACTGAAAACCAGTCTTGCTTATCAGTAATGTATCAGGGGACTGATTGCCAATAGCAATGCCTACTTTGTTGTTCATTCATGTTCTTCCCTCGGAAATTTAATAAACTTTATCTAACAGGTCATGAGTCCTTCCTGGATAGCAGCACCAAAGGTATTTGTATAGCATTTAATATTTAGCCAGCCCTTTACAATATCATTGTTTATTTTCTTCCTAGCAACCCAATGTAGTTCATTACCATTATACACTTTTTTAAAATGGAGAGGCTGAGGCCCCAATGCATACACAATTTATCAAATTTAGCAACCAATGTTATTCTCACTCTTTTAGTCAAGTGAGAAGTCATCAAGTTGAATAACACTTTTAGCTTTAAAAAAAAAATTATCCCCTAAGTATAACTAACCTTGCAAAGAAGATTTAATTCTAGCAGGAAAAAAAAAAATGTCTCAAATACAATATGCACCCCATGTCAAGCAATAAAAAAAAATTACTATATTATTTAATATAGCAGGAACTCTCCTTTCTCTCTCTAATATCATTTTCCCCTTATCCCAAATATCTGCTAAATGACCCACAAAATGCTGTCAGTTTATCTCACACTAATATGAAACTGCAAAATAAAAAAAGAAAACAAATGGAAAAGTCCCTAAGTGAATGGTAACTCCACAATCTCTACTGTATAACTTCTCTAATTGAAAAGCAATTGATTTTTCTGAAGAAAGGTCATAAACCCTGGCTGTCTGAAGTCAGGCTCTCCAATCTCAGCTACTGTTTCAAGTATTTTCCTTCTACAATACCCAAACTTGTTTAAGTAGACAAAACTACCTCCCACCTACATGGGTGATGAAAAACAACCATACTGAACCCCATCAGCTTCCCTCCTGCTGTCCTCCAAATTTTTATCTGCTGCTGAAGAAGAGATAGTCTACCTTCTGATTGTCAAGGAAAACCTTTCCTCCTAAGTTTTTCCACTGCTTCACCATGGATCATTGTATTTCTTCAATCACTGTGTCTCTTCAATTCTTCCAATCCTTGGAAATCCTTTCCTTGTTATCTCTAACAAGCTCAGATGGCATCTACTCTAAAATAAACCTTTATCCACCCTGCTACTCTCTCAAACTATCATCCTCTCTTGCCACCCATTTCTTGAGTTATTAGTATTTAGTTTTCCACAAATTATTCTCGACCCAATCACATCTCAAAGCCCTAAAAACTGGCTTTTGCTCCCAATTACCAACTTTCACATCATATAAAAGGGCACATGTATTCCATCAGCAAATACTTTTGGAACACATACTATGCTTAACACTGGAAGTGCAACAGTGATACAGAGTGTACAATATAGTGGGGGAAACAATGAAGACACAGGTGAACAGATTAAAAAAATACTTGCAGATATTAAAGTATCTGTGAAACAGCCATGAAGGAAAGAAATGGGAAAAGGATAGATGACGGCAAGGGAAGCCTACTTTCTTAGATACGATGGCTACAGAGGCTTTTCTGAAATGGTGGCAAAAATAGCCAGTTGTAGCCTAGGCAACATGGCGAGACCCCATCTCTACTAAAAACACAAAAACATAGCCAGGCTTGGTGGCACGCACCTGTAGTCCCAGCTACTCAGGAGGCTGAGGTAGGAGGATCACTTGAGCTCAGGGTGCGGAGGTTGCAGTGAGCCAAGGTCACACGACTGCACTCCACGCCACGGCACTTCAGACAGGGTGACAAAACGAGACCCTGTACAAAAACAAAACCAAACCAAAATAGCCAGTTGTTCTAAGAAGAAAGTAGAACGACCCTTTAGAACAGAGCAATGAGCTATACAAAGAGCTGAGGCAGGAAAGCACTTGGTGCCTTTGAGGAATGATCCAGTCCAATTCAGTGTGCAGGGCATAAAGTGAGGGAGCAAGGACCCTGGAAAGAGACCTCGGAGAGCCAGGCAGCATTGAATGTTCAGACTCTGATGCTAATTTTCATAGAAAATTCAATCAACCAAGCAGAAAACATTACCTAGAAGTGGCAGTCAATTTCAGACAAACAATTCCAGAGGAGAGATTCAACTCGGAGAGCCAGGGGGCCCCAACAAGTAAAACAGAGCATGGAAATACCCAAAAGCAGGCAACATTTAGATATCCCAACAGACAGTATAAGGGAATTCTGAGAGCAGATAGCAGAGTTCCAGTTACTGAATGCTAGTTTTAGGAAGGTTCTGGAAGAATAAGGATGAATTCCTATTTCAGAAGGACCACAGCAGGTGAAACTTAGGCAAAGGGACCTAAATGAAATAACACAGAAATTCATTTACCAAAATCCAGGTATCTCGTGGGGCCTCACTCCTGAGTCTGAGTTTTAAGTGGCAGAGAATAAATACTAGGGAAGTTAAAAACAAACTGTTTGCTCCAAACATTAAATCAAAGGTCTGCTTCTTTCCATTTCTCATGGCCTGTTTTCGTTCTCCATCATCCACTGCCCTTCAGATACAATAAGTCGATCCCACATTTATTCTTTCACCTCATCACTAGAAATCTTTTAGGTTAAAAATCTTGAAGTTTGTTTTTTCCTCAACTGTAAAGATGAAGAAGCAGCAGCAGAAGCAGCAGAAGCAGCAGAGGAGGAGGAGGAGGAGGAAGGGGAAGGGGGAGAAGGAGGAAGGACAAGGAGGAAGGGGAAAGGGAAGGGGAAGGGGAGGGGGAGAAGGAGGAAGGACAAGGAGGAAGGGGGAGGGGAGGGGGAGGGGAGGGGGAGGGGAGGGGGAGGGGGATAAGGAGGAGAAGGAGGCTGCAGCAGGGGAGGAGGAGGGAGTGGGGAGGAGGGAAAGAAAGAAGGAAAGAAAAGGGAAGGGGAGGGGAGGGAAAAGGAAAGGAAAGGAGAAAGAAAGAAAAGAGGGAGGGAGGGAAAGAAAGAAGAAAGAAAAAATCTCGAAGTAAAATATATCTCTCCCATTTTTGCACCAAATCAGTTGCCAATTCAATCTCTTCTACCTCCTCTGTTCCTCACATTTATTCCCACTGGCATGACCCAATTTAGTCTAAAGTATCATCTAAAATTCCAAATAGTCTTCTATACCACTTTTTCTCCCTATTCAAAACAACATAAATTACTTTTAATTAAAAGCCCAACCTGAATCATATGAGCCTCCTTGAGAAGCATTAGTATGTTGGTTAGCCATACGCGAAAGATTGAAGCTTGATCCCTACTTTTCGCCATATATAAAAATTTTCTCAAAATCAAACAAAAATTTAAAGGTAACACCTTAAACTATAAAAATCTTAGAAGACAACCTAGGAAATATTCTTTTTGACATTAACCTTGGCAAAGAATTTTTTTTCTCTTAGCTAATGACTGACCGAAGAATTTTTGGCTACATACCCAAATGCAATTGCATCAAAAACAAAAATAGCTAAGTAGGACCTAATTACACTAAAGAGCTTCTGCACAGCAAAAGAATCTATCAACAGAGTAAAGAGGAAATCTATGGAATGAAAGAAAACATTCACCAACTATGCATCTAACAAAGGCCTGATATCCAGAATCTACAGGGAACTTAAGCAAATTGGTAAGCAAAAAAATAATAATCTCATTAAAAAATAGGCAAAGGAAGTGAACAGACACTTCTCAAAAGAAGACATATAAGTGGCCAACAAACATGAAAAAATGCTCAGCATCATTAATCATCAGAGAAATGCAAATCAAAACCACAAATAGATACATCTCATGCCAATCAGAATGGCTCTTATTAAAAAGTCAAAAAACAACATATGCTGGTGAGGCTGCAAAGAAATGTGAACTCTTATATATTGCTAGTGGAAACACAAATTAGTCCAACCACTGTGCAAAGCAGTCTTGAGATTTCTCAGAAAACTTAAAACAGGGCTACCATTCCACACAGCAATCTCATTACTGGGTATATATCCAAAGGAAAATAAATCCTTCTGCCAAAAAGGAACAGTCACTTGTATGTTCATTGCTGCACTATTCATAATAGCAAAGCCATGGAATCGACCCAAGTGCCCATCAATGGTTGAATGGATAAAGAAAATGTAGTACATATACACCATGGAATACTACGCAGCGATTAAAAAAGAATAAAATCATGTCCTTTGCAGCAATATGGATGCAGTTGGAGGCCATCATCCTAAGCTAATTAACTCAGGAACAGAAAACGTTCTCACCACACGTTCTCACTTAAATACCCTTTAAACATTGAGCACACACTGACATAAAGATGGGAATAATAGACGCTGTGGACTACAAGAATGGGGAGGGAGGGAGGAGGGAATGGGAGGAGGGCATGGGTTGAAAACCTACCTATTGGTACTGTGCATACTACCTGAGTGCCAGGATCCATATCCCCAACCTCAGCATCACACAATATTCCCATATAACAAATCTACATGTGTCCCCTGTTTATAAAATAAAAGTTGGATTTTTTTAAAATCAGCATCTAAATTTTTTTAATTATTATAATAGTCATAAAAAGGAATGAAGTACTGAGTTATGCTACAACATGAAGAACCTTGAAGATGCTATGCTAAGTAAAAGAACCTTAAAGATATTGTGTTAAGTCTACATGTGACTATTTATATGAAATGTCCAGTACAGGAAAATCTAGAGACAAAGTAGGCTACTGGTTGCTTAGGTCTGGAGGAGGGGGATAGGGAAATAGGAGAGAACAGCTAATAGAAACAAGGTTTCTTTCTGAGGTGATAACAGTATTCTAAAATTGACTGTGATGTTGCTTGCATGTACATGTGAGTATAATAAAAACACCTTATTATTCACTTGGAATGGGTAAATTGTATGTGAATTACATCTCAACATATTTTTATCTAAAAATTTGAAAACTTTAAAAATTAAAAAAAAAGGTATGTTAAAAACTGTAGGCAAATTAAATTTAATAGAGTTTGAGTGAAGAACAATTTAGGAATTGAGTAATACTCAGGACCAGAAGAGGTTCAGAGAGATCTGCTCACCAATGGGAGCAGCAAGGTTCTATAGGCTGAGCGTGAAAGGAAAGTAGAGAAATCACCTGATTGGCTACAGCTAGGTGTCTGCCTTATTGGGGTATAGTGTGATGAGGCACTTACCTTATTTGGGCATGGTATGATGAGTTGGCCACCTGTGACTGGCTAAAACCTAGCTATTTGTTACAAAAAACATACTCCTAAATTAGGTTTTGGTTTGTTTACATACTAAGGTTGCAGTTTGTTATGTAGAAACTCAAAGTATGAAGACAGCCTCAGGCTAATTTCTTTCTGCTTATTTAATGTAATTTAATTTTTTATTTATTTGTTTTTTTGTTTTTTTTTTTTTTTTGAGACGGAGTCTCGCTCTGTCACCCAGGCTGGAGTGCAGTGACACTTTCTTGGCTCACTGCAAGCTCCGCCTCCTGAGTTCACACCATTCTCCTGCCCCAGCCTCCCAAGTAGCTGGGACTACAGGCGCCCGCCACCACACCCAGCTCATTTTTTGTATTTTTAGTAGAGACGGGGTTTCACCGTGTTAGCCAGGATGGTCTCGATCTCCTGACCTCGTGATCCGCCCGCCTCAGCCTCCCAAAGTGCAGGATTACAGGTATGAGCCACCGTGCCCGCCCCTGCTTATGTAATTTAACAAGTACTTCCCACTACTGACCAAAGCAAGTGTAAAACCCCTAGTGCGGCAATCCACGTCTTTCCATGCTTCAGCTGCAGCTGCCTTGTTTGAAATCTTGGTTCCTACTTTTCCCCTAAACATATTCTATGCAGCAACCAAATGGATGGGGTGCATTTTTCTCTCTCTCTTTATTCACTGAATGCATGTTTGTTGAATTCCTCTTGTGCGAGGCATCATGCAAGGTACTGGCCCTTTCAGGATGGGCAAAATAGGTTAGCAATGAAGAGTTTGGTCTGTAACAGGGACTTTCAAATGTTTTGCTTCTAAAAAAATTTGTTCAAAAGAAGTTTTCACGCAAAGTCCACTGTGTAAAACAAAAAGTGAGAGTTGTTCTAAATGAGATTTGGGACTGCCTAGTTTTTCTCTTCCTCCACAGGATCCTTCAGAGATTCTGTAAAAATACCTTAAGGTGCCCTTGATGTACAAATACTATGCTTTGAACACACACCCACACACACACACACACACACACAGGCGCGCGCACGCTCTCTCTCTCTCTCTTACTTCTCATAGATCATATATTTCCCCAATTTTTTGCCAACTACTTTTCATATTTTGTCCTCCCTCAATCATATGTTCCTTTAGAAAAACTCTGAGTCAAGTTCTATTTGGTAGCAGCTATGCCACTACAAAAGACTTTTTTTTTTTTACAAACTCAAGCATGAATTGGGTGTGCTGTGAGTCAGCTTATTCATAAGCAAGTAGCTTAGGAAATTCTCAGATTACAGATGTGAAATGTGACTAGACAAACCTACAATAGCTTCTGAACAAATCAAACATTTTTAGCTTCCTTATATGTCATGAATTACAGATTCTAAGACCTTCGAAACACCCTTTAAAAATTCTGTACAGATGCAGGTGAGATAAAAATTTCTAAGTTTTAATTTATAAATAACTGGAAAGCACAGAAGTTACTTGTAATTTATATATACATATATTCATGCTTTTAATTATTTTTCTATTTACTAAAACACTTGCTATAAAGAAAATTATATTGAAACACTGCTAAGTAACATTCGTTAACATTTAATTCTAGAAGCTCACCTATCCAGAAACTCCTCTAACACTGAACAATTTTGAAATTTAAGAACTTTTTTCCCCCAGGGTTTATAGGATCTCTCCATATATTTATCTCTTGAAAGTCTCCAGATTGCTCCTAATGGAAGAAAAAGTTGTGTTATTTGTTTATGCAAGCATCAATTATTAATAAAGATAAAGTAACTAGCGAGAATTGGTGGCTAGAAAAGAGGAAGAAGTGGGTTTGCTGCTTGGGATAATATGTAACATTTGCAGAGGCCTTATTGTGTTCCAAGCACTATTCTTAGTACATGACAGGTGTTAACTCGCTTGTTCTTCTGAAACACCCTGTGCAGTAGCTACTATGTTCTTCCTCTTTTGCACATGAGAAAACTGAGCTACAGAGAGATCAAGAAACTTCCTAAGGCCCCTCAGCTAGCAGGCAGGATCAAACCCCGGGAACAGTCCTACCAGCCCAGGCTCTTCCCACTGCCTCACACCACCCAGCAGTGCTGCAGGCTGTCCAGGCTAAAATAGGGGGCTGAAATCACAGCCAAACACAAGACCAGCTTTTGCAGTTGCTGGGATCCTTACGTTTTAAAAATTACAAGTTCTCCGTCCCAAAAAATATCTTCTACACTGGTTGTTAACCGTTTCTGAAGTGCTATCATTAGCAGGACTTCATGGTTGGTTGTGAAAGTCTCTTTCCTCCCCATCCCTGTCTTATGCATCAAGTACCCTGGGAGCAGGTATCATGTCTCACTCCTCTTTGTATCTCCCTGAGGTACCTAGTACAATGCCACACACACGTTAAGTACAAAGGTAACTTTCTGTGTACAAGGAATCAAATTAAATTATCTTTGAGTCTTAAAGGATGTTCATCTTCAAGCATCTTAAAGAGGCAAAGTGAGTGGCGACCTTAAATCAGTGTCAGCCAGGTCCTGGCTGTTCAGGGACGAGTTTGTCAGTGACTTTGGAAGCATCACAGCTGAGCACAGGATGCTGAGGGAATGGTGCTGGGAGTCAGGACAAGCTGAGCCTGCTGAAGTAGGTAAGACGGGCCTCAGAGAAACGCTTCATGGACTCTGCCTTTCCTGAGGCTGACCCAGGGAACAAAACGTGTCCTCTCTGACACCCACCCATAATCCTGCATGACCCTTTAATCCAAAGAATCAGTTTACGCAGATACTAGAGTTTTTGCCCCGTGTTCACAGTTCCACAGAGATTGCCCTTCAGGCTGTCTGCCGCACAATAAAATCAGCATCTCTCTGGCTGCATCTTCTACTCCGCCCGCCCCAGCTCATGTGATTCCAACCAAATGGCCTCCTCCACCCCCAGCGCAGGCTTCTGCCATTGCCTTCTCCTCTGCCTGGCTGTCACCCTTCCCTCCATTTAAAATTGCAAACACCTCTACCAACGCTCCGTGTCCTCCTTATTTGCTTTATTTTTCTCCATCCTTGTTAGTTCTATCTAACACACTAGGTGTTTCACTAACTTATTTTGTTTATTGTGTGCCTCTCTGTGCAAGAATGTAAATTCCAGGAGGCCAAGAATGTTGCTGTTTTATTTGCTGCTGAATCTTCTGTGCCTAAAAAAGGGCCTGGAAATAGTGGACGTGTCACAATTACCTTTTGGTTGGATGAAGTTTCCTTCACCATTACTAATCAGTCATCAACACCAAAGATACTACCTGGTTATATGCACACAGACACATACACATACGTACATATATATACACAACACATATATATACACACACATACACATGCACACAAATATGCAGACATAGACACACACACCCCTGGATAGTATATTAGATATATTAAAAACATGCTTAGTATTAAACACTGAGTTTTCTTAGAATAAAGATGGCACATCCTGGGAAATCTGCCGACTTACCCTCTATCCCATGAGATTACTTTCTTAGATGTTTACACTAGAGCACACATATCCTGAATGTTATCATTTCTCATTCCAAGGACAAATACATAAAAGCAGGAAATAGAGGCCTTCTTCCACTTCTACGAGAAGTATGAGGTGCTATTGTGATTTCACCCACCCTAAACCAGGCCTCTCTCTGGGCACCCATCTGCTGCTCACCACCTTTATAGTCACCATCTGACTTGGCCCTGGCTGGCCCCCGACTGCCCACCTCACCTACTTCCCTTCTTCAATCTCCCTCTCACCAATCAATATGAATAAAGCCTGGCGCTGGCTCCACCAAAACTTTAAATAAAGCCACTCCTGTGTTACCATAGCAATAATCAGGCCTTAGACAACACTCTCCAAGCTGTCCCCCTGGATCCTCTTGTCCAGGGAGCAGATACTCGGTTAGAAAAAAAAAAAAAAATCATGAGAGCTCACATTAACACAAATCAATTCAGACCTGGATATTCCAGGAGACAGGATTTCTTTTATCTCTACTCCCCACCAACTGACAGTTGCAGAGAACATTCGGAAATGTCAAGTGGGTTCAGAAAAAGTGATTTGGGTACGAGGAAGGGAGCTAAAGCTGTGAGCTCTGCTGAGACTAGGGACCCCTGGGGAAAGAGAGCTAGAAAATACCACCTAATGACCAAGAAACCCAGAAGAGAAACTTGTCTTTTTCAGAGACCTGGTAGAGAAAATCAAAATAAAACATGCTCTTATGAAAAAGCAAAATTCTAAGTCTGTCCTAAGTGTGGGTTTGGAAGTGAAGTTTATGCTATCCTCATTGTGCTGAAATCTTTTAAGGAAAGTAATTAACATAAAAGTGGCTGTGGACCAGAGATACCATTCAGGCACCTGCCAGACGCAAACTCGAAAAGGCTCTATGGAAACCTGTCTACAACCCAGCACACCAGATTCCAACAGAAAAATAATCCACAAGGAAGAGGAGTTCACAAATAAAAAAAAAAAAAAATGGACCATTCCAAGAAAAACATCCCCTCAAGGGAGAGTCAATGAGCAAAACAAATAGGTTTCTCTAGTACTTCCACTTTAAATTTGTTTACACTTATTAAAGAAAAGTTTAAAAGAAAAGAAACAATAGAGGTAGAAGGCTATAAAAATAAACAGGTACGCTGAGAAAGAACCCAATAAAATGTCTATAAGTGAAAAATAAAACCACCAAAACATGCTGAGAGTGTATCAGGTCAACACCTTGGGGTGGTGAAAGTGGAATATCATTCGGATACTGTATGAGAGGACTTGAAGTAATTTCATTTGCATTCTATAAAGGGGAAACCTTCCCCAGATGTCAAAAAGACAGCACTCTGCCCCAATTCTAGCAATGAGATGGCACAATACTTCTCTCCAAATTTTTTGTTTTGAGATGGAGTCTCCCTCTGTTGCCCAGAGTGGAGTGCAGTGGCACAATCTTGGCTCACTGCAACCTTTGGAAGGACAAGAGCCTCCCAGGTTCAAGCGATTCTTCTGCCTCAGCCTCCCAAGTAGCTGGGACTATAGGCGCCCACCACCATGCCCGGCTAATTTTTGTATGTTTAGTAGAGACAGGATTTCACCATATTGGCCAGGCTGGTCTCAAACTCCTGACCTTGTGATCCGCCCGCCTCGGCCTCCCAACACTTTTTTTTTTTTTCGGTCATAACATAGCACTTTGCCCACTGAATACAGAGGCATCCTTGCAAAGGAAACTTTGAGGATAGCCAGTCTAGCTGCTGGGACAGATGCCGAGAGTGTATAGAGAACCAAGGGGTCTTCCAGGTCTTGTGAGGTGGAGGAAGCACTACCTTATTTATTCTCCTTTTGCAATAAGCACTGAGCCCATTTATGATTCTGGAACTACTTCTTTCTCCAACTTTAGGTAAGACAGACTAAACAATGCATTTCTGTGGTCGTATCTTTGATGCTGAACTGTGGTTGGAAATAAAATATAAAACTCTTTGTGTGTATCCAGCACCCTAGAATTCTGGCAATTAGCTACAAGCATAAACTGGCCCCCTGGGCACTACTTTTGCATTGGTAACTTCCTTCTTCTGAGCTTAATACATTTGTGTTGGGTTATTGCCTAACCTGAAATGTTCCTCCAGAGTGCCTTACCAACGTGAAAATGGCCACAAACTCTGAACCTCAGAATAAATGTGTGCAAAATTCCCATGTCAAAACTGTCATGTAAAAAAAAATTGTGTGCTAGACTCAATCTTTAGCTCCACTGAAATCTGTGGTGTTTTCAGGTGACAAGATGCCACAGGATGTACTATTGTTTCTGGTAGAATCTGCTTTGGAGATTAGTTTTTAAAGTTTAATTTCTCTTGGATCACATATGCCAGAATAAATATTACATTACTTTATACATGGTCTCTGGTTTACTCTGGCCCAGAACATGTAGTTAGTCAACAAAGGAAGGCAGTTTTGCCAAAATTGAGTAGTGTATACTGTTCAAAATAGTTATAAAAGTAACACTCATAACCCATAAAAATATAAATTTCATTTTTACACATAAAAGTCATTTTATAGAAAAATATCTTCCAAATTCATATCTTAGTAATCTCAAAGCAATCATTTCTTGTCCTTTAATCAACTTTTCCACCGTCCAGTAATACTAAATTATCTAAATGACCTAATAGGCAAAATTATGCAGAAAAACCTTATGATAAAAAGTTGACAAATAGTGCTGAAAGTGAAGTAACTATGGCAACCAACTCACTACAAATAATAATGAAAATATAGAATGTAAGTGACCAATTACATTTTGAGAGTATCATGGTTAATAAACAAGTACCATAATAAAACTTCAGAAATCATACCTATAGATATTAATAACAATTTAAGACATATACAAAGGTGTGCTTTCAGAAATTTTTATCACAATTTTCACAGCTTTTCTGCTTTATTTCCTTTCTCTGTCTTCAGGAAGTCCTTAATCTCAGTTTTCCAAACTAATCTGAACTGTAAATGATACACTTTGGATATGTCACGTAAAAGTAATTTGAAAGTACCCTGAGAAAAAAGATTTTCATTTAAGAGCAGTATAAAATCAGCCTGAGCCATGCCAGTAAAAATGAATCTAATGAGACCAATTTTTAAGTCACAAACAAAATGTCCATATATTCATTTGAAATTTTTTTAAGTTACTTTCCTATCAATAGTTTAGTGCTTAAAAAACAAAAAAATTGTCTTAGTGCTAATTCTGGTTTTTTAAACAAAGTGATCTTAATCATTTCATATGGAAATCTCCTTATGGAATATCTACATTTCATACCTTGGATACATTCGGATATCTCTCAAACCATATTGACAGCCTCAGAAAATTCGCCAAGTTCATCAAATAATTTACCATTTATACTAATTAGTTGGTTGAATTGCTTGGACTAAGAGATCCTTTCATTCGGCAAGTCAACATAAACTGGGAATAATAGAAAACTAGTTTGACTGTAATTAAGAGACACGTATAAAGTTACATCATAAATATTCACGGAATTGAAACCGATTTTCCCCCATTATACAGAGTCTAAAGGCCCATAAATAATGAACAAGTGTGATCTTTCCCTAAAATCACAGATTAGAAAAACAAAAATGGAATGCAGTGAATATAGCAAAGCTTAGTCTTCAAATGATGACGAGGACTTAAAGAAATCAGGAAGAAAGTAAATGTGACGAGTTTCTTCTCTGTTTGCTTTCTGGGCTGACCTATTGCTGAGGACTATGAGAAAAAAAAGTTTTTACAGAATGAGTCATATGGAAAACACTTGCAAATAGAAGAATATTGAGAACATAGTACGTGTTATTCTCTCATTGGTATTTAACATGAAGGATAAAACAAAAAAGCAGGGTAAAGAATCCCAAAACAATTTGTGAAAGCAATAAGTGAGTCTGCATCTTTAAGTAACAATATGGCAGGATTTTTTGAAAGCCCAAGGTTACCCAAACTCTGACCTTTGAAACTAATTCTTTCATTTGGAGAAATAATACAAGAAAATCAATTGGTATAAAAGACAAGCACAAGCCCACTCACTAGAGGCAAATTTGGAATCATGGATAACAGAAAAAATAGTTTGGCCTTCCTAGAAATACATTCAATTACACGCACACAGAATGTGAGGTCTTAGAAAGCTACTTATTACTATTTGAAAGACGAGAAAAATATAAGCATAATAATATTTTCTTTTGAGCCTATTTAATAATAAAGTGTGTATTCTGTTGTGGATTTAAAATATTAAAATTTGGGGGGTTTTGCCTGTTAGAGAAAACTTCATAAACTGAAGTATTATATTACATTATATAGTATACCATGTGTTATATTTACCAAGCTAATATTGATATGTAATATACTTATTATTTCCATAATAAGTTGGTTTTTATTTACTAATGTTCCTTATGAAACACCTGCCTTTTCAGTGTACAGATGACTAGATAATGAGATAGAGAACTCTAGATCTAGTCATGACCACAAGATAACTGTTTACATTGGATTATAACTATATAATAGCTTTTTGAAGGAATAAGGTTTAAAAAAAAAAATCAGAAGAAATTGCATGGAATTTAGTCAATGTAAAGCTGTCTTACAAGGTAGAATTAGACTTTTTTTTTTAAAGTCTTCCATGCTTAAGGAAGAATGACATCTTCTGACAGCATCTCTGTTTATTCAGTGCTCCACCCGAAGGAGTGTATTTGTCATCTAACAATATTGACTCTAGGGTCAGGCTCAAACTGCTAAGGACACGTCGCCTTAATCTGTACAAAATCTCCCTTTCATGTATGGTGAAAGTAGTTGCTGAATCCAATTTGTTTTTAGTGCACTCCATTTGTAGCCTATTGAACCTCATTAGCAGCATATCATTTCGATGGAAAATTCTAAGTATTGACTGAGATTATTCACTGCAAATTCTAAAAGAAAGATCTTAATGTCTGCTTTATAAATATCCATCTTCTAAAAGATTAGAGTTCATGGGGAAATCACTTAATAACTTTGGGTGTTATTACATTTTAAATTACTTTTCATTCCTCCTTCTCTACAAAGCACACCTCCACCATGATCTAAAAGGATTTCAGGCTGTGGGACTTTATTCAGGGAAACAAGATATTTGAATGGCTGTGAGACTAGTATGCCTTCCAGCTTAGTACAGGGTATAAAATTTCTGCTCACCAGGAAGAAACATTAGATTATGCTGTAAAACACGTGTGGAGAGTTACCTGCCAAATCTCAAGCTGTGAGCCGTGGGCTCCTTGAGAATGGCTAAGCATAGAAACTTGAACACAAGAGCAAAAGTTTTTAACCTGCAGGATTTTACCTGCAGGCTAAGCATAGAAACTTGAACACAAGGGCAAATGTTTGAGGGCTTATAAATCCCTCAAAGAGATCCTAGGACTGGATTCAGTATATAAGTGAACCCTCTGAAGTAATTGTAAAATTATGCATATGCATATACACGTGTATCTCACCTGCAGATAAATTCAATAGATTTCATCATCTAGATCATGTAACTTATTGTCCAAATCATGATGCTTTTGAGAATGAAAGTAGACGTTCTCATTTATTATACCCAGCAACCGGCTTAAACTGAGGCTCCCCTGGGCAAATTGAGAAGTATAATCACCTCATTCATAACCCCAAAAGGTAATACACTACTACACCAGAGCACTTAGCTTTTCATTATTTCAACCCAAGCACACTTCATGAATTTTCATTTAAGGCCACTGATTTTTATACAATCAGTGTATTCTCCTAGTGTCTAGTTAGAAGTCTTGCTGCATTTGGCACCAGTTGTTGCCTTGAGATTTGTAGCTCCTACTGGACTTGGATCCAGGGTTATGGCACTATCCTGCCTGTCCGCATACTTTCTACTTTTCGTGCTTTGCGAGTATTTCTTTTCCTCACTCCTAAATGGACAATTATTACCAAAGTTGTATGCTGGGCCTTTTGCTCTATACTTTCCTGCAAGAAACACATCTAATTGCATGACATTAAGTTTAACATATCAATGACTGGTTCTCAGCCTTTGACCCATATCATGGTCCCAAACTTTAGACCCAGGAACCCTCGTCCACCCAAGCAGTAAATCTGCTCCTCCATCACTAGTCTCAGGAAAGAATACAAAGAATAAAGCTGATAAGCTTACTCAAACCTAACCCTCAATACTCTATAGTACTAAGACTTTTAAGTTTTGAAAGTATTGCAATAAACTTTATGTGTTTGTCATTTCAGTGTTTGTAATATATAAAAGAAGTTTATATTTTAACAATGCAAATATGAGTCTTGTGCTTATAATTTGGATTTTAATTTTAAAAGTACAAAATAATTATTTGTGAAGCAAGATTCAAATAACTAATAGAACTTGATTATTATTCAGTAATTTTTATGTATAATGTTTATAAGAGTTGCTAAAATGCTTAGAAAGGTTTTGGTAATTATGTTTGCAAATCTGCTCTGTTAGGCATTTAGAAAGTTTAGGAGAATTAGATATATAAGTACAGTTTGAACTATTGTTAACAATTTCATTACGGAATAGCAATTAAAACTCCAGAAACTATAAACCATTATTTCTGTGCACAAAAGTCCAATTCAGAAATTAAAATAAATTCAAATGGTATCCAAGTTTTCCTCTGTCAAAACACGAATATTTATGTGTCTATTTCTCTAAGCTAGAGTTTAGGGAGAATTTATTCAGCAACTTGGTCAGCAGTTTTGACAAGTCTTCTTTGAGGCAAACCCTTTGAGTACAAGAAGTCATTTGCACTTCCCTCTGCATAAGGCTCATAATAATTCAGTAATGTGGAATTATATGCACCTACAGGCTTATCTCTTTATTTCCTGACATCAGAAGGCAGCCTGATGGACTGAAAGAAATACTGGATTAATTACCAGCAATTACGGAAAATTTTAGGTCTTCTCTCTGCTCATCAGCTTTGCGGCTTTGGGCTAATTACGTCCACTCACCTGGGCCTTTTTACTTTTTTCTAAGAAAATAATGAAGTCTGGTGAGATTGTTACAATGACAAATTAATTTTTCCCATAAATATATGTTAAAAGTTTAAACCTTGTGATAAGCTATAATCAAAGGATAATCAAACAAAGATTCTGCTGTCATAGACTGAGACCTAAATGATCATAATACAGAGAAGTAATACATTCTGTATTAATAACTTATATTTTTGGGTGCTTATTATGTGCTATGTACCATTCTAAGCACTATGTGTATATATATATGTGTGTGTGTATATATATAATCTTATGTAATCTTTCACAGATCCTATATAGTAAAAAAGTGGGGATAGGAAGACCTACAAGTGATATAACTAAAGCACAGAGAAGTTAAGTAAGTTGCCAGGATTAGTAAAGTAGATAATAGTCAGGAAACTTGATTCAAACTCGAACCAATCTGAATCTACAGCTTGCCCTCTTAACCCTCACATTCTTCCTCTTGAGGGTAAAGTCTAAACTCAGAATGGCATTAAAGGCCCAGGCTAATAGCCCCAAAGCATCTCTCCAACCCTATTGTCTATGAGCTACCCAGATGGCTCTCACTTCAACTAGGCTGGTCCTTAAATATCCCACAAATATATTTTGCAAATTCTATATCACTGTCTCTATTTGGAAATCTTGCTTTCTGCCATCAAGTTGAGCACTCTAGTAGGTCACAATCTCTACTGTCTCTGAAAAAAATAATCACACCTGATGTCTGTCTCATTTACTTGTTTCTTGTTGCATGCCATTCTCATGTGAATGGCTGATTTTTAGTGTTGTTCCATCTTAATTCTTCAATCAGATCGTAAGTAACCTTAGAGCAGAAACAGTGTTGTAAACTGCTATGTGTTTTCCCCATAGCATTGCCCATCACTCCAAATTGCAATTATCTATGTATGATTGTCTGGCTACTTCAATAACGGACCATCACTTTCTCATTTTTATATTTTTAATGCCTGGCACAATATTTGCTACATAAACAGAACTGATGATACTTGGTGAAGAAAATAAATGAATGAGTGAATAAATGAGACACAAGAGTCAACTACTCATGCATACTAGACACACAATAATAGTTATAAGTCTCCTGATTTAACTCAAAAATAGGATATAATCCACTTTAAAATATGCTTGAATATGGATGCAGCCGGAGGTCATTATCCTAATCAAATTAATGCAGAAATGGAAAACCAAATACCACATGCTCTCCCTTAGTAGTAGTTAAACATTAGGTACACATAGGCACAAAGATGGGAACAATAGACGCTGAGGACCCCAAAAGTGTAGAGGGAAAGAAGGAAGAAAGGGTTGAAAAACCACCTATTGGGTGCTATGCTTACTACCTGGGTGACAGGATCACATACCCCAAACCTTAGCATCACGCAATATACCCATGTAACAAACCTGCACATATACCCCCTAAATTAAAGTTGAATTAAAAAGTAAAATAAAATATGCTTGAATAAATGCCTCTAAACTTATAATGACATAAATGTTTAAAACACAAAGGTATAATATCCACTTAATTACAACCATTGTCAGGGTCCCTGATACCAAGCTTAGTTTTACTTACTAAACATTAGACCTGTATATCAAATTATCAAATCCTACTTCAGGAAGTCCTACTCAGGTATTATCCAAAATATCTACCTGATAGCAACATATTTTTACAATATCAGGCAAACGTGAAGGACTGATCACATGGCATCACTGTTAAAAGTGATGAAGTTTAATAGCATAAAAGAAAAACACCTCTTTTGCTTGTCTCAAAGCATACTATATGTACCATCTACAGAACCCTAGTTACCTCACACCAAGACAGATATGCCAAAGATTCCACGGCCACAACAGCATGTGTAGGATATGTTCTAATAATTACCTCCTCCTTGCCATCCCTCAGCCACTATGACAAACTCTGGGTTTTTCCTAACATGAGATTAGGCACAGGAGTATAGAATAATTATATCACTATAATTAATTATAACAAATCAGAGACTTGTTTTTAAGTTCCAGAGTACATGTGTAGGATGTGTAGGTTTGTTACATCAGTAAACGTGTGCCATTATGGTTTGCTGCACAGATCAACCTAACACCTAGGTATTAAGCCAGCATGCATTAGCTATTTTTATCAAATGTTATGGGCTGGATTGTGTTCCCCCAAAAACTCATATGTCGAAGTCTTAATCCCCAAAACTTCAGAATAGGGTCTTTCAGGAGGTAATTAAGTCAAAGTAGGTCATTAGCTGGACCCAAATACAATATGACTGGTGTCCTTATAAGAAAAGGAAAAAAATGACACAGACAGGTACAGAGGGAAAAACCATGTGGCAACACAGGGAAAAGTCATTTAATATTCAAAACATTTAATATTCCTGAAGTCATTTAATATTCCTGAAGTCATTTAATATTCAAAACATTTAATATTCCTGAAGTCATTTAATATTCCTGAAGTCATTTAATATTCAAAACATTTAATATTCCTGAAGTCATTTAATATTCAAAACATTTAATATTCCTGGTCATTTAATATTCAAAACATTTAATATTCCTGAAGTCATTTAACATTCAAAA